>NC_134409.1:119380591-120027940 GCF_038048845.1 Mixophyes fleayi | reverse complement strand
AAAAAGACAGCTAGAATCTGATTGGTTGCTATAGGCAACATCCCCACTTTTTCAAACCCGCAGCTTAGTAAATCTAGCCCCTAGTCTTAGAACAATTTCAGATGAATGCGAAAATGACATCAGTAAGCACTAAGTAATGACATTACTAAGCAACATGTAGACATATGTTAATGTAATGTATATCACATTCTGTACCTTCATTAGCCTTATTTTAGCAGATTACAGATTGCAGATTCTCAGAGCCTATATATAAATGCTTTAAATTTCAATAGGTCTGACATTGAGGAGAAGTTGTATGCAGAAATCCTGATAGAGAACTGAACAAAAGCTCCAGCAGTTTGTTCATGACATTGAGGTTTTGTGTTGTGAGAACATAGTGATATGTTTTACAAAGCTGATTCAAAGAGCTGGGAACAGAAACAAATTATCAGGAAAAACAGAGACATACATTAAAATAAAAGTATTTCTAAGAAAAACTTTTTGCTTTCACAGTGGTAACCAAGGATACTGACACATTTCCAAAGCTGTGAATCCAGTAATTGTGCTAATATTCTGAATATTTTGAAAACATATATGTTGTAAAGATTGTTTAATTATAAAAAAAACATGTTTTCTTTCATTTTAATAGGTAAAAAGAATTGTAAATATTTATATTACTCTAATCTGGAGATCTACAGCAAAAGACCTGGTAAGACAATTCTCCTGTTCATGTCCTGTTTATGTCTGAAACTGTCACATAAACTAGACTTGTATGAAACTCCAGTTTGCAGTGATGTGGCCAAGTTTAATAATGTCACTGAATATTGAAGTAATTGTCCCGTTCACACGGATTCGCAAATGAAAAAGGGTAAATGACTCCACTGATATGGCTGGTTTCTAATGGGGATTTTTTGATTGTTTAATTTTTCCATTTAAACTACTTTAATAATGAGCAAAGAAAGAAGAGAAGAAGGATTTGGAAAGTCTGGAATCAGGGGTATTAGGGAAGAATGGTTGACCACAGAGAATTTTTGCAACTCTAGGGCCCCAATCTTGTTCACTAGCCCTGTGGTTCATGGGTAGCCCCTGGGTCGCTATTTTTGTGTCCCCTATAGAGATATTAGCCTACACGGGCAGCACGGTGGCTTAGTGGTTAGCACTTCTGCCTCACAGCACAGGGGTCATGAGCTCAATTAACGACCATGGCCTTATCTGTGTGGAGTTTGTATGTTCTCCCCGTGTTTGCGTGGGTTTCTTCTGGGTGCTCCAGTTTCCTCCCACACTCCAAAAACATATTAGTCGGTTAATTGGCTGCTATCAAATTGACCCTAGTCTGCGTGTGGGTGTGTATGTTAGGGAATTTAGACTGTAAGCCCAAGTTGGGCAGGGACTGATGTGAGTGAGTCCTTTGTACGCTGCTGAATTACTGGCTATATAAATAGCTGATGATGATGATGATGATGATGATGATGATGATGAATAGCCTGGCACTGACCAGTCTCGGGCTGGTTTTCTCTATGACAAGAGGACCCAAAGCTTGAGGTCTCTCTGTAGTGGAAATCAGCTCATACTGGGGTTAGTTGACGGTTTGGAGTGGGGGGGTGCAGCATTTTTTAAATTATTTTATTATATTACTTTAAATAGTACTGACCATGGGAGGTTGGGGGGGAGGGGGGGCTGGTCTCCCAAACACGGCAGGACCAGCTCCCATAGAAAAAAATGATAGAACATCCAAAAGACTATTGCTAGTCTAGAGTGGCATAACAATAGGGGGCAGTACGGGGCATTTGTCCTCAGGTGCCAGTCTCCAGAGGGTGCTATCCACAATCAAGACTTGATTAACACCATTGCATGTCACCTCCTTCTCCTCTTCTATTTGCAGCACTCTCTGTAATTGTAGGAGTTTTTTAGATGAGTTCAGAAAAGCTAAATGATGATGTCACCATAAAGTGCTCCAATGAGAATACATAATACCTGCACTTATATTATCTATTGTGGTATATTTTAACTTGTTTTCCTGTCTGAAAATCACTCCTGAAATAGTTAAACCACAGTTTAAAGTTAAAAAAATAATAGTAATCCATGACTTGTCTATAGTGTTATTGGGACCCATTCATAGGAGAAGCGCATACGCAGGCGCACTCAATACATATATTAGCACATAGTGCACTGTGTAAAAGAAATAAATAATAAAAAGTAGCAGCATACTCCAACATTAAAATCCTTAACCAGTCCCAGTGCCAGACAGCCTGAGCTGGCGTCCAATAGAAAAGAGAGACCACAAGCTTCGGGTCCCCCCAGATATAGCTCCACTTTTGTCAACGCAGGGCTGGTGCCTCTATGAGGGATGTCCAAAAAAGTCCACCACCTCCCAGAGGCTACAAGCCCTGCACTGAAAAGCTATACATCCAGATCCCCCTGGGTTGTGGGGGCTGGGGTAATTAATAAGATTGCCCCCTAGGTCCCTTATTCACTGCTGTGGTCACAGCATTATGGACAGGGATCCCTGGAAATTATAATAGAAATGCAAATAAACACATACGCAATTTTCGAATAAAATTTAATTGAATGAAATTAATTGAATAAAAGACTCACTAAAACCACTGTTTTCCACTTAAATATAATGTATTATAAATAAATATAAATATTGGATCAAGCAAAAGGATTTTTTTTTATTTCTTTCAAGCTTTGGACATTTGATTCAAGATAAAGGAAAAAATGAGATTTTGTTTTACATTTAATGAGATGGTAAGCATGCATTTGGGGAATCAGATGCCACTGCGTGAGTTTGAGCTTGGCACGCCCATGCTGAGCACTGACTATGGGCATATGCCCATTCTCCTCCCTGTTCCACCCATGAAATTGTAGGCTGTAGTAAGAGTGTATCTAAGAGTGTATTGTCTGGTTCTGGGCATGCGCAGAGCGATTTTACATAAAATACGGTACGTATCTGCATTTACGACCCTTAGTGAATCAGGCCCCTATGTTTCTGTGTGTGCGTGTTTTTAATTTTTTGGCAGATTCAAGCCCAGAGTATCAAGTGCTTTATTTGGTTGAGGAATTAAGGGGTGCCACTGCCATTTTTTAATTGTTTATTTATTATTTATGCAGCACCCTTTATTTGGGAAAGACTTTTAATTCATTTATTTATTTACTTTACTTTAAACAATGTGATTTCTGTGAATCCGGAACTGCTCCTAAGGTCTATAAGGTGAAGGGAATTGGTCCCATTATCTTCATTATACTTAGCTCAGTGGTTACAGGCACTGATTGCACGACAAAGAAACTTAGAGACTTAGGCTGGTTACACACTATAGACTTTTCACCCGATTATTGGGCCAATCAAATGCTAAACGACTATTCAGCTCAATATCACATTAGTGTGTACACTCCAACGTTGAGCGATTATCATCCCAAAGTACATGACATAGTTTCATTTGATTTTTAAACTGAACTAAAAATGTTGTTCAATGAAGGAACAATGTTGTTCCAACCCTGCAGTGTGTAAGCACTCAGGACCAGCAGTGTCCATAGATCTCTATGGAGTGTGCATAGTCACAGTCTTTTCAACCGATGGTTATGACAGAGGAAGAGCACAGATCTGAAGATAAAACGTGTATAGTGTGTACACATGAATCGGCATTCTGATTGGGACTTTCTTTTATATAATCATTGGTAAAATCATTAAGGATATTGCATTAGGATAAATTTTGTGTAGTGTGTACCCAGCCTTACAAGAGCCCAGAGTTTGAATAACAGTGTCAGCTGCCTTCATCAATACACATAGCTGGTTATCTGGTTCCAGGGAAAGAGTATAGAAATATGATGCAATATATAATAATATAAATTACAGGCACAATGAAAACTAAAGAGAAATAGCTTTAGCTTTGTTATATAAATACAAGTATACATGTGTATATATGTATATATATATATATATATATATATATATATATAAGTTAACCCGTGCATGATACTCATGCATTCTAGTCAAATCAAGCTACTTAAGGTGTTAAAAAGGTTCTTGTCATGCATTTGGGCCTAGCCCAGGCCTCCTCAGGGGAAGAGCGTTACATCCCGACGCAAGCGCCCTTTTTTAACGTGGTTTTGTCCACATGTCACCACCTCATCATTTTTCTCCATCACCTCATCCTTCATCTTCATCAAGCTACTTAAGGTGTTAAAAACTCCCCACTGTCACCCCCGGCAACCACCAACCACTCCCAACTGTCACTTCTCCTTCAAGAAATATATAGGTCAGTGTATAACTCTGCCCAGCAGGTGGCGCTGCAGCTTGTTTTTTTTTCCCACACACGCCACTAGGCATTTATATAGTAGATATATATATATATATATATATATATATATATACATATATGTGTGCAAACATAAATGTGACAGAATAGGTTTCACATAATTCGAAATAAAAAATATAAACAGTAAGTCAAAATAAAACAATGTCTATTTTCTTTAGCAGAAACATTCCATTATTTTCTTACCAGTAACAAGACAAATGTTATCATTACCACACAACAGAAAACACAAAACAAGTCACCTGTACTTACATGATATAAATGAACTGGAATTCAACAGCTTCAAAAAAACTGCATTTATTCTTAATTTGTCTCTTTGTTCTGTAGGATGTGGCAGCAAAAACTTTAACGTGTATTTAAGTTCAAGATATTCAAATTTCTTTCAAACACCATAAATTATTAAACGTACAAAACAGGCAACTATCTAGATAGTTTTACGTTTATTCCAGCTATTGAAAGGATGTGTCTGTAATCAGGGACGTAACTAGCATTCACAGGGCCCCATAGGAAAATATTGAGGGAACACCCACACCCCAGTATCTGCACCCCACAAAAATTCCTTACTGCTCCAGAAGACCTTGATCTGCTTTTCTGAGCATGTGCAGGGGTTGGTGCATGGTGGTTAGCGCTCCGTTTGGGTGTTCCGTTTCACTGTGATAAGGACAGAAAAACAAAATGGGGCTATACAGCACATGCGCCATTACTGCCCATGTTACACAGAGAGTTTCCTAATTACCAGTGATATGGAATACAGACCCCTCCAATGCTAAACATATTGTGAAGAGATCACCCACACTTATTGCTAGTCATAGTGTCGACAAGCATTCTTGTTTATGCATACTTGCCGACTTTTGATATCGGTCCCCCGATAGAGCCCGGAGGACAGGTCAAGTGACAGAAGGTAGGAGGTGGCCTATTGACGTTGTTGTGTCACCATAGCCCCACCCCTTACTAGAAAATTTTGAAATTCATTGCATTGAATAGCGGGGGTGGGGCTTAGTGACGTCACCTTCGCTATTCAATTACGTGGATTTTGGCATTTTTTTATGAATGCAGTCAGGACCTGGGAGATCGCTTACTCTTCCGTGAGTCCGGGAGTACTCCCCGAAATTTGGGAGCCTCCAGGAAATTCCGGGAGATTAGGTAAGTTTGTGTCTATGTCCATATAAAGATACTAGTCCTCCCACATGTTTCCCATAAAATAAGTGCCCTTCAGAAAACTTTGCATGCTTGCAGTGCTTACCTTGATGCATGATTGACGTCTGGTTTCAATAATGGAGAATCATCTCTCCCTACTGCCACCACCATATGATAGCTCCTACATTGCACTTTCATATCAGTGCACTCTTTGGGATAAATCCTTCAGCATCTCTACCTCTGGCACATCCTCTCCTCCACTACAAGTTTCTGTCAGGGTCCCACGAGGCTCTGTTCTTGGCCCTCTGCTCTTCTAACAGTGTACCTCTTATTTTGTTGAACTACTTTGCTCATTGAGCCTCCAGTACCACCTCTATACTAGAGATGAGTGAACTCAGATTTCCTGAATCCGAGCCCACCCGAACGTTGCCGATCCGAGTCGGATCCGAGACAGATCCGGGTATTGGCGCCAAATGAAAACTTGAAACCGAGGCTCGGAGTCATATTCCCGCTGTCGGATCTCGCGATACTCGGAACCTATAAATTCCCCGCTAGTCGCCGCCATCTTCACTCGGGCATTGATCAGGGTAGAGGGAGGGTGTGTTAGGTGGTCCTCTGTCCTGGTAGATCTCGTGCTGTGCTGTTTAGTTCTGTGCTGTGCTGTGATGTGCTGTGTTCTGCAGTATCAGTCCAGTGGTGCTGTGTGCTGTGCTCTGTCAATTTTGAGTTCAGTGGTGCAGCTGGGTCCTGTGCTGTGTCCTGTTCAGTCCAGTGGTCCTGTGTCCTGTGCTCTGTGCTTCTAAGGGCATAGTTCTTATTTCCCCAATATTCCCAAGTGTTTAAAAAATTAAAAAAAAGTTATAAAAAAATACAAAAAACTAATTACATTTTTTCTTAATTACAACAAAATTTGCAAAACCAATCCTGCAGTATAAGCCCATTGGTACTGCAATATTAGCAAGTTCACACA
The DNA here is from genome assembly GCF_038048845.1 of Mixophyes fleayi. Lineage (NCBI taxonomy): Eukaryota > Metazoa > Chordata > Amphibia > Anura > Limnodynastidae > Mixophyes > Mixophyes fleayi. Next base: position 120,021,541 of record NC_134409.1, on the reverse strand, counting down.
TTCAGCAGTAAAAGTCCATTGGTGTTGTGTGCTGTGCTCTGTCAATTTTGAGTTCAGTGGTGCTGCTGGGTCCTGTGCTGTGTCCTGTTCAGTCCAGTGGTGCTGTGTCCTGTGCTCTGTGCTTCTAAGGGCATAGTTATTTCCCCATTATTCCCAAGTGTTTAAAAAATTGAAAGAAAGTTATAAAAAAAAATAAAAAAAAATAATTATAAAAAAAAATTAATTACAACAAAATTTGCAAAACCAATCCTGCAGTATAAGCCAATTGGTACTGCAATATTACCAAGTTCACTGATTCAGCAGTATAAGTCCAGTGGTACTGATATATTACAAAGTTCACTGATTTAGCAGTATAAGTCCAGTGGTACTGCTATTACAAAGTTCACTGATTCAGCAGTATAAGTCCAGTGGTACTGATATATTGCAAAGTTCACTGATTTAGCAGTATAAGTCCAGTGGTACTGCTATTACAAAGTTCAGTGATTCAGCAGTATAAGTCCAGTGGTACTGTGATATTACAAAGTTCACTGATTCAGCAGTATAAGTCCAGTGGTACTGCTACTACAAAGTTCACTGATTCAACAGTATAAGTCCAGTTGTACTGCTATTACAAAGTTCACTGATTCAGCAGTATAAGTCCAGTGGTACTGATATATTACAAAGTTCACTGATTCAGCAGTATAAGTCCAGTGGTACTGCTATTACAAAGTTCACTGATTCAGCAGTATAAGTCCAGTGGTACTGCTATTACAAAGTTCACTGATTCAGCAGTATAAGTCCAGTGGTACTGCTATTACAAAGTTCACTGATTCAGCAGTATAAGTCCAGTGGTACTGATATATTACAAAGTTCACTGATTTAGCAGTATAAGTCCAGTGGTACTCTCCTGTGCCGCATATAAATTTTAAAGGCTTTGCCGAGTGTGTGTGGCTTAGGGGTACGCTCTCTTGTGCTACAAATAATGGAAAACCAAAATTGGGAGTATAAAGTAGGGAAAGATCAAGACCCACTTCCTCCTAATGCTGAAGCTGCTGCCACTAGTCATAATATAGACAATGAAATGTCATCAACGTCGTCTGGCAAGCCCGATGCCCAATCTCCTAGTACAGGGCATGTAAAATCCAAAAAGCCCAAGTTCTCAAAAAATAGCAAAAAGAGAAACTTAAAATCATCTGAGGAGAAACGTAAAGTTGGCAATATGCCATTTACGACACGTAGTGGCAAGGAACGGCTTAGGCCCTGGCCCGTGTTCATGACTAGTGGTCCGGCTTCACCCAAGGATCTAAGCCCTCCTCCTCCCCCCCTACAAAAAAATTAAGAGAGTTATGCTGTCAGCAACAACAACAAAACAGCAAAGAACTCTGCCTTCTAAACAGATAACATCACAAATCCCTAAGGCGAGTCCAAGGGTGTTGGTGGTTGTGAAGCCTGACCTTCCCATCACTGTACGGGAAGAGGTGACTCCATCCAGCATTTGCAGCACGCCCTCTGCATATGCTGGAAGGATCACCCACAGTCCAGTTACAGATTTGAAGGTGTGAATGTTGTACACCGAAGGAGGATATTGATGTAGCTGGCGCTGAGGAGGATGTTGATGATTATGATGCAGACAGATACCAAATTGTCTTTCTCAATTTCTATTTATATTCTAGATTATATAACGGCTGAATAGTTTTCTATTTTACTCCTAGTGGAGAGGGGATCTGATGCAGACAGATACCAAACTGCCTTTGTCCATTTCTTTGTATATTTGAATTTCTAGTTCTACAGTCTATGCAGGCTGCTTTTTTTATATTCAACAACAAGTGTAGGGCGGGGGGGGGGGGGGGGTGGATAGATAGCCACCAAAGTAACGTGGTCCATTTAATTTCACTTTCTAGCTCCACAGTCTATGCAGCCTGCTTTTTTTATCTTCAAAGTATTTACAAGCCTTGCAATCTAAATTAACTAGAGGTAGTGACGTGCTAGAACTCCACCCTCTATATGCTGCAGAGGATGGAGGAGCATCAAAAGGCCATTCAAGCCTACACAGCCACCTACGACATAGGAAAAGGAGTGGGGATGCGCCTGAGTCAAGCGCACTGGAGAATGATTTCCGTGTTGTGCAAGGTTCTGCAGCCATTTGAACTTGCCACACGAGAAGTCAGTTCCGACACTGCCAGCTTGAGTCAGGTGATTCCCCTGATCAGGCTTTTGCAGAAGCAGCTGGAGAAAGTGAGGGAGGAGCTGGTAAACCATTGCGATTCCACCAAGCATGTAGCTCTTGTGGATGAAGCCCTTCGTACGTTTTGCCAGGATCCGAGGGTGGTCATTCTTTTAAAGTCAGAGGAATACATTCTGGCCACCGTTCTCGATCCTCGGTTTAAAGCGTATGTTGTGTCTCTGTTTCCGGCGGACACAAGTCTACAGCGGTGCAAAGACCTGCTGGTCAGGAGATTGTCCTCTGAAGAGGACCGTGACATGCCACCAGCTCCACCTTTATTTTCATCACTGTTTGTGCAGTTCCAAAAAAGAGGAACTGCCATTTCTATTGCTACCTTCTTTCTTTCTATATTTTAAAAAAAAAAAAATAACTGCCATTTCTAGTACTACCTTCTTTCTTTCTCTATTTAAAACAAAAACTGTCATTTCTATTACTACGTTAATTGTTTGTGCAGTCACAAAAAAGAGGAACTGCGCCATTAACTGCTATGTTGGTTTTAGACGTCCATCCTGTGTCCGCCATCTGTTCCCTGGAATTCTGACCAGTTGAGGGTGTATTTATTATATTGTGGCCCCGGTATCAAATTGGGTACCGGGGCCACCCCACTACGCAGTCCAGATACTTGTTTGGTGGAATTCTGACCAGTTGAGGGTGTATTAATTATATTGTGGCCCTGGTATCAAATTGGGTACCTGGGCCACCCCACTACGCAGTCCAGAATTTTTTTTGGGGGAATTCAGACCCGTGGAGGGTTTTTTATTAATTATATTGTGGTGACCACTCCTCTACGCAGTCCAGATACATTTATTGGTGCGAATCATACAAGTTCAGGGTTTTTAAATTATATATATTGTGGTGACCACTCCTCTACGCAGTCCAGATACGTTTATTGGTGCGAATCATACAAGTTCAGGGTTTTAATTTATATTGTGGTGACCACTCCTCTACGCAGTCCAGGTACATTATTCGGTGCGATTCAGACCAGTTGATGGTTTTCTTATTATATTGTGGTGACCACTCCTCTACGCAGTCCAGATACATTTATTGGTGCGATTCATACAAGTTCAGGGTTTTTAATTTATATTGTGGTGACCACTCCTCTACGCAGTCCAGGTACATTATTCGGTCCGATTCAGACCAGTTGATGGTTTTCTTATTATATTGTGGTGACCACTCCTCTACGCAGTCCAGATACATTTATTGGTGCGAATCATACAAGTTCAGGGTTTTTAATTTATATTGTGGTGACCACTCCTCTACGCAGTCCAGGTACATTATTCGGTGCGATTCAGACCAGTTGATGGTTTTCTTATTATATTGTGGTGACTACTCCTCCACGCAGTCCAGATACATTTATTGGTGCGATTCATACAAGTTCAGGGTTTTTAATTTATATTGTGGTGACCACTCCTCTACGCAGTCCAGGTACATTATTCGGTCCGATTCAGTCCAGTTGATGGTTTTCTTATTATATTGTGGTGACCACTCCTCTACGCAGTCCAGATACATTTATTAGTGCGAATCATACAAGTTCAGGGTTTTAATTTATATTGTGGTGACCACTCCTCTACGCAGTCCAGGTACATTATTCGGTGCGATTCAGACCAGTTGATGGTTTTCTTATTATATTGTGGTGACCACTCCTCTACGCAGTCCAGATACATTTATTGGTGCGATTCATACAAGTTCAGGGTTTTTAAGTTATATTGTGGTGACCACTCCTCTACGCAGTCCAGGTACATTATTCGGTCCGATTCAGACCAGTTGATGGTTTTCTTATTATATTGTGGTGACCACTCCTCTACGCAGTCCAGATACATTTATTGGTGCGAATCATACAAGTTCAGGGTTTTTAATTTATATTGTGGTGACCACTCCTCTACGCAGTCCAGGTACATTATTCGGTGCGATTCAGACCAGTTGATGGTTTTCTTATTATATTGTGGTGACTACTCCTCCACGCTGTCCAGATACATTTATTGGTGCGATTCATACAAGTTCAGGGTTTTTAATTTATATTGTGGTGACCACTCCTCTACGCAGTCCAGGTACATTATTCGGTCCGATTCAGTCCAGTTGATGGTTTTCTTATTATATTGTGGTGACCACTCCTCTACGCAGTCCAGATACATTTATTGGTGCGAATCATACAAGTTCAGGGTTTTTAATTTATATTGTGGTGACCACTCCTCTACGCAGTCCAGGTACATTATTCGGTCCGATTCAGACCAGTTGATGGTTTTCTTATTATATTGTGGTAACCACTCCTCTACGCAGTCCAGGTACATTTTTTGGTGCGATTCATACCAGTTGATGGTTTTCTTATTATATATATTGTGGTGACCACTCCTCTACGCAGTCCAGATACATTTATTGGTGCGATTCATACAAGTTCAGGGTTTTTAATTTATATTGTGGTGAGTGACCACTCCTCTACGCAGTCCAGGTACATTTTTTGGTGCGATTCATACCAGTTGATGGTTTTCTTATTATATATATTGTGGTGACCACTCCTCTACGCAGTCCAGATACATTTATTGGTGCGAATCATACAAGTTCAGGGTTTTTAAATTATATTGTGGTGACCACTCCTCTACGCAGTCCAGATACATTTATTGGTGCGAATCATACAAGTTCAGGGTTTTTAAATTATATTGTGGTGACCACTCCTCTACGCAGTCCAGGTACATTTTTTGGTGCGATTCATACCAGTTGATGGTTTTCTTATTATATATATTGTGGTGACCACTCCTCTACGCAGTCCAGATACATTTATTGGTGCGAATCATACAAGTTCAGGGTTTTTAAATTATATTGTGGTGACCACTCCTCTACGCAGTCCAGATACATTTATTGGTGCGAATCATACAAGTTCAGGGTTTTTAAATTATATTGTGGTGACCACTCCTCTACGCAGTCCAGGTAAATATTTTGGTGCGATTAAGACCAGTTGATGGTTTTCTTATTATATTGTGGGGACCACTCCACTACGCAGTCCAGAAAGATACCTCGTTGCAACGTTTTGGACTAATACCTATATTGTGAGGTGTTCAGAATACACTGTAAATTAGTGGAAATGCTTGTTATTGAATGTTATTGAGGTTAATAATAGCGTAGGAGTGAAAATAAGCCCAAAAACTTGATTTTTGAACTTTTTATGCTTTTTTCAAAAAAAATCTGAATCCAAAACCTTAAATCCGAACCAAAACCTTTCGGCAGGTGTTTTGCGAAACAAATCCGAACCCAAAACATCACGAAAATCTGAATCCAAAACACAAAACACGAGACACCAAAAGTCGCCGGTGCACATCCCTACTCTATACTGATACCCATGACCTGTAATAGCTTTTGTGATAAACTGTCTCTCTGTTTTCTCCACATAAATGACCCAAAACTACCTATTTACTTATTGACTGGCTTATCCCCTGATCATCCCCAGATTAGTATTAGACAGGAACCTTTCACATAAACCCACAATCTAGGGGATATATCTGAGAAAAAGGAAAATAAATTCAATTTGTTATGATCCTGGCACTTTACTGTAATATTTAAATACCAACAAAGGATGCTAAACGCTCCATTGGGTCACTCCTTCTATTATGGATTAGATACTAATCGATTGAGGATCATATTTAATTACTTTTTTATTATATTATCATTCATATAAACACACTGAACGTTTGACTCCTTATTAATATCTAGTGCACACTTTTCTCTTCTGACAATAGAGGTACGCATCACCACTGACATCATTACCTAATTAAAACCTATATGTAATAGTTACATTTACACTATACTAAATATAATGATCAGGAGGAAGTGCATTTTTAACTTCTATTAGCGATCGCATTACCATAAATCAATAACAAAAGCGGACACCAGAAAAAACACATATATAGGTGCATAGATAGATAGATAGATAGAAAGATAAAATATATAATAAATTAATAAATAAATAAATATATTTATTTATAGGTAGCAAAGATATTGCAGTTTCGTCTTCAATTTTTATCTCACAGGTAGCATCTTAGTTCAATTACTTTATATTATTTGTTTTTAATCATTTTTCTGCTTTGTTAAAATCAGACCCCCATTGTTTTGGCTTTAATGTATATCTAATAAAAATTACGTTTTAACTTATTGAGTATCCCGGAGTGGCCCTACGTACACATCTTTTTGCTCTCCTTGTTTACATGTTTTCTTGTGTATGGGTGCACCCTTCAGGATTATATCGATCAATATACCCTGGGCAGTCTTTATTTACGTAGATTTATTGAGGGATTCTCTAATATATTCCTGTTGTGGTTGTTTCCTCTTTTTTTGTGGGTTGTGTCGCATTGCAAAATAGGCCAAGTACAGAGAAATCCATAGTTTGTAGTAAATGTTTTTTTTGTCTTTGAAGAAGATATGCTATTATGTTACCAACCTTGGAGTTCTTCTATAACAGTGTTGGCTAACCTGTGACACTCCAGGTGTTGTGAAACTACAAGTCCCAGCATACCCTTCCAGCAATAAGCTGCTATATATTGTCAAAGCATGCTGGGACTTGTAGTTTCACAACACCTGGAGTGTCACAGGTTAGCCAACACTGTTCTATAACTTTCAAGAAAGTTTGCTCTTTTTCTTACTGCTGTTGTTAGTATTCAAGTAAGAAAATGACAACTTCAACTACACAATAGAAAATAAAAGAATAATTGTGCCTCAGTGTGCTTTGTGACACCCCTCTAATAAAGGCTTGACTGCACAAACAGCATAATAGAGCAGGCCAAAACTTCTATAGAATGCTTCATAAAAGAGAATACTAACAGCTGCAGACAAAATACAAATAGATTACTAACTTCAGATTGATGAGGAGTCATCCTCTGAGTCTCCATTGTATAAATTATTGTCATCAAAGATGAAATGTGTGGGACTTATTGATAAAAACCGATCCAATACATTGTGTGGCAATGGGAGTGGTTTGCCACAGGCCTCTCAGAGTAGAATTAGCTATGGAGCTAACAGTCTGCAGGTAAAAGGCTGCAGACCAAGTCATACATGGGTGTAGCCCTGTGCTTAGGTTAAGTTATGTACAGGTCTGAGACATGTGGTAAAGTAAATGTAATATGTGATTTACTTGCATGTTTTAACGTGTTTGTTTCCACAGCTAGCAGCAGGGCTGCTAGGGGTGGCTGTGCTGATTAGGCATTACAGAGCACCTGAGGAGACCTCCTTTAAAGACAAGGTGGGAGTGTCGCCTGTCAGTCATCCAAGCCTGTGGGAGGAGACCTGTGTATTTAACCTGGAGTTGTGCTCTTGTCAGAGGTGACTGATGCTGAACTAGTTGGCCAATCAGTAGTGAGCTGGTCTATGTCTAGTTAGTGTTTAGGGTCACCAGGAGGTTCAAGCAAAAGGTAGTTGCTTGCTGGTGTCATCCTGACAGAAGAAGTGTTATTTATTGTGATGCCAACAATAAATATATTTGTTTTAAAACATCCGTGTTGCTGATATCTGCTGGGTGTTCTTGCAACAGAAGGTGACAAAAGTGCCATGAGAAGGGTGCGTTTTGTTACAATTGCTATAATCAACCTCATCAAACCAAAAAAATAGCCAAGATGACTTCACAAACTGGGTACCCTGGGGTTTTAATGACAATTAAACATTTCTTGTTTTCTGTAAATCATGACTCCAGGGGGTATATTGACAAAACTGCGGGTTTGAAAAACGGAAGATGTTGCCTATAGCAACCATTCAAGTTCTAGCTATCAATTATTTAGTACATTCTACAAAATGACAGCTAGAATCTGATTGGTTGCTATAGGCAACATCTCCACTTTTTCAAACCCCCAGTTTAGTAAATACACCCCAAGATTGTCATACAGGATTATGCTCTAGAAAACATATATACAAAAGTTGCATTTAAAACAGAATTGCAGGCTGTGTTTATTAATTGGGAGTGGTCTATCCCAGCTAATCGATCTAATAAATCCGTAAAGCAAGAGAATCTTTATTACATTTGGATCGCTACTTTATTCTATTTGGATTATAAATTGTTTCATATTTGCCCACTCCATCCTCTTAAATAATAATTACTCTGATTCTCTCATTCATTACCAAGGGATTGATTAAATGTCAAAGGATTTTTCCTCAGAGTGCTAAATACCCAGCAGGACCTCAGGCTACCAGAATAACCAGCAATCATTATATGGATGATTGTTGCACTGATTGGACTCAGCTATTTACCCTTAGAGTCTGAGCAAAGCATTACATTCGACAGGTATGTTCTTTAAGTCTCCTCGCCATGATGGAGCATTGATGGATTATGTACTGACTTTTCAATTTTAATTTTGATTTCTAATATAATAAAAAATATATGACCTCCCAAGATTCTCATCTTTACCAGTGTAAGATCTATATGTATATAGTTTTTTCAGTATGAAATTATGAACCAATAAACCAATATAATAATGAATTACTAATCCTAAAGGGACAATTTGTCTATTTATTAACTTAGGAGTGATTTTCTTGTATTGGATTTTGTGTGAATTTCAGTATAATATACTAAGACTAGATAAACAATGTTGCTGCGGTATTCATGCAAATAAAGTTTCATGGCAGAACAGGCTGTTTTGTAGCAAATTCTGCACCTAAATGCAGATCGATGAAAATATTTTTTGGAACAATATTTAAAATGTTGCTTATTACCATACAATCTATTATGGATTCTGATAATACGCATACAACAATTCCAAACCATAAAACAACATATGATCATTCTGCACTAAGCTACAAGACCGCAAAAGAGACCCAATTTAAAACCTGCCTCAAAAGCAATAAAAAAGACCGAAGTCTTAGTTGAATACATTTGTAAATATATGTGTAAGCCCTCCACAAGCGGCTTTTGCTAATACAGATGAAGTGAGCTTTAATTTGATACCAGGCATGTCACACTGACATACGTGTAATGCACTGTTTTGCTTTATGGTAACATATTATACAGTGTTGCAGAGGTTCCCCACAGTGTTAATTCTCAATGATCTTTTCTAACATGCAGTACCTGTTTTCTACCAACAGGGGCATGGTGTAGCAATCAACCTGTGTGTTTGCTGAGAACACTTTTCACATGAATGGAAAATCTTTTTAGTAAATAAATAAAAAACTGTCAACATAGAATCCCATTAACATCTTGAACAGCTAGATCAAGCTCAAGTCTGTTCAGCATGGGGCTATAGCCTCTATGAGGGCCTACTAAAAAACTGAATGCCACCTTTGTTTATGTATACAATATTACTCAATAAAATATGGCTAGAAGTCTATCGTCTGAAAACATTGGGGGAAAATTTCTTGGACAGCCCACACACATCTAGCCCCTATTCCAAAAATTCCTAAAATTCCTACCACATCATTAGCCGGCAACCTGCAAAAGGAAATGTTAAATCTTAAATTGTATATATCAACCCAACCTGTTAAAAAAACATTTATTGAACAATCTGTAATTAATATACTGCAATTAAATAAATAAATTGCAAATAAATATAAATATTTACATATAACCCCAAAAAAAGTAAAGTCTGCAAAAATAATTTATTGCAGCAATACATTTTTTTTTCCTTTCTACTGCCTGTTAACACCATAATGAGTAATTGTACTGCTGTGAGACTTGATAAACTTCATAAATGGGTTACTCCATGCAAAGGCTGTAGCCTCTTATGACATTACCACAGGAATAGCCCCTTACAGAAATAAATATATATATATAAATATATATATATATATATATATATATATATATATATATGTATGTACATACAGTGCTCCTTTTGCCACAGAACACACCGCCCGCACTGGTTGCGATGGCGTTGCTCAGCTGGTGATTGATTGTGCGGTTGCACACTGAATGCTTACTGCGGGCGGTGACCGTTATGTTTTGTTACACAACTGACATTTGTGGGTGTGTGTACAGTGATTCACTACGAGTGAAAGGTAAATCGTTTTTTTATTTTAAAAAATCGTTGGTCAATTGAAAATCTTTTTTTAATTTTTAAGTGTGAACCTAAAGTTAAAAATGAAAAAAATTACTAATTACTTCTCACAGCACTTTTATTCTTCAAACTTGTTGGACCACTTCTGAGACTTTTCGATCCTTCAAAGTACATTGATCTGTGCTTACTCAGAGAACGACATTCGGCCATCGAGACTTATAGCAAGGAAAGGAGTCGAGAAGATTTGTCGGACGAGAATTGGAAAAAAGTTTGGGATTTACTATGAACATTTGCCTTAAATACAATAAATTAAATTTATGTTAAGAACTGAATATATAATCTTTTTAATAAAAGATTAACAAGATGTGAGTTCCGGCACCTTTTTTCCTACAAAAAAAGCAATTTGTAAAAATAAATAAAAAAAAAAATATATATATATATATATATATATATATATATATATATACAAGTTAACCCGTGCATGATACTCATGCATTCTAGTCAAATCAAGCTGCTTAAGGTGTTAAAAAAGTTTTTGTCATGCATTTGGGCCTAGCCCAGGCCTCCTCAGGGGAAGAGCGTTACTTCCCGACGCAAGCGCCCTTTTTTAACGTGGTTTTGTCCACATGTCACCACCTCATCATTTTTCTCCATCACCTCATCCTTCATCTTCATTGCCACATCCTTCATCAAGCTACTTAAGGTGTTAAAAACTCCCCACTGTCACCCCCGGCAAACACCAACCACTCCCAACTGTCACTTCTCCTTCAAAAAATATATAGGTCAGTTTATAACTCTGCCCAGCAGGTGGCGCTGCAGCTTGGTTTTTTTTCCCCACACACGCCACTAGGCATTTATATAGTAGATAAAGAAAAGCAAAAAAGGGTATAATCTACAGCCAATATTGCTTTTTTACACCTTTAGGAATTTTTAGGAAGCCCTTTTTGGACCTTTTTCCCGATACATTTAATGAATGAACAATCATGTATTTGTGAATGCTGAGACTCACAGTTCCAAAATACCCGATTACAGGGGATTTAGTACATTTTGCGCAACCTGGGACTTTATAATTACAGAGCTCAAACTATTTTGAAACTACAAGCTACATCATGCAGTATGTTAAACAGTTATTGTTATAATGGGGTATACTCTGCTTATACTGTACATATGATATATATTTGAATGCCTATTTAATGTACTTTTTTATACTTTATATCCCTTACTATATGCTGTACCTACCGTATTTGCCGGCATATAAGACGACTGGGCGTATAAGATGACCCCCAACATTTCCACTCAAAATATAGAGTTTGATATATACTCGCCTTATAAGACTACCCCCTGGAACAGACCAGGGGGAACAGATAATCCAAACAGAGTCCGTTCACAAATCTGGGAAGGGTGGGTAGTGGGTAGTGGGTAGTGCACTTACCTTCCTCCCCAGGTTGGATGGTCTGGATGCCTCAGTCTGACTCTCGAATACCCAGGTCCTGTTCCTCTGTGACTTGTTGTACCGGTCTCAAGAAATCTGCACTTTCGCCTTGAAAACCTCCTGCAGTCCTGCCTGGAGACAAGGCTAGTAGCCGGGAAGGACGTTGGGATGTAAAAGTGCTGCGAGCTGCACGTCCCTGCAGAGATCACTTCACGGCCGTAGATGGTAAGCGGAACCCGCTGGCGCGTTGACGCGGTTTCGTGCATGCACATATAGGCTGGTCAGCGCTTCAGTCTCCGTTGATATGGAAGTATGGATAGTACCACGCTGAAGACCCGCCGCGGCCACACCGGGCAAGTATCGGATGTCTATCCCAACTGCCAACTGCTGTCCCAAGTGCACCCGGTGTATAAGACGACCCCCTTACTAGGAGGCATGTTTTTTAGGGCAAAAAAGTTGTCTTATACGCCGGCAAATACGGTAATATTACTGCAGCATGAAACATCTTACTGTACACTGCAATCGTCATTTATCCTCTACAGAATCCATTACTCTGCTGTGTTGATTTTGGGATATAACAAGGTGTAACACAGTATAATGTAGTATCCAACACGCGTTGAACATTTACTATACTGTACTGTACTTTGTAAAGCATCAAAAACTCAAATGTATAGTTAATTGATGATTTTGTAATAGTGGGACAATTAACAGCATTGTATAAAATATGTTTTGCGTCCGTGTTTTCAAAAATAATAGATATTTATTTATACTGACACCAACACCTACACATACCTCACAGCTGTTTAAAGGGACTGTCCCAATGTCCTGATAGTCGGAATGTTCATCCCAACACCTGCGATCTTGGGTTCTATATATCCCCATGGTCTTAGTTGCAGGAAGCACATATGTAAGGAGAAAAATCGAATCTTGGTAGAGAGTTCAAAGAAGTTCTAAATAAGAAAAGGCCAAAAAATGCGCTCACTGGCCTTCAATCAAAAGTGAGATTTAATTGACAAATTAAGCAGAATCAATAAAAAGTGTCATAATGTTTAGTAAAAGAAGGCACAGAGTAATATAAGATATCTTCAAAGTAAATTAAACAGCAGTATACATCTGATTCATATCAGTATGCACCTGCAGGTACACAATGGCCATGAAGAGATTGTTGGACAATTTATGATTTTAATTGTGGACCTAATAGAATACACACACCATGCTCATTAAGTTAAGACAGAAAACAAGTCGGTTTTCAAGGTCATTACAGTAATAGATATTGCAGTCATGTAATTTGTGATAAGCTTGTGAGCATCTAATTGATCATTCATAGCAGCGTAGCTGCTGCTTAGAATGTCTTGTCAACTCTTTGTCCAATTTCCATGGTTTCCTTAATATTCTAGACGTTTTCTGATAAACTAACTAACATTTCTGATGATGAAAAATTATTATTTTACCAATTGTCTCCCAAAGTCAAACATCTGGCAAGAAAAAATGATTCATACGACTAATCATAGGACAAAACATGTTCTGTCAACACAGAGGATAAGTACTGTAAGTGGTGTGAACACTAACAAAGTAAAATGTGTTTATATAATAACATTTTTAGTTTTCGGTGAAGTTAAAGGAATTAAGGATTCAAGATAACAAACAAAATTAGACTTCACTTCAATCCATCATCGGGCGGATCTCCCAAGGGTGCCAAATGGCTGTAATGCTCCATCAATGCTCTGTTGTCTTCTCTTAATGCACACCCTAAAAAATGTCTAGTGGGCGTCAATACAAGGTCACACCTACTATATTTTTACATCTATGCTTCTTCATGAATTTTCCTTGTAGTATCCAGAATATCTGTATGCATTGTCATTGAGTTCATCTTAAGGTCTAAGGAGCATTACTATGTTTAATGTCTAGTAAATGGAACTGTCAGGCGCCACCTCCACACCCCTCATAGGTGCCAGAGACAGATGCCTCTCTCTTCACATTTGTGTCCTGTTGCCTAGCAACGGGACGTACTTCCGGGTCCTGGCAGCTCAGCGCATGCATGCGCTATATCTCGCGTCTCATTGCTAGGCAACGGTACACTGTCATTCTCAGCTTGTCAGACGGGAAGCTCGGCAGTCAGAACACAGCTGACCGCCGAGACCGCAGGCTCCAATCAGGGAGCACCTTCCTCTATTTAAACCTAACTTTGGTGCCATTAGGGTGCCAGAGTATTGGTTCACCGTGCTCCAGTGTTCCTCTTTGTACTACTGCTTCTTGGTTCCTAATTAGGCTTGTCATTCACTCTCCCTGTGGATTCCGTTTGGTTCTGCTCTGCTTATTCTGGTATTAACCCCTGGCTCCTTCCTGACTACTGTTCTGATTATCTACGATGTACTGTGCTACCGTTGGTTCTGATCCAGACAGTTCGAATACTCTTCTCTCATCACTGCACTGGTGACTATCTGGTAGAACCGCAAGCTGCGCACCTCACGCATCCAAATCCATACCTCCTTGCGGGGGTCCCTGGTGGACACCAGGGGTGCGTTAGACTCCGCGCCTCCCTGTTTAGTTGCGCCAATACCAGTCAATGATAATTACCGTGCTAATTACGTAACAGGAATAGCCTCAAAATTCGGTCAGGTGTGCATCAAGAGGAAAGGATTGCCTGAGTGATCCATCCGCTGCTCAAGTCTGTTTTTCAGCCCCCTCAAGCTGAAGATGAAATTCATTCTAAGTGGATAGCACATAGAGATCTCTTCTCACTTATCACTCACTTAGAACAAAGTGATAAATGTAATAGTGAAAACCCTGGTCTGGGATACAGAAAATGAAGATACTTAATCAATCTTTGCCATGAGGTACTGGGAGGACTTTGTATGTGGATTCATGTGGGTTTGTATTTCCAAGATCTGGATGTCCAGAATGATAGGATAGTACAATTTATATTTAATAATACAAATATATAATTACAGTAGAATAGTAAAACATAGAAATGTAAAATAAGAGATGGAAGATACATATTTCATTGAAGATAATAATAATAATAATAATAATAATAATAATAATAATAATAATAATAATAATACTATAAGGTTTTTCACAAAAACATTTATAGCCAGTACAGAAACAAGTTAAATACGTCATGCTAGACCCTAATTGAAAATTTTACACCCACACTCACATGACGAGAATGTGATAACACTCTTTAAAAACTTTGTCAAAATAGCATTTAAATAAACATTGTTTAAAAATCCTCACATATAACGATTTCGCCTTCCTAGTGTCACGGGCACTAGGAGTCTTTGCCCAGGATATCACCAGATGATGTTCTTACCAGAGTAATATAGCTGGTACTATGGTCCTCTGGTAGCAGGGTGACAACGGAACAGGAGAATCAGCAGATGGTGAGAGAATGCTCAAGGAAAGTCTATGACTAGCAGCAACTGGTAATGACTTAGATGTATGAACACGAGGAACCAGATGGACAAGTAAACGTGAGGAGAGTCAGTAGTCTGCGTACAGCAAATTTGTACCACTGCTATATATATATATGTGAGGAGGAGCACGAGGAGATGAATGGAATACAGAGGATACACGGGGAGCACACAGAACCTGATCCCACGATGATAACCACAACACAATAATAACTGACAAGCGCTGCTTGAAGTATACAAAGTCACTATAGAGATCCAGGTAATAGGAAACAAAGTCAATAGTAACAATAGCTTCAGTAGATGGAAGACTCTGGAGATGAACACAACACAGTCCAGACGGATATGCAAAACAATAGCAAAGTCAATGGAAAGTATGCATAAGGCGGTTCAGGAGAGCAGGCTGTCCAGGAGAAGTGCAGGGATACCTGAATGGCTGAACGCCGGCAGGAGGAGAGAGCACTGGAGGATGGAAGCTGTAATCAGGTTGGTGCAGCGCACGAAAGGTAACCGGTAATCAGAGGAGCAATACTCAGGAAGCAGTAAGTAAAACTGGAAACATGATGAACACGGGAGTGTTGAGGCTGTCTGGAATCCGTCAGTAGTATCGGAGGCAGCGGAGGGGAGACACGCTGAACACAGGAGAGTAGAGGCGGTCTGGAATCCGTCAGTAGTAGCGAAGGCAGCGGAGGGGAGACACGCTGAACACAGGAGAGTAGAGACGGTCTGGAATCCGGCAGCAGTAGCAGATAGGAATCAGCTGAGTGCAGACACGATGAACACAGGAGAGTTGAAGTGGTCAGGGAACCACAATCGTAGTAGACAGGAATCAGCTGGAGCTGAATACACGAGGAAACACAGGAACACCTTCAGAGGCTCATGTGGAATGAGACTCCAAGATCAGGCAACTAGGTAATGATCACAGGTGGTTTAAATAGGGAGGGTTGCCTGATCATCCAATTAATTAAAAGCAACAGGTACTGAAGGTTTCATAAGGGCTGCACATGCGCAGACCCTCAGGATGGCGGACGGCCACGGTTCCTGAACACAGGAGAAATGGTACTCACAGTCCGGTGAGTGACAGTACTCCCCCTTTTAAAGGTGGGCACAGAACACATGGAACCGGGTTTGTCCGGAAACTTGGAATAAAACTTCTTAAGAAGAGCTGGAGCGTTGAGATCTTCTGCTTTAATCCATGAACGCTCTTCAGGACCAAAGCCCTTCCAGTGAACGAGGAAACGAAGAACTCCTCGCAAAATTTTTGCATCTAATATGTGAGTAATCTCAAAGTCCTCCTCTTGATGAGCTTGAACTGGCCGAGGTGTTGAAGGAGGGACCGAGAAACGGTTGATGATAAGAGGCTTGAGCAAAGACACATGGAAGGCATTGGAAATATGAAGGTTCTTAGGTAGTAGAAGTTTGAAACAAACTGGATTTATCACTTGAATGATCCTATATGGACCAATAAAACGAGGAGCGAACTTCATAGATGGGACCTTCAAACGAATATTTTTGGTTGATAACCATACACGATCTCCAATTTTAAGTGGTGGAATAGCCCGTCTCTTTTTATCTGCAAAAGACTTATATCTGGCAGATGTCTTCTTTAAACAGGTTTTGACCTGAGACCAAATATTTTTGAAGGTCTGACAAACAGTCTCTACAGCAGGAACTTGGGTGGGAGGGAGGGCAGGAAATTCCGGAAAAGACGGATGGTGACCGTAATCCACAAAGAATGGAGTTTTAGAAGATGATTCATGATACATGTTGTTATGAGCGAATTCAGCCCATGGAAGCAAATCTACCCAGTTGTCTTGGTTGGCTGAAGAGAACATCCTTATAAAAGTCTCAAGATCTTGATTGACCCTTTCGGTTTGTCCGTTTGATTGAGGATGGTAGGAGGATGAGAGTGATAATCGGATACCCAAGGTCTTACAAAGGGCCCGCCAGAATCTGGAAACGAATTGCACTCCTCTATCTGAAACAATCTCGGAAGGACATCCATGAATACGGAAGATTTCTTTGATGAAATAATCAGCCAGAGTAGATGAAGAAGGTAAACCGGTCAAAGGAACGAAATGTGCCATCTTCGAAAATTTATCCACCACTACTCAAATAGTATTGCACTTTTTACTAGGAGGAAGATCAGTAACAAAGTCCATACTAATATGGGTCCACGGCTTGGAAGGAATGGGTAGTGGTTGAATCAAACCCGCTGGAGTCTTAAACTGGGAACACAATTCACAAGCAGCCACAAAATCTTTGACATCTCTCCTCATAGAAGGCCACCAGTAACTTCGAGAAAGAATTTCAAAAGTCTTGCGTTCACCAGAATGTCCAGAAAAACGAGAAGAGTGAAACCACGAAAGGATTTTCTTCCTAAGAGCAGGAGGCACGAGGGTTCTCCCAAATGGTAGCACCTTAGTGGAAGAAGCAGCCAGAGAAACACATTTGGGGTCTAATATAGAGTGGTTAGGACCATCTTCAACGTCTGAGGACGTCACAAAAGCTCGAGATAGGGCGTCTGCTTTTTTATTTTTTGCAGCTGGTTTGAAGGTTATGATTAGTTCAAAACGAGAAAAGAAAAGAGACCATCTTGCTTGACGAGGATTCAAACATTGAGCAGACTGTAAATATGACAAATTTTTATGATCAGTAAAAATTGTCACAGGATGACGAGCTCCTTCCAACAAATATCTCCATTCCTCTAATGCTACTTTTATAGCCAGCAACTCCTTGTCCCCGATGGTATAATTCTTCTCTGCAGGCAGAAGACCCCGAGAGTAAAAGGCACAAGGATGGAATTTTTGTTGCTCCGATCTTCGGGAGAGAATGGCTCCTAAGCCAACATTAGAGGCATCTACCTCTAGGAAGAAGGGAAGCGTCACATCAGGCTGTCGAAGAACAGGAGCGGAGGCGAAGGACTCTTTGAGAAACTGGAAAGCTTGAAGGGCCTCAGAGGACCATTGTTTAGTATTGGCCCCTTTACGAGTTAGGGCCACAATAGGAGATGCAATCGAGGAAAAATCTTGAATGAAGCGTCTATAGTAATTGGCAAAGCCTAAAAAACGCTGAATTGCACGAAGAGTAGTTGGCTGAGGCCAATGTAATACAGCATTCACCTTTTCTGGATCCATCTGAAGACCAACTCCGGAGATAATATATCCCAGAAATGGAATCTGGGGCAACTCGAATGAACATTTTTCTAACTTGCAGAATAATGAATTTTTTCGGAGTCTGGAAAGGACATCTGCCACATGTTGATGATGAGAAGGCAGGTCCTGAGAAAAGATTAATATGTCGTCCAGATAGACGACGACACAAACATATAACAAGTCCCGGAAGATCTCATTAATGAAACCCTGGAAAACAGCGGGGGCGTTACATAACCCGAAGGGCATTACTAAATATTCATAATGCCCGTCTCTGGTGTTGAAAGCTGTCTTCCATTCGTCACCGGACCTGATTCGAATTAAATTATAGGCACCACGAAGATCCAACTTGGTAAAGATCCGGGCTCCCTTGATACGATCAAATAACTCAGTAATTAATGGAATGGGATACCGTTTTTTGATAGTTATGGCGTTAAGTCCACGGAAATCTATGCAAGGACGTAATGACCCATCCTTCTTTTTTACGAAGAAAAAACCTGCTCCAGCGGGAGTGGTAGAAGGTCGAATAAATCCTCGCTGGAGATTCTCTTTGATGTACTCAGATGTGGCTTGAGTTTCAGGTAACGAAAGTGGATACACACGACCCCTGGGAGGAGTCTTGCCAGGTTGAAGATCAATCGGACAGTCCCACGAACGATGAGGAGGAAGACGTTCAGACTGAAGTTTATCAAATACATCGGCAAAAGAAGCATACTGAGGAGGAAGTCCCAGTGAACAAGGTGAAATGGAGGATTGCTGTATCTTGAGAGGAACGACTTGAGATAGGCAACGATGATGACACTCAGACCCCCAAGTCGTAACTTCAGGAGTGTGCCAGTCAATCTGGGGAGAATGACGTTGAAGCCATGGAAGGCCTAATACAATCGGACTGGTAGTAACAGGAAGAATTAAAAATGAAATTTCCTCCTGGTGTAATACACCAATTTGAAGGGGTACTGGAGACGTACTCTGGGTGATGAGACCATTAATAATGCGTGATCCATCGATAGCAGTCACAGTAATTGGTATTTTCAAAGTAATCACTGGTAGGGACCATTGATTCACGAGGAATTTAGAAATAAAATTTCCTGCAGCTCCAGAGTCAATAAGTGCTTGGGACATGAAAGATTTGGTATCAAAGGAAACAGTAACATCAAAAGCACAAACTTTTAATTTCGTAGAACATGGAGAGGACTCCAGGGACCCTAACTTCACCTCTCCAGAACTGGTTAGGGCCTGGCATTTCCCGATTTTTTTAGGGCATGAATTGAGCATATGAGTAGAATCAGCACAATAGATACAAAGTCTATTTTTAACTCTTCGGTCCCTCTCCTCTGAAGTTAATTTGGAGCGACCTATCTCCATAGGTATTACCGGAGATGAAACTTGGCGAACTTGAGAACTTGAGCGAAGAGGTGCTTTATATGAAGTTGATTTTTCAGACTCTCTTTCACGAAATCTCATGTCTACACGATGGCAAAGAGAAATCAAATCTTCTAGAGAAGTAGGTAATTCTTGAGTAGTCAGTGCATCTTTAATTTTATCAGAAAGCCCCTGCCAGAAGGCGGCAATTAAAGCTTCAGTGTTCCACTGAAGTTCAGAGGCTAATATCCGAAATTGAATGACGTACTGGGCTACAGTACGAGAACCCTGAAGTAGACGGAGGATGCTGGATGCAGCGGAACTAACACGACCAGGTTCATCAAATACACTTCGAAACGTGGAAATAAATTTGGCACTATCTTGTAATAATGGATCGTTTCTTTCCCACAGAGGGGAAGCTCATGCGAGAGCTTGTCCGGAAAACAAAGAAATGAGATAGGCCACTCTGGAACGATGAGTGGAGAAATTGTGAGGTTGAAGCTCAAAATGAACTGAGCATTGATTTAGAAAACCCCTGCATGTTTTGGGGTCTCCATCATATTTTGAAGGAGTAGGCAGGTGTAGCGTGGAAGCAGTAGACACCTGGGATGGTACTGGGGAAACGGATGAAGGCACAGGAGCATCAACAGTTGCTGTGATATTTTGCGCAGAAGTTCCTTGGGAGGCTAACGCCTGGCAACATTGCAGCAATTGTTGTTGGCGAACATCCTGTTGTTCAATACGGGTAACCAGATACTGCAGCATCTCTTTAGCTGTAGGTTCCAATCCTGGGTCTGTCATGGCCTGATCTTACTGTCACAGGCACTAGGAGTCTTTGCCCAGGATATCACCAGATGATGTTCTTACCAGAGTAATATAGCTGGTACTATGGTCCTCTGGTAGCAGGGTGACAACGGAACAGGAGAATCAGCAGATGGTGAGAGAATGCTCAAGGAAAGTCTATGACTAGCAGCAACTGGTAATGACTTAGATGTATGAACACAAGGAACCAGATGGACAAGTAAACGTGAGGAGAGTCAGTGGTCTGCGTACAGCAAGTTGTACCACTGCTATAGTGAGGAGGAATGTCCAGGAGTAGAGATGAGGTAGTGAAAGTCAGTGGTCTGCGTATAGCAAGTTGTACCACTGTCTATAGTGAAGGAATGGGATCCAGGTGCAAGTAGGTAACGGGGAAGTCAGTGGTCTGCGTACAGCAAGTTGTACCACTGCTTATGTGAGAGGATACTTGAAACTGGTGCCAATAGGAAACAGGAGTCAGTGGTCTGCATTCAGCAAGTTGTACCACTGCTATAAATATATGTGAGGAGGAGCACGAGGAGATGAATGGAATACAGAAGATACACGGGGGGCACACGGAACCTGATCCCACGATGATAACCACAACACAATAATAACTGACAAGCGCTGCTTGAAGTTTACAAAGTCACTATAGAGATCCAGGTAATAGGAAACAAAGTCAATAGTAACAATAGCTTCAGTAGATGGAAGACTCCGGAGATGAACACAACACAGTCCAGACGGATATGCAAAACAATAGCAAAGTCAATGGAAAGTATGCATACCGCGGTTCAGGAGAGCAGGCTGTCCAGGAGAAGTGCAGGGATACCTGAACGGCTGAACGCCGCTAGGAGGAGAGAGCACTGGAGGATGGAAGCGGTAATCAGGTTGGTGCAGCGCACGAAAGGTAACCGGTAATCAGAGGAGCAATACTCAGGAAGCAGTAGTAAGTAAAACTGGAAACATGATGAACACGGTAGAGTTGAGGCTGTCTGGTATCCGGCAGTAGTAGCGGAGGCAGCGGAGGGGAGACACGCTGAACACAGAAGAGTAGAGGCGGTCTGGAATCCGTCAGTAGTAGCGAATGCAGCGGAGGGGAGACACGCTGAACACAGAAGAGTAGAGACGGTCTGGAATCCGGCAGCAGTAGCAGATAGGAATCAGTGGAGAGCTGACACGATGAACATAGGAGAGTTGAGACGGTCTGGAACCCGGCAGTAGTAACGGAGGCAGCGGAGGGCAGACACGCTGCACACAGGAGAGTTGAGGCGGTCTGGAATCCGGCAGCAGTAGCAGATAGGAATCAGCTGAGTGCAGACACGATGAACACAGGAGAGTTGAAGTGGTCAGGGAACCACAATCGTAGTAGACAGGAATCAGCTGGAGCTGAATACATGAGGAAACACAGGAACACCTTCAGAGGCTCATGTGGAATGAGACTCCAAGATCAGGCAACTAGGTAATGATCACAGGTGGTTTAAATAGGGAGGGTTGCCTGATCATCCAATTAATTAAAAGCAACAGGTACTGAAGGTTTCATAAGGGCTGCACATGCGCAGACCTTCAGGATGGCGGACGGCCACGGTTCCTGAACACAGGAGAAATGGCACTCACAGTCCGGTGAGTGACACCTAGATGCATACTACTTACACATACAAGGAACAGGTAAGGTAAGTAAATTTGTCTCAGGTTATGCCAACCTTTACATGAACATGAACACATGGGAAGAAAACGTATTGTTTAGAGACAAATATACATACAAACAACAAATAAAGCTTTGGAAACGTTATATAGACAATATATTTCTCATTTGGGAGGAAGGAGAAATTGAACTGTATCATTCACAACAACCAAAACAGACTCACCCTGACATTCACAGAAAGCATCCAAGTAATCATCAACTTTTTAGATCTAACACTATACATTAATAACTTTTTAATAAACTCCTCAAAATTTGAAAAAAAAAAACAATTTTCAGCATAGTAGTACACAAACTTATGGCTGAACAACACACCAATCAACTAATTCAGACACCTAAAAATCAAACTGCACATATTGCACCACGTAGTGAGACCAAGCCTAACACATGAACTGAATGATTAAAAAAGGAGGTTACAGCACTCTAATGGGAACAGATGCTAAAAATAGGTAGAAAAAAAATAGATAAACAATAATCAAAATAAAAAGAAGCCACAACCACCTTCAAACAACCTAAATATACATAATATGATTAATAAAGCAGTGAAAGCTACAAAACAAACCAGTACTTCAAAAACTTTGCAACATATTAAAAAAAGATGGATAAGTGCATAAGTCCATGTCATATGCAAGCTAATTACTAGTCACATAAAACTGCAAATATGTGTTAGTGAGTTCATTCATAGTATTAGCCTAGTGTGGCTCAGATGAACTCTGTGCAGTGGCGGAACTACCATTGGTGCATGGAGATAATGGTACCCGCTCCGAACTAGCGAGCTGCTCCCCACTGCCCTGCACCGGGGCCCACAGCTCGCTAGTTCCGCTTATGTCTCTGTGTCCAGCAATGGGTTAAAAAGGAGTGATGGGAGACTAAATTAGTCTATCTCTTTGATTTGTTTTTTTCCGGCGGTTGTTTTTTACTCAAAGAACCCAAAGAAGAAGCTATTACTCAGTAACAAAATATTTTTAGAACGAAAACTTCAGCTCTTTATATACACCTATCTTACACTATTATTCAACAATCATCACATTCCATTGTATTCTTTCTAAATGCTACCCATCTCTCATTTATCTTATTATTATTATTTATATTTAATTTCTACATTTATTTCTTCATTGACAATTTAGGTATTTTCAGGTATTGCTGTTCTGTACTTGTATTATTAATAATTAATTTTTCCCACCCAGCTCCTGTATTCATCCACCACTACTGGCTCCTGATGTTTCTGCTTCACCTCTCTGGGCATCCAGACCTACACAGAAAGAATGCAGCCATTGTTCCCTGTAAGGAATGAATGCATTTTTTTTTTTTCTACTTTAACAAGGTGGAGGATTTTATGTTTGTAGAGCCCACAATATTTCCACACTAGTTATCCACATAGGTGGACCTTTTAAATTAACAAATTAGTCAAACATACTGGTAGGTTAATTGGTGACAAAACCAACCCTAGTGCGTGCATCTGTTTGTTCGGGAATTTATACTATTAGCCTTGATGGGGCAGGAATTGATGTGAATGACTAATACTCTCTGTACATAGCTACATAATTGGTGGTGCTCGTTAAAAATAATAATAATAAATGGTAGCAGAGGCGGAACTAGAGAGCTTTGGGCCCCAGTTCAGAGAAGCGGGGAGGAGGGAAACAGGAACCACGTCTTGCTAGTTCCCCGGTGTAACGCTCCTTTATCACCAATGGTAGTTCCACCACTAGGATGGTAGTCCATGTCAGTCCATGCTGCAGAGAAGAAGACTCGCCTGAATATCTGCCTACAGACAATCGGTTTGTTCTTGGTTGAACTCCTGAATGCAGTATATTTACTTCTGGTCAGCATGTGATGTGCTATTGAGTTAGGAAGATTTTTAAGATACACATTCTAGCCATGTGAAAGTAGGAAAAATATAGATTTCTGGGTAATTCCCCAATGCAGGAAAGGTTTTTCTGACTAGCAGGCAACACTGCTTAGAAATAACCTTTCTAAAACAGCAGTGAGAACAGGTATTTATATTTTTAAGTGTGCACTGGGAAAAAATAAAAATGTCATAATACAAACACTTTATAAAGTAATTTTTTCTTAAACGTATTACCTTAGGCTAATGCTAATATTTTCTCGCTAATGTTTCTTTTGAATTACTTTGGAAAAGTGACTGAGCTTGGTATGGTAATGAGTCCAGAATGATTAACCTGTAGCTGTTTACATATATTCCCTCCACTAGAAAACATGGTTGTATTGTTAAATGTTATTTGCTGACCATTATTATGTCTTAATAATACAGTACTTGACTAATGCTCTGTGTATTCCTGGCTATCTCTATAGGCTTGAACAGGTTATAATTAATGAGATTGCTCATTTAATGGC
The DNA here is from genome assembly GCF_038048845.1 of Mixophyes fleayi. Classification (NCBI taxonomy): domain Eukaryota; kingdom Metazoa; phylum Chordata; class Amphibia; order Anura; family Limnodynastidae; genus Mixophyes; species Mixophyes fleayi. Next base: position 119,997,169 of record NC_134409.1, on the reverse strand, counting down.
CAAGAATGATAATGATACAGTTATAAGTAAAGACATACAAAGACAAAATGTATTAATTAAGGGGTAATGTGCAGTTGTAAGCAGTTTCATAGAAGAATCAGTAGATAGTATATTAAAGTTAATTTATTTTATGACTTAAGTGGCTGCTGCAACAATTGCTTTTCTTTCTTTTTTTTCTCTCCTTCATGGTAATAAGGATGTTTTGCATGAAGGTGAATCTCATTACTTTTCTCATTCAGAAAAAAACAAACATTGTATAGTCAAAAATAATCTACAATGCTTGTAATAATTATGTTAAAATAGTTGCACTTAGCAAGGAATATATTGTTTGAAATGATTGTTATTTTAGGTGTCGAAATGAGTCATTGTCAATAGTGGGTGGAGTCTAATTCTGAGAGTCACTCAAATTAAAATGTACTATCAGTAGTTTATATGACAGAGCTATGCTATTTAAGTAGACCCATCACCTACAAATATTGTAGCCATTCTGTTGCCTGAAGCAATATTGATAGCAATTTTGAAAGAGGTGGAGACTGACATAGACGCTAACTGGGATGAACAATGTATTTGTCACAGTTTTCTAGATTTGGATCCTTGGTCTGCCCAATTTAGGACTACTTCCAGCAAGGCGTGTAATCGAACGGGCAGATGGTGTTCAGCAGGGACCGCCGCAAGGTAGTTTGGTCTTGGCTGCGTCCGCACCGCAGCTAAGCACTAGGCGAGACCCATAGGGAAAGTCACTGAGATGAATCAGTCTGAGAACAGCTGGGTTACTACTGGAATGGTAGAGCGCACACAGGAGATGTTATAGCCTGCAGAGAGTAGGTTTACCACTGGATATGTGGAATATACACAGGAGGTGTAATAGTCTGTGGACAGCAGGTGAATCTCAGGAGAGGTAGAATTTCAGAAGGAGATAAAGAAGCCACGTCTAGCACCTAGGTAAAGGTAACTAAAAGAACAGGGCACTGAGCTGCTGGAGGAAGCGCCTTTTAAAGTTTAGAGACAAATTAGCCAACAAATGCGGAGACAACAAAGGGAATAAGGAGATGGCGGGCGGCTGGGACGGAGCGCAGCGGTCAGTAGGGAGCAGGTAAATGCGCCAGGCTTCGGTTATGGAAGCCGAACAACCAGCACATGACAGTAATATGATATTGTGTTGCATACTTATTACACAAAGAACAAACAACAGAAAAAATGTAAAAAGTATAGATGGAAATTCTACAGAACATTAGACTTAGACTTTGCCATGTGGCAGTAAAGGATAAAAGAGGGTTGATATTGTTTAACAATTAATTGTTCCCAAATCCTAGAAATGGAAATTACTATACCTTATACATGACAATATAATGGGATTTGCTGCTAAAACCAATTTTAATGAATAGTGTGCTTCTTGTCCAGAATTTCAGCTGCTATAGTATAATACCCCAGTCCTTTAATCTCCCTACCCTTAATCAACTGACAATTAAAACAATGATAATGGACCTGCTGGGGCCGTTGCTTGGTGTCATTAAAATATCTTGTTCATTATGGATTATTCAACTTTGAACATTGAATCATTTCCCATGTAATACCTAATGTCAAATAAGTTGATCCAGTGGTTTAGTTAAGGAGGAATACTACAAGAAATACTTATAGGCCAGGGCACAGCATTTATGTTTAGAGTTATTAAGGAACTATCTGCTTCTATATCTTATGTCTGCTATATGAGAGGCCCCACAATTGTTGTTGGATATTTCCATTTTGGATTACTTTTTACCCCCTCCTTAGAGGACTCTCAGACGTAATGCCACTAGTAAGGGAATATTTGCTTGAGGCCCAAGAAGGAAAACAAATGGTGTATAACCTCAACTACAGTTCATACTTTCTAACCTGGGTGAAGATAGCTGACTATGCCTCATGCAACAAACAGGAAGAAATCCAGAATTTTCTTGTCAAGGGAAGAAATGGTTTGAGACTCCAGTGCACGCCTCAGTCCTTCAATGTGACAACACTGTAAAGACAAGATGTGAGGCTATTGCACAAGAGGATATATATGCTTGAATTTGTGGTTAGTACATAATTCCACAATGTTATTGGTTAAACCCTAAAACAGATGAAGGGAGCAGGCACTTCTGCTATGACAAGAAAGTCAACTTGTTTGACAGATGGGAAACTAACAGATATTTGGCAACTCTTGGTTCAATGAAAATGTATTTTCACATTACCAGGGCCATCTTAACAACATTATGGGCCCCCGGGCAAAGCAGTGCACTGGGGCCCCTACACACATATATATATATATATATATATATATATATATATATATATATATATATATATATATATATATAGTTACCTGCCTATACTTACTTTTCCCCTCCCTCCCTCTCTTTCATGCTGTGCCTGAGCCCCCAGAGTTATAGTGCTTACTGTTACTTGTACTGTGCTGTTTCACCTTGTACCGTGCCATTGTTTGTCCTTGTACGGCGCTACGGATACTTTGTGGCGCCCTATAAATAAAAATTAATAATAATAATAATAAAGTGAGATAATGGAAAATAAAATATATATAGTTGTTTTCATTTAATTAAATTCTACCTGTATAAAAAAAAATGCTTTATTGTCATACTCTTAACACAGATTATGCACATTTTGCATACTGGCATTTCTCTGTTTCTCATCTAAATAAAAGGAAAATGTCAGTTTTTTGCTAAACAAATATTTCCTCTCTCTGCTGAGTTTTGTTCAGGGAAATATATTCCCAGTTTAGCGTCTCTACTTATTTCAAATGTATGATAATGTGGGGAATGCATTATATAATGTGAGCAGTGTTTTGCAGGCTCGAAAAAAAGGCTGAGATTATATATAAAACAATGTTTTCCCACTTGGCTTCCAACAAAGAAGTAAAGACACATCTAAACTTTTTTTCAATTTTACTCTACTTCTTCTCCCTTCGGATAGATCTGGAATATGGAATAATTACCTTGGAGATTACAGTACAAGAATGCGCTATGCAAATATGTTACTTAAGCAGCCGCAACCAGTCACTGTGGAAGACAGGACATCAGCCCTTCAGTTGTGCCAAATTCAATCAACATTCCAATGTAACATTATTAAAGTGCACTGTAAGATCTTGTTCGCTAGACTATATACAGCTGCAAGCATACATTTCCTTGCCTAGCAACAAACATATAAACTAATAAAAGGGCTTTAGAATGCAAAATCACTACTATGTTCTAATTTTAAAGAGCAACACATGTATGGGATATTTTATACCAAAAATTGCTATAAAAATGTTTTTGGTGCCTACTGCTACAGTTAGGGCACATTTGCATTTAGAGAATGGATGGAGAATCAGGCAAGCACATCCCTGATTACAAAGCAGCAGTGATCAGCTTTAGTCTATTGCCCGAACACCATTATTTCCTAGGAAGCTGGTCTTGCAGGGATGATGGGACTAGACCTTCTCCCAACATAGCTCTCAGTGCCCTTCACTCCAAATCCTCAACCGGCCCCAGCATTGGATAACATGGGTGTATTTACACTATAACAGAGAACTTTTGCTATAGTAAAAACCAGAACCATGCTGGTCAGCACAAGGTTGTTGCCTATATAAGGACAGGAATTGACAAAAAATAGAAAGCTTGCCCTATCCCAGAGGCTACCAGCCCAAAGTTGTAAAGCACTTGTGCTCTTCTTAAACCCACTGGTTTGCAAGTGAATGGTAATTATAAAGAACACAGTGTTACCAGTACAATAGAGAGGTGTCCCTAAGGTCTCTGCTCATTATAACAAAAGAATCCTCAAACAATTTTAAACTTATATAAAAAAAACAAATAATCTCTTGTTTCTTGATCCATCATAATCCAAATTGGAAAAAACACAAAAAGCACATTAAAAAGACACACTAGTGTTGGCCACAGCTGAATGATAAAAGCCAGTAGTTTCCGGGACTCTACTTTAACGGTAAACTGGTAACCTATCATAACCCTTTTTCCAGAAAGGCTGTCTGTGAGTGGGTGCTGACTTTGATCATTTAGGTAGGTTTTCAACTTTCTACATGTCAGCAATAACTTCTTTCCCCAATTTCTAAATTCTACTATCCTGATCAGGGAGTACTACATCTTAATCAAACCCTAGCAACATTGATCAAGTGACCCCTGCTACTCTTTTGATATCAGCAGAGGCATGCTAAAGAAACGTGCTGTCTTAAAAACTCTTCCAACTTTATTAGAGGTGGGGTACAAAATGTCGACAATGAACATGCTGACATTTAGAATGTTGACACCATAATGTTGACACTGGATTGATGGATAATATAGCTCCCGTAATGATTCATTTCAAAAGTGTTAGACAAGCTCCAAAAATACCACAGTATCCATTAAAACCTGAAGTGGAATGAGGGGTTTAAGGCTACTGCAACAAGGAATTTTAATTCGCACAGCCAACACAGTTAACAGTCCTATCTATCCGGTGAAAAAGAATGTGGGGAGGGAATACAGATTGGTACAAGATTTAAGGGGGATCAATAAAGTAGTCAAGAGCCAAGTCCCCAATTCAGCTGTCATCCTGATGCAAATTCCTCAGTCTGCAAGTCATTTCCAGGTAATTGATCTTTGATCTGCTTCACTATCTGTCCCTCTACATCCTGACTGTCCGTAACTCTTTGCTTTATCCCATAAAGTGGTACAAATATACATGGACAAGATTTTCCCACACACTTCAGGTTTTGCCACCACCTATTAAATATGGGCAATAGGAACCCAATATACTGTCCCACACTAGCACACAAGGCTTCTGGCTATCCACAGGCTTGCAAGGCCGACAACAGCAAACAAAGGGTTAACTCTTCACACCTTCAGACTGTTACACAAATGTAAATGCAAGCACACACTTAGCTTATTAATCAAATGTATCAACAAATCACACAACGGCATTCAAAGAGTTAACTTAGTCAAGCTATATTCTTCTTAACATGGTAATGGATTTGTTAGAGTATCAAGGACGCAACTTCCTAAATTTATTAATTTTATAATTATCAAAGGTACAGGGCATTCAGATAAAAAAGAAAAAACAATAAACAATTGACATATCATACACAAGCAAAGCAGTTTAAAATAAAAGGGGTTACATTCAGAGTATCACTTACATGAGTTGTATAATCGGTGCTATGGGAAATAGGCTAGGAAGATGGACAGCTTATCAATGAGGATTGATTTTCCCAAAAGACTGACAATTTGCCCCTTCCCAACACAGGTTTCGTAAGCAAAATGAAATGGGACGGTCTTCACAGGGGCAATGTTAACTGCTAATACGGGGGTAGGGATGTTCCCTGTGTGTCACTATAGTTTGCTCACAAATATTCCAAAAGTTTGGCCTTTGGTAACTCTTCATAGATATATCCCAGAGGCATAACTACCCCTTTAATAGACCAGTCATAATCTCCTGCACATTTAAATACCAAACATGAGGAAATTATGACAATGTGACATACTTTTCCTGCAAACATGTGGTGATAACTGTTCCCAGATACCGCCAGCACCTGTCATTCACAACACTAATGTGATTTCTACTCCTCAGTATGGAGTGGCACCCATATTTCCCAAAATATGAACTATGATGACATTTTCCTTTGAAACTCATATTTCTATATATCTGAATAGGCCTTCAAATGCTGTCTTTTGCTGCAAGGATGTCAAGCTGTGATCGGCCCCACAAAGTCTATTCAGGTGTCCAAAAACTAACTTGTGTCAGGATATATCTCACAGCAGGGGCTCTTTGAAGCTGCCCCAGGTGACACTACTATCTTCTAACATGGGTATGTGCAGAGTCCCTGAATACACATACAAAAGACATTCTGACTTCACCTTTTACACTTTAGTAGCTCAATTTATCAATTGATTCATTTGATATAGCATATTTACACTGCAGTTATGATTTAGACCTTATTCTCCACAATTATGTGATGGGTTAACCCTTATAAATAACTGTAAGTTCTTGATGTTCATGACACATATTATCATTTAGATCACATAATAGCTGTACATCAGAGTCCAGGGGGTATATGTATCATAGTGCGGGTTGTACAAGTCACCGGAAATCGGCGAGATGACAGCTTAAATTTAAAGCGGCGCTGCCTTGTAAAAGGAAACTTCCCTTTACAAGGCAGCGCCCTTTAAATTTAAGCTGTCATCTCGACGATTTCCGGCGACTTGTACAACCCGCACTATGATACATTTACCCCCAGATGATAGTTCATGGATGGTGGCTGGAACACCACCACCAAAAGGATGCAGTTTCCATGTAAACATTGTCACGATCTGCCCTCAGCTTATGCATTACATGCTGCTTTGCATGGCAGCTCCTGCCCTTTGTGTCCTATTATTGTATTGTATTGCAGCAGTACCTCTGATTACCAGAGGTGCTGCTATTATGCCTTTCTTGTTTGCCTTAGGGGTTAACTTGTTCACCAATTATCCCATGCACCTGGGTGTGGTTTTCCCTTTATATACCTGTCACTCCCAGCACACAGGGCTGGTTATTGCTGTCCCATCCTGTGATGTCCTTTCCTGTTGTCCAATCCTGATGTAATTTCCTGTTGTCCTTACCTGATTGTTTCTGGACATTCATGCTACTTTCTGCATCAGCTGGAACCTGGTATTTTTCACTGCTCCTTATTACCTGTTGTTAATACCTACCCTCTGCTACCCTGCATTACCGTTTACCTGGTTGTTTCTGGACATTCATGCTACTTTCTGCATCAGCTGGAACCTGGTATTTATCACTGCTCCTTATTACCTGTTGTTAATACCTCTCTGCAAATAAACACAGAGTGTTTTCACCAAATTCGTGACTGCTAGCTGTACTTCTGTTTGAGATCTGTGACAAACATTGAGCAAAAATATGAGTATTGAGCTCAGAGCTGTAACTTAGAATTCTAGCGCCCTGGGCGAGAAAGACAAATGCCGCCCCCCTAGCCCTCAATTTTAACCAAATTAACCTAAAATATTCATAAATTGCGCCCCCTTCAGCGTTGCGCCCTGTCGCACAGCCCTAGTTACGGCCCTGATTGAGCTGAAAATTATGGACAGAAACTTGCTCTAGTTAGTAAGATCATGTGACGCGTTTCTCCACGTCTTTGGGACAGTTTCATAATTTCTGAACTTTTCCTTTATTATTTATTACTGCAAACGCTAGTTATAAATAAAATCACTTTTCATACACCAAATAGCAAGTCCAGAAATGTCATAAAAGAACCAGTTTATACAGGTCTAGAGGAGGGAGCCTGAAGAAGGACACCTGGCCATCTCAAGGAACAATGACCAGAGGAATCAACCAATAGGACATAACGTTTATGAGAGGTCATAATCTTTCGACCTATGAATGTGAACCATAATGCTGAAACTGTGTATCTTTGTGATGTCACTGCTTTTTACAACTGTACAGTGTATAAATTGTTCACCAATGCATGTCAAACTTTGTCTTGTAATATTTTGTGAATAAAATTTTGTGCTTTGGGACCACAACAATCGCATCGGAGAATCTATATTGCAAACAATACATACGGACAAAACAGCACCCACTCTCTGGAATTCCCTCTCTCAATTAACAAGACTTTCCCATAACCTCTAAGCATACCCTGAAAAATCACCTCTTTAGGCAAGCTTATCAAATTCCTGAAGCATCTCCATAACCTCCCTAGGCTTCTCTACCCACATACTATCTCTTCACAGTTCACTTGTAACAAACATTTATTCTCTGTCTATACTAACAAACCTACTGACTCCCAAACTAACAATAGTGTGACCAGATCATATAGCCCCACTTAGCACTTTTCCCAGTCACAATATTGCTGGACCAATATGCACGATGTGGAACTTAACTTCATTGATCAAACTCCCTTTATCCCATAGATTTCAAGCTTGTAACTAGGGCTATCTCACCTCTGTATCTGTTTGCTAATAGCCAGACTTGTTTTATCACTATGTTTATTCAAACTTATACTGCAGTGCAGAGTATGCTGATGCTGTATAAATAAATGTTAATAAATATTATAATATATATATATTATAGCCCCCTGTAGGTCTGGAATGTTAGATAATCTCCAGAGGTAGCTGCCAGAGAATATCTACAGCAACCCACAGACAAGCAGGGTACTATGGACACAAATATATATGTAACCCACTGCTTGTTTGTGGGGTGATATATATAGGTGCATACTCGCTGACTCCTTGCTCACCACTCAGACATACTATAGCTCAGTTTAGTACATTTGTTCCATCTACAATGTGTGTTTTGTGACCAGATAAATTAGGCACAAGTTCTGCATTTGCCTTAGAAGTACTTACTTGCACATCGATTATGTCTGTATTTAGAATTGCAGTATGCCTAAACTGTAAAACACCCACCTAGCCTTTATACTTCTAAGTGCACACAGATGTGGGTATGTATATAAATATCTATTTCTATATGCATTTCATATGAGATTTACAAGCAGATTAATTCTCACCTTCATGAATATAAATGAGGTGGCTCAAAGAAATCACATCACATGAGACAGGGATATTAAAAAATGTAAAGCTCTAAAATGTATGAGATATTTTACACATTAATATAATACACACACTTGCAGATATAGATGTGTAAAAAGCTACGAATAGCCTCCAGCTGTACATTGCTGACAGTGCAGTTGTATTTGGTGGAAATTAATGCACAGATGTAACATTTTCTCTCTATTGGTCATTAACCTGTCAACTGAGCATTATACTCATTTTCTATTAGAAGGTAGAGTTTTTCTACTGTTCAGGACAGGAAGTGCATAGGGGATGTCCATATATAACAAACATTTCTAAAAAAAAAATCTTCGTTAAGAACTGTAATCGTTTGTGACATGTAATAAAAAAATATTTACTATTGTTTTATAAAAAATCTACAGTCCACCCAGTGTTGAGATTTCTCACAGTTTTGTTCAGGCTGTCTCATAGCCATTGTTGATGATAAACTCCATCCCCCGTTCCTGAGGCACATGACCCATTAACTTTATTATCATGCTTTGTTAACACCCATTTATTCATTAACTTTCAACTGCTCCTATAGAGAAATCCCTAGAGCTTTATAAAGCTGGGTACACACTACACGGTTTTAGTCCAATAATCGGCTCAATCAGCCGACATACGACCGCTCGTTCAAAAGTCGGGTCAGTGTGTGCAGTGACACAATGGTCGAAAGTCTGCCCAAATGGACGATTGTCGCCTCATTTGGTTGGTCGTACCGTTTAATATTTTCGTTCCAATCTCGTTTCCGTTGTGTAGTGTGTATAAACTTCCGCCGATCCACAACAGTGAGTATGAAATTACAGTCATTGCTCACGACAACATGGCTGTAAAAAGTAGCTAAAGGGACGTCCGCTCTTCCCTTTATCGTTCTAACAAAGGCTAGTGTGTATGCAGTCCATGGACCGAGCGATCGGACCATCGATAGCGTGTAAAATCGATCGGCATACAAAGTTGGTGGAAAATTCTGTAGTGTGTACCCAGCTTTAGATAGGTGATCATCATCATCACTGGTCATTTATAAGGTACCCCAGATTATGCAGCGCTGTATGGTTGATATATAGATAAATGAATACAGCCAGTGGTTGGTGGAAATTTGAAGTGTTGGTATTGAACTTCCACTTTGAAGGGAAGTTGAATACCAGCACTTAGAGATTTTGATAGAGTGAAATTAATTTTAGGTGCATTGTAACACTATATAGTATAAAAAGAAACATATTAAATGATGCAAGGCTATAATCCCTGTGTCCCCCACCTCACCTGTGTCCAATTACCTTTCCTCTGTGTCCCTCCACCTTTACCTCTTGTCTACTTTGTGTACTTACATTTTACTTAAATCTCCATATTATAATTAAACTATCTAAAATATCTTCCTTATATCTTCCATGTTACCCTTTATCTTTCCATTATCGGTTCCTATGTGCCCCTATCTTAATTTCAGGTATTCCTCTCTCTCTCCCGTCCCTTCCTTCCTGCTCTCTTCTGTGCCTTACATCCTGCTTCTCTCACTCCTACCTTACTTCTTGATCCTCTCTATCTATCCCTGTTCCCTTTTACTAGTTAATTATTTCATTTCCCCCTCCATCACCACACTACAGCCTCCTTCATCACACTGCACCCTCCTTCATCACACTGTGCCCAGTCCTTCATCACACTGTGACCCCTCCTTCATTGCAATGTGCCCACTCTTTCATCATGACACTGTGCAACCTTCTCCATCATCACACTGTGCACCCTCCGCCATCATCACACTGTGTCTTCATATCACATTGTGCCCACATTCATGACACTGTGCCCCCTCCATCACACTGTGCCTCCTAATGCATCACACTGTGCACCCATATTACACGGTGCCTCCCATATCAAACTGTGCCCTCTCCATCAGTAGCCAGAACACAGAAAAAAACATGCTGGTAGAGTTATCTAGCCAATTAACAACAGGTCTAAAACATGCCACGATTTCTCTGGTGAACTTCTGGCAATTATGCGGTGAATTTGACTAAACTGCTGTTGTGATAGGTGTTTTAAAATTGTCACACATCACCGGAGATTTGATTTTAGTCTCTTAAAATAGCAGTTTAATGCATATGGTGACTTTACGCATAAAATCACTGTTGATATCTAGCTGCTTGCAGCGCACTTTGATACATTTACCCCCAGATATCCTTCATTCTCCAGGTTAATCTGTTGGGGTTATCCGTACTTATGTTAGGCAGTTTTCCAGCCATTTGGAGACACCGGCTGGGTTGGGAAAACTTTTATTATATCATACAATGGATTACCCTAGTAGTTGGATGTCACTAAAACACAGGAGAGTGCCCTCCATTAGTCCAATATGAGCTTCAGCCTCCGGGAATTCTGACAAATCTTGCTGCAGTAGGGATACATCCAAGTCTACCTCTTTGATTTTTGTATTTGAGTTTGCTTGTAGCCATTTACTTAAGAGTTATTTCCCCAGATGTAGTGGGGTTTCCAATGATCGATACCCCAACTTAGTGCACCATGCAGCCAACACTATCTTGCTCAATAATCTAAAACTTGTTTTTTTAGGGTGAAATGGCTCCACAAAATAAGTATAAGGTCCCACAATAGCTCTTCTTTGAAGAAGAGCTATTGTTGGGGATGTATTACACCTTCACCAGCCAGAAAACATCTCCATAATGTGTTGTTTAGTAGTGGTAGTAGGTGTAATATTTTCACTTTTTTTGTTTCATTAATTTCTGTTTTTTCTTATTAACTTGCAAACATATTTGCCATTTTTGACTTGCTAGCATATTATTATTTTAATATCACTAATTTACTGAAAAAAAACAACTATGCAGCTCTATGAATCTAACACACACACACACGTACACACGCGCACATACACACACGCACACACGCATATGCACTAGCACTTATACGTTCATATTAAACAAAGCTATAAAAGCTGCATACTGCAAACTGTCTTAGGTTACATTTAAGCTGACTAAGTCAGTGCGATGAAAAAGACTTTAGCACCACTAAAATCATCCTTGAAAAAAATGTTTTTACTGGGAATAAATCTAATCCATTTGCCATCTGTTACACAAATTAATTTTCCATAGTACAGTCATTTTGTCTGTAGGCATTAAACACTTTATATAAGATTTATCATAGTAACTGTTGTTAATCACTAGATGGCGGATGAGAAGTCTTGGGATGATAGAGATATCAGATCTGTGTCAGCCTCCAAACACTGTGGAGAAAGAGACACTAAGGGGTAAATTTATCAAAATGCAATATTTTCAGCGATTTCAAATCACTGCAAATCATTTGAGATTACCTGCGATTTTATGTTGAAAGTCGCCATATGTTTTAAGCTGTGATTAGAAATATTTAAGTAGTCATGTACCCAGTAATATGCCATCACTAATGCCCAGAAATAAGTCAGTAGTGATGCCCAGAATTATGCCAACAGCAATCCGCTGTTAGAAATCATCAGAAGAAAATAGCCAGTAATATAAAGTTATATGGTAACAATAATGCCAGTGTTATAATGTCTAGTACTATACCCAACAAGAATCACAGCAGCAGTAGTAGTACCATACTTCTATTTATGCCTCCACCAATCCAGAGCGTACTGATATAAAGTGGCATGCAACCCTTTATAAATCTATTGCCTCTTATGACACGGTTTGCAGCACTGACATCTAACTGTCTGCTTACGGATGATAGATTAGCTAGTACTGGTTACAGTGACACCAGAGGCAGCAAAAGCAGAATGGGCTAGTGGCTCCATGAATGGAGATCTTGAGCTATAGATGCAAAGACCCTGATATGCCAATTCTCACTGCATTAGAGATCTTTTTTATGTACGATAATGGTAACCCTAGGCTTATGCTAAATAGATTTTATAACCCTTTTTTTGACCCAAACACCTTCCATCCTATTAGTGTTTCGCCATTAGGATTCTTTTGCAATATTGTCCAGCCTCTTTTATTTGCGGTAGTGTTTGTTGGAGTATGCGCACCATGTAAATGGTTATTATTATTATTATTATTATTAATTTTTATTTATAGGGCGCCACTATGTATCTATAGCGCCGTACAGGGACAGACAAACATGATACAGGGTGAGACAGCATGGTACAATTAACAAAAAAGCACAGTAACTCGGAAGCTCAATGTACAGCTAGATAAGAGGTGAGAGCCCCCAGCGGGGTAGAGAGAGGGGTAGTAGTGCAGGAGGACCTCCCAGAAGAGACAAGGAGCTGGAGAGCAGAGTTAAGGTGGTGGAGAACAGGAGGAGAGGAGGCCGTGCTCAAAGGAGCGGACAATCTATGGGGAGGGTAGGACGGACAGAGACGCAAGGGTAGGAGGAGAAAAGGGGGAGGACGGAGGCAGAGACGGAGAGTGGGGGAGAGGAGAATGATGAGGAGGGAGGTAGGAGGGGGACAGGAAGGAGGACAGGAGTGGGAGGGGGGTAGGTGGGAGAGGTGGTTAAAAGGTTTATAACACTTGACACCCCAGAACTGTCACTGTTTGCTCTTTCCTCTGTCTGCCATTCTTATATTTTCATATCCTGTCTGATACCATTACATATTCATCATCATCATTTATTTATATAGCGCCACTAATTCCGCAGCGCTGTACAGAGAACTCACTCACATCAGTCCCTGCCCCATTGGAGCTTACAGTCTAAATTCCCTAATATAGACTCACACTCACACCCAGACAGATAGACAGAGATGGAGACAGACAGACAGAGAGGGAGAGACTAGGGTCACTTTTGATAGCAGCCAATTAACCTACCAGTATGTTTTTGGAGTGTGGGAGGAAACCGGAGCACTCGGAGGAAACCCACGCAAACACGGGGAGAACATATAAACTCCACACAGATAGGGCCATAATTGGGAATCGAACTCATGACCCCAGTCCTGTGAGGCAGAAGTGCTAACCACTAGGCCACTGCCCACACATTCATACTTTTAACCCTTGTTTTTTTGAGTCGCCCACCACTACACCGGAAATGACTGGTGAGTACAGTAGCTGTGTATTTATTCACCATCTTAACTTGTATTTAAATTAAAATGATCAAATGTTTTCATACAGTACCCCTCTCTCTGTAATGTTGCTGACACAATAGTCTTTGGAGCTCTTGAGTATGAGTTCCTTTGATCCTTAGTCAGTAAAAAGGAATAGAATTGGTAATACGTTTCTTCGATGAGTAGGGAAGGTTTTGTTTCATTGGCGAAAACAGATGGAAGAGAGAGTGGAAAACCTCTTGATTGTAGTTACTTATATTTTTTCTTTGAATATAAGCAAACAGCTTGTAAGAAGGGGCCACATAGTTGCATAAACAATAATTACAATTGAACAACAAAAACATAAGCTTCATATAAACATAGCTGTCAGTTTAAAATACTTTTGTGTTACTATGTTAAAATATTTCGATTGTAGAGACATAACACCCTGTGGTAGTGATATGCCTTCTGAAATATCTCCCAACACATCAACATATGCTCACAACTGACAGACCACTAACATATGTAGGTGTATCTGATAAAAGTTTACAGATGGTCGTTGTCAAACACCCTAAATTCTGCCATTACGGCTTTTGATGAATTCACGTTTACATGATATTGTTAAAACTGTTACATTTATGTTCAGTGATAAGTGACACTTTTCTATCTTGGATTAAAACTATCTATAGATATGACATTGATGTGGACAATTTAAATGATTAAAATGTAAAAATTGGCATCATTCTCATATAATTAAGTTTGTAATTGTAGGTTTTATTTTTGTTTAAAAAAAATGGGTCATTCCACACAAAGAATCGTCATGTCCTTATATTTTCATTTACTAACTGTTACCATATTACTGCCATATAGTCCAATGAAACAGCGTCACCAATGGGGCAAATTGATATTAGACAATTATAGACTATTTGCCTGATTTTGTTGTAATATTTGAATATAACAGTTTGCAAGCATTGCAGTAATGTTTTTATCTGGAATAAAACTAACTAACCTACTAAATTAGAATTTTAGTGCAACGGTTATGTTATTTCTGTACCCAATCACATCTGTTTCTCCAGAGCTCACTATGGGCATTGAATAAATTATTGTATATATCATGTGAAAGTGTAACATGTAACATGACCACATAGTGTGGCATCGAAGTGGCAAAGTATTTAAAAAGATTGTGATGCTACACCCAGGGCCGGATTAACCATAGGGCTAACTGGGCTACAGCCCAGGGGCCTATGGCATCCAGGGGGCCCTTGAAAGGGCTCAGCAGCAGTATTGATTGGTCGGGGGGAGCGCCCCGGCGCGATCAGTGCTGCTGAGCACTTTCACTGCGGTCCTTCTCCGGCGCGCTGTAGTCTCCTTACTGAGGAAGTCTCGTGAGTCTCACTCTCATGAGACCTCCTCAGTAAAGAGCATACAGCGCGCCGGAGAAGTAGGTAAGTGCCGGGGGTGGGGGGGTGGTTGGCGCGGGCAGCTCGGATCACGGGGGGGAGGGGCGTGGGCAGCTCGGATCACGGGGGGGGGGGGGAGGCTGGCAGCTCGAATCACGGGGGGGCCCTCACGGGGGAATGGAGGCCCCCTTAGCCCAGGGGCCTCCATTCCCTTAATCCGGCCCTGGCTACACCTGATATTTGTGACACTACACCTGATATTTCAAAGAACAGAATATAATGATTTTTAGATATGTTTAATATCATGAAGACAAAGTGAATGACACATTTATGAACACTTAATGGAATACTCTGGTTTCCATAAGAAGAAAGGGCAGGAAATAACTAATGTAATTGTAGAGGAATTTAAAAAGCACAAAAATGACATAAAACAATGCAGAAGTCAGTGTTACGATAATGGAGCAAACATGACTTGATGGATTAAAGAAATTCAGGCAAGATTAAAAGACATAAACCTGACTGCAACGTTCTCCTCTTGTGCTGCCCACTCTCTAAATTTAGTTAGAGTTCATACTGCTAAAAGTTCACAGGTTGTTTGCAGCTTATTTATCTATGTAGAGCAGCTGTATTGTTTCTTTACTACAAGTGTTGGAAGATGGAAGCTGCAACTTCAGCACACTGACATTGAGACTCGGAGAGAAGATATTTAAAATGTGAAAACAAACTAGAAAGATTTCCTGGAAGGTGCACAAAATATATCTGCAAAATTGGGTATCAGACCAGAGTTGTAAAATAAAAGACTAAAAGAAATAAAATGTCTTTATGGAGAAGAAAAGTAGGAAGACTAGAACCAAGCTGTTGAAAATAAAAAAGTCAATAGCAGAAGAAGATTTTCAAAAATCTGTCATTGATGCCATAATTGACAAAATCAATTCCCTTGACTTCTGTTTTGAAGCAGTTCTAGATGTATGCCCTACTTTTGGAGCAAATCTTAAGATCAACCTTTCCACTGAAGAGAGTTCAGATCAGTCCGTTTATCATTTATCTCTAAATATCCTGAGGACTTGTCTGAAAATGTAATTAATGAAATCTACCACTTCAAGTCAATATTCAAGGCAACTTTCCCCCTCCTTGTAAAGACCGAGTAAAAGTATCCCGTTAGCTTTCTTTGAATGAGAGTCGCAAAAATGAAGCATCACGCTGTTTATTTCAGAATTAGGCATTGCTTTTAGATTATTTTGACTCTGTCAGTCAACATTGCTACTGGAGAACAGAGGTTTAGCAAACTCTAACAAATTAAAAACCACTTCAGGTCCACATTAGGACAAGAAAAACATTTTGCATTATCAGTAGAGCATGAATAAGCTTCTCAGATCAATTTCTCAGATATAATAGGGGAATTTGTCTCCTGCAAAAAGTTAAGATTCAGGATGACTGCTGCAGTATCTTCTGCTGCATCTGATCCATGATAATGCTTCAGCTGCACTGTTTTTCTTAGTCAATATTATTGTAACTATTTTTCTGCTTACAATGGTATAATTTGCTGTTTTGTTTGCTTTATCCACCACAAAACGTAATACAATTTTTGTTGTAAACTTAATTTTATAAAACAGATATTGGGGCAGCAAGGTGGCTTACTGGTTAGCACTTCTGCCTCACATGGGGTCATGAGTTTGATTCCCGACCATGGCTTTATTCCACATTCCGAAAACATAATTGGCTGCTATTAAATTGACGTTAGTCTCTTTCAGTCTGTATGTGTGTATGTTAGGAAATTTAGACTGTAACTCCATTGGGGCAGGGACTGATGTGAGTGAGTTCTCTGTACAGCGCTGCGGAATTAGTGTGGTGCTATATACATAGCTGATGATGATTATGATGAGTGTTGTCATATAACATTTTTTAAACTCACAAACTCAAATGTCACAAAGAGAAGTGGGCCAAGGATTAAAATTTGTCAGCGGGCCCTTAATTTTCATGGCTGGCCCTGAACACAAGTGCACACACACAAACACAAACAAACACTAGGATCAATTTTTGTCAGCAGTCAATTAAACCAATGTAAACATGGGGAGAACATGCAAGCTCCACACATTTAGGACCCTAGTTGGAAATAAACCTATGGTCCCAGGACTGTGAGGCAGCAATGATAACCACTGGGCCACTATGCTGCCACATAATTTCATGTGGAATCTGTATCTACACTCATGCATTTCACTCTGAAAATTAATACATATTTTTCTTTACTAAACTATGCATTAACCAATCAAATTTTGTGTATTTGTGCATTGTTTGTGAATTATATCTCCATAAGTTTGACAACTCTATTGTACAGTTTAGCGTATATAAAATAGTTTGTATGTATTTTGTGGCAGTTTGTATCACAAACACAAATTGCATGGCAGAAGGCTCATATTTCTCAGATAGGTAAGTGAACCTACTAATATACTGCGCCATACACAAATTAAACAAAATCCTAATATTTTCCTGTAAATAATACCATATATAAATGGGAAGTGTTAATGTCGCTGCTTAGACTTGGTAAACTCTGATATAAGGATCACAGGCATAACATATAGTACAATATAAACACTTTATTGGTGACTTAATAGGATACGTGGGATGTTTTAGGCAGTAGTCAGAAGCAGGGCCGGATTAAGACACTGTAGGCCCCTGGGCTAGGGGTATCGTGAGGCCCCCATTTGTCAAGTGACTTGCAATGCTCTCCCACTGATCCCTCCCCAGTCATGATCTCCCCCAACAGTGCCAGCCATCACCCTGCAATGCTCTCCAACCCCTCCCTCCCCAGTCATGATCTCCCCCACCAGTGTCACTGTGTCAGCCCCCCCTGAGCGCTTACCTTCGTCTTTCACTGGTGTTCTTCGGTCAATCGCTCCCTGCTGCCTGTAGTTCTTCCACTGTGCGCAGTAATCTCCTTTCTGAGGAGATCTCGTGAGAGTGAGACTGTCTCACTCTCACTCTCACGAGATGTCCTCAGTAAGGAGATTACTGAGTGCCACAGAAGCACTACAGTGCCTGCAGCCTGTCATTCGACATGATGTTCATTCAGTGGGAGTCGCCGGCCGCGGTACAGATGAGCAGAATTTCTTTTTTAAAAAAAAAAACAAGTAGTTTCAAGGGCCCCTCAGTTGCCCGAGGCCCCTGGTCAGAAGCAGGTAAATTAATCACGGTTTTAACAGAAATTCCAGGAATGTTAAATCCAAAATATAACAAATCCAGGGGCAGGCAAAGAAATTAAAATCAGGAGTATTACAAGGTCCGGGAGTGGGCAGTTCTGCATGGTCACAAAACAAGCCAAAACAGAGAAACAGGATGTTTTCCTTAAACCATTCAAGTTGCTAAAAAAGGTTCTCTGTTTATCCATCATGGACTTACAAGAGTATCAACACCCCATTATACAATCCCTTAACTCATACCTAGTCATAACACCAACCATATCCCAAAAACTTCATCACCCCAAGTGTCTCCTCTTTTTAAACTTCCTCACACCTTCCGCATCATCCAGGCCAGTACAGCCTTTCATATCCAATAAATAACACACATATAATTAACCCATCACCACTCTAACACATCATTCTACTCTCTCCTAAACACATACAAATTTCTTACTTCTCGCATTACTTTCATGACACACTCCTTTATCAACCGCAGCACTCTTGCCCTACCTTTCCCACAAGCTTCTAAATTAAAATGGTAATCTTGCCCAATATAAAACTCATCACAGCTATCTCTTTATGCAACTCACCCACCAACTTCCACACCTCTTGCATATACCGACAATTCCACCTCAAATGTAACATAGTCTTGTTTCCACCAGAACATATTCTAAGATTTCAAACCTTATCAAATCTCTTTTTCTGTACCTCACATATTGACAAAGCCCCACACACATCAATCTACATAGTATCTCTATGCCAAATTTTCATTTCTTTCCCACTCATCCTCTGCCATAGTTAAGTCACTTTTTTCGCCTATTCCTTCTCATGCAATACTTCCATCATCATTATCATCATCATCATCATCACCATTTATTTATATAGCACCACTAATTTCGCAGTGCTGTACAGAGAACACACTTACATCAGTCCCTGCCCCATTGGAGCTTACAGTCTAAACACACAAACACATATTCAGACAGACACACAGGCTATTCAATTTGTTAGCAGCCAATTAACCTACCAGTATGTTTTTGGAGTGTGGGAGGAAACTGGAGCACTTGGAGGAAACCCATGAAAACACGGTGACAACATACAAACTCCACACAGATAAGGCCATGGTCAGGAATTGAAGTCATGACCCCAGTGCTGTGAGGCAGAAGTGCTAACCACTGAGCCATCATCTTCTTTATTATCTTAAAAGTCCTCCTTATATCAGTCAGAGCATTCTATCTTACACATTCTTCCATCGCTTCATACCATTTACTTGGCCAAAACTCACCAGCTCTCTAAAATCTCTCTTGTGACAATTTTTACAAAACATCCACCCAGTCATATAACATATCATACACACAGCCTGGTTGGCCTACCAATAATTATTACCACCCTCACAATGAAATTGACATTTAGGAAGGCATCAATATTAGGAAGCTCACAACTAACTTTCTCTGTTACTTTCATCACAAGTTCTTTTTTTCAATGGCTCCATCTGGCAACTCCAGAATTCTGTGTGGGAGATTCAATTCTGCGCAAGTCTCCAATAGAAATAAAATATACTGTAGCTATAGCTATAACTGTTGCTGTATTAGGTGTAGGGTATTGTTCTTTCATCATCAGAATAAATGTAATTAGAGTTTATGAAGGGTTGAACTCAATTGGCCTGTTTCAACCTTGCTCACATATGGGACTACAATTGTGGCCAAAAATATTGGCATCCTTGCACTTGTCTCCAATAACTTTCAATTTACTATAAACAGAAGTTGAATTTAACAACAGTATTTTTCGCTAAAATTCTCAGTTAATATTACAGAACCTTTGTATTTGAGTCTTAATTTGTCTTCTCCCAACTGTTGTCTCCAGATATCTCCACAGGTATTCCATGGGATTTATATCTGGACTCATTGTTGGCCACTTCAAGCGCAGTCCAGGTTCTTGTCTTGAGTCATTTCTGAGTGATTATGTTTGTTTGGGAACACTGTCCTGGTGAGAGACCCATGCAGTTCAACGGAGACCCAGATTTCTGACACTGGGATCAACATTGTACTTTACAATGGCCTGGTAATCTCCAGATTTCATGTTGCCACGCACATGGTCAAGACACCCAGGGCCAGATACAGCACAGCAACCCCAAAACCTCAGTAAACTCCATCCATGTTTGACTGTAGGAAAGGTGTTTTTTTTACTTTGGGAATCCCCATTTTACTCTCTGTAAACATAGGGATGCGGTTTACCAAAAAAGCTCTAATTTGGTCTCGTCTGTCCACAGAAGATTCTCCAAGGAGGGATTTGGCTTACTAATGTGTGTTTTGGCAAGCCAGAGTCTCTCTCTCTGCCATTGGGTGCCCCTGGGATTCCTAATTGGCGTCAGATAATGCAAGTTGAAACTGTCGTGCTTGAAGCTCTGAAGGTCAGCTTGGATCTGCTTGGCATTTGATCAAGGTGTTTTCTCCACCATTCAAACAGTCCTGCATTGCAATCATTGCTCAAGTTTACTCTTACAGCCAGGGCCAGGGAGATTGGCAACAGTGCCATGGGCCTTAAACTTCCTTATATAAGTTTGAAATGGGAATATCAAGGTTTTTGGAGATGTATTTCTAGCCTTGAAAATGTCCATGCTTGGCTACAATCTTCTGTCAAAACACCTCAGACAGTTCTCTGGCTTTCTTTCTTTTTTGCCATACATATTGTAGTACACACAATGACACAAAACAGGAGCGTGAGTCCATTTCTCTATTTAAACTCTTTTAATGAGTACATTTTTGCAGGCACCTGCTACTCACCACAGGTTAGCTCAGTTCCCAAGTGAAGGCTAATCACCTACTTGAAATCTAATTACTTCCAGCTACTTCTGAAAAGTGCCAATAATTTTATCTGGACCATTTAGTGATTTCTGTGTGGAAAAGAGCTACATTTTTCTTCTTTTTTTTATATCATTCCACTGCAAACCAAAGAAATAAATATGTGGATAACAAAATATTTTTTAATTTCAAAAATTCTCTGGAAGGGTGCCAATATTTGTAGTCACAACTGTTTATAATATATGATTATTGGTGTTCTTTAAAAAGGGGGTGAAAACTACAGCTCAGATTATGCAGATTATACACAGGAACTCTCGCTTGGCATATGTTGTGTAACTCAGTCCAATATAACTAGGAATGAGAATGCACAGTTAGTGTATCTCAACTTTAAGCTACTTTAATGTTTTGTGGGATACAGGGTTCACAAACAAGCATTTAAGGGACCTCAGAGATCAGAGCTTTCTATTTGAAAATTGAAGATCTCTACAGAATTTATCATTTAGAGATGTTGATATTTCACATAAACTCCAAAAAATTCTGCTATTTATTAAAATGCTAGAAAAGTAAAATGTCATACCATTTCAATATCTCCTTTTGTACACTGCCTCATTTAGAGTCGGACGCAAAGTCCGTTTCAGGCGCATTCTGCACACTTCCACTTACGGGCGTGCGCAGTAAGTAATAGTTCACTGCAGTTCTGTCTGCTTTTCAGATGCAGTG
Source organism: Mixophyes fleayi (assembly GCF_038048845.1). Lineage (NCBI taxonomy): Eukaryota > Metazoa > Chordata > Amphibia > Anura > Limnodynastidae > Mixophyes > Mixophyes fleayi. The sequence goes on along the minus strand of NC_134409.1, from coordinate 119,975,557 downwards.
TACACTTCCGACAGCTTGCAACTCAGTACGAGGGAAAGGGCGGAACACGGAGTCATGTAGGCATGACCATGAATAATTTAGATACTATGGGCATCTACTAGCAAAAACTACCCTAGTTGGATCAAGACTCAAGTGGAACACACGTCAAAAAAGACAGAAAATGTGCGGCAGGAATTAGGTGGCGCAAGTAGTTAGCTAGCTGAAGGAACTGGTCGCAGCTTGGCAAGGTATTACGAGTGGGATGCAACTGGGGTTGCATGCTACTCATAATACCCTACCAAGCTGCGGCACACTCCCACTCCTGCTCTTTCATGTACGTCTTAGACGCACATTGCGTCTGACTCTAAATGAGGCCCTGAATATATTAAAAGAAGTGATTTCATTTATCCAATGAAAAATGCGAAAACATGGCTAGACACTACGTTAAAATGACTTTGCTTCTAATGAGAAATTCACGAAAGCCAAATAAAAACATGCATTTCTGTTTATTTTAGTTTTCACAGGTTTAGCGCTTGTTTATGCACTGTGTTTGTATGCATTACTATAATGCTGTCTTAGGCTGTCTTTTTTAATGGGGTGGCAAACTACAAGAATACAATCAGCAGCAATGTCACCACAGGGCAAAGTTAGCTTTTACAAAAATAGACCCTATATCCTGAATAATTAAATTTGTTTTGTGCCCCTAATACTTTGTGATTCTGTCAGACATGATTAATAGCCTACAAATAACCTTTGCCATCAAATGACATTTCGTTAATATATATATGGCCTTAATGCTAAAAAAAAAGGGTACTAATCTAAATCCAGCCAGAAAAGAATTCAGAACCTAGTTTAAGATCCATGATTACATATTCATGTACCTGTATTTATAGGTGTAGTATAAGTTCCATGATAATCCCAACCTCTATAAGCTTAGGAATGTCTCTTTAAGAAAAACTCTATATAAATCAGTTTATTTTAACTGTCAGTCATATTAAAAATAATCTATGCAGCTTAATTCTGCATTTCAAACCAAATAAAAGTTCCTCAATTTTTACGGTAAGATTATATTTTATTCCAGATATTTTTTTTAGTTCAAAGCTAATTGGCTTTTAACATTACTGCCTACGAGCTATTATATTATTTAGAAATAATCACAAAGGTCTTTACTTAATACAACATGATTTTAAATCATCTTATGAGCCTTTTGTATAGAAGTATTGAATATTTTCTTCCTGAGCAACAGGCTGTGATACTTGTTATTGTGAATCAGGCTATTTTGGTGCAGCTTTAACAAGACGTCTTAAAAATCATTAAACGCAATCAATAAAGGTTGTTTTGACTAGAAAATGTTACTGGATATTGAAGTTCCAGACCAGCACTGAATGTCAGATTAATGTGGGACAATGTGTTCTGGTCATTAATTACAACAAACGACAATAATTAAGAATTTCATTAACGAAGTTGCATAATTAAGCACAATGATTATAGGAAGACTGTTTATTGTGTAAATTCTTGATGGAGGTCAGGAAAGGCAAACTTATTTGTAGAGTAGAAACTCTTTCTGCAGATCAAGGGGTATATTTGCTGAAATGCGGGTTTGATAAACTGGAGATGTTGCCTATAGCAACCAATCAGATTCTAGCTATAATTTATTTTAGTACATTCTGCAAGATGAAAAGCTAGAATCTGATTGGTTGCTATAGGCAACATCTCCACCTTTTCAAACCCACAATTTAGTAAATATACCCCCAATTATTGAAGGCACACATATCCCCCACATTATAGCTTACATGCCCAAGATGGGTGTAGTTTGAATGGTACATTTAAAATAGATTATTTGTGAGCCTTTTCTCCACTAGTCACATATAGACATTTGTAAATTCTGCATAGAATCTTAAGGATTCAAATATATGCACACAAAATGTATTTATTTAAAACAAACAAAATCCAACATTAAATCATGCATAAAGTAAAACAAATTAATATTCTTCCCGTGTATTTTCTTTTCCTGTATAATATTGTCCTGACCTTATTCTCCATCACACTTATGATACATACTCGCTAGCGGTTTTCAAATGCATTTAACATGCGCCTTTAACATTTGTAAAATGCATGTAAATAATACCACTTTCATACTGCCGCCCCTGCAATATCCCGGGTTTTTGAAGCCGGGTTTTTGCAGGGGCTCGGAGCGTCCCAGCTCAGAAACACCATTCATACTGCACCTCGGACCCGGGAATTTCCCGGGTTGACCCCTTTCATACTGCACATGTCTGTGCCCTGGCAATTTGTAGGAGTCATCACCAGAGCAGTTTTCATTGGCTGAAAAATTATCCCTCTCCCTCTCCCTCTCTCCCGTAAAAACCCGGGATTTTGCTGCAGTATGAATGGGGTATAAGTATGACGCTAGAAATAGTTGTTTCTTCTGTTACTGTAATATTTGCATCTTTACTTGAGTTGAGATCCGTTGCATTGCGGCAGTGTTTTTTCTAAAGACTACAAAAGGTAATAAAAATGCAAGTAAAAGTGCACATCAGACACAAAACAAATGTCTTTGCATTTGATAAGTATTTTTCCTATCATTAATAATACATGAACAAAATGGCAGCGGGTCTGTACTCTTTTAAAGGAAGCATTTTGAAATTATTTTACAGTGCATTTGATTAGGGTCTGAGTACCTGTTATATTCAATCTTCATTTCATACCAGTATTCAGTTCTGAAGTGGCTGGGGATAAAGTAACCTGATTACTGGAATGTCCATAGCAGCGGTATATAAGTGTAATGATCTTGTGGAAGGAAATAATCTTTCCACTTGTGTGATTGTGTGAGTTAGGGTTGCATGTGAAAGAGGCAATGTCATTATGTTAAAAAGTAAGTAAAGGAAAGCAGGAAACCATAGACTGAGAGACACAGGGGTATATTTGCTAAACTGCGGGTCTGAAAAAGTGCAGATGTTGCCTATAGCAACCAATCAGATTCTAGCTGTCATTTTGTAGAATGTACTAAATACTTGAAAACTAGAATCTGATTGGTTGCTATAGGCAACATCTCCACTTTTTTAAACCCACAGATTACTAAATATACCCCATAGAGTGAATGTAGCAGAGTTGCCCAACAACAAAGAGTATTTATTTGAGGCTTCTAGGGTAACTGCATTGTCAACTGTACCTCAATGTACCTGGTGCTCAAATATCCAGCTCATTGGCTTACTACTCCTCAATTCTAGACCTCAGGACCTGCTAACAGCACATTTTTCACCATCTCCAATCAGGAGCACAGATTTTTTTTTACATATGCAAAAAGATCCACACGTGATAGTAATTTAATGTGTAATTATGTGAAAAACATGCTCTCTGATTCTCTGATAACTTCCAATGCTTCTAAACTTTGAGGACTGGAGCTTAGAAACTATTGTTTCAAACATTCCTTGGATTATAATATGTATAAGACTGCTGAGACCTTACCTAGGTCAGGCAATCTTACTTAATTGGATGCTCTGGCAAAATAAAGACTGACCCCAGAGATTACCTGGAGGCCATTGGCATGGCATTATGTGGTCGTCACCGTGATGCTCTTTTGCACTGTATTGTGATGCTCTCTCTATTGTATGATAGTCACTTGGATGCTTTCCTTATTGTACGACGTTCACTAGGATGCTCTCTTTAATGTATTGCTGTAACTAGGTTGCTCCCTGCTCTCTGTATATTGGTCAATAGGATGCTCTCTGTATTGCATATAGGTTCCTAGGATGCTCTCTGTATTGCATTTCCCTAAGGTGCTCTCTGTATTGTATGTCTATCACTAATGCTGGGCATATTATTATGCATAAAACTATAATTCCTAGTTTGTTTTACTTGCAATACACTCATGATATTTCTCCTTGAGGATGCAAAGTGCAGTCTCCTGTCTATATTTACGCCTTACTGATTTGATTGATACTAATGTATATGCAGTCTCCTGTCTGTATTCATTGATACCATTTATATACTATATTTATATAGTATATTATATATACTGTTTCTGTTTTGTTCTCATTCAAGGTCAGTCAAATAACATAACTTTACCTCTCATCTGTCCTGCCCCGTCAGGATGGTCCCGACTTTGGGGGACTCTCCTGCTCAGCCAGTAACTTCAGGAACAGTTGGGAGGTATTTGACACTCTTCATTTTCTTTAAATACTGCAAAATCCAGTTAATGGTGCATGTAATGGAAGAGGAGAGGGAGATAGAGGTGGTTGGAGGGACCTGATTCTCATGCTTTGCATGTTGCTGGATACATCTCCGTCAGTGGCACGTACTTCTCACAATAGGCCTTTCATCCTATTCAGCTCCAGGCCCATGTAGCCCTTTATTTGGCACTGGTTAGATGTGGCACTAATGTGTATGAAGCTTTGTTGTACATTGAGCTAAGTGCACATTGAAATGTTCCTCTACACTAAAGGAAGGTTTAAGATGTGTCCCATTAAAATGATAAGAGAAGACCAAATCTCTCATCTCAGAGCTGGTGCAAAAAATCAAGCTGTTTTGTAGAGCAAATATGACCTTGCTGCCCTCTGCAAAGCAAGGAACACCCCGAAAAATTCACCCTCCCAACCATTTAATCTAATTTTAATAATATTGCTTTGCAATATTGAATATCTTTTTTGCTCTGCTCTGATAAAACAGATGCATTGTTGCACCTACTCAAAACTTTGCAAGGAACAGTCTTACTCCACCCAATTTCAAACAGTGGTCACGAGATTGTTCTTTGTATTGTAGAGAGGTTACTAAAATGTTATCTGTATTTGTATATTATTCATTAAGATGCTCTCTGTATTACATATCGGCTACTGGAATGTTCACTGTATCGTATCAAGTTCACTAGAATGGTCTATGTATAGAGATCACTAGAATGTTATATATACTGTATAAAGTTTATAAAATGGTGTTCTATATCGTATAGTTATCCGTAGTATACTCTTTGTGTGAATATATGTGCTTAGAATGTTCTTTATTTGTATATAAGTCATAGAAAGTTTTGTGTATTGTATTTTGCTTCCAAAAAGGCTCTGTACTATATGAGTCAATAGAATTCTCTATGTGTTGTATATTGGTCATTAGAACGTTTTTTGCATTGAATAGTATTCAGATGAGGCAGGTGAGTGTTGAATTTGATTATAGCTCTTTGACATAACAAGTGTTCATATATTTCATTGACTATATAAAACCACACCCACATTAAGCAACTCGCGCCTGCACGATTTTCATCATTCTGGCATTCTTGTAGAAGAGCCTGGGTCACTTGCTTGTGTTTGCCTCCTAAGCCAAAATTTGCCAGGCCTCCCCTAGTTGACACTTATGTGCATATCATTCCTGTTGATTCTCTCTACAACACAACCACACAAATCTGTCCCAGCAGGTGCAATTTCGCTTTGACGTTACCAACAGATGGTCATTTTCAGAAAATAGACTTTTGTTTTCAGACAAAGTCAAGAGCTCTTAATAAAATCACATTCTGGAGAGAAGATGAAAGTGGATGACTCAAGTTATTTGTACATTTCTTTATCCTGTAGGAAAATATATCGGAACTCGATTCTAAAGTTTTTGAGAACACAAACAAAGTAACACAAAAGTGTTTCATTGTATTTCGATCATTTTTATTGATCAAAAACCACTACCTGCAGAATACTGTACAATAGTTCATTTCATAAGACTCAGAAGTGTGAGAAGCTGTGTATAGTATGGGTAATATGTTTAGTACTAAAATTACAATCTCTCGACTTTTGTCATATACATTGGTGCAATACATTACATGTTAGTCATAACTGACAGTTTATATATAAACTAGCTGTCTTATATGAGTTTGCTTCTCATTTCTTGGCTGGCAATCTGGCAATTCTGACATTTGTCAGAAGGGATGGTGCATATGAGATTACCAGTAGGTAGCATTGGGCTGCTAAACTTTTGCTGAAATGGGTTGCTCAGTCTCAGTGAGTCTACCAGCCCTGCTTTTAATAACAACATTTTGAATTCCAGCCACCGAACTATCTGCACTTAGCCAGCGGTGCTGTACTGGGTCAATGGTGGCACCAGTAACTCGACAAAATAATGAAATATCTTATTTTTCTAATACATTATCACCCATTATTTTGCAGCTGGAATTTGCTTTTAATGAGCAACAAAACAAACAAAAGGTCATAGAGAGCCATATTAAGGGGCACATGGGCCTGGGGCTGAAGATTATAAAGGGCCTTTTGTGGGAAGTGTCGTCCCACCGGAGGTGGGGCCAGTGATGTGTGGGTGTGTTCAGTGGTCCGTGGGCATGGCCAGCACCATGGAGGGCTTAGCTAGCATCTCCCTCCAACCACCTACATCTCCCTCCCATTTCCCTTATATAAAGTGCACCATTAACTGGTTCACACAACATGTATGTTAAGTGAAGAGTGGAAATACATCCCAGCTGTCCCTCATGCCGGCACAAGCTCCCAGCTGACCAGGATAGTCCCCTAATATCAGGACTATCCTGATGGAATCGGGACAGTTGAGAGATAAAGGTATGTTATTTTGTTGACCATTGAAGGCAAAAATATAAACAATGGTTGATTATTTTTATTTATAAAGTGCTTTAACAGAAACATACATGAAAAATGCTTTTCAGGTTTTAACACTGAACGGGATGCTGAATACTTAACAAAAATAAAACTTGAATCTATTTATAAATATATACAAATAGGCTGGTGTGAAGGAGCTCCTATATCGCCGCTGATGATGCAGTCACGGTGGGCGGAGCTTGAGCCACACATAATGGTCACTAACATTCCACTGTTGTTTACATGCGCCAAACTTATGCGCAAGTTAAGATATGAACTGGCTGAAAGCCAGAGCATTTCAACCAAAGAAATTGTCTTACATGTGGCATTTGACAGAGAGGTTCAAACAAAGGAAAAACATGTGCTCACAGGTCAGGAAGTCGTAACTGAGAAACACAGAGCAGTGAGTCATCATTGCTGTTGTCCAGTTATGTGGGTGTGGTATAGGTCACAAGCCCCACCTGAAGCAAGGCATTCTGGGTAAAGCTTTATAAGCTTCAAATCAGTTTGTAAAGCGCTTTTTCGATCATACCACATACACACTTGGAAGATGGGGACTTCTCTTACACCTGAAGCCCACAGGACATAACCACACCACAGTAAGCTTATCTTATCTGTCTGTAGCTTTTATCTTCTTATATCTGACTGTATAACTTTCCTTGCTTGCATGTATTTCTATTAACTCTGTTTATTTACCTTATATGTATTCTGCCTGCAACTTATAATACTTTGCTTGCACATAAATGTAAAGTTTATATCTATTTTCTATTAACTCTCTGAATCATGAAGTAACCTTTTCACACATTCTTTACAAAGGCTAGCTTTACTATTTACACTACAATGAACTCTAACTTCCACCCCCCCTCATCTCTTTCTCACCCTCTATGCTGGGTCTGACCACATGTTACCCACACAGGCACTATGCTATTTTCCTGTATCACTCTCTCATTTATCTTATATCTTTCTCTCTCTCATTTAATCTTTCTTTATCTACCACCTAAACACATTAGTACACATTTTATACATACACTAACATCTGCTTGCTTAAAACACATTCTTTTTCTCTCTTGTTACATCTATACACACATTACACGAAAGAGCAATACTGACCATACACCCCTATACATTTCTGTCTTACAGCATATACACTAGTATATATAAATATAAATATACACACACAGAAGAATAGGATATTATATACTTACTTCTGAAGTTTTAGCACTATCTGTTTAATCTATAATGTATTATCTGTATTCACTTATGTACTATATGTTTGATTATCTTTGTAAAGTAAAAGACTTGTATCTTTATGCCTGTTTTGTATGTTTAGATAACTGGAATGAATAGGATGAATGGATGTTTATATAGATAATGCAGTATAGTGAGGTAAATGATAGATTGGTATTTATTTAGCGATTAACACATAATGGTGGGTTATTGGACGTGGAAGTCAACAGATGTGTAATATTTAGGTGATATATATATAGCCTTGTCAAACACAGGGATCGCGTAAGTGACTCATGGATTTCTAGTTGCGATGCGCAAGCATAACGTCTGGGATACCTTGTTTATGGTTGGCATGGTACAAGGCGAAAGCTCAAAAGGTTGAGTGAAATAATGCCTCTAAAGTACATCTGAGATGTCACAGGTGTGTATTAGTCGACGTGACTAAAATAGCGAAAAAGACACAAATTGCATTATATCCCAATAATTAATGAGATTGGTTATTAATAAGATCAAAGGCATTGTATCATTATTATGGCGGATCCCAGGATCCTATTACAGCTGGCCTGGGCCTATTTTTGTGAGAGGCTGGGGTCTGCAGCCCCATCAGGCCCATTGTCAATCCAGCCCTGAGGTCATACACAAAGGGTAATAATATCTTAACTTATACCCTATTCATACTGCACCAAAATCCCGGGTTTTTGCCGGGGCGAGCTCAAACGACCCGGGTCTTGGTGCAGTATGAATGGTACAAGTGAAAAATCCCGGGTCTAAAAACCTGGGTCTTCAACCCGGGATTTATCGAGGGGTAATTCCCGGGTTGGACCCGGGTTGCCTGCACTATGAATGGTGCAACCCGGGTTGCATAGGGGAGAGAGAGAGAGAGTGTGGTATTACTTTACTTGTCACTGTTAACAAGAATATAAAAAGAGAAACTAAAATAAGGATTTCATTAGCCTAATAATATTGAAGAAAGGATAATTGCTGTTATTTTGACAGTGATGTGCAATGTGCATTCTTTCAAATAAAAAAATTTAACCCCATTTTCCAATTTATCAAATGTCCCCTGTGAGTGACCTTCCTGTGATTGACTAGTTCTGTCAAGATCTTTGAATCGGCCAAAATCCCCAAAATTCTCAACCAGTCCAAATTATTTTTCTCGCTACTCATACTATTATACAAACACCATAAACAGACTATATCCCACAGTAATCAATCAGATGCAAGCATTCATTAGCCTAACGTGCACTTGGCTGTTGAATACTACCATATGATTGGTTGCAATTTTGTTGCATTTGTGTCATGTTTTTAATTCAGGTTTTTTGTTTTTTTTTCTTGTTAGCAGTGACAAGTAAATTAACATATTATTACCCTTTGTGTATGACCTTTTGTTTGTTTTGTTGCTCATTAAAGGCAAATTCCAGTTGTAAAATACTGGGTGATAATGTGTTAGAAAAATAGGATAATTAGTGAGTACAATCTAAGCAATTATTGTGTCAGTGCCGCTGGAGACAGATAAAAGCTGAACATGTCTTTAAAATGGGACAGTTCCATAATCCCCCTAATACTTTTTCTTTTCATTTGACGGCTTGCAGTTTATTCAATTCTAACTTTGTAAAATATTCCTAAAGGAAATGTTAAACAATAATGCACAGATTATGGAAATGACTCATTAAATATAGAGACAGACTCCTGTAAATCCGAGAATATACTTCACAAAGGCGGCCTGGGTAGAAGTTGTATTGCCGTGCTTATTCATGGTGCTGTAAATGTTTATTTTGCATTTTATTGAAACATAAATTAAGGAATTGTAATTATACACAGAGCTAACATAAAAGTGCTGATCGTTTATCAGGAAACAAAGTGTAGATTAAAACCGTTTGCATGCAGAAGCATTGTTTGGCCTGATAGTCATCTAGACAAAAAGAGTTGATCACATAACAGATCATTTACTTAGTGTGTTAAAGGGGTAGGTAACCTCCACCTTCATCACAACAATAATCCACACGGCAGAGGGACTGACCAATAGTGAGACATTCCTGACTAATGAAATTTTCCCAGAATTCTATGCGATGGTCAGGTGATCAGGATTTCATGTGTAACTTGCCAATAAAAGAGGCAGCCATTTTGTGCCCTGAACCAAAATTCATGAGAATGCAATTCACTGGGAAAAAATGGCATCACGAGGCATGCAACAATTTGGACTGAATTTTCATGAATAGATAAATCCACAAAATTACTTCCTCTGCTGTGTGTATGTAACAGGCACACGTTACCAATGCTATGCTGTCATTGTGTTGTCTATTGGCTTAATTCATTACCAGAAAAAACGAACGTAATGTGTTTTTTTAAAACAGGAACTTACGTCGGACATGCGCACGTCCGTATTCAGCAAGGAGCGGATGTGAAGATATGTCTGTTGATGAAAACGGGTCTAGGTCCGCTCTGCTCTAATAGACAGGTCACTGCAAGGTATGTTCAGTGCATATGTGGAATATAAGGTCACAAAAGAGCACACAGCAAATAGTTAAAACTATTCAATTCAATGTCACCTGTTAATAATATAGCCAGTAATGACAAAACATAAAAAAATAAAAAAAAGGTTTTTTTTCTTCATGAACTAGATTTATGAGGATTTAATTAATGTCTACTATACATAAAATACATTTTTACAGTTTCTCCTGATTGCAAACACAAGTACTAGCATGCATACTCAGCCATCATCACTAATAATCGGCACTTAGACCAGACCTGTGGCTAGTGCAAGTGATACGACTGAAAATCACATTCCTTTGAGAAGCCCAAAGCTGGAATCGGGTGCTGCTATTTGCAATCGAGCTTGGCACGCCCTTACTGTACATTGACCACGTGCATCCGCCCAATCCCTTCACCGTTCAGCCCATGAAATCATAGGCGCTCGTAGATGAATTGACCATTGCTGCGTTCTATGGCGTATGGTGCATTTCTGGACATGCGCAAAGTAATTGTACGCAACTTATCGCCAGTTACGCTCCTTATGGTTAAGGCTCAAAGCGTTTTCAAATACATTACAATTATAATTGCAATTATTTTACAATTATTATTATCATCATTTAATTAATTTTATTTTTTAATTTTTTCTATCATTATTTAGATAAAGTAAATATAACTTTATGAATGCGGCTAGTATAGACTAAATGACTCAGTTAGTCAACTTTATTGTCCTTTGATTGTTCTGCTTGTACTAAATTATTCACAAATAATGAAGCCAGGAAATTTTAATATCATATTTAAAAAAAGAAAACGCAATGTATTTTTATTGAAATTATTTTCCTAAATGTGCACTTAAATAAAAATAACTCACTATCAATGTGTTTTGTCTGAGTGGATTTATCATTGGAGATTTGTAATGGTGCAGCTAAATGGTCACATATTTATTTTTTTAAAACAGAAATTAATTACTGTTTTAGTTTTAAATGATTTACGGCAGTAAGTCAGGATCCCTCTAAAATATGCCGACACAGTCTTTATGGCAATCATAAACAGCTTTTAATAATTTTGGTTTCCTGAAAAGACAAGCTTTATTTAAGGAAATAATTATAACGTTTATTCCAGGCTAGCATCAGACTAGTGGTTAACACATTAAAAAATATAGAAGATTAACTTACATTATAATATTATTATTTTTTATTCAGGGTATACCGTTATACACTTCTTTACAGCAGATTTTCAAAGTTTTTCATACACACTCTTCCCTGCCCTGTGAAATTCTGTGACACGAACGGCATATGGCTAGTCCAAGGTCGATACTGGGATTCAAACCCTACCCTCCAGCAAATGAGATGAGCTTAAATATTTAGCACATTTGTCATATCCTTGGTCCTGAATCAAACCATATCACAGGACGTATGCTTATAGGGGATGATTGATGATGTCTATCAAGTTGAATTGTTAAATATAGTACTCTAAAATATAATTTACAAACAATAGCTTGTATAAAAATGTCTAAAATAACTAAGTGATCAATATTACTTTGCAAACGTTTTTGCCCTCAAAATGTTTTTTTTAAAATGAATGTTCCTGTTCAAAACAGCAATAACAGATATGGCAAATCAATGTGCTGAAAAACTAAATATAACATGGGTAGCCAAGCCAGGGGAGATGCACACATCCCTACCAGCAATGCTTTTAGTGTTGTTGTTTTATTTTTATAGGTATATTTGTGTGTGCATTTTAAAAGAAATACATATAGTGAGGATCAAACTATAATAAATAGGATATATTAAATTAAAACAAGCATTAAAAACTATATGACATTAAACTGTAATTGGCATATGATGTAAATGTTATCAGTAGAAATACTATAACCATTTCCTCAAATCTACATAAAAAAAATATTTTTTTTATTTAAAATTTGGCAATTGTTGAACAATGACAACTTCTAAATATTTGACCATGGTTCAAGCCTATTCATAGGATATTAAACTTGTTCCAGCTTGTTTGACTTTTTTTGACTGTTCAATGTTTAAGATCATGGTCCATTCGCGCATTTAATGTCAATGTAACAGAAGGGCTTACCACTAGGCGGCACAGTGGGGTCATGAGTTTGATTCCTGACCATGGGCTTAGCTGTGTGGAGTTTGTATGTACTCCCAGTGTTCACGTGGGTTTCCTGGATGCTCCAGTTTACTCCCACACTCTAAAAACATACTGGTAGGTTAATAGGCTGCTATCAAAAATTGACTCTAGTCTGTGTATGTGTTTTAGGGAATTTAGACTGCAAGCTTCAATGGGGCAGGGACTGATGTGAATGAGTTCTCTGTACAGCGTTGCGGAATTAGTGGTACTATATAAATAACTGGTGATGATTCATTGAACACTGTAAGTGCTCGACGTATGTGTAAGACATACATCAACCATCATGGCTTGAAAGCGTTTGATAAGCATGTCTATACTTCAAACGCATTCAATATCTGGTTACCATTTTACCTTTTGGTCGAACTGCAAAACTGGCCCCAAATCACAAAAAAACTGCAAACAAGTTAAACTTGCTTTGTTTGATCAAATTTCAAACTTTCTTGAACAGTTCAGACATTTGTAGTCATCAGCATATATCAGTCATACAGAATGCCGATTTACTATGGGAAATTTATATAACCTGAAGATTAAGGGTCATAGAACCGTTGCAATTAAAATTCCCATATTTTGTTGAATTTAGTCATAGTATCTAGTTTGGGATACACCAGGTAATAAATAAGAAGAATTGCCTTAGAATGACGGGCCAGAAGACTCTATCTTGTAGAGAGATGACCAGTATAGAAATCCATCGAAATCCTTATGAAAAAAAAAGCACAGGATTCCCATGATATTCCAAAGTAATTTGACAATTTATCATGATATGTTTCTGTTAGGGAAAGCCTTACACCTGGTTTTTGTATTATATAAGCGGCTATCATTCATATTCAGCCCCATGACTCAAATGGAGTAAACGCTGGAGTATTTGTTATGGTAAGTTGATGAGCAAGAATTGGTATTGCCAACAATCAGTGCATTTACTGACAGTCAGTAAAAATAAGTCAAATTTCTAAATTTTCACTTGTCAGTTAGAAAAAGTAAATAGATCAGTAAAAATCAGAACCCATCCTGACACCTACAATAATACAAACCAAAGTGTCATACCAATAAAAGTTTTTGAGATTGTATAGGATTTTCAAGCCCCTTTTTACTTTCCATGAACCACGCCAGAGAAAAATTAAACCTGTTGGTACTTAATTTTTTTATAGCTTTTTATTTTGAATGGTCAAACATAAAAATATACCCCAAAACAAAGGGACATGTGTTGAGTATGCAAACCAATATCTAATAAAAACAAAAACAAAAACAAATGTAGTAAAAGATAACTTAGGCAATAAAAGTACAACAAAAAGAAAAAGTATGACCAGTGTTAAGTAATAAAATAGGGGAGGATAGGGTGGGCTGGAAATGGGGGATTGTTGAGGAGAGGTGTACAGGACTAGTAGGGATCGAGCGAATCCACCATGCGTCTTGGTGCCAGAAGGGAGGGTTTTTTTGCAGAGTTTTTTTTTAAATAAAATTGTCACTAAAACATATTTTCAACAGTTGTCAACAGCCTTTGACATTTCAAAAATTCTAATATCTGCATAATAGCTTCCAACCAAAACATCTTTTTTGCAATTTACATGTGCTCAAAACATATAATTATCTCTAGCTGTGTTAATTGTTGCTGGTAGCTATGCACATGCTAATGATTGACCTATAAGAACTCTCCTAACTACTAGAATGTTGTTTCACGAAAATGACCCTAATGCTGATGCTTTAGAGTGCAATTAGACTTGTTTGCTTATTTAAGCAACAACAATCATTGTTCACAATTCACATCAGCTTTTTAAAAGCCTGCAATATTTTCCTTACAATGATGTACAATTATGTTCTTTGTATTTCCCCACTGTTCTTTAATACTTAAATGTGTTGCATGAGAATCCTGCCCAATGCAAAACAAAATAAATATTGACACAAAAATTGTGTTGATTAACAGCATTAATTAATTTTACTTAGATGAGCACAATCACTTGGGGTAATAGTTTTTTTTATTTTTTTTCATAAACTTTTGCACAGACATTTTCTGCTTTAGTCTGGAACACCTGACTGTTTTAAATCTGTGCATCATACTGCAGAGGATTGCGTTAAGCAAACCTAATTGGCTTTTTCAGTTTTGGGGTTTTCAATTACTTTAAAATTATAGTTTATGTCTCCCAGTTACCCATTGATAATTCTTCCCATTGGGGCAACCCTCCAACCCAGTACAATATGTACAGAGGTGGAAATAGATTTTCTAGTTATGAGACCAAAATTGGAGATTATGAAACAACAGGATTTCTATTTGTGCCAATTTCCTCAAAATTGGACTCTACATTTCCAAAGCTAGTTTGCATTTTTGAATCATGACTTAGCTAAACAGTTCTGCCTAATTTATATTTACACAGTATTTTTAGACAGTTTTTCTCCTTAATTACTTAGCCCTTTTGTCATAATCTATTGTCTTTAAAATTTCCCTTTACAATTGTATTCTTCATACTACTTTTGTGAATTATTTATAATAAAAATGTTGACATTATTGGCTAGTGGGCAGCACAGTGGCCTAGTGATTAGCACTTCTGGCTAACAGCATTGGGGTCATGAGGTCGATTCCTGACCGTGGCCTCATCTGTGTGGAGTTTGTATGTTCTCCCTGTGTTTGCGTGGGCTTCCTCTGGTCTCCTCCCACACTCCAAAAGCATACTGGTAGGTTAATTGGCTGCTATCAAAATTGCTCATACTCTGTGTGTGTGTGTGTGTGTGTGTGTGTGTGTGTGTGTGTGTGTGTGTGTGTGTAGGTTAGGGAATTTAGACTGTAAACTCCGATTGGGTAGGGACTGATGTGAATGAGCGCTGCGGAATTAGTGGCGTTATATAAATAACTGGTGATGGTGATTATTGGCTATATTATAATTGACAGTACAGTACACCTACACCTACAATGATATCGTTACTTGATTGTTGAACGCTACACAATTTCTGATAGTATTTAGTGTTGCTTTTTATCCGGTCTTAACTTCTCAAAGTAATTTTTATTTTTTTTAATTATTCATTGCCTTGATCAGTGCCAAAATAGACATCCAAAAAATGATTACATTAAGTGGTGAATTTTTAAAAACACAATGACCACAAACACAATTTATTTTCCTGTACATCTCAACAATGCCATTAGCCGTGTTATATGTGTACAAATAGCCAGGCAATACATAGTTAAATAGACTGTTGTGTTTTTTTGCTAGCATAAAACACACATTGCTTGCTATTAGCAATTGCAATGTATTTTCAAGGAAAACTCTTTGTCCTTTCTAAACGTCTGCTCCTAGCCTCCTGTCCTCCCTTCTCCAATGCCCTATTAGGAAGGACCCTTGGTCCTCCTCCTCTGCTATTCTATACAAGATGCCGATGTCCATTCTGCAAAAGTGGCCTCACATGTCCTGGCGAGGTGCCTTATAGCCAAATTGTGAAAGTGTATAGCGCCTCACCGAGTCTCTTCTCTAAAATCCTATATCTGGTCCATTGCTAACATGGAGAAAATCACCCACCTATGAGATAAAGAAGATAAGTTTCCCCAAATCTGGGCTCCCTGACTATATCAGTAATGCCCCCTTCTGGATTGCTGATACCCCTGCTCATAACACTCCTACACGTGGAGTCACTTCCTTTGCTCTCTGAGGTACCTCCTCTTCTTGGTTCACTACGACCGATGACCACCACCCCCACCCCACCCACTATCCTAATAATTTTGATATTGCTTGAGCCAGTGCAACTTTTCATTTATTCACTATGTTTTGCTATGCATAGCAATTCTTATCATGTATCATGACAGTGTCTGATTTATCTTTCCCTATTATCTTCTACAAGATTGCTGTCAGCCATGTGAATTAATATAATTTTGAGCTATAAAAGTCTGCTCCTCAGCAAATGCTGCCATCTCGCTCTATAAACCAATGCTCTTTCCTGGAAATCTAGGCACATTTGCACAAACCAAGGTGCAGTCAATCAGTCTCACAATACCCTTTAAGCAAAGCCTTTTTTATTGTGAAGCGACAATATCCAGATTACTTCTAATGACTGTCAGTTACTTTATAGACAATTGCAACTTGCATAAAGAAAAGTAAAACAGCTCCAGAAAATTGTAATCAAACACATTCCTGAAAACCCACCTGTTCATTAAAACCTACCAAGCCACCACTTAACCCCCCCATCTCTTCAATACGTCCCCTTCATGTCACCATCATATAACCACCCCTCTCCATGTCCCTATTCTTGTTTCATCCGCACCCACTTTACAGTCTAAGCTTTCCCAAAAGGGCTCACCCTCCATTTGTATCCATCCACTCCCCCCTCCCTCCTACTCATGTGTCCTTATATCTCACACTCTAGATTTCACTTGTCTCTCTCTTGACCCTTACCATGTCTGTACTCTGCCATGTAACCTATCCTATGTTACACATGTTGCTGTCTATGGTACTTGTTACATTATGTCTTGCCTATTGCGACAAATTATTGTGTAATGTATTATTATTTCATATTATGTCATGCCACTAGTTTTGTATAACTGCTTATCCCATCAACCGTCTATTGCTGGGGAACTATTGTGGTGCCTTATAAATAATAAGAATAATAGCCAAGCTATGGACTGGCTGGCCCATGTTCAGGGGAGGGCTGGCAAATTTTAGAACAGGGGGCCAAGAGTCGACTTAGAAGCCTATTAGGAACTTTTTAAAGAAAATAAAATGCAGTTGGCCCAGTGACCCAGCCCAAGGTAGCCCACTATGGGGCCGGCCTGGGGGGGGCAGGTGCCCCCCAGCCCTGCCTGCCCCTGCCCATGTTGTCATTTAAGATGATAATATAACCTGTGACTCTATCAAACTCGTTACAAAATGAGGACACAGAGCTTTATTTATTTGGTAACGTTGCATTCTTTGAAGAAACTATGTCATGTTCTCGCAGTGATGAAGATAAAGTGAATCTGAAATTACAATTTACTGTCACTGACTATTTGCAGCGGTTTGAGGATGTGGCTTATGAGACAGTAGTACTGTGATGTCATAATTATCCTGAGAAGGAGGATGAGGACGATACCTTATCCTGCTATAGAATAGGTGGTTAATATTTGTTAGCTGTACATAGCACAAACCAATCTGTATATCTATAGTCTGATGATATATATCTCATAAACTGAATTTGCATTGGACAACCATTTTTCAGAAAATGCTTGCCAAGTTATGTCAAGTGGTGATAATGAAGAAGAAATAGTCACCTCCCATTTGCGATTCACATAATAACTATAAACAAAAATGTCTGCCTCATGTACTGTATCTGAGAAGCGCAAAAAAATAGTTATGTGGTGAGGGAAACAATACTGCAATGCCAGACATGGCCATAACTTCATCACTTACAACCTTCATCATCATCATCATCATCATCATTTATTTATATAGCGCCAGCAAATTCCGTAGCGCTTTACAATTGGGAACAAACATTAATAAGACAATACTGGGTAATACATACAGACAGAGAGGTAAGAGAACCCTGCTCGCAAGCTTACAATCTATAGGACAATGGGAGTTAGAAACACAAGGGCATGTGCTACATCATATTGCACAATGGACCAGCCAGACTGCAACCTTAAAAAACAAGTGCCAATAAAGCTTGCAATCCAAGAAATGCAAGCCACATATAATTGGTTTTAAGAAATGGAGAGTGGCATGGATGACAATAACCAAGTGTATAGTGTGGGCACAAATGGTTAGTGTGGGCACAAATGGTTAGCTGAGGTTGGCGTAGATGGTATTGTACATCTAGTGTAGTTGTTCTTATTGATGGTGATGACAGTGATGATGTAGATGTTAATCATTATGGGAAACACTTTGCAACTGACATCCCCAATCACCAATGATGACTGTATTGAATAGGAATAAAAGTATAGAAGGATGCATCCTAGAGCACTATCCTTCAGGGCACAAGTTGTCACAATGATAGCTGTTGAAATTATGTTTGTTGAATCTGCATCATTTTATGAATACATGGCCTGTGCAGAAGAGAGATGGCAAGTACTTAGTTGGTATTATTTTTCAAACAAAGATGTACCCACTTTTATTGTTACCACCATAAAGTGGTTGCTCTCAAAATCTGTTTTTACTCAGGTTCATCACACTACAGATATGTGGGGGAATAACTACTGTATGGCCGGGGTCCATATATGGCTGTCACTACTGTAAGGCTAACTCTAGATCAGTGTTGGCTAACCTGTGACACTCCAGGTGTTGTAAAACTAAGTCCCAGCAGCTTATTGATGGAACTTGTAGTTTCACAACACCTGGAGTGTCGCAGGTTAGCCAACACTGCTCTAGATTACCAACATTATCATGGTATCACCACCATCATCACTATTCTATCTTCCATAGTTATAAATAAAAATATTTCTTTACTTATAAACCCCGTACCATGTCATCTTATATTTATATCAGACAGCAAGTTTATACAGCAAACAAAATACTAGCATGCACGAATCTCAAAAGTGAGTTGTTTTCCAGACAACTGAAGATTGGAAGTGTGATATTTGACAAGGCTTCAACATAATTTCTGCCTTGCAGCCTGGTCAGATACTACAAATCCTTTATTTTGCTCCTCTCCTTAATCTAAAAGTACAAGAGATTCTTGTGCACTTGTCAAGAAATTGATCACATATTAGCAATGTCAGTGCCAGTTTAAACAGATCCTATTGTATAATAAATTTATTGACCTACAGCACTTATGCACAGTATGGTCTAAGTCCCAAGCCCCCAGCACTGTTTTCTCACGGCACTGGGTGATTTGGAGCACGCACCTCGAGCTTCAATAAAAAAAATAAAAATAAATGCTCTTTTTTCTTTTGACGTCGCTCATTATAAAGTAGTTACGATTTGCCACAATATCAGTTCCTTGGTGATCTTTCAACTAGATGGAATTTTACCGTGGCTATACTTGAGAAAAAAAAACCCATCAATGATTAAGGTATTGTTCATCCAAAATGTCTTTTTTCACCCAAGGCAATGGTAACTAATGAAGTACACATTAGTAAACCAGTGTGCCCTTTTGATGAAGCAACTAAATTTATCAGCAGGGATGATTATAACATTAACAATATTTTACCTAGTTTGATTCTGTCAACGTTAATCTATATGCAGCATAAGGATGAATGAGGGTGATCAGAGGGTCATCAGAGCAATAAGCTTTTGCCCTTCCAAATCCAACTATCATAAATACATACATTTTCAAACCCCCTGTGTGTTTGTGGTGAACATGCCAAAGATTATGATGAAACGGATTCCATACGTATGGATGATGGAAGCAAACAGCTTATCACTGATAAGGATGTATCACATATAGGAGATGATGTTTTAGGTGGTGATGAGAAATATCAGCCATAACTTATAGTATGCTGTTATGCACAGAAAATGAGAATGAGAAACATGAATGAATATCAACAAGAAAGCATAATGGGCCTGATTCATTAAGGTTCTTAACTGAAGAAAGTTCTTATTTCAGTCTCCTGGACAAAACCATGTTACAATTCAAGGGGTGCAAATTAGTATTCTGTTTTGCACATAAGTTAAATACTGACTGTTTTTTTCATGTAGCACACAAATACTTGATAGCTTATTTGTACATTGAAATTTAAAGTTGATATTTGTGTGCTACATGAAAAAACAGACAGTATTTAACTTATGTGCAAAACAGAATACTAATTTGCACCCCTTGAATTGTAACATGGTTTTGTCCAGGAGACTGAAATAAGAAGTTTCTTCAGTTAAGAACCTTAATAAATCAGGCCCAATGTTATGTAATTGCAATTGTGCTGGACCCATTTTAAGAGGAAAGGTGGGCAAGTTTCTGCATTTAAACAAGAGTTAATGCATACATATTGCCAAGAAATGCTTATACAACCAATTCAGTCAATCATATAGCAAGAAAAAGTAATTTGTAGAGACAAAATGCGTGTTCACAAAAATCACGTCAGTGACAATGAATGTTAATATGATTTTCAGCAATCTCACTCACACTCCCTCTAGGGGATAGAAAAAAAATATAACACAAAAAAAATCTATTTTTATGGGAATGATGCAGATGTTTATTTTTGGGGGGGAGGGGTTGGGTAATGAGTTGCCTGTAATGGGTTGATGGTTTTGTGGGGGGGGGGAGTGGGGGTTAATTAACTTCCTGCAGTAGGTTGATGATTGGGGGGGGGGGTGTAATGCATTGCCAGTAGTGGGCTGATCAATTTGCCCTGGGGGGGTTAATGGATTGACTGCAGTGGGTTGAAGAATTGTGTGTGGGGGGGAGCGATGTATTGGCTGCAACAGATTGATGAATTTACCTGGGGGGGGGGTTTCTGAGTTACCAGCAACTGTTGAATAATTAGCTAGCAGGGGTGGGTGGGTGTTAATGGATTGGCTATGGAGGGTTAATGGATTGGTTAAAGTGAGGTGATTAATTGGCTTGGGGGGTGG
The DNA here is from genome assembly GCF_038048845.1 of Mixophyes fleayi. Classification (NCBI taxonomy): domain Eukaryota; kingdom Metazoa; phylum Chordata; class Amphibia; order Anura; family Limnodynastidae; genus Mixophyes; species Mixophyes fleayi. The sequence continues at coordinate 119,954,712 of NC_134409.1, read as the reverse complement.
GTGAGCAAATGAGTGGTTGGGTGGGTGAAGATATGGATGGGGTGTCAAACTTTCTGGTGAGGGTTTACAAAAATGGCTGGGGTAGGTGATGATATAGCTTGTGGGGGACATGTTCTCTGTTTTGTGTGGCTGTGACGTGGATGCTCTCTGTAGTCTCAGCGGTCACTCACTAGAATGTTAAATACTTGACAGAAGGGGCTGGTAGATGTTAGTATATGAATATAAATAATTTTTATATATTTTATTGTCTATATGTGCCTGTACTAGGAGGTTGTTTTATTTGGTCATAATGGAGTGTTGTGTTTGTATCATTGAGGGTTTGTTAACATTTTTCACTCTAATAAAAGTTCTGCACATTTTCAATACAGGACTCCAAGTTTCCAGAATCCAGCCAACTAGCAACAACGCTCCAAGAACAAGCAAGAAAAAACATCAAGTAGTCTATGCTGCAAGATCAGGTAAGGGAGAACGGAGCAATTTGTCAAAATTTCACTGCGGAATCTTACTGTAATGATATTTTAATATGTTTGCAGAATTAATTTTATTTTATGTAGTAATTTATATTTTACAATTTTGTGTGTGATGTGTATATATATATATATATGTATGTGTGTGTGTGTATATATATATATAAATATATATATACACGCACAGTGGCCATACTGCCACTTCCACTGTCTTCATTGTATAACTTTCCTGAATTTCCACTTTAACCACAGTTTATAAATGGGTGGCGGGCGGGCGGGCAGATGTTCGGGGGGGCGGCAACCGGTGTATTAGCCTAGGGCGGCTGGAACCCTTAATCAGGCCCTGGGCGTTGGGGTAGTACGTCTTAAAAATAGGCTGGTGAACTAATTGTCCCAGGAAGCCCTAGCATGCCCAAAATGTTTAGATATGCTGGTGCTATTACAGCTACAAGTGCCAACATACCCTGACATCCAGGGCCCGCTGAGACCTGGAGAGAACCTGTAAAAATATACTGCAAAATAAATACACAGACACACCATGAAAAAACAAGAACTTTAATAAAAATAAAGACTTCCCCGCTTATCCTCATTCTTCACTTTATGGCTCACCTAAATCCTTGGGGTGATCCTCTTCTTGCTTGCAATTCAGTGGGCAAACATAAGAAATCCTTGTGGATCAAAGTTTCCTAATCCTACTATTCTAATAATTATACCGGGTCTTGTTTCATTGTGCGCCCCTAACAAACACATAACGTACACAGATGTATGTATAAAATTCTGTCACAGAAAAGTTGACGTTACGTCTGTAACTTTTTTCAATATGCGTCATGTTGAATTTCTATACCAGAGGTACGTCAGGTGTATAAATACACAAGGCTTGGCAGTGTTATTAATAAATGCAAAAGACTCATTTCCCTAGTCCTTCAAAATAAAATCTAATGAAGTGTCATATACACATGAGAGGATAGTGTCTTGACAGTGGTATTTGCTGCATTTTCCATATGCAATTTAATGAAACATCCTCACATCCGTTGTTTATAGCTTACAATTCTAATCTGAATAGATGATTATAACTTGATAAAATATAGCGGTGGTGCTAATAAATGATGCAGGGGTCAATGCACAAAGAGCCTATAAGAAACAGCTAGATAGTGCAGCTAGTGTTATCCTCATCAGCGCATATCTTTACACAAGGATTCCAATACACACAAAGAATCTTATTTTGATATGCGTTCAAGTCTCATTATGTCGCATCTCCTCGGGGCATAATACACTTATGTCTACATGCAGGGCCACCTTGACAACTTTATGGGCCCCCGGGCAATGCAGTGTTCCAGGCCCCTAAAAAAAATATATATATACATATATATATATATATATATAAATAGTGTGTGTGTGTAAAAAAAATATATATGTATGTAAAAAAAAACGTATATATATATATAGGGGTCCCCTTAACTTACCTTAAGTCCGATCCTCTTCTTTTTTCCACTCCGCTGAGTCTCTTCTGCCCTCTTCCGTGCAGTGAATGCTGGGCGTGACATCACGCCCAGCATTCACTGTGAGCACAGCACGGAAGAGGGGACCAGGGAGGGAGCCGGATCACCGCTGATGTGACCGCAAGGTAAGTATTTAAAAAAAAAAAGAAAAATTTTTTTTTTTTTGGATTCGGACTGGCCCCCCTTGCCTGCAGGGCCCCCGGGCACCTGCCCATCGTGCCCAATGGAAGAGACGGCCCTGTCTACATGCCCTAAATGTACTCTACTTATACTTTCTCGAGCCCATCCTCTTCTCAAGATATTCTCTTCCCTAGAAATAGATGCACATACAACTCTAAAAGAGGTCCTATATATTTAGGCTTTCATGACAATTGATCTTTCTTTTTAAATACACAGTTTTTTTAGTCTCATTCTGCCTTAGGCTGGGTACAAACTACAGGGATTTCAGACGATCATTGGGCCAATCACACGATAAACGACCACTCGGCCCAATATCATATTAGTGTTTACTCTGCAACGATGAACGATTATCGAACGATATTATAAATGAACTAAAATTCTCGTTCAATGTTGGATACATGTTGTTCCAATTCTGCAGTGTGTATGCACTAACGACCGGCCGAGTCCATAGATCTTCATGAGGTGTGCAGTGTCGCAATCTTTTCAGTCTATGGTTATGACAGATGACAAGCACAGATCTGAAGGAAATTCGTGAAAAGTATTAATAAGATGTGCAAAGGAATCGGAATGCTGAGCTGGGACTTTTTTTTTTTCCAGTCGCTGCTAAAACCGTTAACTATATTGCATCGGGAGAAATTTTCTGTTGTGTGTACCCAGTCCTACTCCTTCTGTCTATTCCACAGTGTCTTTAATTCCTTATTTAGTTTAATTATTCCTCTCTCCCATCATTTCTATTCCTTCTTCTGTGTTCTTCTCATGTCCATTAATTTCTCCAATGTCACCCTCGCTTATCACTTGTGTCACATTCTTCCCTGATCTCTCAGTCACTTACCCCCCCTCCCCTTCCTAAAGTTTACGTTGCCTGCTTTTAGTTCCTTCCTTTTACAGCTTCAGTAATGTAATCAACTCCACTGACCACAAGGAATCCCTGTCTTCTTCTGTGATTGGCTTGCTCAAAAGCTCACTGGAGACTGTTTTATACAATTGTGCCTCCATTTGTACACTTTATTTTCTGATCAGCAGCAATCAGGATGTTGTAAACTCCAGCTGAAGAGGAAGAGGAAGGTAAGGGTTAAAGAGTGAAGAAGTTGAAGGAGAAGGTGGAGTTGTGAGAAGGAACAGGGGAAGAGGAAAAGTGGGTTGTGGGGAAAACGGTAGACAAAAGTAGTCAGACGCTTGACCATTACGCCAGCAGTGACTGTAACAACATTGTACCCAAATACATATACTTTGATATTGCAAAGATAACAGCCTCCACTCTTCTTGGAAGACTTTCCACATGATTTTGGAGTGTTTCTGTGGGAATTTGTGCCCATTCATTCTGTAGAGCGTTTATGAGGTCAGGCACTGATGTTAGACAAGACATCCTGGCTCACAGTCTCTGTTCCAGTTCATCCCAAAGGTGTTTGATGGTGTTGAGGTCAGGGCTCTGTGCGAGCCAGTCACAGTTCTTCCAAACCAGACTTATCAAACCATGTCTTTATAGTCCTTGCTTTGTGCACTGGAGCACAGCCATATTAGAATAGCAAAAGGTCTTCCCCAAAGTTGGACGCATAGAATTGTCCAAAATGACTAGGTACGCTGAAGCATTAAGATTGTCCTTCACTGAAGATAAGGGGCCTAGCCCAAACGCTGAAGCATAGCCACATACCATTATCCCTCCTCCACCAGTTGGTATAATTCAGTCAGGCAGGTAACATTCTCCTGGCATCTGCCAAACCCAGACTCACCCATCTAACTGCCAAACAGAGAAGCATGATTAATCACTCTATAGAACCTGTTTCCACTGCTCCACAGTCCAGTGTCGTTCTGCTTTACCACTCCATCTGACGCTTGGCATTGGTCTTGGTGAAGTGAGATTTGCATGTAGCTGCTTGGCCATGGAATCCCATTCCAATAAGCTTTCGCTGCACAGTTTTTGTGCTTACATTAATGCCAGTGGAAGTTCGGAACTCTTCAGCTATGGAATCAGCAGAGTGTTGGCGACTTTCACACACCAAGCGCCTTAGCAGTCGTTGACCCCGCTCTTTGATTTTACGTGGTCTTACGCTTCATGGCTGAGTTGCTTTTGTTCCTAAACGCTTCCACTTTCTAAAAATATCACTTACAGTTGACCGTGGAGTATCAAGCATGAATGAAATTTCCCGAACCGTCTTATTGCAAAGGTGGCATTGTGTCACAGTACCATGCTTTAAAGTCACTGAGCTCTTCAGAATGACCCATTTTGTCTCACAACTGTTTGCAAATGGAGATTGCATGGCTAGTTCTTATACACCTCTGGCAACGGGTCTGATTGAGACACCACAATTCAATAATTAACAGTTGTGGCCAACTTAATTTGTCCATATAGTGTATACGAAAAGGGAATGAAGGAAGGCAGACAGGAGCACAAAGGCGGTTAAAAAAAAGCACAGACACCCACAAAGCAGACAAATATGCAGAAACAGATAGATAGATAGATAGATAGATGGATAGATAGAAAAACACATATATGTATGTATATATATATATATATATACATACACACACATTTTTTCTTCATCACATAGTCGTCCTCTAAAGGTTTTTTTTATGTGACCCTGTCATCTAAGACACCAGTCTTTGCAATTTATTTGACTTCTGTAACCTACCCTGAGGAAATGAAACAAAGGGAAAAAGTGCACATTCTGTACAATGCATATAATGTATACATCCAGAAAGATGAAGCTTGTCGTGTGTTTGACAATTGTTAAATGAATCTACCACTTGGCTAGTTTCTGTGTAACCACAGAGATAAACTGCTTTGGTGAGCAGATATTGTTTGAGGATATATCAGGTTCAGGAGTAAGGGTGAGTAGCGGTCATTGCAGCTTGATAAATGGGGGGGGGGGGGGGTTACTTGCATTGCAATCACAACACAATATTAACTAGCTTGGTTCTCTTGCAAAATCCTAATGTCATCACTGTTTGGTACAGTGAGCTGTGGTTGATAATAATAAAGAAATGTAGCACTGACAATCTTTGTGGCTTTGTATCTATTTTTTTGTAATTACATATTCTATTACCTCTGTTACAGATCGTTTTTGTACAATTTCAAACCCAATATTGAAAAAACTGAAAATATAATGATGAATGAGCCAATGAATGAACATTCTTTCAAAGTATTCTGGTCAACATTATTTGAATGAAAGAACCAATTAGGTGAATTCACAGCTCTTAGCTCCAATTAGTTTTGTCACCTGGCTTCCTCAAGGAATTTCTCTAGAGACATAACAGAAACACATAAGTGACCTTTAACTAATGTGTGAAAAAAAGGTGTCAATGCTATTTTGCCTCTAAAATTCATGCAATGCAATGTTTAGTGTACAGTATTTATTAAGCACTGATGCCAAGTGATGATATACCTTGCTGGAACATTAGACTCAAACACAGTAGAAATAACTACTGCAAAGGTCAAGTACAGACCTTTTCATGTAGTGCAAATTAGCCTATTTGTCTGCCTAATTCATACAAATCAAACTGCGCCTGCTTTTGCGGAATTCCAAACCGGTTTGAAATGCCCATGAAAATGTCACTTCTGCCTTCTATCACTTTAGGACCACCCTCTTTATTCCTGTAAACTTTTTAACTCTCCTCTAAAAATACTACTTAGTTTAGTTTAATTTTAGTCTCAACTAGCATCAGAACTGTTTATTACATTTGCAACGTTTGTATGCTTAAAAGGTTTCCTTTTTCTTACAAAATGTGCCTTGAAATGTGATTGATTTTCTGCATAAAGTGCCCTGAAAGGTGGGAAATGTGTTCCAAAGTATAGGATAAGAACTGGTTTCCTTGGATGTGTAAAATCAGTCATTTATCAGAGGGGTAAAAGTCCTGCTAGCTGTAAATGCCTATGTAAATGCACCTTTTCCACCCCTTGGATCTTATTTAAGTAATCCCTTAGCACAATTTTTTTAAAATTTTGGCATGCGGGTGCATAACTAATTGTAACATCCCAAGCGCCCTGGTCCTTTGAAGATGCAACCCTACCGTAGACGCTAACCTTTTCCATGTTAAATGTTGTACCAAGATTGCAAGACTGTCTCAAGTCTCAAGTACAGAAAACTTGCATGGGAACTTTTTACGCCAAGGATTGTACACAGGACAAGCGTTCACCTACTAAGGTGACCGCATGTCCGCAGACTGGACATCTCCTCCTCGTTGCATACTCTAGCCACTGTCATCCTACCATCTTCCTCCAATAACCAACTCTAGGCTCCTTCCACCCCACTTCGGGTGATGAAACCCACTCTCTCATTCTCTTTTCTTCCCCATCTACCTGTCTACTGAATGCCATCCCCTCTCCCCCATTGCCTGCTCCCACCGTGCACACCTCTTCAATCTGTCACTTTCTAGTGGCATTGTCTGTTCCTCCTTCAAACATGCCCTTATCTCCCCTTTCTTAAGAAACCTAACCTTGACCCCACCTCTTTAGCTAACTACTGCCCCATATCACTTCTCCCCTTTGCCTCCAAACTACTCAAGCAGATTTTCTGCAACCGCCTCTCCTGTCACCTCTCTGCCAACTCCATCCTCGACCCCTTCCAATCTGGCTTCCTCCCCCTCCCCTCCACTGAAACTGCTCTGGCCAAAGTTACAAATGACCTCCTCTCAGCCAAATCCAGGGGCGACTTCTCCCTGCTCATTCTCTTGGACCTCTCTTCAGCCTTTGACACCATGGACCACCCACTCCTTCTGCAGACCCTCCTTTCTCTTGGCCTCTCTGGCAATGTCCTCACTTGGTTCACCTCTTACCTTGCCAACTATTTCTTCTCTGTTTCCCCTCCTGACTCATACTCACCACCTTCTCCCCCTCCTTGTTGGAGTCCCTAAGGGCTCTGTTCTCAGCCCTCTACTTTTCTCACTGTACACCACCTACCTAGGTGATCTCATCTCTTCCTTTGGTCTCCAGTACAACCTCTATGCCAATGACATTCAACTCTACATGTCTTCTCCTGACCCCCACCTCCTCTCTTGTGTTTTTGACTGCCTCTCCGCCATCTACTCCTGGAAGTCTACACATTATCTCCAAATCAACATTGCGAAAACTGAGCTAATAGTTTTCCCTCCTTCTATATCTTCAACTCATTATGAACATTCTATCACCGTTCATAACACCACCATCTCTGCTGTTCTCCAACTCCGCTGCCTGGGTGTCACCCTCGACTCCTCCCTCTTTTTTGCCCCCACATTCAATCTCTTGCCTAATCTTTTTGTTTCCAACGTTGGAATATTGCCCGCACCCAGCCCTTCCTCTCTCAGGATGCTACCAAAGCCATCATCCATGCTCTCATTAATTCCCATCACGATTACTGTAACCTTCACCTCACCGACCTCCTCACTCCCATCTCGCCCCTCTTTGCTCTATTCTTAATACAGCTGTGAGACATATCTTTCTCTCACACTGCTCCTCCTCTGCCTCCCCTCTCTGCCTTGCCCTACACTGACTCCTTTTCCCCTACCGAATGCTCCTCACTGTCACCTACAAGGCCCTATCCTATTCCACTGTTACTTATATCTCTAACCTCCTCTCCATTCACACTCCCACATGTTCCATATGTTTGACCAATGACCGTCGCCTCTCCTCTACACTGATCACCTCAACCCATGCTGGAATTCAACACTTCTTCCGTGCTTTCTCCCTCCACTGGAACATCCTCCCTCCCTCCATTCGTCTGCCCCCTAATCTTTGCTCCTTTAAAGGGGCTCTCAAAACTCATCTGTTCCTTAAGGCCTACCAGCCATCCTCATAACCTTCTCCTTCCTTGTTCTCATCACTTCCCACTTTCCTGTCACCTCTTGTGCTTGATCCCCTCTACTGACTCCCCTCGTGCCTGCTGTCTTTTTCCCCTAGCCTTAGTATGTAAGCTCGTAAGAGCAGGGCCCTTCTCCCATCTGTCTTAATACCATTTCTTTTACTCCAACACCACTGTACTTGCTATGCTTGGAGATATTGAAGTCTTGACTATACTCGTTTTACTCTGTACTGATGTACCTTTGTATACTGTCTCTACTGTATTTTTGCATTTTGTACAGCGCTGCGGATACTTTGTAGTGCCATAATAATAAAGAGTAATAATAATAATAATAATAATAATAATAATAATGTTAGAAGAGAGGAAGTTTCACAGCCAGCAAAGGAAGGGGTTCTTTACAGTAAGGGCAGTCAAAATATGGAATTCACTGCCAGGGAAGGTTGTCATGGCAGATTCAATTGATATGTTTAAGGGTTAGACAAATTTTTAGCTGAAAAGGGTATCCAAAGATACGACCGTTATTTAAAATGAAGGACAGTAGTGGCTCCAGGGAGAAATAGGACTGTAATATTGGATCAGGAGGGATTTTCCAGATTGAAACAGATTGGTGATTACTTTATCTGGATCAATTTCAAATATAAGTGAAGGATTGCAGGAGATCAAAATAGTTTGAGCTTAATGGACTGGTTTCTTTTTTCAGCATCGTCAACTATGTTACTAAGTCCATACAGGGAGAATCCCCCATTCTCTTAATATTTTTATTTTGCCATGATCAGGAAAATCCATAACTTGCATCCTGCCCCTGACCATGCTAATTCAACAGTCCAGTGCCAACTAGTTTCATTGTACTGCTCTTGTGGGGACTGCCTTTAATTTATATACATGAGAACTGGTTTCAAACTGTTTCTCACCATGTTCCTGGCCTCTGATTAGAACATTCTTGTAACCAATCAGAGGGGACTCCCAGTTTCTGTTGTTAGTGCCAGACTACGTTATTGAAGAAAAGACCAATTCTTAGATATTTTGAAAATGTATCTGTTCATCAACATTTACTCATAAAAATGCAGGTGGGGAACAATGTTGTAGGTTACAAAATGTGGGTTCACTTGATTCACAGTCAGCACTTGGACTACTTTGACCAAGACCATTTTATTTTCTCCACTCATACGGATTACCAGTTGGGCACACTAGAACGCCAAGCTCTAGACTGGAGGCTATTAATTATCATCCTCCCAATGATTCAGAGGGAACTTGTAGACATTTCTCCAGCTCAACACTACTAAGGTGGTGGCAGAGGTGTAAGGATTCTAACCCAGGGCTGCAGCTGCAAGGCACCACAGCTCTACTGAATGAATTATTTAAGCTGCTGGACAGCTCCTTCTCCTAGCCTTGTGTTTAGCTCATTATGACTGATGCCCTATTGAAGCCAATCTCCTCAAGTTCTTTTTTGCCAGATTATTGTGTTTCTGTTTGTAATATATCTTGCTACTACCCACTTCCACAACTTGAAACTGATTTTGCTTCATCCTTTTATACCAACTTATCAACCAGTATACTAAATAAGTATTTCTTCTGACTATGTCACATACTAACCAGTGTGATATCCAGGTTTATTCTTCAACCTCCCTGTTTGTATTCTCCTCCAGCCTGTTGATCCTGAATGTGGCTTCAGATTATTAAACAGCAAATATTTTGTGATGCCTGTAACTCATCATCAGACTCTTAGCTTTCATTTGAAAAGTTTTGATTCACACTACATGATGTATTAAAGCATCACTTTCTGCTGTTATTTTTATGATCATCATCATCATCATCATCAACATTTATTTATATAGCGGCAGCAAATTCTGCAGCGTTTTACTTTTATTATTATTAAGAGGATGTGAGGCTGTAATATATGTAGTAGTGTGCATCAAAACTTTCCACAATGACAAGTAAAGGTCTGTTGCCAGGTTGCATCTGTAGCCTATGTACTCTGCCTACCTTAGACTGCCCCTTCACTCTCCCGTTCTGCCTCTCCAGTTGCAAAGAGAAGCAAGTCTACATACGCGCATATTGGTGTGCTCTTTTTGTGGCACGCACAGTGCAAATGTGCAGGATTTAAATTGCGCAAAGTGGCTGAAGTTCAACTCAGTTCAAACATCAGATCCTAAGGGGTAGATCTACTAAAGCTTTTAAAAAGGAAAAGTGGAGATGTTTTCCATAGCAACCAATCAGATTCTATCTATCATTTGTCTAGTACATTTTAGAAAGTAATATAAATAAATAAATAATAATAGCTGGAATTCAGGGTCTTAACTAGGGCTGTGTGAGAGAGGCAACCTCAAAGGGTGCAAAAGCTGAAGGAGGGTGCTGGATAATGAATATTTTAGTTTCAATTGGTTAGAGTTGAGGACAAGGGGCCACCAATTTTCCTTCTTGCCCTAAGAGCTAAAGTTAAGGCTCTGTTGGAATCGGATTGGCTGATATTGGTAACAGTTCCACTTTTCCTTTTAGAAGCTTTACTAAATCTATCCCTAAGTGTTTTTTTCCTGAAATGTCAGATCTGTTTAATACTTAATCAAATATCCCAGCCAACCAACTCAGAATAAAACATTTCTTGTCACTACGACTCTGAGATTCAAGATGGAAAAAGAGTGACATTTGATAGCACACCTAAAAGAACTCATTATTCCTCTCTTTCATAATATAATAAGCTTGCTATTTTAGCATTAAACCGAAATACTTTTAAATCAATATCACATTAAAGAGTATTTCTGTGAATATGAATAGCTGCATTTTATTAGCTTCTGGACTATTAGCAGTCACCCAGTGGAGGAACATTTGCATAAATTTACATTTATTTCTGGGATAGTGTTTGTGTCTGGTCAGGGATACTGTCAGATGTAGACATGGAAAAACACATACACATACAGAAAAAGCAAACTGAAGCACATTGTGTACTGACAGGCTGCCTAAATGTTGGCCTGCAGACCTTCAAAGTATATTAGGTAGAGATAAGCAAATTCGTAGAGGTTTATTTTAATTTGCCATATTGGGTCAATATATCACTGAATATTTTATTTCTGGTTTAAACAAAAAATTAAAGAGACATTTAAAGGGTCTAAAAGTTGTTTGTAAGATACATGTTAGCGTTACAGATAACGCCCCTCCCTCTCCTATTGGCAGCTGCACTCCCCCATTTTTTATATCACGGTAGGACATGATTAAGGGTTCAGGTTGCCCCAGGCTTACTCACTTGTAGCGCCTCTGTGCCTTTCACGCCAGACTAGTACATGATAGGCAAAAACCAACACTCCCTTCATTTAAAATCCGGGTTTCTTCACCCCCTGCAATGTTTATGTTCCAATGTTTGAAAACCAGCTCCACTTGACTTTTTTAAAGGGCCATGGCAATCTTTGTCACTCATTTAGGTTTTTTTTAAATCAGAACTGTATAGCAGAAGGGAGGCATGAACAAGCGCTACATGAACAATTTTGCACTCCTAAAATGTTTGCACACCCCCAAATACCTTGCGTCCTAGGCTGTAGCCTAGTCAGCCTATTGGATAATCAGGCTCTGCATCACAGTCTGGCAGCAACCCATTACCAACATGGAGGGGCAGCAGCGGCAGCTTCACAGGTAAGAATATATCAGCGGCCGCCACATAGTTAAAGGATACAGCAGTGGAATTAAAGACACTGAATGAGCACATATCTTTACAGTGTTCAAAGTAAGCAAATACAGTTGTGCCCCTTCCCCCAATCAATAACTAGCACCAGTGCAACAGACTTGGGCTGGTTCCTTGTAAAGCATGGGGACAATGAGCACGAGGTTCCCTTGCTAAAGTGGCAACCAGCACCAGGCTTTACTAGCTAGTCAGGATTCTGCTATAACAGTGAAACCTGCAGCACGGTCAGCATGGTGGCTAAGTGGTTAGCACTTCTGCCTCACAGCACTGGGGTCATGAGTTAAATTCCCGACCATGGCCTTATCTGTGTGGAGTTTGTATGTTCTCCCCATTGTTTGCATGAGTTTTCTCCGGCTGCTCCGTTTTCCTCCCACACTCCAAAAAAAACCATACTGATAGGTTAATTGGCTGCTAACAAATTGACCCTAGTCTGTGTGTCTTCATGTCTCTTTCTTAGGGAATTTAGACTGCAAGCTCCAATGGGGCAGGGACTGATGTTAATGAGTTCTCTGAACAGCGCTGCGGAATTAGTGGCGCTAAATATAAATAAATGGTAATAATAATAATGGGGCTCCCTGTCATAATGTGAACAGCTCCAGTCTGTTCAGAACTGGACTGGAGTCTCAGGGAGCATTGTTTCAAAGGGCCTACTACACTAAATTAGAGAACAGTACAATATATTAATATATTAGCATTTACAGCATATGATCTATGCATCATGCCAAGGGTGGTGCAAGCAAGAGAGTTTGCAGCATTCCTATAAGATATTATACACAGGAAAAAAATATTTTAAGGAAACAACATCTCTTTCTGTCTGAGTTCCTGTGTACAACTTTGACTGACTACAACCATCGTTTTTGACCATTTGCTGACATTTCTGACTATGATTTTGCTACACTGTTTTTTCCCAATATCATTATATAGAAAAGAAGAAGGTTGTTAGTTTGTTGACGAATATCTTCCAGAGGTGTCAAGGTAAAGCTGTCAAATCTTACACAGTTATTTAGTATCGAAATAGTAAGCTATTAGACCCGGTGGTAATCGTTTTTACGATTACCACTTTTCCGACATGGAGAAGCCCTACAAAGAAAATCCGAAATTATGAAAAACCGCTTGGAAAATAAACAGACTTACCTTCAACCCGACGCTGGAGATCTCCAATGGGGGCAACAAGCTGACAGCAAGTGATTCCGTTTGGAGAAGTGTTCCGCAGTGCAGGGTGACGTCATCGCGACGTCTGTCAATAGAAATTTACAGCGGCAATGTGGGGACCCCTAAGGTTTAATGTTTAAACACTTAACCCGACATTGCCGCTTTAAATTTCTATTGATAGATGTCGCGATGACGTCACCCTGCAGTGCCAAACACATCTCCAATCGGAATCACTTGCTGTCAGCATGGTGCTCTCATCGGAGATCTCCAGCGTCGGGTTGAAGGTAAGTCTGCTTCTTTTCCAATCGGTTTTTCATAATTTCGGATTTTCTTTGTAGGCCTTCTCCATGTCGGAGTAGTGGACATTGATAAAGCGTACCCGACCCATTAGACCACATAGCAACAACGCAACAGAGAGCCAAATATTGAAATCATCATTTATTGGTTGTAAACCATGGTTTGACTGCTGGAAGGAAACCTTGGCACAACACGACATAACGACAACTCAACAAGGCAACACATTTTCTAAATAGCAATTTTGGTCTATCTACCAAATAATTGGCTAACATATAAAACTGCTATACATTACAAATTGGACCCGCGCAATTCCGGGTGACCCTACTAGTTGTTTACTAAATCTTAAGCACATCTGATCTGTGCACAAGTCCTTGGTGCAAACCAGTACCAATTAGTGCCTCTTGCTTTAAGGAACACAGCAGCTGAAGGGCATAGGAGGGATTTAGCAGTATATTATGAGTGCCTTTTTTGTAAGGATGTGAGCACAAACTTTTTTCATCTAGATTACACAGGGCCATATTCTGCAGATGTCTAGAGAGGATATTCAATTACCTATCTACTACTTCACGGTACATGCAGTTTATTTAATAAAAAATTCTACATAACACTTGCTTTGTTCTGAGGCCTCAAATTGTTTGACTTTTGGAGGACAGTTCTTAATTTTTGTTCTTACTTCTTTTTGTATAGTCTCTCTTCTGTTTTAGATGTAAATTTTGCAAAACTTCAATTATTTGTCAAAGTTGTTATCCTACATGCAACATGTTGGTTTCTTATGCTTCTCAGGAGTCACTGACACAGAAAAGTCACCCAGAAGCCAGTGGATCATTTTAGGCATCAAGTTATATTTTAGAGTTTATGATATTTTATTTTTAATCCTTTTTTTTTTAGCTTAATTGTATGCCATTGTTGGTGAATAATTCGCAGCTAGATTTCTTGATCATTAAAGTCCCTTTTATTTTGCTGTGATCAAATATTCCTCCCAGAGTTCTGAGAAAAAAAAAACGAGACAGTGAAATGTTTTTTTTCTATTGTATTTGATTTTATTTGATGGTCCTGCTCATTGATTTTTCTTGTTTTGTCTTTAATAGCTCAGCTTCCCGTAACTACTTTGTTTTGAGGGAAGGGAAAATGTCTCATTAGGGTGATGTAATTAAAGGAAAGGTGGATTGAATGCCAAGTCTAGCTCTTTCCTCTAAGCACCACCTTGGATATCACCGAAACACAATTACTGGTTGCTATGTTTGTTAGGAAGTACAATGATTCGTTCTTCCAATAATCTTGTTTTCTACTCTTGACTCTTGTTAAGACTGTCTAAGCCACTCACCCATGAAGTGACAATTTTAATTCTACATAATAGTAATGGAAAACTAATGGCATGAAAAATAACTGACAGCTACTTCACCCCAGTAATCTTATAATATTTTAATTGCCATATCACTTTACACTTCAATACTGATAAAGAAATGCATTCCCAACTAATATCTCTTCAAATGTGTTACAGAAAGTGCAGGGAATTTTAATGTCCACTCCTCTATAGGTGAATGACTATGGGAATCATAAAATAAAATGGTGCTCTGTCCACCCTGGGGGGGGGGGGGGGAACTCTGCTACCCCAATTCCCATAGCAAAGTTCAGGTAGGGGCCCGGGAGCTGTAAACTTCTGGGCACCTCGCTCTGCTCATAAAAGAGCAGAAAAGAATCTCTTATGAGCAAGTGTGGCCGGCATGCATGTGTGCCTCACAGAAGAGGACTCTGCTCTTTTCAGAGCTCAGCAGTAGTCTCAGGGGGTGATGTGGAGGCCCCAGGGATGCAGGGGTCTTTTGCAAGGGGCTTTGAAGAGGGGAGACACCAGCATTGCCTGGCTACCATGCTTTAAATAATATACCTGAAAAAAATTGAAATGTTCATATATTACTAATACTACTCAACATGCTAAAGGTCATTTATGAATAACATACAATCCAAGTGACCCGCAAATAGTGTTGTAACATCACAAAAGTCTACTTTTGGATTGTGTCTATATATTTCTATGGAACTGTACATGACAAAATGTGAAATGAGTAAATTTTACACAATGTAGCTGGGAAAACTATGAATATCCTACAGCCTATTATGAAAAGTATATGAAATAAATAAGATTTTGCGTGCTAAGACATTTAAATGAGCTGAAGAGGTGGAACTTGCATGTATGAAGATGTCCATCACAATAATCATCATCATCATCATCATTATTATCATCTTGCAGTCTAGTTCAGTCAAGTTCAATCAACAAAATATAAACAGAACATTATAGAAATAAGTGACAAGAAAAACAATAGATTCAGTAAAAATAAGTATAAGAAGAGACAATAGAGAAAGCAACTACAATTGACGTAGTGGACAGTCAGGGTAAGCATGAACTATATCATTTACCATAATGCTTTATATAATAAACTGATATTTCCTTTGGGCAAACTGTACCATTCGGCGCATCTTCAGAACTTTGGGAGGCTCTTCTATCCCACTCACTCCATAGTTGTACAAATGATTAGAGGTAATAGGCCTGAGACTTGTGCCAAGTGAATCTCAGCAACTGTCTAAACCAAACAGGCTGCTCCATCTATTTATACCTTTATATGTATTCTAGTAAGAAATGTATAAGGTAAATGTCTCACAATATAAAAATAAATAAATGTATACATAATAAGGCAAAGTCAACTTGATTCTATCATCCAGAAATTTCACCAAAATTGGGACAATTGCTTGCATTTATGAATTACTTTCCTCAGCGATTGTCCTGGAAACGTGTTGGCGACTTCTGTGCTCTAGGATTACCAACGCATAAATAGATTTATCATTTGAGATGTGTAATACATATTTGTATGAACTTTTTGCAACCTTGAGTTATCCTTATTTGCCAACATAAAATATGACTTAACACCAGTCTATTCTTCTCAGTGAGAACCTACGGTTTGACCTTCCTTGGGGCACGTAAATATCACAATAAGTTGCTCTTTTTTTTATGTATAATGTTCAAGTTTTAATCACCTTTCTCTTCATTATAACTGAGCTTTGCATCAGGAAACAAGGGCACAGCGGATAATATAATGATGTCGTTGGTGACTGACAGTTTCACCTTTGCATTATTAAAAACAAAGGTGACTCAAGAAGTTCAAGAATAACGGTGAAATAATTCCAAAGCATCAGATGAACCAAGTCCATTAAAGTAAATGGATTATAACCTCAACTAAAAGCCACAAGTCAGCAGTAGGAATCTTGTCTTTGTCATTTCTCTGCAATCCGATTTGAACTGCATGACTCAATTCCAAGAAACCTGAAATTAAATTATTGCACTTAAATAGGTGATTATAAACATATCAGATCTCCTTGCTGTTGATGCATTAAATATATATTGTTTTTTCCCGTTGGAAATTATATTTGTATGTGACGGAAAAAATAATTAGAAAACACCTGAATCAAATAACGCCTTATTAAATTATAGCCACAGACATAGTGGACAGAAGAGCCAGGTGTATTGATATATTGTTTTCAAAAATGTTATACCTTGCAGGTAGTTCTATTAGAGGAAATCTATCACACAGTACCCTTTCTTCAGAGCTTGTTATTTGTATGTGATTTATTGCACTCACAGCGGAAATGTTGTTAGTGAACATTGGGGAAGCACTGGGTATAATGAGAAATATCAATGTATCCTCATGTACTTGCTTGCAGTGACAGTCAGTAATCCATCTCAGTGACACTTACCTTGTTAACATTTTGATCAGATGGCAAATTTGTCATTTTTCATGGTAACAAGTATACGTTTGCACAAGTAGTATGGATGGAAAGTAGAGATGAAAGGCCTGTCTCAGGGATTTTTGTGCATGAAATAATCAGCAGTCTTTCAGGAAAGTATAATAATTACTCTGCGATCCACAAGGGGAACAAAATATAACTCAGGGCCTAAAAAGCATGTTTTTTTTCCTTGATCTACATTAAATGACTAGCTTTCGCTACCCTTGACAGGTTGATTTAAACACCTCAACTAGCTATCACTGTCATAACATGATTATAATGGATACTCTAACTATAGTCCCAGTATATATGACAGTACAAATAAGACAACATAAACAGTTAATTTGTACTTGTTCACAATTGGTGCAGTTATAATGACATATAAAAGGTATAACTATTAAGCTATGAAGTGTTTTTTCTCCCTTCTTTTCAGCTTTCAGCATTGACTATGTTGCCTTTTTATCTCACATTGTGTGATTGTACCTCTTTCAAGAAGCTGTAATGAAACTTAACTTGCTTAAAATGTAAAATACATTGAATTTACTACTGGAAAAGATGAACCTCTCGGCAGATGTTACTTAATTTTCAACATTTAAAGAAGTTCCAATGAATATAGCATGCGTCGTACATCGTTGGAGAGAGATTGGTCACATGCCTGGCGCTTCAGAAGAACAAAGTAAGGCTGGGTACACACTACAGGGTTTTCAGGCAATTATCGGGCCAATCACCCCAATAAACGACTGTTCGGCCCAATATTGCATAAGTGTGTACGCTGCGACGATTAGCAATTATTGTTCCAAAGCTCATCCTATCGTTTCATTTGATTTTTAAACCAAATTAAAAACCTGGTTCAATGATGGAATGACGTCCTTCCGATCCTGCAGTGTGTACGCACTCAGGATCAGGATCTCCATAGAGTCTACAGAGTTGTGATCATTTCAGCAGATGATTATGACAGATGAAGAGCACAGATCTGAAGGTAAATCTTATAAAACATGTATAGTGTGTACACATGAACCGGCATGCTGATCTGAACTTTTTTTTTTTATATCAGTTGTCTGTAAAATCGTTATAGATAACACATCAAGAGAAAATTTCTGTAGGGTGTACCCAGCCTTACTCTCCAACCTCCTCCTTGAAAACATTGCATTGAAGTAATAAATTTGCCCCATTACACATATTCCACCCCTGTAGCAACCCACCCACCCCATCCAACACATTCCTCCTCTCAGTAGGGCCGGATTAACAATGGGCCTCTGATGGGCCTGCAGCCCCAGGCCTCTCCACAGAAATAGGCCTAAGACAGCCAGGACTTACAAAAAAAAACCATTTTTTTTTTGTGAGGGCACTTGCACTGTCTATTGTATGTACCTATAAAGGATCAATATAGATATATACAATGGACAGTGTATTTAAATATATATTTACACATAGATTCAAGTTTTATTTTTCTTATTTATTTTTCTTAAATTTTCAGCACTCTGTACTTTGTTCAAAAACCTGAAAATGAGCATTTTTCATGTATGTTTCTGTTAAACACTTTAAAAATATAAATAATCAACCATTGTTTGTATTTTTCTTTTTATTCTTTAATGGTCAATAAAACAACATACCTTTACCTCTCAACTGTCCCGATTCCATCAGGATAGTCCTGATTTTAGGGGACTATCCTGATCAGCCAGGAGCTTGTCCCAGGATAAAGGACAGCTGGGACGTATTTCCATTCTTCACTTTACATACATGTTGTGTGAACCAGTTAGTGGTGCAGTCTTTATATAAGGAAGGATGAGAGGGAGATGTAGGTGGCTGGTGGGAAGTGCAAGCTATGCTCTCCATGGTGCTGGCCACGCCCACACACAGCTGACCACACCCATACATCACTGGCCACACCTCCGGTGGGACGGCACGTCTCACAATAGGCCCTTTATAATTTTCAGCCCTAGGCCCATGTGTCCCTAAATCAGGCCCTGCCTCTCAGTTTTCTATTAACACTTCTCTTTACCTCAACCTCTACTTGTAACACAACCCGCTCCGCTGAAATCTGCACCCATCCCCTGTAAAATATTCCCCCTCCCCGAAGAAGCATCCCTCCTTCCCCAACCCCTCTGTAACACACTCTCCCTACACATTACACTTATCTATCCTCTGATGAAGAGGCTCCTGGACCGGCAAAACATTATCTCACTCTTGGCTGGAACAGACATATGCTTCCTCACAAAAGCAGATGCATCTGTTCTAAAATGGGTGCATGACGTCATTTGTCGTGCACTTTTACACTTTTGGACATGACCAAAATTCAGGGACTTACTTTTGCTAATCCTATTAAACTAGTAGCTCTAATGAAATACACAAAAACAGTGGTTTGCACCAAGTAACCTGCAGCATTTGCCACATTGTTATTACCCAGCTGTCCATAAGCTGTAGATATCAAATAGATGTTAAGAAATTCATCCATCAGCAGAGATAGAACGGACATTATAAGCAGTTCCTAGGCTGAAGTGAAGTGAGACTATTAAGGAACAAGGTTTTCATCTCACCTACTCATCAGGCCACTTAGATTCCCTCTCTGCTGCCTGAACTACTCCCAAAGGTGTTGATGATCATAATGAGGATGATGCTCATTAGTGTGGATACCATATTATCTGTAGTCGTGGTTGTCTATTTGTATTACTTAATAGCTTGTTCCATTTGGACTACAGCAGGAAAGAAGATTCATATTTCATTTTACAGGGGAAAACAACATTTGTTTGTATTTTATTAGACATTATATGGCAAATGCGATTTTTTGCAATTTATTAACACTAAGTCCAGATACAATATGCTATTGTGTAATTGATACTTCACTACATTATTATATTGTAAACAAAAAGGTAATGCAAATTCATTTACTACTAACTGCCAATCAACACTACCTCTACACTATTCCCACATCTCTATGCGATTGTGATCTATAAGTATAAACACTTACCACTCCTGGCGTTATCCTGGAGCATATTCGTGTCTAGAAGTGTGACTGAGCATATGCGCGTAAATGATTTTTTTTCATATGCGAGTCTTTTCCTGCTTACACTTGGAGCTCGATTGCGCCCAACCATACATGAGTCCACCTTAGCTAAAAGGAGAAAGGTGTTGGAGCATGATGAAATCTGCCACAGAGTAGTGCAAAAATATATAGATGCATTCTCGGATGCAACAATGGACAATATTTTGTTACATTCTATCTATTTGTTAATCGATCTAGATCATTTAATATAACAAACTGTTTTAGAGGACTGGTATAATTTGCTTTATAATAGCTGGATGTTTCATATGTAGCAACGTGATTAGTGCTAATGGCCATTTAGGTTTTTATTTTTGTAATCGGTATTATTTGAGTATACCAGTATTTGCACTTTCTTCTGCAGTAACGATTTATGGAGAAGTACACTGAGAGCAGTTTATTCTTGTCTACTTTCATACTTTGCATCCAGGAGATAAAAAGATGAGGCATGAAAAGGAGTTTGACTGGATGATTCCATATGCCTCACCAAGTGGGCGGGGCAAAGTTTATGATGATGCTGTTTGTGTCATCAGCCCCTACCCACTCAGTGAGTACTTTGCACATCCCCACCCACCTTGCATTGAGAAAATTGGTTTTCTAGGAAATTTCCTGCTCTCTGGGGAGTCTGGAAGGTCTTAACCTAATCCAGTGGTCAGGGGGTAAATTACCCCAAATGGGGTAAAAATGAAATTCCTGGGGGTAATGCTGCTGATTCACATGCTGTCAGCTGGAATTTAGACCCATTTAAATGTTAAATTGCTGTTGTACCAGAAGAGCCTCAAGGGTTGGCAGAGGCACTTCTTGAGCTTGGATGCAATAATGAAGCACGTATTACATTTGAAAACAAAGCAGATCTGTCATATTTTTGGATGTCAACAGCTGCAGAGGCATTAAAATTGCACATGAGGAGGCAGTAAAAAGTTGCTGCCTTTTGCAACAACCTACCTTTGCAAACAAGGATTTTCTACTCTAACAAACATAAAAACAAATCAGAGAAATCGATTGGACGCTGAAGACTGTATCCAAATTGCTCTGACATCAAAATGTCCCAATATTGATGTTCTCGTATTAAAACTGAAGCAACATCATTTCTCCAAAACCTGAAGTTTTGAAGTTGAAGCTTTCAAAGAAATTTTGAATAGATTCAATAAAATTTTGAATTCCAATAATTAATAATATATATATTTCCTTCCTTTCAAATCAAGGGGGTAACGTCGGCGTATTTAAATGTATTTGGGGGTAAAAAGTAAAAAAGTTCCCTGATCCTTCACCAAATCCAATTGTCTCTCAGACAGAGAGTTAGGCAAATTTGGATTAGTCAATGTGCTACTGAAGGTTTTTTCCTGCAGTGACTGCAACAAGCGTAGAAGTGGAGATTCTCTAGATGAAAGCATGCTTTTGAGGGTTAGAATAGGATAGTAGAGCAAGAAAGTAAGAGCTCAGCCTGCACACAGATCAACAGAAGTTACACTGTGCATGTATATTGATAGCGAGAAGTTTCACTCTGCAGATGTCTATATGCAATGACCAGATACTGAGAATTACTTTTAGCACTTAGGAGATTTCATATGTAGTGTTGTGTGCCACTACCACATACAATCATATGTATTCAGACTGAGAGATGTTTTTTTAAATTTACCAGTTATTTTTTTACTCACTGAAGTCTAATAGAAATAATATCTTGTTTCCCATTTTCTTAGATAGTTTGAACTTTGCAAGAGGAAAGATATTTTACATCAACAGTGCGTATTTTTTTTTAAATCTACCAAACATTAATTATACTATATTTGATTATCAGGAATTTAATTAATTGTATGAGGGAAAACTAGGCAAAACTTTTATCTGTGTCAGCATACTTTTTTGTTGAAATTAAATAGTAATTTTACATCTGAGGAAATATACGACTGTAATTTTAGAATACTTTCATAAACCGTCGCGCCAGATATGAAGATGAGTCACCTTTTCATTACAAATTATCCTTTTCATAAGGGCATGCTTTGACTGATAGCTATTCAAACACATTTCTTAATAATACCATTACTGCTTAATTTACATGATTTTAAAATGTGTCTTGGATCAAATATCAACTACTTTTTCATAGTTTTTTTCACAGTCATTGCTTTCCTCATCTTTTATACCAACGGTAATGGCCATGTTCAGTTAATGAGAGTGGTCAACTAATGGGACAATTTTCCTCACGTTCGTATGACACATGCATGTTCAAAGAGCAGAAAATAGCCCAATACCAGCCTATTGGCAAATTGATTGCATACCGTAGACATGTACAAAAGTATTGTGATGGTTGCAGGCTAGGTGGCATCTTTTCAGACCCTGAAGTGTGGGTTCCTAAACCACAGGATGGAAAAGGTGCATGATCACAGACAACAGCAGCTCAGTATAAGGCTCAGAAAGCTTAAAGATGGGCTGTGTGCCTTGTGCGGGGACCAGTTGGAGACAGACAAGAGGTCTGTCCTTGGAAAATGGAATCAGTCAGACAGAGGATCAGCAAGTTCAGTGAGGAGCTCAGTAGATGGGTCAAGTGAAAGCCTGCTGTGTGTCCTGCAGGGGGTCTAAGACAGCGTTCTCTCCCTGAACAGAGAAAGAGTGACTGAAGTCACTAAATCTGGAGGATAGCTCAGAAACATTAGTACTGTGTTATTCTGCGTTTGTCCACTTGTTTTAGGTTTAGAAGTTAGATTGTGACCTGCATGCGGCTATGTTATTTTTCTGAAGGAGAGGTCCAGGGAGTGTGGCCACTACAAGGTCCAGAGGTGAGGGGGGACTGGCAATGCCATAGTTAGTCCCCTATCTAAGGCTCCCCCTTCCCCAGAGGTCCTCTGTGGAGAGCAGTGTGGAGGCTTCTACTGAGGTGGACCCTTCGCTGGACTGCAAATGCTCAGAAAAGGCCCCCGCTTTATTCTTTAGAGAGCAGACCATAGGGCACAGGAGGATAGAGCACTTTTGAGAGCAGAGGGGGTGGTTGGAGCTGCATTACTGGGATCTTACCCAAATTCTTCTTGGGATGCACTGATCTGTCCCTACATCACAGTAACTATAAGCAGCAAGAGTCCCACTTTATCATACAAATACGTACCTTCATTTCCATCTTATTTTTAACATTATTCCATTTTTGGATCTATCAGTGTAGATATGGCTTTTTTTACACCATAGGTTGAATGTGTCTTAATAATGTAAATGATATAGATGAAATGGAAACAATTAATGTATACAATAGGATAATAGTAGAATATATTGTAATAAAAAAATAAAACAAATCACTAGGATTTGTTTAGGTTTTTTTTTCCTATTTCATTATTCCAGTTTTATTGATCACACTATTTTAACAGAGATTTGTCAGAACAAAATCTATTGCAAGACAGACATAAAAACTTGTGGTATGTCTGGTATGTATAAATATCTGTATTAACATCCACTTGGTGAATTTTATTATATTGGCGTTTTTATTTTCGTTTGGTTGAGTTTTGTTTTTTTTAATGTTTTTAACTATCTATAGTGAGCTATTTTATGATAATTTGTAAATGAAAATCTGCCAAAGGAAATGTGTTTATTGCAAATCTTAGGTTTCATTTTTGGCTAAATGTTGAAATGTATGGAGATAAATGTACAGGTTTACATCTTCTTGTATATTGCCTGTCTTTAAAAGACTTGCCCCACTACAGCCAGAAATTATTACCAGGCAGCCATTACACGAAGCAGACCAATCAGAGAAGAAGTGCATGTTCTCTGACCCTCCTCTGATTGGATGACATGACATTCACACCAAGCTGTTCAATCAGACAACATCAAGTAATTCCACTGATAGGTCCACATGGTGCTGTCTTCTGACCAGTATTAGTTCACTATAGAGTCAAAGAGTTGCAATGTAGGAGGAAGAGGCTGATGTCAACTGACTGGACAGCAGCAATCAGCAGAGCATATATTACTGTCAATGAGTGGGTGGGGGAGAAAAACAGGTTGCCAGTAGAAGGGGAAAACAGGAAAGGTCAGGGAATGACTTTGAAAGAGCTGGGTTATAAAAAATTGAGATTGGGGATGATAAAAGAAAGTTAGTAGAAAAAAACTAGAGAATTTGGTTAATAAAAAAAGAATTTGCAGGAGAAAAAAAGGCCTGGAGGTAAAATAAAAAGAGCTGGGGAAGAAGGTTAAAAAAGAAAGAAGTGGAGAAAGGGGAGAGAGTTCCGTGGCAGAAGATATATAATTAAGGTACAAAAAAAACAAAGGTAGAACAGAAAGACCTTGGTGAGACTGGGGTTTGTAAAAATGAAAAAAATATGGAGAGAAAAACTATTTGTTATAAGGCCTGATTCATTAAGGTACGTGTTCTGAGCACAACCTGTGGCCAGTATTATACGCACGTTTTTAGGCTTTGCTCTCGCCCAAACTCAGCAAGGCACAAATCTCAAGATGCGTTTGCTTTTTAAAATCAGGGGCAAGTCTGCTGTGCTGTACTACACCCAGGGCCGGATTATCCATAGGGCTAACTGGGCTACAGCCCAGGGGCCTATGGCATCCAGGGGGCCCTTGAAAGTGCTCAGTAGCAGTATTGATTGGTCGGGGGGAGCGCCCCGGCGCGATCAGTGCTGCTGAGCACTTTCAGTGCGGTCCTTCTCCGGCGCGCTGTAGTCTCCTTACTGAGGAGATCTCGTGAGTCTCACTCTCATGAGATCTCCTCAGTAAAGAGCATACAGCGCACCGGAGAAGGAGATAAGTGCCGGGAAGGGGGGGGGGGTGGGGCGGGGGCGCTGGCAGCTCGGATCACGGGGGGAGGGGCGCGGGCAGCTCGGATCACGGGGGGGGGGGCACTGGCAGCTCGAATCACGGGGGGGCCCTCACGGGGGAATGGAGGCCCCCTTAGCCCAGGGGCCTCCATTCCCTTAATCCGGCCCTGACTACACTGGACACAGCAGAATACATTAAATATCTATGTGACTTGTAAATTCATTAAAGAACGCAAAAAAAAAAAATAATCTTGCATTATTACCTGATAATAATAAAGGCATTAAAACAGTAAAACAAAAAAAAGTGTTTTTTGTTCATTTTTTTAACATATAATACATTTATTAGAATGTTAATTTCTACTGAGCATAAAATACATTTTTACAGTCGCTTGTGATTGCAAAAACATGTTATGGCATTTGTTATGCATACGAGACCATCATCAATACTGATTCAGCCTTAAAGTAGCTCTTTAGCTAGAGCAAGGGAAACGGCAGAAAAACACAGATGCACTTAGTAGGATTCGCCCGTGTTCGGACGTTGCTGTGTGCACTTGAGTTTGAAACGCCACTACTGTATATTCAGTATGGCAAAACGCCCCTTCCCTGCTCAATTCACTCCTCAAAATCGTAGACTGTGGTAAATGTCCTTTATGTCGCACAGAACAGGGCTGCGTTCTCGGACATATCTCCCAGTTCTGTGCATGCACAGAGTGATTTTGCATATGATACGCTCTAAATCGACAGATTTTTCACTGTTGGAGAGGACACTCAGTGTTGAAATAGGCATGAAAAAATGTACTATTATCTATTTATTTACATATTTGTGCGTGTTTATGTTTCTGAAACCCTCCATTGAAACCCTG
This sequence comes from Mixophyes fleayi, assembly GCF_038048845.1. Lineage (NCBI taxonomy): Eukaryota > Metazoa > Chordata > Amphibia > Anura > Limnodynastidae > Mixophyes > Mixophyes fleayi. The sequence goes on along the minus strand of NC_134409.1, from coordinate 119,929,257 downwards.
CACTTGCCCTAGGGGGTCTCTATGTAGGTTCTCTGATTTTTCTTTGTCTGCATATGCAATACAGGAATTGGTGTCTGCAAGAATTCTTGGTTATTAACTTTATGAAATGTTTTTGATAAATCACCCATAGGGTATACATCATAATGGTTATGTTTCTATCAAATTACATTATGTTATGAGTAATGTCTTGAAATCAACTTTATGTGCCTTGTGAAACTTCAGTCAGTACAACATATTACTATTCTATTATTATTACAACTGCTGCGGGAATAAGTCTTTTAGAGATAGTATGATCAACTTTTCTCACAAAACATGGTCACCAAGATTCCGGTCTTTAGTAGGTCACTCTATTTCCTTCTATTATTCTTCCTCAAAACCTCATCATAAACTTCAACTGTTTGTCACACAGTTCAAAAACATTGGGAATCCAATGAGTGTCTCCGAATTCTGCAAGTCTAACAGCACTTTCAATGTTTACATCTATTTCACCATTATTATTATTATTTTTATTATTATTATTATTATTGATTTGTAAGGTGCCAGAGTGCTCCACAGTGAGAGACAGTGGGTAAAACAGAGCACACGTAATAAAGAAACATGCAAGACAGACAAAATAAATGAAGACAAACTAAAAAAAACTTAAAGTAACAGGTACACTAATGCCCTTTTGTGGTAGAGTAAGTATACGCTACGAAAAAGAATCCTCCACCAATTAAACTTAGCAAAAGTCATATTTAGCTGTCCATAGACACGGAGTGCTGTTGGATGTGGATTTAGATGTCCGTACCCATGGATTTTCGGTTGTGGATGTCAGGAATGATGTGGCACACAAATTAGGGGTCTGGAGATAGCAGGTGAGGGAACAGAGGGTACTGAAACATTGGAATGGATTAAATACACCCTTTTGACACAAACTACAATTTGTCTTAAATTGAGTGCCGCCTCACCTGTATATATATATATATATATATATATATATATATATATATATATATACATACACATATATATATACATGTATATAGATATATATATATATATATATATATATATATATATATATATATATATAATATCTATAAATGCCTAGTGGCGTGTGTGGGAAAAAAAAAACCAAGCTGCAGCGCCACCTGCTGGGCAGAGTTATACACTGACCTATATATTTCTTGAAGGAGAAGTGACAGTTGGGAGTGGTTGGTGTTTGCCGGGGGTGACAGTGGGGAGTTTTTAACACCTTAAGTAGCTTGATGAAGGATGTGGCGATAAAGATGAAGGATGAGGTGATGGAGAAAAATGATGAGGTGGTGACATGTGGACAAAACCACGTTAAAAAAGGGCGCTTGCGTCGGGAAGTAACGCTCTTCCCCTGAGGAGGCCTGGGCTAGGCCCAAATGCATGACAAGAACCTTTTTAACACCTTAAGTAGCTTGATTTGACTAGAATGCATGAGTATCATGCACGGGTTAACTTGTATATATATATATATATATATATATATATATATATATATAGATAGATATATATATATAGATATACATATATATATATACATATATATATACATACTTGTATATCTATAATATAAATGCTTAGTGGCGTGTGTTAGTCTGTCTGTGTGTGGAAAAAATAAAACCAAGCTGCATCGCCACCTGCTGGGCGGAGTTATACACTGACCTACTAAATTCTTAGTGTGTGTGGGAAAAAAAATTCAGAAAGGGCTGAAATTTGGTATACTAAGATGTTTTTAATTTGTTAATTTAATTTGTTAATTGTTAAAAGTGTTTATAAAGATTTAAAAAAAATATATATATATTTCTTAAAGGAGAAGTGACAGTTGGGAGTGGTTGCCGGGGGTGACAGTGGGGAGTGGTTGGTGGTTGCCGGGGGTGACAGAGTGAGAGGAGTGTGATACTCAGGACCGCTGAGAGAGATCCCTGTGTCTGGATAGACATCTGGATAGATGTGGCGATGAAAATGAAGGATGAGGTGATGGAGAAGAATGATGAGGTGGTGACATGTGGATAAAACCATGTTAAAAAAGGGCGCTTACGTCGGGAAGTAACGCTCTTCCCCATAGGAGGCCTGGGCTATGGCCCAAATGCATGACAAGAACCTTTTTAACACCTTAAGTAGCTTGATTTGACTAGAATGCATGAGTATCATGCACGGGTTAACTTGTATATATATATATATATATATATATATATATATATATATATATATACACATACACACATGTGTATATATACATATTATATATGCACACACATGTATATATATTGTCGAAGTCAGCAAATTGGATAAAGTCATTTCAATTAAAGTCTAGCAAACTTGGTTGTCTTTGTCTGAAAAGATGCGTACGGTACGCTATGACGTACAAGGGCACGCTACGGCGTGAAAGGGCGTACGCATCCACTACACGTGGCAGCAACAGTAATCGGTCTTTTACCGTACATTCGCACAAACACGCATTCTTATAAAATAGTACACATTAATGGTAGTTGCAACACATAGTCAGTTATGTCGAAATATAGTAGTATTTATATGTTATATCAGAGTTACATGCATATTAGTGAAATACACGGAATGGGTTAAAGGAATAACATCATGAGTGGTATCATAATGAACCTTATTACATATCCTACTGTTTGGTTCACTCTGCGAGGGAATCGCAGAGTGCATACGCAAGTTATGAATGATAGGGAATTATGAACTACTTAAGACTAAGGAATCCGGGCGGGAAGAGCAGAGCATACCCCCTGCAGAGATGACCCCCTCCTTTGGATTCCTTAGGATGAACCAGCCAATGATTGACGACCCCTTGGACATTCCTGAGACCCGGACCAATAGATGCAAGCTATACCATCTTCATTGTATTACTATATTTGATTGTGTATATAAGCAGCAGCTTGTGATCCAGAGTGCAGACTTCTTGTCCCCAGACTTCAGGATTGAATGACTGCACTGGATCCAGAGCGCCTGCGATAAGTAACGGCTGTATTTACTATTACTTCGCTTGAGCATATTTTTCCACTTATTGCGAATAAATCTTTGTGCTTTGGAAACACAAATCGAGGTTCGACAATCGTTATTGGTTAGCGACAATACGCACATAACAATTGGGGGCTCGTGAGCTTTGGAGGTTTCGTTGCCGATGATACGCAAGACCAACGGATTTCGGTTCCTCAACAAAGGGTGGAGACGCGTCATAAACGGGTAAGAACGCATGGTGTTCAAAACCTGAATTTTACTCTGTGTTGTGAAACCGAATGTCCGTTTTGCATTATCTAGGGCACGCTAACTAGAACCTAGGGACAAAAGAGAAAACTGTTTCTTTTTTCTGTCATTGTGCGTTTTAACTGTATTGCATTGCTTAGCGTATGTGTACTTCCTGCTGTGCGTACGCGAACTTCCGGTAAATTTGCCACGTGGTTAAACAATCATTTTGATAGTTATTATACATGCATAGTATAATTACTTGTGAAAGCCTCTGAGACATTATTACTATTGTTGGGAACTTTTGATTTTCTGCGCAGAAAAGGTGTATAGTGTGTGATGTTGTAACGTAGATACACTGTTTTATTGTGGATTGTGCTCAGTTGCTGTCTGACGAGGCGGATTGCCCAACTGAAGGACGGTATACAGGGCAGGTATACCGAATGCGAAAACTGGGTTTTCGCAAAGCGCTACCAATAGATCGCAAGGTTTGCTAATAATTAGTATTGGTAGGCAGTGCGATCCGGTCGCACCGTTAGTGCGAATTGGTGAAGCAGCTAGGAGGAATTATACTGGAAAGGCAGGTTGATTGTATCGACTTTGCGCTCCCAGCGATAATAAACTCAGCAGATTTTTGTGGTTGAGCCAGGGTATCGAGGAGCTGATAGCCCTTGGGGCCCACAGTGATATTTCTGTATTAGGGACCCTCGCCAGGGGCGAGAAAAGCGAGTGAGCGCGGCTAAAGGAAATACGTTCACCGAGGATTATAGATCTCTAGCGGTGAGTATAGCAACAGAGTTGAAATTATTAGGTGGAAAGAACAGAGCATTGAGGTGTGTCTGTATTTCACATTTGGCCGGAAGGAACAGAGCATTGCGGTGTGTCTGTGTTCCGGGTATATTGTTCAACATGGGTGCTAAGCATACGCTAGAGATGGTCAGTGTACTGCCTAAGGAAGGCCCTATTGGTTCAGCGAGGTTTCTCATGTGTAAGAAATATGGTGCATATGCAACTGTGTATTGTGACACGTGGGTCGGGATGACCAAAGCTTGTGATAGGCCTTTCCCAACAATAGGGAGTTTTAATGCAGAGGTACTAAATACTGTAAAAGATAAAATATGGTTGATCAAGTCAGCGAAAAAGAGAAATAGACATAATGATTGTTTGAAATTGTGGCAAATGGAAAGTAACACGTGGCAGAGCAGCGAATGCAAACCGGAAGTAGGCGTGACGAAAAGCGCGCGCAAGGCGGATGTAACCGTTGCGAAGCGTGGCGAACCCAGCGCAAGCGCGCCCCCGCCACCTTATGTGGCGGGAGGGGTAAGTACAGCCTTTGTTAAAACTGAAAATAGAAAAATTACTAAGTTGTACCCTGTTTTAAATCAGTTTCAATCAAGTGTATCTGAAAATGAAGATGAACCCACTGTGATTTCGGCCATTGCCCATGCTGTTAATGTACTAGAGGCTCAGCGCAAGTATGAGAAAATGGCTGAGATAGGTGAGAGTAGCGTGATCACTAGGAGTGAAAGTGTTCTAAATCTAGGGCCTGTAAATCCTATAGCGTCCCCTGAAGTTAGTGTACCAGAGGGTGTGTTCCCGGTCCGCACAATATCAGTTCCCAATGGGAAACCGGATAAGGATGGTGTAGTTCCTTTAAGAAATGTTACAATGCATTGTCCCTGGACTAGATCAGAATTACGTTCCATTATGACTGAATTCCCAGATCCTAGAAAAGAGTTAGCTAAATGTCAGAAATTTGTTAAAGACTTAGTTAATGCTCACGAACCAACCAGTAAGGATTGGCGGGTAGTGTTGAGGGCGTGTCTTCCTCCCAATACTAACATACAAAAATTTATTGGAGATTGTTTGTTGGAGGAAGATGACACCTTGACTGATGAGATTAACCAACGGAATATAGAACAAATTGTCAAACACTTAGCCATCTGTTTTCCAGTAGTAGTAAATTGGAGTAAGATTTTCACCATTAAACAAAAGGATAGTGAAACTGCCTCAGATTACTTTGCTAGAGCTATAACAGCGATCGCACGATTTACTGGGATATCCAACATAAGTGAGGACCCACATCACAGAGAGGTAGCTGTAGGGGTACTGATGGATGGCCTTAGGGAAAATTTAAAGACTAGAGTACAAACCACATTACCTAATTGGAGAGGCGTCACGGTAGACTTCCTTAGGGAGTCTGCTGTGGAGCATGACAAGAACCTTTTTAGAAAAAGGGAAGAGAAAAGTGATAAGTTAATGACGGTAAGTATACAGGCTCTAGAAGGGGTGCACACACGACCACCAGCATACAACCCATATAACAGGAAACCTAAAGTGGTCAGGTGTTTCAACTGTAACGAGGAAGGACATTACAGGAGAGATTGTAATAAAGAAAGACTCAATACACATAGGGGTGGGTCACATAGATATCCTCCAAGAAAGGATTCACATAGACTAGAAGACTCACATCTACCCGCGCATATTACGGCAGCAAATGCTGCGCGGGAAATCAATAGTCAGCGCTAGGGGTCAGGTCATACCTGTAGTCTACAGCCAGTAAGGTTAACTGAGAGTCAGAGTGAAGAACCAACAATGATAGTTGACATAGCTGGCAGGAAACAAACTTTTCTTGTAGATACAGGGGCGGCCCGATCTGTGATAACCTCTCCTTTCAATCTACAGGTGACCAGCAAAACTATTCCAGCTATGGGGGTGACGGGAAAAGTGTTACATTATCCTCTAACTAAACCCGCCGAAGTTACTATCGGGCCTCTGCATACTAAGCATTCGTTTCTCTTGGCTGCAGCGGCTCCTACTAACTTGCTAGGGAGAGACTTGTTATGTAAAATGGGATGTGTCATATACTGTACTTCTGATGGTGTGTTCCTAGATATACCCGAGAAGGTTGCACATGAGGTACAGGACATATTGGACACCCCTCAAAGGTTAATGTTACACTCTCCTGTTATAGAGCAAAGTCCATCTCAAGTAAAGGGGATGTTGCTGGAAATACCAGGTTCCCTATGGACCAGAGATGGACAGGACACTGGACTGATGGCAAACGTAGCCCCTGTCATGGTCAATCTAAAAAGTGGTAGGATAGCTCCAAAAATCCCACAGTATCCATTAAAACCGGAGGTGGAACTAGGGGTATATCCTGTTATTGAGAGGCTGTTACAACAAGGGATTTTAATTCGTACAGCCAGTACAGCAAATAGTCCCATTTTCCCTGTGAAGAAGAGTGGGGGGAGGGGCTATAGATTAGTCCAGGACTTAAGGGGAATTAACAAAGTTGTTGAGAGCCAATTCCCCGTAGTGCCAAATCCAGCTGTCATCCTCATGCAGATTCCACCGTCTGCCAGTCATTTTACTGTCATTGATCTATGTTCTGCTTTCTTCTCAGTCCCTCTTCACCCTGACTGCCAATACCTTTTTGCATTCTCCTACAGGGGAGTGCAATACACATGGACCAGACTATCCCAGGGGTTCATTGACAGCCCCAGTATTTTCTCCCAAGCCTTACATGACTGTTTGCAATCCTTTCAACCCCACAATGGGTCTGTTCTAATTCAATATGTGGACGATTTGTTGTTGTGCTCTGATTCTTTTATGTCATGTTTACATGATACTAAATTGTTGTTGCTTCATCTTTCACAAACAGGGCACAAGGTGGCAAAGGATAAATTACAACCATGTCAGACTAAGGTCAAATACTTAGGACACTGCCTCACTAAGGGGCTAAGACACCTGACAACCGACAGAATTGAGGCCATACAACACATGACCCTGCCACAGAGCCAGAAGCAGATTCGTACTTTCTTGGGGATGTGTGGATACTGTAGGTCATGGATCCCAGGTTTTTCTATTCTGGCATTACCATTGCAGGAGCTAGTCTCTTCCTCAAAACCAGAACGTGTCGTACACACAGAAGAGTCAGAGCAAGCGTTCTTTAATCTTAAAGGTAGTCTGACAAGAGCACCTGCATTGGGAATACCTGATTATGAAAAGCCTTTTGAGCTATATTGTACAGAAGCTGATGGCTGTGCAGCAGGTGTCCTCGCACAGAAACATGGTGACGCTAGCAGACCGGTAGCATACTACAGTGCACAATTAGACAATGTGGCAAGATCACTCCCAACATGTCTCAGAAGTGTAGCAGCAACAGCCCTTCTAGTAAGTAAGAGCGAGGATGTAGTATTAGGACATAATTCAACCATCTATACACCCCATGCTGTATCAGCTCTGTTAAATTCAGCCCAAACCAGACATGTTTCTTCAGCTAGATTCACAAAGTGGGAACTAGCCCTGATGGCACCCTCAAACATCACCATCAAACGATGTAGCACCCTAAATCCAGCTACATACCTTCCGTATGTGTCTCAAGAGACACAAAGGGTGGGAGGTGAGGAGACCCTGGTTGATGATGAGTTAGGCAAGAATACTGACACGCATGACTGTATGGAACACCTGAATCAGACCTTTACTGCAAGGCCCGACATACGTGACACCCCCTTAGAAAATGTAGATTTTACGTTTTATACAGACGGAAGTTGCCATAGACAGACAGAGACAGGAGAGCTATGTACTGGTTACGCTGTTGTAGACGATCAGGATGTGGTAGAAGCTGAACCCCTTGGTCCACCTCCCTCAGCCCAGGTGGCGGAACTAGTAGCACTAAGGAGAGCGTGTGAATTGGCAGAGGGTAAATCAGCCAATCTATATACTGACTCTAGGTACGCCTTCGGGGTAGTGCACGATTTTGGGGCCCTTTGGCGTCTTAGAAACTTTACGACAGCAGCAGGTACACCAGTAGCACACTCACAACACATAAAAGGACTTCTGACAGCGATACAGTTACCCAAAACAGTAGCCGTCATAAAGTGCAAAGCCCATACCTTTGAAGAAGACCCAGTGTCATTGGGCAACAACAGGGCAGACGAAGCTGCTAAATGGGCAGCAGGGCAACCTATGACTGTATCGACCGAGACTATGATGGTTTTTCAGACATTAGACACGCAGAAATTAATTGAAATGCAAGATTTGTGTTCCCTGCAGGAGAAGGCGGTCTGGAAGGCGAAGGGATGTGGTCAAGAGTCCTCAGGACTCTGGAGGGATGGACAAGGTAAGCCTGTAGCTCCCCGAACATACTATCCAAGCCTGGCTGAAGCAGCACACGGCCTGACTCACCTGGGTAAAGAAGGTATGTGCAAACTGGTGAGAGCATACTGGTGTGCTCCCGGATTTTCCTCTCAAGCTGGTAAGAAAGCAATTTCATGTCTTACTTGTTTGAGGAAAAATGTTGGGAAAACTATTCCAACTGAGCCATCCCACATCCCTCCTACAGACGGACCTTTCCAGGTAATACAAATTGACTATATCCAATTACCACCGTGCAGGAATCTAAAGTATGTGTTAGTGTGTATTGATGTGTTTTCCGGATGGGTAGAAGCATATCCAGCAGCCACTAATACTGCTGTGTTCACTGCAAAGAAAATCGTACAAGACTTTGTGTGTAGGTTCGGTATCCCTAGAATCATTGAAAGTGATAGGGGTACCCATTTTACTGGTGATGTCTTCCAAAATATGTGTAAACTCATGGGAATCAGTAGCAGACTTCACACCCCTTACCGACCACAAGCCAGTGGTAAGGTGGAAAGAGTAAATGGTACTATCAAGAACAAACTAGGTAAGATAATGGCTGAAACTGGGTTGGCATGGCCTGAGGCTTTGCCGTTGGTCCTCCACAGCATTCGAACCACTCCTAGACCTCCTCTTAATCTGTCCCCCTTTGAGATACTGTTCGGACGACAACCTCATTTGATCGTGAGTCCACAAGACGACTTAAAGTGTAATAATGAAGTGACTGTACAATATCTTATAAGAATGAGTAGACAGCTGAAACAACAACAACAAAAACTAAAAATGCTGTCACCTGGTATGCCAGAAACGAACTGTCATGATGTTGAACCTGGAGACTATGTTATGATCCGCAATTTCTTACGTTCAGGTTGTTTAACAGACCGTTGGGAAGGCCCGTACCAAGTGCTGCTGACCAGTACTACATCACTGAAGGTTGCAGAGAGAGACACTTGGGTCCATTCCACCCACTGCAGGAGAGTCCATAATCCGGAGAAAGTGCAAGACAAGACTCAGACCGACAACATAGAACTGTCACTTGTGAACCTGTTCCGGGAGACCTAAAGCCTGCAGTTGAGATACCTGAACCAGAGACGTTGCCTCAGAACTATCTTTCCAGCGATGGAGTGGCGGTTTTTGTTTTTCTTTTGTTCCAGGATTTTCCTTGTTTTTACTTTTTCTAGGACATTCTATTTTTGTGAAGGAGAATGGAGGACGGAGGAGAGTTCTGGGAGTGATACGGATGAAATGGAGGCCGAAGAAAAGTTAATAGGATATCCTGAGCAGCCCATTATCAAACTTGGTCCAGGGGTTATGAAAAGGTCTGCTAGCTCAGGAACTCGGAGGCAGTGTGAGGGGCTATTGTCTGATGAGTATTGTATCTGCAAGTTCTGCAACTCCCTAGTTGAAGAGAGATGCATCCAACGATGCCAGTCCCCCAGTACTCTGAATATAGGCGGGCATCCTTTGGAGGATTATCACTCCCTGGTGGGTAAGGTACTAAACCAAACCAAGTGTTGGGTGTGCTCTCATGTGCCTCAAGGGCAGCATAACATAGGACTAGTGCCATTCCCTTTAAACATATCCGAAGTACTCGAATTAAGGGGTGGGAGGCCCATAGAAGGGAGGTACAATAACACTAGGTCCCCTAGTCTGACGCTTCGACAATACTCCATAGGCAGATCTTTGCTGTGCCTAAACATATCTCATGCAAAGCGCCTGGAGAATTGGGAGGCTGACCTATCAGATCAGACAATGGCTCGCCACACTCATTTTAGAGAGAGACTCACAAGGTCACTACTAGGCAGGAATGCTGATGGAAGTCACAAGTTAGGGCGTATAACCAAACATAAGAAGGTATCTATTGGAAAAGTCTCTACAGATAAATGTGAAAATGTCATTAATGCCGACACATGTCTAGAGCAGATGGAGACACTAGGCATGGGTAGTTTTATCAAAACTCTGTGTGACATAATTCATGGGCATACCGTCCCTTATGTTCTCCCTGAGGATGTGTATTTTGTTTGTGGAAGAAAAGCTTATTCCTGGGTGACTCCGAGTTCCAAGGGCTTGTGTTTCTTAGCTAAACTGGTTCCTGAAATCATGACTATTACTCATGAAGAAATGGTAGATATTCACAAGACTACATCACCACCATACATACACACACAGTATGAACACCGTGGCAAGAGAAATATGATTCCTGGTGAGGAACCCATAGCTACAAAATTGATTAGTGAAACTGCTGGTTTCCAAGTTATGGTTGCTCTAGATCTCACCAGGACCGCTCGGGGAACATTAAACTTTAAATATATCCAAGACCTAGCTAAATTAATAGATAATATCACCGAGATGTATGATGACACTTTCAGGTATACTGGACGGGAGCTACAAGCGTACAAGAAGGAGTTGGTGCAACATAGACTGGTACTAAATTATCTCACCTCTATTACTGGTGGGTACTGTGTGACACTGGCCACCCAGTTCGGTGTCAAATGTTGCACGTACATTACTAATAATACGGAAGACCCTAAAGAGGTTATAGACCGGAAGATGGATGAAATTTTGCAGCTGAAATGGGAATTTCGAAAGAGCCATAATTCTTCGTTATATGAGGTCGGGGAAAAGGTGGCGGGTTGGTTCTCATGGTTGAACCCAGCAAAATGGTTCTCCGGTCTGGGGGAGTGGGTACAGGAAATGATTGCGAGTGTAGGTAAGCTCCTTCTCCTTATACTGGGTGTCATCTTAGCAATTGGTTTAGTTGTCAAATGTGTTCCTACTGTGTTGAAGTGTGGAAAACGGTCTCAAAAGAGTAACACTGAGAAAGAGACTGAAAGGGTGGTACCAGATACCGAGATCATGGTCTGTGAAGAAGTATTGTATAATCCTGAACTTGAAACGGTGATTGGGTGATAGTTTATTACACTATCAAAGGGTGGAACTGTCGAAGTCAGCAAATTGGATAAAGTCATTTCAATTAAAGTCTAGCAAACTTGGTTGTCTTTGTCTGAAAAGATGCGTACGGTACGCTATGACGTACAAGGGCACGCTACGGCGTGAAAGGGCGTACGCATCCACTACACGTGGCAGCAACAGTAATCGGTCTTTTACCGTACATTCGCACAAACACGCATTCTTATAAAATAGTACACATTAATGGTAGTTGCAACACATAGTCAGTTATGTCGAAATATAGTAGTATTTATATGTTATATCAGAGTTACATGCATATTAGTGAAATACACGGAATGGGTTAAAGGAATAACATCATGAGTGGTATCATAATGAACCTTATTACATATCCTACTGTTTGGTTCACTCTGCGAGGGAATCGCAGAGTGCATACGCAAGTTATGAATGATAGGGAATTATGAACTACTTAAGACTAAGGAATCCGGGCGGGAAGAGCAGAGCATACCCCCTGCAGAGATGACCCCCTCCTTTGGATTCCTTAGGATGAACCAGCCAATGATTGACGACCCCTTGGACATTCCTGAGACCCGGACCAATAGATGCAAGCTATACCATCTTCATTGTATTACTATATTTGATTGTGTATATAAGCAGCAGCTTGTGATCCAGAGTGCAGACTTCTTGTCCCCAGACTTCAGGATTGAATGACTGCACTGGATCCAGAGCGCCTGCGATAAGTAACGGCTGTATTTACTATTACTTCGCTTGAGCATATTTTTCCACTTATTGCGAATAAATCTTTGTGCTTTGGAAACACAAATCGAGGTTCGACAATCGTTATTGGTTAGCGACAATACACACATAACAATATATATATATATATATATATATATATATATATACATATATGTGTGTGTGTGTGTATATATAGATAAATACATTGGCCACTTTTTGGCACCAGTCACCCACCCACAACACAAGATAACAATTTATTCCTCCTCTCCAGCACTACTCTAGCTGATTCTTTGATAGCTTAAACCCAGATGCTCCACCTGGTCTCCTGTGCCGTGCTGTGCTGTGTGTGTGTGTGTGTGTGTGTGTACGTGCAGATTTAACCCTCTCTGCACCTATAGGCTGTGGTTTCCTAGGGAAACCACCACTCTTTCCTCTAGTAGAAGGTGGCACAGTATCCCAATTGCCACAATATATTTTTCTTTCTATCTATCTATCTATCTATCTATCTATCTATCTATCTATCTATCTATCTATCTATGTGCTTCTGCATATTTGTCTGCTTTGTGGGTGTCTGTGCTTTCTGTAACCGCCTTTGTTCTCCTGTCTGCCTTCCTTCATTCCCTTATTGTATACACTATATGGACAAAAGTATAATGTGGCAAAGAGAGCCATTCCCCAAGACAGTTGAGCCTGAAAAGTCTGAGTGACAGTCAGCAGTGTGGGGAGGCAGCCTTACACAGAGTGTAAACTCACACAGGGGGAAGTCCTATGATTAATGCATGATTAGATTAGCGCTTGGTTGGAAGTTAGTTATTTAAGTGAGTGCTTTTGTTTGGAGCGGGGCAAGCAAGGCTAGTGGACAAGGTGCCAGGAAATGCCATGGAAAGGCATTTTCACACAGATGGATGGATCGGAAGGGCCCCATGCAGAGCCACATTAAGACCCATAGGGCCCTAGGCAAGATACTGATTTGGGGCACCCCTCCTCCGATCCTTCCATACCGCTCTATTTACTTACCCTATACCAGGGACAGACTAGGCTGGGTGGTAGATGTATCTTGACAGAGACAAAGACTCCTCTATAAAACTACAGTGTACCATCATTAAATCATGTGACAACTGTAAATAGAAATGGAACTAAAGATGTAGCAATTCTGCAAAGTCCAGTAAGACTGCTTTAATAACCATAAAGATATCACCTCACTCTTTCTTTTTTTATTACTGTAGTTTTTCCATAATACATGTTTATTGTCCATTTCTAGCCTTTAGTGCCCATATCAGCACAGCATGCAGGCCCATTGTCCCTTCCCCTCTGTCTGATACAGATAACTAAATGCGGAATAAGGCGAACATTTTGCAGAACAGTTTTGAAAAATGTGCTCATTGTAATTGCAGTGCACTCGTTTCCTGTATATACGCACATTTAATAAACATTTATATAACATGTTTTATGATTATTACTGTAGTACACATTATTAGCAATCCTCTAAAGTCTGTAGCTAGTTTGAAGTTGCTATGGTAACTCAAAGCTAAATGTAATAGTGCTTCTGAGATACAATCTGGAAATGTGCCAGAGGTTCAATGAGATCGGCCATCTGTTTCCGTCTGTTGTTGTGCTATCAGTTTACAATACGCTTCTTGACATATTTCACCTGCTACACATCAAAAATAGGTCTCTGTGTGATTTGGGAAACATTGTGAGATAACAGGATCTTTATAACTTCAAGACGAATTCTACTTTCCCTGGAGCAGAATTTGTACATCTTAGTGTTCCTTTAATAGAAAGTGGGAAAAACACTGTTAGCGAGACTTAAGAAAAGTTGAAACCCAATATACAGTGTGTCACCCACTGAAGTCTGACGCCCCCTATGAGATGCACTGTCTGACCACTTAATATTTAACATTCTCAGAAGACAAGTACGGCAGGTCAAAAACAGCAGTGAACTGGATTTGTAAAATGTTTTCTGAATTATTACTATTTTTTAAACATAGACTATTACTGCAGAATACATTTATAACTAGGGTTGTGTGAAAGCCCCCAAATTCTCTTCCTCTTTTTTAAATTATTCTAGTAACATAATTTGCTTTGAGTCATTCCGGGATCAGAGCTCACTTCCTATCAATCATCTACAATTTATGTTGGAGATGTAGACAGCACAAAACTGCAAGTAAAAGCTAAGTTCTTAAAATTTTAAATTTTAGTAATAAATTTGTGTCGTGTATAAAGCGGAGGTAGCTATGTTTGGAAAACAATAGTGGCTAAGGATTTTTTTATTTTGGTTCTGCACAAGCAATTAATTCTCAAAATGCCATAGAGTAAACAATATTGAAAAGCATAACTTTTAATGCTATCATCTTAGCCAGGTGTGTGCTTATAGAGAGAGAGAGAACGCTCTAGAATGTGTTCTGTTCCCCCTCCTTCTAATACTTACAACAGTGATGTTTGGTGGCAATAGTTGTGACTGGTTTGGAATTTTGGTATCTAATTATTACAAGCATTAAGTGGTTATGACGGAGTACTTCACAATTGTCAACAGATGTCTCAAGCTCTTTCTGAAAATATGTGCTTTTACTTTGTGATGTTATGACACCGGAGTTCACAAACACAGATTGCTTTGAATTGCACAACTGACAGATGTTTGCCACCCATTAAATTTGTTAAATTCTAAATAAACTTGATAAGAATGCATCTATACTTCTTATAACTGCTTCAGTACCACCGGCACTGTCATTGCTTCTTTTCTTGTACAGTGTTGTTGTTTGCGCACAAACAGAACATAGGTGAAGATGAAGATTAGAATTATCAGAGACTATTGACTATTGTCACAGCTCATATCACAAGTCACAAACAATAGCATTCACAGGCGGTTTTCCCTAGAGCAGTCCAGGAGGAATAAGCGCCAGAAGGGCTATAAGCTCTTTTTTTAAGGCTATAGGCTTTTGTTGATCCTTGCTGATTGGCATCTTTACATTCAATGTACTGTGATTGGCCTGAATTTCTAGGGGTGTAAATTATTTGGACATTTTGGGTGAATCTCAATCGATTTATGAATTACTCTGCAAATTGCTGAAATTCAGCTAAATTTCGGAATTGCTACATTTTTGTACCATCTCTACATGTAACTACCAAATAAAAATTCATGTGGAGAAAATGCTTCCACCCAGCAGTAGTTCTCAACTAAGCAATAACATTTTATTATGCTTGTATACAGTATAAAAATGGCAAACACACCTATAGGCTCAACATTTTGTGTCCAATGGCTAATAGAAATTGCCTTGGTGGCTTTGCAAGTAAAGTTGTCAGGAAAGGAGAAAGGAGTCAATCACCTGACCTGTCTGTCTTCATAATGTATTTATGAAGACTTACCTTTATCATTTATTTAATGAGTGTCCCGATGAATATATTATCATATCACTGAAGTATTGCTAAGTAATAAATAATTTAAATAGACATTGATGCATTGTGTGCTTACTTTACTTCATTCTTGGCCACATAATTGGTCACACTGTTATTTCTGACCAAAACCTGATATCTGCTATCAAACATTACCTCCTGTGAATCCAGTCCTCTGTATTTAGTACTAGCTTTTGTCTCATTCACAGTTACCTAAATTAGTATTTTCTCCATCTTTCTAGGTAACCACAATATGTGACAGGAGTGTTTGTTGCGCACTATTTACCAGGAGCTACAGTGATGAAGACTGCTCGATAGACTGTTTTTTCACTAAAAATGACACTATGGGCCTGAGCCATAAAGGAGAGCAAAGCATAAAAAAGGAGTAACTTGGCACCTGGGCAAAATCATATTCATTTGGAGGGGAGGGGGGTACATTTAAAATGTGGGGACAGATTTATAGTAGGGGTAGGGCATGTCCTAGATCAACTTTAAATTTTAGTGTAAAAATAAAACTATCAAATATTTGTGTGCTAGATGAAAAAAACAGCCAGTATTTAATTTATGGGCAAAATAATAAATTAATTTGCACCCCTTGCATTGTAGCATGGTTTGTCCTGGAGAACATTTACTCCTTTTTTTGCCTTACTTACTTTCCTTAATGATTCAGGCCCTATATGTCCGAACTATATATTTATGTGAACACCATATTCATCAGAGCATCACATCATAACAGACATTTATTGCTTAATACCACATTAATTCCCATTGTTATTTTGTACAGAAGGACTGTATAATTCATTACTGGGGAAGGTGGATTTCGCACCCATGCGAACCACTGCCCTGTGTGTAAAGATCCACCATGTTTTGATGTGGGGGATTTCTGTCACCCTGTGGATGTAACCAGAGAATAATGACTATGTTCCCAGACACCCAGAGGAATATTGAATAAACACAGAGTATGGATTTATAGATACACAAATTAAGGAGTATTGTTTCAAGGAAAACCCATATTCTTAAATGGAGCCAGGTGGGTTCCACATGCTTTCCAGGGGTTAGGACCAGTTGCTTTCCCTGTTTACGTGGATGTCCCCTTCCTCATCATTAAATCATTGAATGGGTTAAAATGATGTTCCTTTTGCAAGCTAGGCATCAGCATTATATTGGATTAATCTGCTATAGTTCTCCCCTGGACTACACCATACACCTGGGCACCAACCCAACGGGGGGGACCAATGTGGTGCTGCACTCCATCCACACCCACATCCATCACCTAAGAACTTTCTGATCAGTTGTGCCCTATGTGAACCTGGGATAACCTTGCAGGGACTGTTTAAAAGAAGCCTGCAAGGGGTCCCTGGGTGTTCTTGGATTGGAAAGGATTTGGTGTCTGTCTCCTACAAGTGGCATCATTGCTATTGTCCCTAACTCTACATCAGAGATGCCCATTATGCTGAATGCTCTGTTCCAGCGATCCTGTACATTGGGAGGAGCTTGTGGAGCTATCTGCCTGGTGGACCTACTGGATTAGGGAGACTGGGATTCTGTTCCCTACCACATTGATGGAGAGCTTATTGGCCAAGCTGACAGACCCCTCAAGACTCAAGAGCAAACATTAAAATTGGCCAGAAGACATGGCAGTGTGGGTGAATACAACTAACAGCCTGGCCAGGTTTTGCTATAACTTGGCTGGGAGGTAAAATCGTAAAGATCCTGAAAACAATAAGGCAGTGTTGCTCTGGCAACTGCCTTAGCACCATTAACCTCGTAAGCAGCTTGGCCAGGGACTATTCAGCTTGATATTTAAACACATAAGAAAGAGCTTGGTGAAAACTATAACGCTCTCAGAGTATTGTTGTGCCACCCTTGGAGTTGCGATGATATTTGCATCAGGACCACTTCTAAAACTACAGTGTGGCTGGTCTATTTAAATTGCAAAATAGAACGGTATAGTAGTGCATACAACTCATATTGTCTTAACAGTTGCCCGGACAACTATTGGTCCTTTTATATTTTATATCTATACTTATAATTTGATTCTTATTTTACATATATGTCTAGTCAGAACTATGTTATTATTTTAGACCTTATTATTAATTCTAGTCCAAATTTCCTTTTCACTTATACACATTTCAATGAAGTTGATTTTAACATCCTTAATGCTAAAAGTGGACATAAAACAAGTTGGATATACAGTATTCCTAAGAGCCATCTCCTCTGATTGAAGAAGAATTGAACAACTAAGATTACCAAGCGAAGCCTATTTTTTTTGTTACAAAGATATCTTGATAAAAATGTACGATCCTTTTTGCTAAATAAAATAAAAACTGAAATAGATAATATAGATAGAAACAATCACGACTATCAATGAGGAGGTCAATGTCCAGGATAATAGGAATTTTGGCTACAATTTGTGTCTGATTTCAGTTATCATATTAAAAAAAACTTAAATATAACCAAACATAATTAGAGAATTTTAAAAAATAGACAATGGCTACTTTTATTACAGCTAAATTGAGTTTTATTTACTCTGAAAATAATAATCTTAAAAATGGAATACCCCTCTCCTTATCTGGAAATTCAGTAGGCACCAAGAATGGTAATTGGGTCATCTGCAATAGGTGAAGTATCACTAATTTTTTCTCTTTAAATTAATTAAAAATAATTGATATTAATTAAAACAGTTTCCCTAGTTAAATTATGTTATATATTTATTGTATTGCCCATGTGGCTTGCAGTGAGTCAAACAATAATGAAACTAAACCATTGATATTTGGATATAGGATATATTAAACTTAAAATACTTCCCACTATATTTATAGACTTTATTCATGCATACCATTGAAATGATTGTCCAGGGTGATAGTGAGGGACATAGATAAGTATGTTTATTCTATATATACCCACATCACCTATCTGAATACCTGATTAAAAAAAGATGGTGACATCCCTGCCACAAAGGCATAGCTACAATATTGTCTGGGAGTGCAATAGTTATGAATCCCAAAGTGTGTGTGGGGGGGGGGGGGGGGCTCTCTTGTCATAACCTCATGTTTGGAACTTTTAATGTCACCATTTTGAGACTATTAGGGGCATATTCAATTGACGGTGGGATCGCCGAAAAATCCCGCGTTCCAAAAATATTACCGTTAATACGGTAATCCTGCGCGTAAAGACTGTTAATACGGTAATTTACTCGCTGGATTTCAGCTCGCAGCTCAGGGAGCTGCGAGTTGAAATCCAGCGAGATGTTACCGTATTAACGGTAATATTTTTGGAGCGCGGGATTTTCTGCGATCCCGCCGTCAATTGAATATCCCCCTTAGATTTGAAACATATCTATAAACCTTTTTTTGGGGGGGTGGGGGTGGGCAGCAATACATTCAACACTTTTTAGGACTACAATGTGACCTACACCTGCCTTTTGCAAAGCACTTAGTGCGCCTGCTTTATTTATAGTTGAATATTGATTTGGACAGCACAGTGGCTTAGTGGTTAGTACTTCTGCCTCACAGCACAGGGGTCATGAGTTTGATTCCCGACCATGGCCTTATCTGTGTGGAGTTTGTATGTACTCCCCGTGTTTGTGTGGGTTTCCTCCTACACTCCAAAAACATACTAGTAGGTTAATTCTCTGCTATCAAATTGACCCTAGTCTGTGTGTCTGTATGTTAATAAATTTAGACTGTATGCTCCAATGGGCGCTGTGGAATTAGTGTCGCTATATAAATAACTGCTGATAATGATGAGTTTGTGCTTAATTTTTCTTTTTATTATATTCAGTGATACTTGTTCTTAGTTTGTTTTAGCTTTTTCCACATTGATTTGTACATACTTTCAGGCGCCTTGGGAATCACTACCTACTATTCGTAATTTGGAGGGTTGGAACCCGCCTCCCCCTTCACATATCACTACTTTAAGCAGCCACCAGACATCTATTCCAAATTAAGCGAAGATACTCGCTGATGCTATTATAGCATTTAGGGCCATTAACCATGACTCTCATGCAAACAAATCCTATTTTCCAACAATAAAAACATTTCTATAAATTCTATATAATCAAGTTTCTTTCCCCAGCTACAATTCCAATGCGTTTCTGATGAATCAACGTGTTTGAGAGGTCAAGACTTCCACATTCAACTGTTCTATAGCCTCTAAAAGTGAATTAAAGTTGTTGCAGAAATAGCAACGTTGAACAATGAATTTGACAAATCATCTCCACCTCCATTCTGGCATGTAGTAGTCATGTGACAGGAATCCTTCTTCTTCTGATAGAGTTAAAGTGTTTTCGTTTGCTGCAGTCCAGAGAGTAGATCAATGCATTTTACTTCCACTAACAGGGGAAAAAGGTAGTATTTAGTGTCCAGGACTTCTAAGCTTTCCTATTTATTTGTGTTATGCTTCAGCAATTTGCCAAATGAAAAATCAGATAAATAGCAGTATCAAACAGCTGCCATGTACACTCGGAGAAAGATGTAAATATAATCATTTCAAGAGCACTGGAAAATCTCGGAATCATAAAAATAAAATAGTATTAAGATTACACCATTACTTCCTATCTACAAAATTTGATTTTTATGCAAAAATAAGCTGTAAGTTAAACCAAGCATTGTCAACAGACTGAAACAGGACAAAGTCCTATTGAAATTCTAGATGGCCATTCAGAAACTAGTAAAACTAAGTAAAGAATGTAGGGCCTGATTCATTAAGGATCTTAACTTGAGAAACTTCTTATTTCAGTCTCCTGGACAAAACCATGTTACAATGCAAGGGGTGCAAATTAGAATTCTGTTTTGCACATAAGTTAAATACTGACTGTTTTTTCATGTAGCATACAAATATCAACTTTAAATTTCAATGTACACATAAGCTATCAAGTATTTGTGTGCTACATGAAAAAACAGTCAGTATTTAACTTATGTGCAAAACAGAATACTAATTTGCACCCCTTGCATTGTAACATGGTTTTGTCCAGGAGACAGAAATAAGAAGTTTCACAAGTTAAGATCCTCAATGAATCAGGCCTGTAATCTTTATATATCAAAAAGCCACAATGACCAATAGCTGTAACTCAACTACTAACTGTGCTCAGACTAGTTGAAGTTAAGGTGTTATATACAACACAGACAACTTGTCCAGTCTCTAAAAAAATATGCATCTCAACCAGGTGGTGCTGGTATAAATAATGTCTATGAGGAGCTGATTATTTTTAATGTTCTGTCTGACCCCCAACCTAGCAGCCTTCACCAATGTGTAAAAATAATCAACAGATAAATACAACTATATATTAAATATTGTGTCGTATACAGTATATCAGTAGTATACTGATCATTCATGTGAAAATAAAACGAGAAGTAAAATAATACTGAGTTTATTACAGCATTTTTTAATTTAAAATCAAACCTAGTAGGGAATACATTTTTTTGTTATCACTTCAAATGCAAACAAAATTTTTATATGTTGTAAAATATGATACTTGTGCAGAGCTGGATGCAACTTGAGGTGCCTTCAACTCTGCATATAGGTGTAAGTATGTTAGTTTTGTGTGTGACTATTTAGAGCTTATTTTTTGCATGCATATGCATCCAAAGAGTGGGCAGCACAGTGGCGTAGTGGTTAGCACTTCTGCCTTACAGCACTGGGGTCATGAGTTCAATTCCTGACCATGGCCTTATCTGTGTGGAGTTTGTATGTTCTCCCCGTGTTTGCGTGGGTTTCCTCCAGGTGCTCCGGTTTCCTCCCACACTCCAAAAACATACTAGTAGGTTAATTGGCTGCTAACAAATTGACCCTAGTCTGTCTGTGTGTGTGTGTGTGTGTGTGTGTGTGTTAGGGAATTTAGACTGTAAGCCCCAATGGGGCAGGGACTGATGTGAGTGAGTTCTCTGTACAGCGCTGCGGAATTAGTGGCGCTATATAAATAAATGATGATGATGATGATACAAAGCTAGATTAACCCTATTGTGTGTATGTGTGTGTCTGGTGCTCAATCAGCAACAAAAGATTATGGATTTTGTACTATGGATTAGGGATCTGGCTCAGAGTGGGCATTTTTCTCAATATGCTCATCATAATCATTATCCTACTCAATGTCAGCACTAATGTCAAGATCATCATATTTAAGATCACCCAATATAAGCTCATCCCCATGGGAATCAACCGCAACAAATCCCAGCAATTCTTACTAGTACAAAAAGATGGCATTGGACACAAATGAAACAGAGTGGAAGAGCAGCAGCTGCAAGGATTGTAGTAATAAAATATAACGGAAAGCATAGCCCAGCATTTCGTCATGATAGTTGCAGGGGCGAACGGAGGATTGTCGGTGGCTAAGTGGTTAGCACTTCTGCCTTACAGCACTGGGGTCATAAGTTCAATTCCCAACCATGGCCTTATCTGTGTGGAGTTGGTATGTTCTACTTGTGTTTGCGTGGGTTTCCTCCGTGTGCTCCGGATTCATCCTACACTCCAAAAGCATGCTAGTAGGTTAATTGTCTGCTAATAAATTGACCCTAGTGTGTGTGTATGTTAGAGAATTTAGACTGGAAGCTCCAATGGGACAGGGACTGATGTGAATGAGTTCCCTGTACAGAGCTGCGGAATTAGTGGCGCTATATAAATAACTGAGGATGATGATGTCCATGCACTTCCTATTTCATGGCTTGTTTTGTGTCTCTTGATAGCTTGTTGATGTTTCTCAAGTCTCTGAAGCATGTCTAGGGTTGAATTCCACATTGTCACTACCACTTGCTTCAGTTGGTGACACAACATATTATATTTGAATTGCAATGTTCAGTACAGGGGAGGTCTGGTAAATATTGGCCTGGGGTCAAGACTTGACTCAGCAGCTTATTAGGAACATTCTAAAGGGAAAAAAGAATGCAGTAGGTCTACTGACCAAGCCCAAGGTAGCCTACTATGGGACTGGTCCTGCTGCCCCCTAGCCCAGCCTACCCCTGGTTCTGTATACAGTTGCCGAACGTCAAAAATAGCCAGAAATTTTTCGAGAATCTCCATTGCTAGCATCTCCTGCATAAAGTTTACTGTGTGGGCAAAGCTCCATTAACAGAAAAGAGTAATCCCGATGAGACCCCAAGTGGGCTGAGCTATTTAACTATGATATTCCTCAGTATTTACAACAGATGTATGTTCATGATATTAAAATTCAAGGTGCTGCTGAGGTTTATGATGCTCGAGGTGTTGTCAAAGACGATGATGGTGATCAGGATGATGATGTTTGAGGCACTGCTGCTGAAGCTAAACCACTTATCCAGTGTCCTGTAAGCTTTATGTAGTCCTTTGTTTGAAAAATTACTACTTTTCCACATATCCATAGTTAAGTGAATAGTTTGTACATTTTAAGGGAAATTCATGACTTTCGGTTTTATTTATCAATGGGCAAGGAACCCTGCGTGGTGTTTTGGCTATAGGGTTCATTATCACATAGACCAATATATGATAATAATAAAAGCAATACCATAGCACAAGCATGATTGCCTTTCCCGTTATCACCATCCCTCTCAGAATAAATCATTCATTTTAACGGATTCATTTAAATATATATATATATATGGAAAGTCAAACAAGGATACGGCGCACAATGGTGTGTTGCTAGGAATTTATCCCAGGTTCAGTGGGGAAATAATAATATAGTCAATGAATCAAAGTTCCACGTTTGCTGGACGGTCTTATAGGACCAAGGGTATGAGTCCAGTTTGCACATATAAAAGACAGAATGATATAGGCATAGGATTAGTAGAAGCAGTGTGTTAGTGATAGCCCATCACCATAGTATTACACACCCAAAGGAAATTATATCGCTTATCTGTATGATTAATCCAAAGACTGGAACACAGCTTAACAACCACTTCACTTTCAATATTATGTGGTCAGCATACTCAGCAACTGCAAGTCTGGTCTCCAGTCAAAAACATCAGCATACTGTAAACATATCTCTCTTCCACTCAATGGGTAAGAAAAAAAGGAGATAATACACTATATGGTGTAGTATTTCAAGGTAACAGTATTTAATCAGGATTTTAACATATAAAATGCACACTCACAAAGAGTAATAATAATGCAAGCTTATCTGAAATTCAGGTATCAGATATACCATGTCCTCAGGTACAGCAGGAACCTCCCACAGTCTTCCGCACAGGAGCGACTAATGGTGTGGTGACCCAAATACACAGGAACAGTTGGAAAGAAGCCTCTACGCGTTTCGTCCTCAAACAGGACTTCCTCAGGAGGTGATAAGTGTGGCCTGAAACCAGGGATTATTTATAGTAATGCGCATCGCCATTTTGCGCATGCGCATTGCGCTAGACGAACTGCGCATGCGCATTGCGCTAGACGAACTGCGCATGCGCATTGCGCTAGATGAACTGCGCATGCGCAACCCATCGGTCTTACTGCGCATGTGCGGCTACGATACTGTCGTGATTTACTAATCACAGACAGTCTCTTATTCTGCTATTCAAGGTGTAGTTGAGGGATATAGTGTAAGGATGAGGGGGAAGGATATAACAGTGATTATGACAAAGTTACATACAATACATGGCGGTGGCCATCTTGGTAAAGGGGAATTCTAGTGGAATGACCTTTTTGTCGGCCATATTTGTACAGGTGATGGCGGTGGCCATCTTTGTAAAGGAATTATGAAGAGATGGCTCCAAAAAACGGCCATCTTAGTGCAGGTGCTAAAGTGCTGGAAATAGTGATAGATAACGGGATCTAAGGATCTAATGTAGGTGAACACAAGATAATATATAAGACATTTAAAAATACACAGTGAATATATATAGAATAATGCATAAATAAGGTAAGATAGATTACATATAGTATATGCAAGTGAGTCATTATAAATATGTCCTAATCGTAATAGGGTAGTGGCTCAGATATGTATTACAATCATAGAGTATACCATTATAAAATGTTAACTTAAAACAACACGTAGCACGAGAATAGTTCAGGTAAAATAAACCATAAAACATATAAAAATACATAGAAATACATATAAAAATACATATAAAAATACATAAAAGTCATAAAGGATCATAGAAAAGGTGCAATCTCATAGCCTTCATTAAAACCAGCAGGGGCCAAAGTACCTAATTGGAAAATCCAGAACATCTCACGTCTAGACAACTTCGTCTGGATATCTCCCCCTCTTGGACCTAATCGAACATTTTCAATTCCTTTAAACGTAAGGGAACTAGGGTCTGAGTTGTGTATGTTAATGAAATGTTTAGATACTGAATGTGATTCTATTCGGTTTTTTATATTGCGGACATGCTCTTGTATCCGCAATTTCAGTGGTCTTTTAGTCTTGCCCACATACTTCAATCCACATGAGCACTCTAATAGGTAAATCACGGATGATGTTTGACAATTCATGAATTGTTTAATGTCATATTTTATGCTGTTGTCATGATTATAGAATATTTTCTTATCTGGATGTGCATATTTGCACATATTACAGTGATTGCATTTGTTAAATCCCTTGATTTCCAGGAATGTTTTTTTAGTGGTGTTCAGGGTACTTTCTGGTATCATACTGGGAGCTAGAGTGTCTTTGAGGTTTCTGCTCTTGCGGAAAACAATGTCAGGTTTAGTGGGTAGGATACTAGCTAGAATGGGATCCATTCTCAATACTTCCCAGTGTTTGATTAGTGTTGACCTGATCCTACGTTCCCCTACGCTATAATTGGTGATGAACGGAACATATCCAGTTTTTGGTTCCTTATTCTTATACTGCATTAATTCATTCCTATTTGTCTCCTCTGTTTTTTTCAGAGCATCTAGTAGTAGATGTTTAGGATATCCTCTATCTTGGAAGCGTTGTGCATATATGGAAAGTTGGGTTTTGCATTGGGAATCGTTACTACAGTTTCGCTTAATTCTAGAGAATTGTGAAAAGGGGATATTTGTTTTCCATCTATTAACATGGCTGCTCTTGAAGTGTAGATAGCTGTTAGTATCAACAGTCTTGATGAAGTTTTGGGTTTCAACTTCATTGTCTGAACCCGTCAAGACTAGATCTAGAAACTCAATATTATGTTTATTGCGGTTTGCAGTGAATCTAAGATTGTGGTCATTATTATCAATGTATGTTAAAAATGAATTAATGGAATTATCATCTCCTTCCCAGACCATTAGAATGTCATCTATGTATCTCTTATAAAATTTAATGTGCTTCGAGAAAGGGTTAGGATTATAGATATATATTTTCTCCCAACTTCCCATAAACAAATTCGCGAAGCTTGGCGCAAAAATTGTCCCCATCGCGGTTCCACAGGTCTGGAGGTAAAAGCTGTCTAAAAATTTGAAATAATTATGAGTAAGGATAAAATTAATTAACTCACAAATAAAATCTTTATGGTCTTGGGATAGATCGGGGGTCAGAATTTAAAAACTCCCTGCATGCGTTGATACCTCTATCATGTTCAATTGCTGTGTAGAGAGATTGCACATCTATGGTGAGCCATGTGTATTCTGGACACCATTTGAAATTTTCAAATAGGTTAAGTACACTAGTTGTGTCTTTCAAATAGGACTCTAATTTAGTTACATATTTGCTCAAAAAAACATTTACGTACTCTGAGGAATGAGAAGTTAAAGAATCTATACCAGCGATTATAGGTCTCCCTGGAGGTTTATCAAGTGATTTATGTATCTTCGGGAGATAGTAAAATATAGGAATGATAGGGTTCAAAACTAGGAGATATTGATATTCTTCTTTAGTTAGAACATATTTTCGTAGACCCTTCAAGATGGTGTCCCTTAAAGTGGATATAAAGTCAGGCGTTGGGTCCTTTTGTAATTTTGTGTATGATGTTTCATCACTTAGAAGTCTCTCGGCTTCCTCAATATATGCTTGTCTATCCAGCAACACAATGCCCCCCCCTTTGTCCGCTTGCTTAATAATTAGGTCTTTATTATTAGTTAGAGTTTCTATGGCTGTTAATTCTTGTTTAGATAGATTAGGGTACCTTGGATTCTTATAATCCATGTGGCATAAATCCTTCACTACCAATTCCTGGAAAAGGTCTATGTGACTACTTCTAGATTCTAATGGATAAAATTTTGAAGTAGGCTTTAAGCCTGATTTAGAAGCATTCTCATAGTTAGAAATTATTGCCGTCTCTTTCCTAGCAAAGTGTCTTTTTAATGTTAATTTCCTTGTAAATTTATTGATATCTATAAACATTTGGAACTTGTTAGGTTTTGTGGTAGGGGCAAATGAAAGGCCTTTACTAAGGACTGAAAATTCTGATGTGCTCAGTTGGTGTTTGGACAGGTTAAAGATCCCATTAGTTCTTAACGTTCCATTGTCGATGTGGTGTATTTTCTCCTTATCTTTCTGAATGCCCCCTCGTTTTCCCCTTCTTCCGTGTGCCTGCGTTTCAGTGGCGAAGCTATTCTTATATTCTCTCTTACGTGTTTCCTGTCTCCCCCCCTTTCGTGTAACATACGAACTGGAGACAAAAAATCATCACTGTCGCTAGCATCCACCCTGTCTAATGTAGTAAATCTATTTCTGAGAGGCAGGTGCTCAGCAGGGCGATTCTGCTGAGGACTAGTTCTAGATCTTTTCTGTCCATGTTGGACTGTTTGCCAGTTAGTATCCATTTTCGGGGCACTATTCGGATAGGGGGTATTTTTATAGTTGTGTTGTGGAACATGTCTTTTCCACTGTTTGATGTTTTTGGTGTCATAATCATGCTTATCCCTCATAAATTTCTTCTCTTTAGTTCTAATTACTTCCGTCTCAACTCTTTCTAGCTTTTTATTGAGTACCTGTTCGTTAATACGATAATCTTCTTTATCTTTATGTGGTTCTAACAGGGAGTCTTTAATGTTAATTTCTTCCTCTACCTGATGAAACAATTTCTTTTTCTCATGGATAATAAGTTTTATGAGTTTAACTGAACAATCATGTAAAGCCTGGTCCCATTCTTTCATGAATTCAGTATTGTCAGTCCCAAAAGTGGGGGATTTGTTGATACGTAAGCCCCTGGGGATGCGGTCTACTGCAATGTAATGTTCTAGACCCTTCACATCCCACCAAATACGTGTTTCTCTCACCAAAAGTTTTTCCACATCCCAAAATAGACTATCCAGATCAGATGTTAAGTCTAGTGGGTTAGCATTATCGTTAAATATTTTTTGGCAACGATTAGTTCTTTGTGAGATTCTGTCTGTGTTTCTCCACATCTTTACGTGAAGATTTACAATCTGTTAGTGCAGCCTTGTTAAAACAAAAACCAAAGTATAATATATCCAAAAACGTAATGAACAATGGCGCTCACAGCAGTATTGTATAAAGTTAGTATAGAGAAAGTCCACACATACACCTCTTCCACATATGGAGGCAGCCTTCCTTATAATAGGTGGGTAAGTCCAGAGTCAAATGGAAAGTCAAACAAGGATACGGCGCACAATGGTGTGTTACTAGGAATTTATCCCAGGTTCAGTGGGGAAATAATAATATAGTCAATGAATCAAAGTTCCACGTTTGCTGGACGGTCTTATAGGACCAAGGGTATGAGTCCAGTTTGCACATATAAAAGACAGAATGATATAGGCATAGGATTAGTAGAAGCAGTGTGTTAGTGATAGCCCATCACCATAGTATTACACACCCAAAGGAAATTATATCGCTTATCTGTATGATTAATCCAAAGACTGGAACACAGCTTAACAACCACTTCACTTTCAATATTATGTGGTCAGCATACTCAGCAACTGCAAGTCTGGTCTCCAGTCAAAAACATCAGCATACTGTAAACATATCTCTCTTCCACTCAATGGGTAAGAAAAAAAGGAGATAATACACTATATGGTGTAGTATTTCAAGGTAACAGTATTTAATCAGGATTTTAACATATAAAATGCACACTCACAAAGAGTAATAATAATGCAAGCTTATCTGAAATTCAGGTATCAGATATACCATGTCCTCAGGTACAGCAGGAACCTCCCACAGTCTTCCGCACAGGAGCGACTAATGGTGTGGTGACCCAAATACACAGGAACAGTTGGAAAGAAGCCTCTACGCGTTTCGTCCTCAAACAGGACTTCCTCAGGAGGTGATAAGTGTGGCCTGAAACCAGGGATTATTTATAGTAATGCGCATCGCCATTTTGCGCATGCGCATTGCGCTAGACGAACTGTGCATGCGCATTGCGCTAGACGAACTGCGCATGCGCATTGCGCTAGATGAACTGCGCATGCGCATTGCGCTAGACGAACTGCGCATGCGCATTGCGCTAGACGAACTGCGCATGCGCGACCCATCGGTCTTACTGCGCATGCGCGGCTACGATACTGTCGTGATTTACTAATCACAGACAGTCTCTTATTCTGCTATTCAAGGTGTAGTTGAGGGATATAGTGTAAGGATGAGGGGGATACACAATAATTCTAAGCTAAAAGAGCGCTCAGTGCAAGTGAAAACAGTGTTAATAAGTTTTATATTTATATCAAATAGGCAGCTCCCCAGTCATTCGACACCTGTCTGCAAATGTCAGACCTGATAGAAGAAAAACAAAAGACAGGGGGCGCCAAACATAGTTCAATTAAACGTGATATACAATAATATTCTCCACAATATATGTAGTTCTCGTACCAGATGTTCAAAGTAAAAACGCCAAAGTGATAATAGGAAAATCCCTCTAATGGCACCACAGTTAGGTAGTAGGATTCAAGGCGATCTTATATTGCAGATATCCCCTCTTAGTAACAGACTTAGTGATATCCAGATATCTGTGAACTCGAAATTAAAACCACAATAGTTTGATACCATCAAAGACCACACTTAAAATTCTCTAGTATATTAAAACTTTATAAGGACAATAATTTTCACACTGCAGCTTTAGTAATTAATGCCCGTACATAAAACACATTAAAAATCAGCTTATCTGTCCCATGGACATCACAGGTAGTATAGAAGGTACCAGCCGGCAACGATCCAGACATCCAAGGAATGGTCACAGGAAACGAATGAAGAAACAGAACAACTCCCGACGCGTTTCGTCTTATGAAAGACTTTCTCAAGGAGTCATAATTTAAAGAGAGTCTGCCGGCTCCTAAATACTTGAGTCCTCATAATGGGGAGCCAATGCAGGCGTCATTACCGGGGTGGGCGGAATCACCTCAATCCTGATACGTCATTTCCGGGTATCGACTTCCGGTAAGCCGGATGTAGTGAAAGGCATTTCAATAATAATATAGAACCATACATATACAAACATATAAAAACATATAAAAACATACATATAAAACCCGAGGTAGTAGGCTAAAGGGTATAAGCCCACTAATTTTATACCTCGATCTATAATCAATAACCAGAACATTAGATACATAATGTTGTAACCATGACAACCATAAAAGAGCGATCGATACATCACATCATAGGCCAACATACAAGTACATAGGTATAATATACCAATTTAAACCCTAAATGGATGGAATAGTTACAAAATCCATCATATGGGCTCAGAGTTGAAGGTTAATACATTTCTACCTAATACATCAAAACATTCACTATATATGACATATTATAATATCAGAAAAAACATTATGGAATAGACCTAGCAGGAAAAAAACCTACAAGAAAGGAAAGATATTCAATTATTTCATACGTATAAATGACATTAGATTAGAAAGGAAGTCATTTCAAAGGCTTCATTGAGACCTTTAGGAGCTAAAGTGTCCAATCTATACACCCAATACATTTCTCTACAGTTGAGTTTCTTTACTAAATCACCACCCCGTGCGCCCAATACCACATGCTCAATCCCTTTAAATTTAAGGCCACTAGGGTCAGAGTTATGATATGCCAAAAAATGCCTAGATAATGTGTGCAAAGCAGACTTATTTTTAATGGCCCTCACGTGTTCTTGAATACGTATCTTGAGGGCTCTCTTTGTCTTTGTCTTTGTCTTCCCTATATATACCTTTCCACATGGGCATTCTAACTAATATATAACTGATGTCGTAAGGCAATCTATCCGCCCATAAATTTTATATTCTCTCTGATGTAATGAATCATGAAATACTTTATTCATAGGGGAGACAAATTTGCACATATTGCAATTTTTACATTTAAAAAAACCTTTTCCTAATGTATTCAAAAACGTCACTCTAGTATCTGTCACTTCCTTTAACAAACTAGGTGCTAGCAGAGATTTAAGATTTTTAGTTTTCTTAACAACAATATCTGGTTTTGGCGGAACTATAGGACCAAGAACTGGGTCCATACGGATCAATTTCCAGTGTTTATTCAGAATGGATTTAATTCTCCTATCATCTTTACTAAACTCCGTAATAAAAGGGACCATATCCTTCCGCTCCCCCTTAGTTTTGCTCTTATAAGTCAATATGTCTTTTCTATCCACATTATTTGTTTTTACCGATGCATCAGAAATAATTGAATCCGGGTAACCTCTTTCCCTAAATCTTCCTGCAAAAATTCTGGACTGCTCCCTATATGTGGTCTCATCCGAGCAGTTTTGTTTGATGCGATTAAATTGAGACCTGGGGATATTATTTTTCCACTTCGTAAGGTGGCAACTATCATAATGAAGATAACTGTTTATATATACTTCTTAAATAAAGGTTCTAGTTTGAATTTCAGTACCTTTACTCTCCAAAACCAAATCAAGGTATTCTATAGTGGTATCATTAACCTTTGATGTAAATCTTATTATTCAAGTAGCACAAGAAATCCTCCAATGGTTGAAGAGGACCATCCCAAATCAGAATAATATCATCTATATATCTACGGTAGAAGATGATATATGTCGAAAAAAGATTATTTTCGCCATAGATATTGGGCGCACGGGGTGGTGATTTAGTAAAGAAACTCACCTGTGGAAAAATGTATTGGGTGTATAGATTGGACACTTTAGCTCCTAAGGGTCTCAATGAAGCCTTTGAAATTACTTCCTTTCTAGTCTAATGTCATTTATTTATACGTATGAAATAATTGAATATCTTTCCTTTCTTGTAGGTTTTTTTCCTACTAGGTCTATTCCATAATGTTTTTTCTGATATTATAATATGTCATGTATAGTGAGTGTTTTGATGTATTAGGTAGAAATGTATTAACCTTCAACTCTGAGCCCATATGATGGATTTTGTAACTATTCCACCCATTTAGGGTTTAAATTGGTATATTATACCTATGTACTTGTATGTTGGCCTATGATGTGATGTATCGATCGCTCTTTTATGGTTGTCATGGTTACAACATTATGTATCTAATGTTCTGGTTATTGATTATAGATCGAGGTATACAATTAGTGGGCTTATACCCTTTAGCCTACTACCTCGGGTTTTATATGTATGTTTTTATATGTTTTTATATGTTTGTATATGTATGGTTCTATATTATTATTGAAATGCCTTTCACTACATCCGGCTTACCGGAAGTCGATACCCGGAAATGACGTATCGGGATTGAGGTGATTCCGCCCACCCCGGTAATGACGCCTGCATTGGCTCCCTGTCATGGGCACTAAGAGTCTTTGCCCAGGATATCACCAGATGTAGTCTTACCAGAGTAGTGTATACACACAGTGGTCTTCTGATAGTAGGGTGACTAGCGGAACAGGAGAATCAGCAGATGGTGAGAGGATGCTAAAGGAAAGTCTATGACTAGCAGCAACTGGTTATGGATTAGACAATATGAACACGAGGATCTTGATGGACGTGAAGACGTGAGGAAAGTCAGTGGTCTGCGTACAGCAAGTTGTACCACTGCTATAGTGAGAGGAGTTGTCCAGGAATAGATAGGAGGTAGTGAAGTCAGTGGTCTGCTTACAGTGGGTTGTACCACTGCTTGTAGTGATGGGACTGGTTCCAGGTGCAAGTAGGTAACGGGGAAGTCAGTGGTCTGCGTACAGCAAGTTGTACCACTGCTTATAGTGAGGAAACTTGTAACTGGTGCCAATAGGAAACTAGGAGTCAGTGGTCTGCGTTCAGCAAGTTGTAACACTGCTATAGGTGAGGATAGGCACTAGTGTAGATGAGTGGAACATCGAAGGTAACACGGAGAGCACAAGGAACTTGATCCCAAATGGTATATACAATACAATAGCAAATGACAAGCGCTGCTTGAGAGATCCAAAGTCACTACTGAGATCCAGATCAAATGAGACAAATAGCATCTATATCTTCTCAAGATAGAGGACTCCGTAGATGAGCAGGACACAGTCCAAGCGGATATGCAATAAACTGGTAAAGTCAATAGAAGGTAAGCATACCGCGATTCAGTTGAGCAGGCTGTCACGAGAGAAACACAGGGATAGCTGAGCGGCTGAACGCCGACACGAGTAGAGACCACAGGAGAGTGGTAGCGATAATCCGTGTCTGTGTAGCACACAGGCAGAGAACTTGACACGAGTGGAGCAATGATGTTTCTTGCAGAAATCAGCAGGAACTGAAGACACGATGAAACACAGGAGAGTTTAAGCGGTCTGGAAACCGGCAATGCAATAGTCAGGAATCAGCTGGGACTGAAGACACGATGAAACACAGGAGAGTTGAAGCGGTCTGGAAACCGGCAATGCAATAGTCAGGAATCAGCTGGGACTGAAGACACGATGAAACACAGGAGAGTTGAAGCGGTCTGGAAACCGGCAATGCAATAGTCAGGAATCAGCTGGGACTGAAGACACGATGAAACACAAAAGAGTTGAAGCGGTCTGGTAACTGGCAATGCAATAGAGAGGAATCAGCTGGAACTGAAGACACGAGGAGAAACACAGGAACACCTTCAGAGACTCACAGGGAATGAGACTCCAAGATCAGGCTACGAGGTAATGACCACAGGTGCTTTAAATAGGGAGTGTTGCCTGATCAGCCAATTAACTAAAAGCAACAGGTCTGAAGGGTTCATAGAGGCTGCGCATGCGCAGACCATCAGGATGGCGGGCGGCCACGGTTCCTAATAACGGGAGAAGAGGCACTCACGGTCCGGTGAGTAACACTCCCCATTATGAGGACTCGAGTATTTAGGAGCCGACAGACTCTCTTCAAATTATGACTCCTTGAGAAAGTCTTTCATAAGATGAAACGCGTCGGGGTTTGTTCTGTTTCTTCATTCGTTTCCTGTGACCATTCCTTGGATGTCTGGATTGTTGCCGGCTGGTACCTTCTATACTACCTGTGATGTCCATGGGACAGATAAGCTGATTTTTAATGTGTTTTATGTACGGGCATTAATTACTAAAGCTGCAGTGTGAAAATTATTGTCCTAATAAATTTTTAATCTACTAGAGAATTTTAAGTGTGGTCTTTGATGGTATCACACTATTGTGGTTTTAATTTCGAGTTCACAGATATCTGGATATCCCTAAGTCTGTTACTAAGAGGGGATATCCGCCTTGAATCCTACTACCTAACTGTGGTGCCATCAGAGGGATTTTCCTATTATCACTTTGGCGTTTTTACTTTGAACATCTGGTACGAGAACTACATATATTGTGGAGAATATTATTGTATATCACGTTTAATTGAACTATGTTTGGCGCCCCCTGTCTTTTGTTTTTCTTCCATATATACATATATATATATATATATATATATAATATATATAAATGCTTAGTGGCGTCTGTCTGTCTGTGTGTGTGTGTGTGTGTGAAAAAAAAAAAACAAGTTGCAGCGCCACCTGCTGGGCGGAGTTATACACTGACCTACTAAATTCTTAGTGTTTGGGGAAAAAAATTCAAAAAGGGCTGAAATTTGGTAGGGCTCAAACTCATTTTCGTGAGGTAATTTTACTTCATGAACACACATGTGTAGAGGCATGCGTTAGTGTGTGTGTGTGGAAAAAACTATTTTCTCAGAAAGGGCTCATCCAATTGACCTGAAATCTGGTATACTGACATTATTTGACAAAAAAAATTTGAATAGTCAAGTCAGTTAACTTCCATCATCCCCCCTTCCCCCCGTGGGAGGGGTAGTAAAGGCTAAATTTACGAGTTGAGGGGTCAAACTCATTTTCGTGAGGTAATTTTACCTCATGAACACACATTAAAAAGGCCGCTTGCGTCGGGAAGTAACGCTCCTCCCCTGAGGAGGCCTGAGCTAGGCCCAAATGCATGACAAGAACCTTTTTAAGACCTTAAGTAGCTTGATTTGATTAGAATGCATGAGTATCATGCACGGGTTAACTTGTATATATATATATATATATATATATATATATATAATATATAGCGTGCTCAGCACTCATAAATAGCATGTGTACATTACTATTCACTTGTTTGTACAATAAATAAATTCCAGGTGAGGCAGCACTCAAGGATTTCAGACACATTGTAGTTGTATCAAAAGAGTGTATTTAATCCATTCCGATGTTTCAGTACATTACTTTCCTCAGGGACATCATGTGAGAGTCTGAGCAACATACCCAATACATATAGTGCAAAATATAATTAACATACCTTGCACCTGCTGCAATGTGAAACAAGCTGCCTGTGTTAGCACTGCTATCCCAGCATGCATTGCAGGGCGATAGCACTCCCACTAGATCAAAACTGCCAATGAATAAGCAATGCAGAGTAACATCATTATAAGGAGCATGATTAACAAACATCACCATGGCAACCCGAATTGTAAACATGTAAAAAACCCACAAATATTCTAATGCAAAAGTATTAAACTAGCATCTGTTTACACACTGATTGCTGGATAACCACCTAAAGTGCAATAACAATTTAAAACTGCACTAAATAAAGACATTTAAAAAGAAGTGGAAGATGCATTTATGTTGATATACAAATGGCAAAGCCACACTAAGTATAATATATCAGCTGCAACTTACCAAATTCTGTATATATATATATATATATATATATATATATATATATATATATATATATATATATACACATACATATAAGCTATATCTTATCAATGAAGAGAACTCTTATTGTTATTAATACATATATTAACCATGAATACTACCGAACTACCAAAAGAAGTTGCAACCTGGCTTTCTGTATATAATGATACTATATAAATATATAATCTATTATTTGCATGATTATATCTAAATAAAGCAGCTATAGACCACTAACAATACATTATATATTCTAATGAATGTTCAAGAATGCATGCCCATGGGAGAAAGCCAGGGCTTGAATATAAGAGCCTGGGAGGTTTCACAGGGAGCATGCATCCAGATCTATAGGAAAACAGCTTAGAGGGAGATTCTCATTAAACCCATGTGGAGCCACTGTATTCAAGCGATATAGCCAAGTAGATTCCGATTGCATTAATTTATTGTCTCTCTCTCCACCTCTAAGCAATATTGGAACATGGTCAATAGTTTTATACTGGAGCATAGCCATATTATGTCTAGCATTCAGAAAATGTCTAGTTACTGGTTGTTCACTGTTGTGTTTTACTATGACCATTATTATAGCTGATTTGTGTAGAGCCATCCTTTCCTTGAATTGCCAAGATGTTTTGCCCACGTAGTAAAGGCCACATGGGCACATGATGATATATACTACATGTGTACTGCTGCAAGATAGCATAAAATCAATTTTGTATTCTTTGCCTTAATGAGGATGTTTAAAGGTATTTCCTTTATCCATATACCAGCATGTTAAACAATTTGGACACTTAAAGCAACCTGTGCATACTTTTGTAAATCTATCAATGATTTCAGATGATTTGATATTTGTAACATCTGTGCGCATCACTTGGTCTGTGATGTTTCACCCCCGTTTATAACAGGGCATAATGGAGACTTCTATTAGCAATGACAGTTCTGGATCCTTTTGGATAAATGGCCACAAAGACTTCACTGTTTTAGCTGTACTTGGGCTCTTTGTGCTATAACACTGTACCCACGGTAATTTATTAACTGAGTTTGCCAACTTCTTATTCCTAACTGTATCAGGTTTTTGAATCTTCAAAACTTTCGCTTTAATATTTTCTAGGAGCTGTTTAGAATTTCCCCATCTGAGAAACTTTTTAATCATCAAACCCATCTCTACTAGAGTATCCTCCATTGAGCTTGTACTTCCAACGTCTGTGAATAGGGTAAACCCTCTGAAAGGACTATAGAATGGTAACTATTAGCCTACAATATAGTATTTCTATCTGTAGATTTGTGATTAGCTTTGAAGAGGTCTTCAAATGTGTTGTTGCTGCCAGTCCATATTATGAAGATATATATATATATATATATATATATATATATATATATATAGTTTTAAAATAACTTACTTTTTTTTAAACTTATTTAAAAATAAAATTAAACTTTGAACTAAAAGTTCAAATCTGAAATTTCGGTACATGACTCATACTATTATTAATATTAAAGTTGTTTGCATCTGCTAGTTTGCCCTGTTATCTGCTGAATAATTTATTATTATTTATATGTTTATTAACCTTTATTTATATAGTGCGCAGAATATTATAGAAAACCTTTAAACATTCACATCAGTACCTGCCCCAGTGGCGGGCTCACTAAGGAGAAGATTAAATAAATATATGTGACCCGGAAAATACGATACCTTAGGGTTTCTTTATTTTCTAATAAAGATCAATTAACACATCACCAACGATGACTTTAAGTAGAGTGTAAATTAAAAATGCCTACCCCCAAATGAATTTCGAAAAATACTTATGCTATATGACATTATTATCCAATTTTTATCTGACCAATCCACACGATACTGATATTAGACACAGTTTACTAGATCTGTAACATAAGAAAATGAATATGTAGATTGCAATATTTAAAAAAAAAAATAATTCTCAGTTAATTTCAGAGCTTTTTTCAATTTTTCACCTTACTGATCCAACTGTTTCAAAACTTCGCTAAACTTCTTGTGACATTTAAATTGACTCCCCGCGTTCAGTGAAAAAGACTAATGAGTAATTAAATCACACTGCATTCAACTTACCTAGTTAAGTTCAACAGAAAGGGGGAAATCTACACCCCAAGGGTTTAGCAATATCGTCTAATTACAGAGCTGGGAGGCCCCCGCGTTTTCTTCCCTCTTGCTTTTCCTTATAGGAATTTTGATTAAAAATGCTAATGACATTACGCAATGTAATGCTTAAAACCAACATCATAATCCTAAATTTTAATTAGTAATTATAATTAATCATTATTTCATTAATGGAATGTTTAGTTGGTAATTGTCTTTGAGCACCTAAGTCCCCAGGCTTATAATCATTTCAAATCATTTAATTTATCGCAGTCTTTCATTGCGAAAAATCATCACCCCGCTAGTATTTTAACTCTTATGTAACTTTCCTTAGGCAGAGTCCTATTTGTACACCTGGATTTGCATTAAGTAATAAAAAAAAAGTAATGAAGCAGATATATAAATAAATACATTTTCTTAAAAATAATATTACATTTGCTTGATCTGTTAAATACAAGTTACTCTACTAGCTAACAGCATTGCTAATTGGGGGGGATGTAACAAAAAGTGTTATCAAATTATTTTTCTTTGTGTGTTTAAAGGTGTAAATTGGTCTGTGCACTTATTGTACTGAGCAATGCAATAATATACCTGGCATGGTTATTAACCTCACAAATAGACACATACAATTACTCACCCTTTGATGTGCAGGACAAGAGTGAAAAACAGATAGTGTTTGTTCTCATGGGTGAGATGCAAATTAATTATACATCATCATAATAGCACTCCATTCACTGAGAAGTAAAGATTCATAGGGCACAACTTCAGGCCCCCCAGGAGACAATTTTCTTTCAGGATCGAGAATTTCTGCATTTATTTTGTAATGACTGGATTTAAATGAATAAATATTTACTGAACATATGCAAACATCAAGGTCAGTTTAACTAATGCACATATTTACTAAACTCTAAAATAATCTGTTTGGGTCTTTTACTTTTCTTTTCCAGGTTCAACGCTTACCTGTTACAGGATATTTCTAAAATCTAATAATCTCTTTCTTTAAAGGTAAATCCAGCATAAAAAAACTAGTTTAAAATCAATGAAATCAGGATGTAAAGTAATAGCTCCTCTGTAAGTGATGATTTTTTTTCCCAGAGCTAGGAGACATTCAGTGGAATTTTCAGATTAATTTCTGGAACTGAAACGGGAAGTTCCACACAATAAAAATATTTGCAATATATATATATATATATATATATATATATATATATATATATATATATATATATATATATATATATATAGTATTGACTCTGATTTGTTTTCATGGCATAAAATCAAGTGGGAAGTAGTACAAAATCAGCTCTTTCATTACATGACATTATTAATAGGGGAAATAGTCACAATTGCTTTTTATTTTCAGTAGAGAAAGTTTTGTAAAATTTATTAAAAACATTAGTATGTCCTTTATTGTACACTAGTATTTTCACTAGATTGCCATCAGTTTATCCTCTGACATGTTTTCTTTTTAACAAAAGTGCTGCTTTGCACAAACATTTTGCAAGAAACTGAAAAGAAGTTGTCAGCTGTCAATGTAAGAAGAAACAAAGATGCTATATGTATGAATCTGGAAGCATAGACAACTACTGCAACTGTAGAAGGCAGGAGCTCAAGGTGTAAGTCGAAGTGACAGTGCCTAGGGTATAGACTAGAACAGTGTTGGCTAACCTTGACACTCCAGGTGTTGTGAAACTACAAGTCCCAGCATACCCTTCCAGCAAAAAGCTGCTATATATTGGCAAAGCATGCTGGGACTTGTAGTTTCACAACACCTGGAGTGTCACAGGTTAGCCAACACTGGACTAGAACATGCAAAGCTTTGAAATCTTGTCTGAGGCTAGAAATCACTGTGACAACTATTAACCCCTTCACTGCCAAGTCTTTTTTTCCCCCTGCGATGAATTAATATTGGCCCTCTTTGGGCTTATTACATCCTAGTACATTTTTCTGTGCAGTAACCACACAAATCATACCTTATTTTTCAGAAAAGTTTGTATTTCCAAAAATGTTTTTCATACATTTACTAAATAAAAATGTGGACAATGTTTACATAACATGGATTGCCATATCATGCTGAATATCGGAAGTTCTCACGTTCCTCCTCCATTCGTGGGCTCCTTGTTATTTTCTGTTGCACAGTGGTTATATTGTAAGGGATGAGACAATATCTGTTAAAGAAACCCTCCACTTTGAAACAAAGATACGCTCATGCCCTGTAGGAGTCAGGATGTGAGTGATCAAGGGGTCACTAAACTGCGGGTTTGAAAAAGTGAAGATGTTGCCTATAGCAACCAATCAGAATTTAGCTGTCATTTTGTAGGATGTTATAAATAAATGATAACTAGATTCTGATTGGTTGCTATAGGCAACATCTCCAGTTTTTCAAGCTCACAGTTTAACAAATATACCCCTAAGACTCCTTTAAAGCTTCCCCAAATGCTGGTCTCTTTTATTTTTACTCCCTTAATGCAGAGGATGGGCCAGATGCTCATATCACGGTGACCTCATAACAGAAGCTCGCAACAATGCCACTGACTAGGACAGTGGTGGATGGAATACTCACCAGTCCATTGCTGAATGACTGTTGAGTTGTTCCTTCATAGCCCTGAGCATTGTGCACTGCTAAGGAGGAGTGCATGGGATATATCTGCAGGATACCTCCCACGCATCAATGGCATTCAAGTTGCACACTACAGTATAAATGTATACCTACCAACATCCCCAATTGGAAAATAATGAGGAAATATGGCATGTCACTAATTATCCCAAACCATGCACAATCCTGACCAAACTACATCCAGTGCTACCCAAACCATGTCCATTTGGATGGGTATCTTTTATTCTTATTTATTCTTTTTTTCTTACTCTTTTTTATTTTTTTCATTTTTTACTACAGGTAGCATCTCTTTTGACCACTGGGAATCATCATCATCATCATCATCTATTTATATAAAGCCACTAATTCCACAGCGCTGTGCAGAGAATGCATTCACATCAGTCCCTGCCCCATTTGAGCTTACAGTCTAAATTCCCTAACATACACAAACAGAGAGAGACTAAGATCAGTTTGACAGCAGCCAATTTACCTACCTCTTTCTTGCGTGCTTATTGCGTGATTATGGGGTGCATAATCATCCCCCTTTAAATTAGCCCATTTACCTCTATTATTCATTGATGAACACATATTTCCAAATATTTTTTCTTGAGTTAGTGAATATGTAAAGTATAACAGACTGTGTTTACATTTACAATAAAAATAAAATGCTTTATTTATATTATGAGGTGTCTCCTTTTTGGTATGTTGTGTAAAATGTCTTTGTGTCTTGCAGGTGGCTAATTGTTGTTTTTAATTTATTTGAAAAAGGGCAGTCAAGGTTACAGCTAAAATCTGAACTAATTACAGATCAGTTTTGGCAAAACATGTAATGTCATTGTAGACCATAGAAGAACTGAATAAATGAAAAATGGGGATTTACATTTTTTAAGCAAAAAAACCTTTTATTATAATGTTTGGAACGTAACCTAGTAGCTGATTACAACGGTTCAGAAGAACGTTATACAGTACCACCAATTAACTAGTTATTTCAGCATTCCTTACCATAATTGACTAAACATAATGGTGATAGTGCAGTACCATGGGAAATTTAGTTGCATTTGCCCCCTACTCCAAAAGATGTCCAAAATGCCACCAAACTTTAGAAGTGACTCCCCTCTACTAATTTAATCTAGGTAGAAGTTTAGTCTGCATTCTAGCAAAACAAATAATTTGAAATAAAATATTTTAAGTGGCAAAAGTTAGGACTGTCTGCGAAAACAAACAGAACACATGAGAGCCCTGAGTGATAGTTTTGTCTTTTATCTTCATTGCTACAGGGAAGATGTTTCCCTTGTTTGTGTTTTTATAATGAGCTGACTTTATCATATTGCTAAAATATTCTTTTGTAGATTGGGTTTTACCAGATGGCATATACTGTAGACAAGAAACAACGGGATTGTAAGAGTTTTCTGTCTTAGGCCAGGGATGTAACCTGGTTACACTTAAGCAGATGTTCATCTATGAGAGAAAAAATGGTCAGATGAATTTAGGAGAAAAGGGAATGGTCTTCTGAGAACCCACCACCTGGCACACATTGAGACTTTGAATAACTATCGCAGGATTTCTATACGTAAGACAACTACAAAAAACATCTGCCACTCAATATGTTCTTATGTATTTATACTCAATCATGAAACTATCTTTTTAGAAG
This sequence comes from Mixophyes fleayi, assembly GCF_038048845.1. Lineage (NCBI taxonomy): Eukaryota > Metazoa > Chordata > Amphibia > Anura > Limnodynastidae > Mixophyes > Mixophyes fleayi. The sequence continues at coordinate 119,887,655 of NC_134409.1, read as the reverse complement.
TGCCATGCAAAATTGGGCTCCCATCGAAACAAAAATATTTTATTATATTTTTTAGATGATATATTCTTATATCATTAGAAGAATAAAGGGAAATTTAAGAACATGTTTTTAATTAAATAAAATAAAAAAAACTTTTTAGGCTACTGTTACGAGCCGCGGTGCTACTCACAGCCCCCGCGGCTCGCTTTCAGTGCCCTCCAGCGTCCTGGCCGTCACCTTGATGACCGGGACATCATTTACGGGTAGGACCCGACTGTTGCCAAGGCAACTGTCGGATGCTAAATCTCCTTGGCGCTACGTCCTGGCAAGGTAGGGAAGCCAGGCGCGCGCAGTATGCTCACCAGCCTGTGGGCTAATTAATAACAGTGTTGGCGGTAATTAGCAGGGGCTGTGGATAATTTCACAGCTAGGCTCTGATTGGCTGTGTCTTGTGTTTAAGGCAGGGAGGGCTTAGCCTCCCTGCCGGTTATAGCATTTTAGTCTTGTACTTGTGCTAACCTGCTCTGATACTCTGCTGGATTTCTGTTGTGACCTACTGCCTGTTTACTGGACCTTACCTGATTGCTCGTGACCTTGACCTCTGGCGTGTTTTCTGACTATTCTACCCTGCAAGTGAACCCTGTCCTTGGCTTTCGTCTGACCATCCATTACCATCTGTACTGTCTCCACTGGAAAGGCGGCTGCTATAGGTGAAGACCTCCGCCTATCAGTTCTGCATGTTCGTTATCTGACCAGACAGCCTAACAGCTACTTTTATTTTCACTCAATCCCTTTCATCATCATCGTCACCAGTTATATATATATAGCACCACTAATTCTGCAGCACAGTACAGAAAACACATTTACATCAATCCCTGCCCCATTGGAGCTTACAGTCTAAATTCCCTAACACACACACAGACTGAGAGAGACTAAGGTCAATTTGATAGCAGCCAATCAACCTACCAGTAAGCTTTTGGAGTGTGGAAGGAAACCTGAGCACCCGGAGGAAACCCACGCAAATACGGGGAGAATATACAAACTCCACACAGATAAGACCATGGTGAGGAATGAAACTCATGACCCCAGTGCTGTGAGGCAGAAATGCTAACCACTAAGCCACCATGCTGCCCTTTGCACAATGCATTCCATCTACAAACTGAGCTCTCTTCTCTCCATAGTTGTTAATCTATTGGCTTAGTATGAGAGTGCACTATTGTACTTTGCTAGTGTGGTTGGTGATGTGTGCACGCTGCAGACACGGGTTCCTCCACCTAGATATAGAAATAGATTATATTAATCTATCTGCAGCCCTGGAGCGCTGCTTGTTTTGGTTGCCTGGTCTTGTGTTTGTGCTGTGGTCCGTAGGGAATAGGTATGGTGGTGGGAGCATGGTCCGTAGATCTGCTTTGTTCCTTGTTTGCAGAGCTAGGCATAAGAGGGGTGATATTGTGAGTTGTATAGATAGTTTGTTGTCAGGGTTCAGAGAAGGTAGGTGACCTGAACAGTAGGCAGCATGCAGATGGTATACAGCAGTAGTAGTGTGGCAGATAGGAAGTGGTGGGTAGTGGATAGAAAGGGAATAAATGGTGTGATTAATAGAGGACAGGGTGAGATGCTAACTTAAACTGTAATAGGGAGATGTAGTAGTTTACTGTAGGTGAAGGCTGTTATGGTCAATAATAATCAAGTAGTGCATTAGATCTAATATTCAGTAAAGAACTGAATCAGGAAAAGTTATAGTTAAATAGCGGATAGATAGGGGTTAGGCCAAGTAATTACGAGGGAGTGGGTAGGAGAATAAAGGGGTATAGAGGAAAAATAAGTAGGCAATAGTAGATGTACAGGAAGAGTTAAATGTAAAAGAATGCTATATAGAAATATATTTCAGCTGGTGAATTTTTTTTATAACTCACTGAGTGATACAAAAGTAATTAAGAAAAAATCTTGTGTCCATTTGTAATTAGCTCCGTTAGTTATTCAAGTGTACAAACATCCCGATAATTTTGTCACCTCAACTTGTATTTTTACAGCGCAATGATTGGCGCAAAACAATCATATTTTATATGCACTGGGCTCTATTACTAATCAAGCTGTTCATTACTTCTAACTGATGCTTTTCTTAGAAACCCCAATATAAAATATATGGTCAATTTATTTATAGAAAAAAAAGATTTGTGTAAAGAAAAGTAAAGTGCTCCCAAACTGTTTAAGGTAAAGCAGTGATTGACAAATAAAATTGCAATTCTCTTTAGCAAATTGGGACATGGTGGCAGGTGACTATACACAGCATATTGTTGGTCACCTTGACGCAACGGTAGTATTGTGATGTGATAGTGCTACAGCTAAAGATAAGAATTTGTCACCAATCAATGAGCCTACATCTGTCATTGGAAAAAAGAGAAAATATGCTCAAACAACACAGTGTGCAAAAAAGCAATGCTGGTGCCAGAGAAAAAATAAAGCAAAGAAAAGCATTAACTAGCTTAACCACAGATACTGACGTGCTGGCACAAGCAATTGCATTTAACTCTGATGACGCCAACAGATGCTCCCTCCCTTTTTCTACTGGTGCAATTCTTATGTGAAGCAGTAGCCATACCAGTACAGGCATAATGGTGACTGCTAACCTTGCTTTTGTTCATCCTCTTCACCATCCTGAGGTGTTTGTGGAGTCTGCCCTTTCATACAATGGAGCTGCATAGATTGCATGCTACAGACATTGAGTTCTTCATGGAGCATCTTTTGGCAGTGTGAAATACGGTAAAGCCAAAGACAACCACATCTAAAGCAGATGCTGCAGGTATTGGATCCTGAACAACTGTGCTTAACTGAGACACTGTAGCACTAGATAAAACTGGATCTTTAACTTGCTCCCCAGCTCCCCCTTGCCGACTGATCTCTCAATTCCTTGATCACTTGGCTCCCTCCCTTTCTCTCCTCTGACCTTCTGTCCCTCATCTTGGGGGACTTTAATTTCCCTATAGGCAATCCTTCTGACTCTGCTGCTTCCAAATTTCTCTCCCTCTCCTCCTCCTTCCTTGGTCTCTCTCAATGGACCAGCTCTCGTTCCCACCGCGGTAGTGATCTGGTCTTTTCACACCTCAGTACGGTCTCCAACCTCATTAATTCACCTTTTCCTCTCTCTGACCACCATCTCCTTTCTTTTAGCATCTCCCCACCCCTCTAACCTTCCCCATGCCCTAAGGCTGCTCTCACCAGGCGTAACATTGACACCATTGATCCTACCATATTCTCCTCATCCTTGGTTTCACTCCTCTTCCCCATCATCACTCTTTCTTTCCCCTATGTGGCTTTCTATAATCACACCCTTACCAAAGCACTTGACTCTGTCGCTCCGGCTGTCACCATGAAGCTTTGTCGGTCCCCTCCTCAACCGTGGTACTCAAAACTTACTCGCTATCTTCAAAAATGCTCCTGCAGTGCAGAATGGCTCTGAAAAAAGTCATGCACTCATGCTGACTTCCTGCACTTCAAGTTCATACTTGCCTCTTAGAGTTCGGCCCTATCTCTCTAAATAATCCTTCAATAAGGTTCTCATTTCCTCCCAATCCTCCACATCCCTCATCTTTTTTGCCACAATCAACTCCCTCCTTTGCCCTCTCCCACTCCCCTCTCGCTTTTTGCTTTCGACTTTGCTATCCACATCATCTCCAAAATTGAGCCAATACGTCATGACATCTCCTCCCAGTTGTCTCTTCTTTCCCCACCCTCTCCCCCTCCCTAACCACTTTGTCCTCCCTCCCACCCTCCTCTGTGGATGCTCGCTCCTTTCCCTCCTCACCACTTGCTAGCCCACCCTCCTTGTCTTCCTAAACTTTGGTACCTGCAGATGAAATCTGCACCCTTCTCTCCTCCTCACCCTCCTCCACCTCCTCACTTGACCCCATATTCTCCCACTTCCTCCGCTCCCTATCTCTTGAGGCCTGCTACCACCGTGCCCACCTCCTGAACCTATCCCTCTCTTCTGGAACCCTCTCCTCCTCCTTTAAACATGCCAATATTCAAGAAATGATCCCTTGACCCTGCATCTCTCTCTAATTACTACACTATTTCCCTCCTTCCTTTTGCCTCAAAACTTCTGTCTACAACCGTCTTACCTCCTTTCTCTTTTCTTACTCACTCCTTGACCCACTCCAATGCGGTTTTCGCAATCTCCATTCCCTCACTATGGTCATTAATGACCTTCGCTTCTCTAAGTCCAAGGACACTTTTGCCTTCTTATCCTTCTTGACCTCTCTGCTGCATTTGATACCGTTGACCACTCCCTCCTTTTGTAAATTCTGAAATCTATAGGCCTCTGTAACGATGTCTCTGTTTTTTTTTCTTACCACACCAACCGCTCCTTCTCAGTCTCTGCACATGACTCCACATCTCCCTGCTCTTCCCTTATCTGTCGGAGTCCCCTGCTTTTCTATCCCTACACTTTAGCCCTACACTTCCTCCCTTGGTGCCCCCAAATGCTCCTTTGGCCTCAAGTACCATCTCTATGCTGATGATACCCAAATCTATCTTTCATCCCCTGATCTCTCCCCTTCCCTTATGTCTTGTGTCTCTTGCTGTCTCTCGGCCATCTCATCTTGCATTTCCCAGCATTTTCTTAAACTTAATATCACTAAGACTGAACTAAGTGTAATCCCCCCTTCCAGGGGTCGCCCACCTTTTCCCCTATATACTTCTGTTAATAACATTACCCTAATTTCAATCCCTCAAATCTATTGCTTTGGGGTCATCCTCGACTCCTCCTTCTCCTTCAACCCTCACATTCTGCCACTCTCAAAATCCTGCTACTTCTACCTGTGGTATATATGCAAGATTTGGCCCTTTCTCACCACAGAAGCTACCAAAACTCTTATTCACTCTCTTGTAACCTCTCGCTCTGAGTACTGTAACCTCCTTCTCTCTGGCCTTCCTGGCTCTCACCTTGTCCCTCTAAAGTAAATCCTCAATGCTGCTGCCTGCCTAATCTGCTAAAGACTGCTGCCTCACTACTTCACTGATCACACCTTCCCATTCCTGCCTCCAGGACGTTGCCCAGACTTCTCCTCAGCTGTGGAATGATCTCCTATGCTTCATCAGGTTAGCTCTACTCTCAAAGGCTTCAAGCGTGCCCTTAAGACTCATTTCTTTATTCAAGTCTATCAGCCCTTCTCCTAACTTCCTTGTCCCGGCATTCACCCTTAGTCTGTATCACCCTATTTGTGTCTCCCCTTTCCTTTAGGATGTTAGCTCTAATGAGCAGGGAAGTCTTTCCTTGTAGTAATGTAATAATAATAATAATAACCAACCCACCCTCACTAACAATGAGAGACCTCAAATTTACTTTCTTATAAAATAATAAATAATTAGGACAAGAAACGAAATAATCTACTACTGTAAACAAACCACACTAGGCCTGAGTCATTAAGGAGAGAAAAGCAAAAAAAGGAGTAACTTTGCACCTGGGCAAAACCATATTGCATTGGTGGGGGAGGTAAATTTAAAATGTGGGGACAGATTTATAGTTGGGATAGGGTATGTCCTAGGTCAACTTTAATTTTCAGTGTAACATTAAAGTTATCAAGTATTTGTGTGCTACATTACAAAAAAGCCAATATTTTCTTTATGTGCAAAATGATAAACTAGTTTGCATCGCTTGCATTGTAACATGGTTTGTCCCGGATCAAATTTACTCCTTTTATTGTCTTGCTCTACTTAATGACTCAGACCCACTGTTCTTCCAATATCACACATAAACATATCCATAAATATATATATATATATATATATATATATATATATATATATTATACAGCAAATAAATCTGAAAATGAATGCATTTTGAAATATTCTAATTCACATAAATTAATATGTCTAATATGTAATTATGTTAACCCAGGTAACAAAAGTGATTATGAAGAGTGTTCAGGATGTCAACATTATTTCAAGTGTAATGGTATTATAATTATTAACTGTCTGAAATATAGGTTACGTGGTAATGGAAAAAATAATTTCTATTGGGAATATCCATATACAGCTATATCTAGAGTGACATTAAGTATAATTACATTTTGTGTTGCTTGGTGCAATTTCTAATACTCAGAGAGCTAAGGTTGAGAATTCATTGTGACCCATTTTGCTCCTGAGGTGCTCCGTGTGAGGTGTAGAGCATGGATCAGAAATCAAAGGACTTTACTGTTAACCAAGGGAGAACTCCCCAGTTGCTATGATTACATGCATTGGAAATCTAAACATATAAGCAGCCAAGTCATATTTACAGAAAATATAAGTCAAGAAATGAAATATTAATGGTAACTCTCCCATAATAAGCAGGCTGCAAACCTGTAAATTGTCTACTTTGTATAGCCTTATAGTACAATTAACATTCTTATTTGTTTGCAAAAGTATAATAAATGTGCAGAAGCAGATGGTAAATGAGTAACCATCTAAATACACCAAAGACATCTGATTTTAATAGAGCTTTAACAGGTATTTATTTTAACACCGAGGTGATATTTCTGTTTCTGGAACCACTTTAAGGCAACTAGGGGCCTGATTCATTAAGGATCTTAACTTAAGAAACTTTTTATTTAAGTCTCCTGGACAAAACCATGTTACAATGCAAGGGGTGCAAATTAGTATTCTGTTTTGCACATAAATTAAAAACTGGTTGTTTTTTCATGTAGCACACAAATACTTGATAGCTTTTTGTGCACTGAAATTTAAAGTTGATATTTGTGTGCTACATGAAAAAACAGTCAGTATTTAACTTATGTGCAAAACAGAATACTAATTTGTACCCCTTTCATTGTAACATGGTTTTGTCCAGGAATCTTAAATAAGAAGTTTCTTGAGTTAAGATCCTTAATGAATCAGGCCCTAGAGCAGTAGTAAAGATCACAGGCATGAATATTTCCCGGGCATAATTTATAGGAAAAGATAACAGGGAAAAAACTTTAAAAAAAAATCATATTTTGCTAATATGTGGTGGTATGAACCATTGGCACAATACAAACCCAGTTTTATTACTAAAATAATTTTTTGTTGTATTAGACAGCAGTAGCCACAGTAGGCACGTAACAGTACATGGAAATGTATATATATATATATATATATATATATATATATATATTGTGACAGTCACTGGAAGGAGGCTAAAAAGCAGAGGTATGTGTCCAAGGTTTCCAGCATTGTCTACATTAAAACACCAGGGAGAATGTGTAGATGTATGGGTAAACCTTCCCACAGGGTATTTCACAGCGCTAACAAAACATGGTAAGGGTCCCGGGTGTCATATATGGAGAAAGAGAAGGGTGGGCTCCATACATAAGGCCCAGTCCAGGTCTTCTGATCTGCCAGTCTCTAAACAGAATGATCAGGAGTTGCACGCACCTGTGAGGTGCCTGCTAAAATGCAGCTAGAATATGCAAACACTCTCTCAACCCGGGGAGGAGGCCAGATGGCTCCTGAGAGACTCTGCTCTGGTGAGCAATAAGATGTTGAGTGTGTGTTTGGACACAAGGTCCAACACCTGAGAGAGGGTGTCACTAAAATGTATTAGCTAGTAGCCAGACGACTAGGATTTGGTTTATGTTTTGTTTGCAAGCTGGTGAATAAACTAACTGTGGCTTTTAACCTGAAACCTCTGGACTTGTGTGGTTTACTGCTGCTATTCGTCGCCATCTTCCCCAGGAGATAATGTCTATTCCCCTGATGGTTTATGGTTTATTAAACTATTCTCCTTACAGAGCGTCCCCAGCAGTGCAGTGAATAAATTAAGTGACATCACTGAGGGGGTGGGTTATTTAAAGCACCGCTCTGACTGATTATACTTTGTAAAGAGGGTGGTTCCAGGGATAAAAGTAATACACTGCTCCCCTTTGTCTATAAACACTAACCCACCCCCATGAATACCACAAATATGGTTAATTTCTCTCGAGCTCACAGAAGAAGATCTGTTGGTGACAGAAGTCATATTGGTACTCTCATGTGAAGCCATTCTATGTACACCCAGCACACACCTCTATTTGACATGTGCAATGCTATGAAAAATGGGACTTTAAAATGGGGCATATTTTACTACCAAACTGTAAAAAAACAAAACATTTCTCAAAAATGTCACCCCTCAAAGACACACCATTGTCACAATAGCTTTCTAACAAAACAAACCCATAGTCTTAATATGTCCTGTACACTGAGTTATGATTTCAGCAAAAAACGTGAAAAACTGTGTTTTTTTTGCAAAATGGGTAGTAGAAAAAAACAAAGAGATGATCAACTTTAGATTATTCCTAACTTGACATATTTTATTTATTTTTAAAGAAATTTGGCATGCAGCATCCATAGACGATTCTTCACTGGTGTGCCAAATTTAAGCTTAATAGGTAAAATATATTTTAAGACATAGCCCCTCAAACACCATGCCCCCTCTCACAAAATTAACAATGCGGAATGCGATTTATTAGAGTCAACCTTAATATAAGGGCACGACTGTGCCTTATAATATATTATACTTTTATACAAAAACATACTGAACTTAGTTTGCTTTCAAGGGCTTTGTTGTTAGTGCTTCCACTGCCAAATAAACCACAGAGACATGAAAACAATAGTTGAAATGCAATCTAAGTTAAGTTGAGAAACCTAATTTGGCTACTTAGGGATGCAATAAGTTCCTTGCTCACAATTCTAACAGAGAACTGAGAATTATTTTTATCTCTGCACAACATCAACAGATTTACTGACAAAAAAACCGAAGGCAGCTAGAGAAAATAAATTGCATTAAAGTATTGCAAGTCTAGAACTGAATTCCTAAATATAGTCAGACTTTAAATGACTGCAAATAGGAAAAGAATTGTGTTTACAGTGCTGGAGAATCATTTATATCATTTTGGAAAAAAATATTTTTAAAGAAAAGACAAAGTGAAGAGGAAATGTTATATTGATCATGGTGGAAAACTGTAAGAAAATTATCTGACAGTCAGTAAAATAAAAAAAAGATCAGATTTGAACTTGTCAGTAAAGCTGGGTACACACTACACAGTTTTCATCCAATAATCGGCTAAATCAGCCGACATACGACCGCTCATTCAAAAGTCGGGTCAGTGTGTGCAGTGACACGATGGTCGAAAGTCTGCCCAAATGGACGATTGTCGCCTCATTTGGTTGGTCGTACCGTTTAATATTTTCGTTCCAATTTCGTTTCTGTTGTGTAGTGTGTATAAACTTCCGACCGATCCACAACAGTGAGTACGAAATTACAGTCATTGCTCACAACAACATGGCTGTAAAAAGTGGCAAAAGGGACGTCCGCTCTTCCCTTTATCGTCCTAAACAAGGCTAGTGTGTATGCAGTCCATGGACCGAGCGATTGGACCATCGATCACATGTAAAATCGCTCGGCATAAAAAGTTGGTCGAAATTTCTGGAGTGTGTACCCAGCTTTAGGAAAAAGTCATAAATTATTGATCAAATGGTTTCTGTCACCCCTTTATTTACAAACCCTAATCCCTCTTTGTAGTTGCTTTTTTACTTTCAGTTCTAGACAAAAGTAGACGTAACATATTATTGTGTCATTAAATAATGCTGGTTGTATTTTTTAAAAATACAATTGTTAGTAATACATATTTTCAAGGGATGGAAACTCCGTTATTGAAAAATAAGATCAGTATTTCTAGACTTTATGCATACCTAATTACAATATGACTTTTACACAATACCTATTTCAAGCCGTTTCTTTTAGAAACATATCTCAAAGCCCATCCATTTTCACTAATTACTCTTCTGTTAAATGATTGTTCAATTTAGGACTGAGTTCAATAAGTTAAACAATTATACTTAATTTTACTTTCTTTTGTTCGGGCTTTCCTTTTGATCCAACGGTTCCCCCAATCACCAGAAGAGTCCAGGGACTCCATTGAATAAAGACTTGTTAAAGGTTACAAGTGTTAAAAATGGAAAGGAACATTTGTAATTTAATTTTCATTCCTCCCCCTACAGTTACAGGATTAATTGTTATTTTTGTAATCTACTAGAAAATATACTGAATAGACCTTCTCCCTTTTTTCGCTTATAATACTTATAATACCACTTTTCCTTGTCAAAATGGTAAGAAGGGACTGTTGAATAGAGGGGCATGTTTATATATTGTGCACTATTTATACATGAGGACAAATTCATTTACTATACCTTAGGCCGTGACATTTCAATATACAGGCCTGCTTAAGAACATAGTCTTACTTTCCTAATGGATATTTTTAACTTCAAGCAATGAGAGATTATGAAAGCCATGATGTCATGGGAAAATGTAACTGTGAAAATTAGGACTGTTGTGAAAATTGGGATTGTTAGTGGTTGTGCATTGATCACTGTGTATCATAATCATTTATTTATATAGCGCCACTGATTCCGCAGCGCTGTACAGAGAACTCATTCACATCAGTCCCTGCCCCATTGGAGCTTACAGTCTAAATTGCCTAACATACACACACAGACAGAGAGAGAGACTAGGGTCAATTTTGATAGCAGCCAATTAGCCTACTAGTATGTTATTTGGAGTGTGGAAGGAAACCGGAGCACCCGGAGGAAATCCACGCAGAAAATGCAAACTCCACACAGTTAAGGCCATGGTGGGGAATTGAACTCATGACCCCAGCACTGTGAGGCAGAAGTGCTAACCACTTAGCCACCGTAGGTATGTAACATTATCTGCTATTTAGGACACTTGAGCTGAAATTATATAGGCCCCAACTTGTGTTTATCAGTTGAACAGACTGTAGAAGAAATACTGAGGCGAGAATGTCAAAACGCTAAAAGGTTTGACGAACGAATAAATGCTCCTCTGCAATGTTTCTCCTCCTCTACCGGCTGCTTGGTTGCTCGGTTACAAAACAAGATTGTAGCATCTCTGCAGTGCATTCTAACAATAATAAATACATAGTTATTGCAAATACAATTAAATAATTGGAAATTTATTAATTAATGTAATGTAAACCACAGCCTTATAGACTGGAAGTTTGTAGATCCGATATCTTTCCTCTTTCAGCCAGGCAGGGTAAAAAAAAGTGGTGTACTGTACAATGTAAGGCGTGCCTTTAGGTATCTACCATTACTAAAATAATTAAGATTAGAGTGATAATGGTAACTGTGTACTCTAGAACCTTTGACTCTTTGTTCTTTGTTTTTTTTTCAAACAACCTGTCATTTTAAATTTAATTTATTAATATAGCCTTGTTAATGCAGCAGCAAAATATTATTTAAGCAAATATTATATACAATACATTTATGATAGTTATCAGAAAGCAAAAAAAGCTATTCAGTCAATAAGACCACTTGCTGAACTATTATTATAAATATTGTATATTACTAAGATTAAAATCTTCTGGCATTGTGTGTGTCAGTGGCAAAGTAAAACACATTTGTTGAAGACAGTAAATTGTTCATTTCAATCCAATTCATTACAAACGGGAAACTGCTCAAATCAATATTGTGTAGCAGATGTGGGAGAGCAGCAAGTGGCAAAAAGTGTGCGGGAGAACAGAACAACATGTAGAGAGGGCACTCAGCGGAACACACACAAAGCAAGCAAGCACAAAATGATATCTAAAATAAATGTATGATAATCTGAGAAAACAAAAGTAGAGAACAGAAAAGCAAATAAACAATATTGTGTGCTAGTGGTTGATTTGCAAAATAATACAATACTGTAGACCTACTTAACCTCACTCTTAGTGCATTAATCTGGCGTGGTGACAGCTAGTACAAAAGAATATTAAATTGTCATTTGACTTATTTAGTTGTGACACTGCAGTACATGGCCCTACATCTGCTGTCATGGATCAGTCTATTGATAAGGCACATCCCAGTACTGGTACTAGCAAGAAAACTACTTTAACTAGTAAACAAGGTCATGTAAGAAGAAAGTCTCAGATATGACCCTCCAGAAATGCTTTATGATCTCACCTAAAACTACAGTTCTTTCAAGCATTAAGGAAAAGCATAATGATAAGATTAATGATTGTGATGACTTTCAGGGGAAACAATGTCACATATGTCACCTATTGGCAAGGAAAAGCTCAGACCATGGGCACTTTTTCTAATACTAGTCCCTTTACTGAACACATTAGAATGTACAGTGCAAATTTGAGTGCCCACCGTGGTCATGCTTTTTCTGTAACTTTTCATGCATGACTTTCTATATCTAACTATATGTCTGTCACCTCCTATAAAAGCACATAAATGAATCAGAAGATATCAAGAACTAGAAGATTGCTGAATTCTTAGCAGAACCTACTTTATGCAAAATCAGAAGCACATAAGACACAGACACAGGAACCATGAAGCTAGCGTATATCACTATCACTGGCAATGGGTGCTGGACTAGTGAGAGCTTAAAATATGCAGCCTTTCAATCAGCACACAGAGGAAGACATATCTGAACTACATAGCAGGTCTGGCTAAGAAGCAGAATGCAAAGCACATTAAGACCTAACACTTCCCTTCGTAGTTCCTATGTTAAAGCTTGAGGTGAGATTATGGTAGAGATGAGGATGATGATGATGATGATGATGATAAGGATGATGTAATTTGTGTTTAATCATGGCAGCCACCAGTACAACCACATATCATAGTGGACCATAAACATCATAAATGTGAATTCTTGAACAGGTTTTTTTTTACTAGTCAGTTCACATATTTTAGTACTGAAGCACTATTTAGTGACATCTCAGAAGAAAAAGCTTGTTGCAAATTATAAACAATTCTTTGTAAAAAGGAACCAAATATGGCAACCAGCATTCTACTACATTGCAGATGATGGCTATCTCAGCATTGAATTTGAGTGTGTCATCACGCAACAGATTTTGTAGATTACTGGGATCCTGAGTCCACACAACTAAATCCCATTTTGATTAGCAAATCTTCAGATGTACTGGGAAGTCCCTTTGAAATACTATTGTACCAACAATCCATTTTGCCAGATATATTTGGACAAGCATTACTGATCAAACAAGGACTACATGAGTGTGTATCATCTTCAGAGCTTCAAGCATTACTGTTTTTATCTTGTCAGCACCTTGAGCATCATGATCCTCAGGAGCTCCCCAAGTATCATCAGCATCCTCTCTGTTTATCTATTGGAAATACTCAGGAAGGTCACAGTAAAATGTTGTAAATCCTTTGGACTCTTCAGGATTTATCATCTTTGATAATGGAGCAAACATTTCCAATGCCAAGGACTTAACTATAGCTACTTATTGGGTGTAAGTAACATTTTTAGTAGAGATGCTCACTGACCCCCGTGTTTTGGTTTTGGTTTTGTTTTTGGATCTGGATTACCTTCGTGTTTTGGTTTTGGTTTTGCAAAACCGCCCTTGCGTGTTTTGGTTTTGGTTTTGTTTGGTTTTGTTTTGCTATTTTGTTCAAAAATCAATGTTTTTGGGCCTAAAATAACCAAATTTAGTGCTCCACCTGTTTCTAGGATAAGTAATGTAATTGTAAAGCTAACAAATTATCCAAATAACAGTTTCATTCCTGGTAGGCCTTCATTAATTCTACACACACCAGATTGTCTTCCTCTCCATCTATGAATATTGGCAATGCAGTCATCGTCTTTGGATGTACATTACACCCTACACTTATAGTTAAATATGTAAAGAAATGGACAAAGGCAGTTTGTCCATTTCTAGGCCCCCCTCCACTTGTATAAAATACCAAAAAATTCAGCCGCTATAAACTGTACAATATTAATTGAAATGGAGAAAGCCAGATTGGTTTCTGTCTCTCTAGGCCCCTCTCCACTTGTATAAAATACCAAAAAATTCAGCCGTTATAGACTGTACAATATTAAGAGAAATGGACAAAAACAGTTTGGGGTCACTCTGTGTATGACACCCTACCCTTAAGGAGAAATTGCCCAAACAGCAGCCTTTCAAGACGGTACGTGATATGAAAATGCCCCAAGTCCCTTTCCTCTTTGGGGGTAGATTGCACCCTACACTTACATAGAAAGTTTTAAAAAGATGTTATCGTCATCATCTTCAGCTTCATCCTCACCCTCATCAGTGTGTACGTCATCATCACAGACTATCAATTCATCGCCGCTTGAATCCGCCATTAGAGAACAGTCAGTGCTTGGATGTCTTGTATGGTGAGGTCCTTCCTCGTGGAAGATGTAGTTCATTTTTATAAACATCATTTTCTCCACATTTTTGGGAAGTAACCTTCTACGGCGATCACTGACTAAGTTCCCTGCTGTGCTGTACACTCTTTCAGAGTACACACTGGAGGGTGGGCAGCTTAAGTATTGCAAAGCAAGTTTGTACATGGGTTTCCAAATGGCCTGCTTTTCTTCTTAGTAAGGAAAGGAACTGTCTGACATTTCCATATCAATTACCTCTTGAAAGTAATCCTCCACCATCCTTTGCATGTTAATACTCATATTGGATGGAGTTATGGGCAAGGTCACAAATCTTTTGGAAAAATCCTTCAAACCAGCCCAGATGTTAAACTGTTCTGGTCTGTCCTCTGCGTCCTTCCTGCTTTTTTTAGGAAAATTCAATTTTTTGCGAGCAGCAGCTGCTTGAGAAACTGAAGGAGGACATGTCGTCAAGCCAAGGCCCAGTTCAGCGGACAACTTGCTGAGCAATAGCTCCTTGCAAAAGTTCACATCTCGTTCATTTTGAAGCAAAGACTTAATGTAGGTCTTAAACCTTGGATCAAGCACAGTAGCCAAAACGTAATGTTCCGAGCTCAAGATCTAAATAACTCGAGGCTCATTGTGAAGCGAATTAAGTATTTGATCGACAAGGCCAACATACTTTGCTGAATTGCTTGCTTTCATCTCCTCCCTTAGTTTATCAAGCTGCTTTTCCAATAGTCTAATTAAAGGAATGATTTGGCTCAAACAAGCAGAATCTGCACTCACTTCACACGTCACAACGTCAAATGGTTTCAGCACCTTGCACAGCACTGAAAAAATTCCCCACTGTGCAAGACTGAAATACATGCCCCCTCCTTTCCCAATGTCATGGCTTGTGCAATACACTTGGATGGCTTTGCGCTGTTCCTCCATCCTCTGCAGCATGTATAGGGTGGAATTCCACCTAGTTACCACCTCCTGCTTAAGTGGTTGGCAGGGCAAGTTAAACTGCTCTTGGAGCTGCTGTAATCACCTACATGCTGTGGCCGAATGCCTGAAATGGCCTGAAATCTTACGGGCCACCGAAAGCATCTCCTGCACCTCACGGTTATTTCGTAGGAAGCTCTGCACCACCAAGTTGATGGTGTGATCAATACAGGGAATGTGCTGGAAATCACCCAGCTGTAATGCTCGCACTATATTGTTGGCGTTATCAGAAATGACATATCCTGGGGAGAGTCCAAGTGGTATAAGCCATGTATCAATCACATCTCTTAGTTTGCGTAACAATTTGTCAGCTGTATGCCTGTTAGTGAAGCCGGTGATACAAAGAGTGGCCTGCCTGTGACAAATGTTACGTAGTGGTGTACATGCTGCTGCTGTTCCTGCTGGTGAAGGTGAATGACCAACCCAGTGGGCTGTCACAGTATTATAGTCTTTGGTTTGACCACTTCCACTTGTCCACATATCTGTGGTTAAGTGGGCAATGGGCAGAATGGCATTTTTCAGCACAATCTCTACATTTGTACACACTTTTTGGTATAGTTGTGGAATAGCTTAACGGGAAAAATGGTGTCGCAATGGAATTCTGTAACGCGGACACAAAACCTCAATTAACTGTGAAAAATCAGCTGCGTTTATTGTGGAGATTGGACGCAGATCTAACACTAACATGGCAGCCATGGCGTCTGTGATTCGCTTGGCGACTGCTGTCATATTTGCTTCCCCTAGCAAATGATTGTTTCACAGTTAAGTGTTGAAATGTAGGACTGCTCTTTTTCTTGGCCTTCCTCTGGGCTGACAATTCACCCCCAGCAGCAGCAACAGCAGCAGCAGTGGGACTAACGCTTTCTTCAGAGGAATCAATAATAGTGCAGGAGTCATCCAACCTTAATAATTGGGATGCAGGGCTAACTCCGAGTGCTACTGAGGATATTGATGAGGATGGTGTGGTGGGTGTATTTTGTAGCCGTCGGGATGTCGGTGAGCGGAGGGTCCTAACTGATAATGGAGTGCTTGTAATTTTTTTGGAAGAACTTTCAGCTTTTCCCAACACTTTGCCATGAACTCTTGTCAAATGGCGTAACATAGACGAGGTTCCAAGATGGTTAAGGTCCCTTCCTCGACTGACTGTGGCTTGACATACACTACAAATGGCTATACAGTTGTTGTCTGGATTGGGGTAGAAATAATTCCACACATAAGAAGTGGATTATTTGGTTTTATGCCCAGGCATGACAATGGCCTTTTTCTTGTCACGTGCCAGAACTGCTGCCACTGGCGCAGGACTGACACAAACAACCTCATCCTCATCAGCATGCTCATTAGCGCCCTCGTCACCTCCACAAATCTCCCCCTCATCCTCTTCTATTTCCAAAGTGGCATCCTCAATTTGTGTATCACCGGCTACACTCGGGCTGTTCAGGCACACATCAGCAGAACTGCTGAAAGGGTCCCTCTTTATGGGTACACTAGCAGAATGCTCACGATTAGACATCCCACTGTTGGATGGACTCTCCACAGGGATTGGTGTCATTTTTGATTCAGAGCAAACATTATCCTCTAATGCCTTACTGTTATCTTGCAGCTCGGCTTTGACACGTAACAGTAGTTGTGCACCACTTGTAGGCTCTGTAACATTTTTTGATCTGCCACTAATGGACAAAGGTGAAGGCCTCATTCTCTCTTTGCCACTGCGTGTATAGAATGGCATGTTGGCAATTTTTTGTTTATCGGCATTTAACTTTTCCTCAGTTACACTTCTTTTGCGCTTCAACATGGTACATTTTTTTTTGGTGTGTGTGTTTTTTTGACTGATTTCAAAAGACTGTGTAGTTTGACATCGCCTTTCCCAGATGACGTACTGGGAACACTACCATCAGGACTGGTGACAGAACCTGGTTGCTGAGTCTGCTGGTATGTGGACTGCTTAGAATCCATTATGAGCCCAACGCACTTGTAGTGCTACAAATTGTTTTAGATACTGCTGACAAAAATGACTTTTGACAGCCAGAAATATTAATGCAAAAGAATAGGGGACACCCCAAAAGTACTTGGGAGTGCTAAATATTATATTTTAAGTCTGCTGACAGATAGTACTTTTGACAGCCAGAAATATTAATGCAAAAGAATGGGGGACACCCCAAAAGCACTTGGGAGTGCTAAATATTATACTTTAAGTCTGCTGACAGATAGGACTTTTGACAGCCAGAAATATTAATGCAAAAGAATGGGGTACACCCCAAAGCACTTGTAGTGCCAAATATTGAAAAAAAGACTCCTCTATCCTTCTCTCTTCTCTTTCAATTGTTATCAGAATTGTAATCAGAATTGTATTGTCTGTCCCTGCTCTAATCAGCCTGTGACTACACCCTGCTCTCTCCCTCTGTCAAATGGCGATGGATTGCTGTGGAGGCAGGTATTTATAATTTTCAAGTATCGCAAGAACCGAGCACCGAGATCCGACGACGTCACGATGACGTTCGGCCTCGATTTGGATTCCGAGCGGGCGGGAGAGTACCAAGCCTGCTCAGCTCGGTACTCGGATAGGCAAAGTTCGGGTTGGTTCGGTTCTCGGGGAACCGAGCCCGCCAATCTCTAATTTTTAGCCATTGATCTTATTGCAGCAATTGACTAGTGTCGTTCAGAGTCACAATATTGATAATTGCGACATGGTCATTATGAAATAAACTATAAATGAGTATAAATGCATATAAATAATATAGATACTAATGTGGGAACAAAATCCAGTACAACATTATAAATTCTTATTAGTTTTTCTTACCAGTTTTCATCAAATTCACACTTGGGTGAAATCCAAAAGCAAAAACAAAAACTAAACAACAGCCTAGATTTGTTAAAAGAAAACACGACAATATTTTAGTAACGAAAACAAAACACAAGATGTTTAATTTTTAAAAGCAAACCAAAATAATTTACTTGAATTTATTCGATCAGAATATGATCTTTTCATATAAACAGGTGTCTAGTGGACATTGTTATTTGTTTTAGCACTGTGAGATTTCTATATTTCTTTATTATTCTTTGTTTGCAGCTTTTTTTTAACCATATTATTCATTTAAATAATAAAATGTGTTATCCTGCTGACATACCATAATATCTCACTTTACTGTACAACAAACACTCCAAATTTAATATCAAACTTTTCAAAACAATACAAATCCAGATGCAATAATACTTTTAATTAAGCCGCATATATTTAAACCCTCAAACTTATTATGTTACCGTTAATGACAAGCAGTGTCGGACTGGGGCATGAAGGGCCCACCGGGGGACTGCAACGCTAGGGGCCCACCAGAGGGGGTGTGGCCAGCCATCATAGAGGCGAGACCAGACACTAAAGGGAGAGTGGTCAGCCCACGAAGGACAGCTAGCACCATGGTGTAGTATATAAAGAATGTAGTGTGCTCATCCTTCTCTTTTAAAATGACAGGCTGACTGCGCACTTAGTTACTAACCTGCTCATGCTCCTCTGGGCGGTTGGATATCCGGAACTCCTACTCTCATCTGCCCTGCTCAAAGTAAAAAACACACTACCGCGCAGGTTCAGAGAGCCCAGACGCGACTCTCCACACCTGTGTGGTAGTGTGTTTAACGGGAGTGTTTGGCAAAAACGGGGGGGGGGGGGGGGGAGCTGCGCTCTACCCCTACTGTTGCAAGAGCAGCATTAACACAGGTTATCCCTCTCTACGAACTAATAATATACTGAAAGTTAAGCGCTCATTGACTTATGTATTATTCCAAGTGTAACGCTAATAATAAAATTTGTATTCTTTTATCTTGAATACAATTCGTATTTTTCTATATCTTGTATTAGGCTGTGAGCAAGAGGCTCCGTTCAATTAGTGGGATAACATTTAATGTTTGTTTTATCACAATTTATTGAATCCTGGTTAAAATACATGAAAATACATTAATATAGACAAATAAAATACTCCAATTAATCCACAGTATTTATATTATGAGGTATTGATTTTTATATACATACATATGGTATGGCATCAATTGAACATACATAAAAAAATCAGACAAACCTAGGTATATAGACCTGGACTAGTCTAGCTACTGGGAGGCAAATGGCAGTGGGTATAAATGCTGCATTGATCCAGATATAACACAGTCACTGATATCTCAATAAAATAATGTTCATAGCATACAAGTCCAGTAGATGGGAATTGGTATTTCTTTAGGTCTCTGCTAGTGCAATATAAATATTCAGATCACTGTCCACATATATCACATGGTTATTGCTGCGATGCTTTCAAATTTAACTTTGTTTACTTGCAGTTTCGATGTATATAGAGATGGTGGCCGGGTACCCAGTGTGCTGAAATCAGAGGATGTTTCTCGTGGTCCGTGCTTGTTACTGTTGGAGAGGAAGGTGCCTGCGTTCCACTGTGGAACGCATCTGTCCCTTCCTGTTCTCGCGTATGTCCAAAAGATGAATTGTATGCAAGTCGGGAGTCAGCTGTTTTCTTAGCTCCTCCCTAACCATGGAGGGGGCGTGGCTATAATGTGGCGGGGCCTACCGGTGGATAGTCCTGCTGCCCTGCAGGCCAGTCCGAGCCTGATGACAAGCAAATATTAAACACACTAAATATATTTACATAGCTCCCAGTTAATCTAGAATCAAAAATGTTATATACTCCCCCCATTTTAAGTCAATTTCAAAGTTAATTTAATTTTGTTTCTGCAGAATTCACTTGGTAGTCCTCAGGGCTGGTCCCTTAAGTTGGCACAAGTGGACAGTTTCTCTTCTATCAGGTATAGGTTAATATGCTTCAAGGGAGATAGAATACAGTACTCCCTCCCACCTTACCCTGAAGGGGGGCTCACCTGATCTTGTAGTAACTAATCCAAATCTATAGCTTGAAAGTGAAGTGTTCTGGTCCTAGTTTTTAGGTTTGTATGTTGCTCTTGGCATGTCTGCTCATCATCATCATCATCATTTATTTATATAGCGCCAGCAAAATCCGTAGCGCTTTACAATTGGGAACAAACATTAATAAAACAATACTGGGTAATACATACAGACAGAGAGGTGAGAGAACCCTGCTCGCAAGCTTACAATCTATGGGACAATGGGAGTTTGAAACACAAGGGCATGTGCAACATCATATTGCACACTGGACCCGCTAGAATGCAAAGGTGATAGTACTGAGTGGGCTGTGTGTGTACCAATGTTGGTCAGAGGGTTGTTGTCTTCTGTTAGCTGTGTAGAGGGTGGTAATAGGGGACATTAAGATGGTGGTTGAGGAATATCATAAGCTTGTCTGAAGAGGTGGGTTTTCAGAGAACGCTTGAAGGTTTGGAGACTTGAGGAAAGTCTTACTGTGCGGAGGTGTCGAGTAGGGAGATATTTTGAGACAAGTGAGGAAATGTATGTCGGTGCAATTTTGTTGACGGCCTTGTATGTTAGTAGACAGAGTAGCTCAGCAGAGGAAGAACGGTTTGCAAGGAAAATCAATCTAGCCGCCGCGTGCATAAACTTTGTCCTACCCAAACTCCACATTTTAATGTTTATTCTAACTGACATGCATGCCATCCTTAGTTATGAACCCCAATCAGGTCAATGCCTCTTTGTCTATTTTTTAATCTTAAATGTTGCATTTAATGTCATGGCTGTAGTGTTGCTTTTAGCTCTGCCTGTGTGTGCAACTGAGACTTTTACATTTTTATGTACAAGTAGAAATGGCAGCTCCTTTGCTGGCTATAGCAGTATGCTGGGGGATTTTTTCTGTGTTTGTTCCTTTCAGGATAACCCCACCCTTTCAAGCACCTGCTATGAGCCTATACATTGATTGAGCAGCTTCCACTTCTGTATTGTTTGTTTGAGAGACATGTTGGTGTCAGTAGCTGTGGGGGAGTGCTGGTGCTGTATTGCCATTTGGAGGCTTCTGGGGTACCTCTTGGTAAGCTAGCTCTCAATTTAAAAACACATATGTATGGGCCAAATATATGGGACTCTCACTGTTAGGACCACCCTATTAGCAAAAGTGCTGTGGAGTGGCTGGTGGCTTAAACATAAATTTGCAAATATGTACAACTGAGATTTTTGTATTTGTATGTACAAGTAGAAATGACAGCTCCTTGCTGGCTATAGCAGTGTGCTGGGGGATTTTACAGTGTGTTTGTTCCTTTCAGGATAACTCCTCCCTTTCAAGCACCTGCTATGAGCCTATAAATTGATTGAGCAACTTCCGCTTCTGTAGTGTTCCAGTCACATCAGCACTAGTACTAAATATAAACAATGGAATGCATAATGTAATTTTCCCCATGTATAGTGTATAGATACTGCTAGTAGGTAGAGAGCTTTGAAATCTTAAATTCGGTATTCTATATAAACTGAAAAGCAGTGGGGCACAGCCAGAATTATGTACAATTTAAAACAATACCTGTGACTTTTGCCCTATTCCCAGATCCAACATGTGTCCTAGGCAATAGCCCAATTTCATATCTCTCAAAACTACCCTGGCTGACCCCCTCCCCAAATCCTGATAGAGACCCCATGCGATGTTGACCTTGAGGCTCATTCACACCTTTATATTACTAATGCTCTTTTTAGCAACTAATGATTGAAAAGCACATTAAAAATGCACTGGAAGGGATTTTTATTGGGTTTTACAGAATAAACATATTAAATAAAATACACAATGAAAATGACGTCACTTGTTAGCTCCTGGTATATATAAAGTGGAATAGATTCAGATTATAATAGGAGGAATGTATACAAGTTTTTCTCAAGTAATCAGAAAAATGGCAAAACAATAGTAAATAAAATAGGGACAGACAGGGGTTAGGAGATGAGAAGGGTCAGGAAAAGGAGAGGGAAGCAGATCCATTTTTCAAGATTCAGGAAATGAGAGTCTGTCAGCCAGAGGTTCCAAATGACGAGTTCTATATGAATTAAAACTACATTATATTTGTTTTAAGTTGGTGAGGATAAAGAGATAGATAAATATTCAGGTGAATCAATAAAATCCAACCATGGACCCCAAATGTTGTAATACACTTCAAATTTATCATCAGCCGAGAGAAACATATCATGCATTGACCTGTAGAATTCCATTCTTCTAAACCATTCCTGAATTTTAAGGGGTAATGAAGATCGCCAATGGAGTATGGAATCGAAGTCCTCATGTCGTCTTCTTCAGTGTCGGAATATTCAGTACCGTTAATAGGTATTACACCCTTAGGAACTCCTTGGTATATTTTAGCTAAATGTGTGGGACATCTGTAGCACCTTGTGAAAACTTTATTTAGAGTTTCCAAAATCGAGACACTGGTCGAACATGCGTGAGTCATCTGAAAAATTGCATGCCAATCAGTGTCTTTTACCTTAGACCCAAGATCAATCTCCCAGTCCCTAGTAAATTTTGGTAGAATTCTTATAGGCTCATTCCCATCATGGTATTCTAGAATTTTATTGCAACGTTTAACATTTTAGAGCACAGCATGTCCTATTTCTCATGCATTCAAATGTTTTACGAGTACAATTGATTGTATTGTTTAAAGCTCAAGGAATGTAAAGCGCATGGAAAAATGCATTACTAAAATACATCTAAGGTGTGCATTAGTTTTCATCGAGTTTACTTATTTTCACAACACATGCACTAGGCCACACTGACTGCATGCACAGTGCCCATAAAATAGCTCAGTAATTGGGATTATCGATCCCTGTGCCAAGGCACACTCACCACACACAAACATTACAACATGCTAATACAGTGGGGGTGCACTGATATTTGGATCAATGATTTCTATGTATGCTCTATTTTCTCTGTTTTGCTTGCAGTTAGAGTAAGATGGCATTAGTGTACAATACAAGCATTATATGTAAATAAATAAAAAGTTCAGAAAAAGCGCTTCACTTTTAGCTCCTTATCTAGTGACACTTCCATCCATTCCATTCTAGAGAAGAAAAAAGCTTTTTTAAACAATATTACAGGGAGAGAGCCCTAATCCGTCCAGGTGTGCAATATAGTTTTGTGTGCTGCCGCACTAATAATTAATAATTTTCTTATACCCATAGTAATTTGCTGATTCTTGGGAAGGATACCAAATATAGCCCATTCCGGGGCGTATCATATATTTTTAAGGTAAATGTTAACCTACTGTCAAGCCAGTCCTACTATTAGATTAGGAACACATTTGCGCTTTACTTTTTGTTTGTGTGAAATAAGTTCCATTCAAAAAAAATAATCTCCTTTCTATCTTTTTACGAATGCTCACTCTATCGCAAAACAGTATTGCCATTTCAGGGGACGTTATGTTCTTTGAACCATATAAAACAAAATCACATAAATGAGTCCACTGTGCAACTTCCAGATGGTTCCTTTGTTATTATTAAAACAGTCTCTAAAGCCCTTGAGGCTCTGATATGATATCCTGTAATGAAAATACAATCCTGCTATCAGTAAAACAGCACTGCAGCTTATGTGAACAATGTGGGAAAGAAAAATGCATGCAGTGTAATAAGATGATATTTGCAAAATGCAATAAGGAGTTATCTGCAAATGTGTCTTTTCAGGAAGAATTATGTCTATAGTGGAGGACACTGAGGCAGCTACCTGAGCAAGCACAATTTAGAAGGTAATACGACACATCTGTTAAATGCTGGTGTTTCATGCACCTGCTCAGAGGGATGTATTTTGAATTTGTTTCTTATTGGCCTATCCCAGAGCTTGGACTGTGGTCTCACTGTTCATAGACTGTCGTTCAGTAATTGGATACTTGTTTGGGTTCTCTGATTGGCTATTCCTCTGAGATATTTCTGATCTTATTGCCTTATTGGCTTTCCTGTGTCTAGGGCTGGATTAATGGGGTGGCGCAAGGGACACATGCCCTAGATCCCCCTTCTCTTAGGGGGCACTCTGGCAACTACCACCGGTGGGAAAAGGATGTTAGCCTCATGCGTTTTAAGTGCGTGAGGCTAATCTGACTGCACAGACTCCTCCAAGAGCTGTAATAACATTCTAAGAAGATGTCAGGTAGCCCCACTATCCAGTGCTGATAGAGGAAGAAGGACTGTCACAACTATAGGTAAGTAAAAGGGCAAAGAGAAAAGCATAGATGGGGCAATGAGAGAGGCATGGATGGGGCAAGGAGAGAGACCCTAAGGGGGCAGCATTGAGATAGACACGGAGGGGGTAATGAGAATGACATGGAGGGGACAGTGGGTGGGGTACGGCATAACTGTGGTGACTATACCAACAACACTTACCCCGACATCTTCAGTCCGGACGGCTGCTTCCCCACTAGGATCCATGACGACTGTTCTGTGAACCGACTTCAACCAATCCCTATGAAGGAAGACGCCGGCGCGAGTTGATGAAGTCAGTGACATAGGCGACGCTGTTCACGTTTTAAGGGGGTAATGTAAGTATACGGCTATGTACAATGTACGTTAGAAAAGGTTGTACATTGCACATAGCCGCATACTTACAGCGTTAACAGTGTCGTCTTCCTTCATCGGGATTGGTTGAATTCGGTTCACAGACCAGTCGTCATGGATCCTAGTCGGGAACCAGCCGTCCGGACTGAAGATGTCGGGGTAAGTGTTGTCGGTGTAGTCAGCATCGATATGCTGACTACCATCGGGGACAGCAATGAGAGAGTCATGAGGGACGGCAATTAGATGCAGACATGAGTGGTAGCAAATAGAGAGACATGTACGGTGGCAATGAGAAAAAAATTGGCTGGGCATCAATGAGAGAGACAAAGAGGTGCCAGTAATGATAGTGACATAGAAAGGGCTGCAATAGGAGAGGCAATAAGAGAGACATGGAGGGGGCATCAATGAGAGAGACCTAGAGAGACAATGAGTGAGATGTAGAGGGGGCTACAATGGAAGAGGCATGAAGGGGAGAAATCAGAGAAACATGAAGAGGGTGCAAAGAGAAACATGGAAAGTGGCAATTAGAGTGGAATATGAGAGTATGGAGGGGCAATGTGAGAGACATGGGGGTATTGGGAGAGGAAAGAACAGGGCAGTTAGAGAGATATGAGGGGACAATGGGAAAGATATGAGGGGGATATAAGAGAGATATTTAAAGGGGGAATAGAAGAGATATGGATGGATCAATTAAAATTATATGGTTCGGCAATGTGAAAGATATGAAGGGGTAATGGGAGTGGTACAAAGAGGGCAATTGGAGAGATATGAGGGGACAATGGGAAAGATATGAGGGGGAAATAAGAGAGATACTTAATAATAATAATAATTATGCTGAGGTTAGCAATGTATTAAATGTTGCTCTAGCACATGGACAGCTCTGTCATTTTTTGCCTGTGATAAAAAAAATAAGTTTGTTAGATATGTATGTGGTTAGTAGTATGTAAACATATGTCTTGCATTAAGAAATGCAAGGGAACAGCCACAACATTAGTTTTCCAACAGCACTCTGTGTGGGCTTCCTTGTACATAAAGTGTAATTCTTTCACTTCCAATGATGGTAAAGCTGTAATATACTACTATTTCTGCGTTATATATTGGAAGACATTTAAACTACATCTTGAAAAATACAGTGCTAGCATTTCTCATTAAAGGAGCAGGGAAAAGAACTTCCCGTAGATTGGAACGCCGTAAGAATTTTTCAGCTTTTCCACATAAATAAATTTCAACTGCCTTATTACATTGACAACTAGAGGACCACAACCTGCCCTAAACTTATTTTGTATACATATCTTGAAATCATGACAATTGTATTCAGGATACATGCTGGCATTTTCTCAGATTTCATACCATGGGATGTTTTTTGACAAAATGATCAGAAATCAAAGTGGGCTCCCCTATGCTAGACCATTGACTTAACATGCCATTTCAGATGTTTTATTTATATTACACAAAGCAACTACTAATCACATTATACGGACTTCATCACGCTATATATATATATATATATATATTCATTTGTCATTTTTGAGTACATTTAATTTCTGATTTTCTCTTGGCTTTCACCATGGTTCAAAATAGAAGACAGCTGATGCCCTTTCTCATTCACTTGATTCCATTGACTCCAGGAATCTTGTATGGACTCACCTATATGCTTAACCCCTACCGGATCCTCCATGATGATTTCTGTGCTAAAGATTCCTCCAGGTAAACTTTGATAAAAGAGAAATTTATATTTAAATTACTCTCCAACAGAGTTGTTGGGCACACAAACGTAAAAATATTCTGAAAATTACAAGTTATTGGTAGCCAACTCTGTGAAAGGATGTAGTCAATTTAATTTCAGCCTATGTGGTATGTGACAGAATGGACCGCCTATGCCACCCTGTCTGTTGTTGCTGGGAACCGGCTGGGCTTACTTTGCCATTGCCCCCTTTTGTTATTACGAATACGCCCCTCCTGCCGCAGTGGGAGGTGCCTGCTGCCGCCACTGAGCTCCTTCTATGGCACTCAGAACCACGTTCCTTCTGGATCACTGGCGCTGCTAGCATATCTTGTTGCTGGTGTACCTGGGCTGGTAACTCCGGACCTCTTACTATGGATCCCAGTTGCTGTGAATGGATTCCCCCCTTGGTCTATCACATTGACCATGGCTGCTGGGTAGCAGGCAGAGCAGCAATACTGGAAACGCTTGGGTCCAAACCTCAGAGACAGTAGGAGAACAGATTAGATTTAGGGTCTAATCTGTAGATCACAGGAATACAGTGATATTGAAGATGTTTTCCAGCAGGTCTTTGAAGCAAGATGGTTTATTTGCTCACACTGGTTTGAAGTACAGTGATCAAGTCAGATGTTGAAATCAGAAAAACACTTACATGCTCACACAGCTCATCTTTTGTACAGTTCAGAAATAATCTATTTTTAGAATCAGGATGTAACCCTGCTTAGTAAAACGTAAATTTACATGCATTGCTAACGTTATTTACATTTATCTGTGAAATTCTGGAAACGCTGTGATGTCCTACACCTGGTTTTCAGATGCAAAGAATCCAGGAGCCAGTCTTAGTTAAAAGTTCCTGCCTTCAATGTTGGACCTTCACACATCAAAAGATTTAATTAACATGTGGTCTTTCATCAGACCGTTCGGAATACATATTCACACAGAACAACAAAAACAAGCTAGTTTCCCACATCACAAGAAGCTTGGTAAACACAGGCTTATTGTATAAGATATATACATCAGAACTAGGCATATCCTATAGCAAGGTTAAACAGAAAAAACAACTTTTCTACCTTGGTCTCAGAGATAACGATTTCCTATCTCACAATATACACATATCAAAATAAGTGCACGCGCAATTACATAAATAAGTGCCCTGCGCTATTTGCTTTAAATACATTTTTACCAAAAGTTATTTAAAAGTGATCCAGTTACAGGATATAATTGAGCAAACCAAGCAGATATTGGTTTATGCTGTCACCTGGCCCCTGCTTTGCCCTGCCTATGGTCTGGCTTGGATAGGGCTGTTGATGGGTAGATGGGGACGGAGGCCCTGGTTGGTCACTACATCAACTCCTATTATATTACGCCATCCTCTCTGCACTCCATGTTCTCAAGCCAACAATCCCTACTTTAAAGGGGAAAAGATATCCTCGCCACTAATATTCAGGACTGTCGCTCCAACAAAGAACTGTTGGTGATATAAGTAGATTATAAGTTTAAATTGTTTTGAAGAAGCATTCTGTAAAACAAATGTAATAAAATAAATAAATTATAAATAATAGCTAAGAAATATGAATTATGAAGTAAGGGTTGATTACAATAGTCCTTATTCAAAGGCATGATTAGAATCTTTGAGGCCTCATAGCAACATTTTGAAAGCAGCTCTCAAAGTTTCTATATCTCAACTCTCTCTTGCCTAAGTGAGTTGGCTGGCTGCCGGTTTCCCCCACCACTGTGTCCATTCTATAGTTCCCTTGCTGTTCAGTCAGGAACAGAACACAAGATTCCCCTTTGCTTTGGAGCAGAAGTAATCCCTTGGAGTATTGGCGATCACACAGACGAGAACTCATGAAGATCCCTACTGACCACTGACACTTTAAAGAAGAGCAAGAAATGGACATCACAGAGGAGAGCAGGGTCTGTGCAGGGCCCAGCAACTGATATTGTAGTTACTCCCATGTCCTTGTTGTTTTAAAACAAATATCACCTAACTGTATACTTTTCATTTAATTACAATGTACACATAGTAAAA
Source organism: Mixophyes fleayi (assembly GCF_038048845.1). Lineage (NCBI taxonomy): Eukaryota > Metazoa > Chordata > Amphibia > Anura > Limnodynastidae > Mixophyes > Mixophyes fleayi. The sequence goes on along the minus strand of NC_134409.1, from coordinate 119,859,373 downwards.
CAAAAAACAAATAGAGGTAATTTAACAATGACCACCATTCTTTTCTATTTTTACATATAAGAAAAACTTTGTTTTAGTAGTTGTTCCTTTGTGCATAAAATTGCCTGTTTGCTCCATTTTTGTATTCTCCACCCTCTGACACTGTTGCCTTGTGCACAAGGGTGCAAACGTGCAGGTCCAAGCATTGATTATTTGCCTTTTTCATCTTTTATCCTCATTAAATGGTACTTTTCCTGATTTATTTCTATGAAATGACAATTTGAACCTCATTAATTTTCTATCACTTGCATGAGATTTATCATCAAAAAGCGACTTGTTCACTGTTCCTTCCCCTCTTCTGTGCAGTAAAATTCTCAGACAAATCAGAGGTGGTGGGGGTCAGAGCTGCGTTTTATGTAAAAGAACAATTATAGAATTAATCTATCATTATTAGCACCTTAGACTTACATCTAGCTCTAAATCAGGTCAAAAATGTTTAATGTAAACGTGCTACTTATAGAAGTTATTATAAGTGAAAATATATATATAATTTATATTATTGCATTACAAGACACCATCAAGCATCTTGTAATTCAGACACAGACGCAAGACAACCTGTATCAAGGGCAGGCATTATATAGCAAATACAATAAATCTATTAAACAAATAAAGCAGTTTAGCCTTAAACATATATTTTTTTAGTTACATATTTGTAACATACAAAGAATGCACAACACAACACATAGCAATTTTTGAATTTGCTTGATGCATACACTATAAATAATTCACGCTGAAAAGCCTTTGTAGATGCATTCCTTTAAAAAAGAAATGTTTGTAAAGGAATTTGTGTAATCTATAAGGTTTAAGAAAGTGTCATGCAGTCCATACTTAATGGACCTTCAATGTCATTACAAACGTAATGATTATCATCCATTTGTGCAGCTCTTAGGTCTGAATTATATTTAATTACATTGCTGGTGTTGAAAAAGTATATTATATTAATGTTTTCATTTTTTTGTATCATGGCCTTCATACGTGCTACATTTAAAATATTAGCTCTTTGATTTTTTTGCCTGGCTTGTCATCAGGTTTTTTTTACAACTATACTTTTGATGTATGTAACAGGAAGGGGGTTCATTTCAGTTATATGTAACTCAATATTACATATAGTAGTAATATTCTACTTTAAAAATGGAGCACTATGCATTTTAGTACATAGAGCCCAATGGTTGATAGCACCTTGAACCCTTTGTAGGTCTGACATGGCTAAGGATAAACTCAGAAATTATGTTATAATAAACACTAATATGTTAAAAAAAGTGTAAAAAATATATATTGTGAGGATAAATTATAGCTGCACTCATTCCAGCTATGTTATAATTATTAAAAAATAATAGTTATTACAATAAACATGTAGCGTTCCCTTTAGAATGTAGACTCTGCTGGGCGGTTTTCTCTACCCATGTGTCATGTTTGTACCCTATGTCTTATGTCTGCCAATTATCCGTTCTCCTTGATGTCCCTATTTTGTCTTATGCTGAGTTGCTTTTGTATTCTATGCAATTTGTTCTGCTAATTACATTTTTTATTCTGCTTATCTGTCCCCTTTATTCTTATCTGAATGTACTTATGTAATTTTGTAAATTTGCTGTATGTACCACCTACGGCAATCTGGAAGACTTGTGGAAACTTATAAATAAAATATATTTGCTGCTGATTTACAATATTAGGGGAAATCCTAGCAGCTTTGTAGGTTGTGCAAGATTGCTTCTTGAATGTGGGGACATTGCTGGTGCATTGTGGGTTTGTTTGTCCACCCGCCTCTTGAGAATTGACCACAGGTTCTCAATGGGATTAAGTCTAGGGAGTTTCCTGGCCATGGACCACAAAATTTTATTGTTTTGATCCCTGAGCCACATAGTTATTACTTTTGCCTTATGGCAAGGTGCTCCATCATGCTGGAAAATGCATTGTTCTTCACCAAACTGTTCTTGGATGGTTGGGAGAAGTTGCTCTTGGAGGATGTTTATGTACCATTCTGTGTTCTTAGACAAAATTGTGAGTGAGCCCACTTCCATGGATGAGAAGCAACCCCACACATGAATCGTCTCAGGATGCTGTACTGTTGGCATGACACAGGACTGATGGTAGCGCTCACCTTTCCTTCTCCGGACAAGCATTTTCCAGATGCTCCAAACAATCTGAAAGGGAATTAATCAGAGAAAACAACTTTACCCCAGTCCTCAGCAGTCCAATCTCTGTACCGTTTTCAGAATATCAGTCTGTCCCTGATGTTATTCCTGGAGAGAATTGGCTTATTTGCTGGCCTTCTTGACACCAGGCCATCCTCCAAAAGTCTTCGCCTCACTGTGTGTGCAGATGCACTCACACCTGCCTGGTGCCATTCCCGAGCAAGCTCTGCAGTAGTGGTGCCCCGATCCCGCAGCTGAATCAACTTTAGGTGATGGTCCTGGCACTTACTGGATGATCTTGGGCGCCCTGAAGCCTTCTTCACAACTATTGAACCTCTCTGCTTGAAGTTCTTGATGATCCCATAAATGGTTGATTTAGGTGCAATCTTACTAGTAGCAATATCCTTGCCTGTGAAGCCCTTTTTTCATGCTAAGCATTGATGACTGCACATGTTTCCTTCCATGGTTAACAGAGGAAGAACAATAATTTCAAGCACCCCCCTTCTTTTAAAGCTTCTAGTCTGTTATTCTAACTCAATCAGCATGACAGCGTGATCTCCAGCCTTGTCCTCGTCAACACTTTCACCTGTATGAACAAGAGAATCACTGACCTGATGTCAGCTGATCCTTTTGTGGCAGAGCTGAAATTCAGTGCAAATGTTGTTTTTGGGATAAAGTTCATTGTCATGGCAAAGAGGGACTTTGAAATTAATTGCAATTCATCTGATCACTCTTCATGACATTCTGGAGTATATGCAAATTACCATCATAAAAACTGAGGCAGCAGACATTGTGAATAATAATATTTGTGTCATTCTCGTTGCAGGAAGAAAGAAAATTATGAAGCCTAGCGATCTTGCTTTGCGCAAACAAGATACATACAGTGGGGCTGATACAGAGCACTTAATCTTAAAAAAGATCTCTGAAAACTAGCATATTTCTGCCCATGTGCAGAACTGTACACATCTTTAGTTGGTTGAGTCTGGTTTATATGCCTCCTAAAAGGCGTATTTGCGTATTTCGGCAGGTGTGCATTAACCACAATTACGGAAATGCGCCTTTACTGTACTCACCCAATGTTAGAACTACTTTCCCTTGCCCAACCTGCATCACCAATCACAAGTGGGCGCAAATGCCATAATCTCTTAAGTCTACATAGGCACATATGTGTATTCATCCTTCTCGATTTCATGCTACACACACTGGCGTGTGACCCCCTCTGCCCCAGTAGGTGCAGTTGCACAAAATTAAATGCGCTGCGTTCCAATATATTTTAGTTCCATAAATGATCCATTATATTTATTATATATATCTCCCTGGACTAAGCATAATTAAACAAAGAAGTTGTTAGAGCAGCGGTTCTCAAAGTGTGCGCCACGGCTCCCAGGGGTGCCACAGTGCTGCCACAGGTGCAGTGGCCAGGAAAACAAAAAACAAAAAAAAAGTTACCAATCCGGCGCCGCCTGGGACCCAGCATCCTCCTCCTTCCTTGCTTCTCACTAAATGTCAGGCATGACGTCATCACACCCGACATTTAGTGAGAAGCGGCAGCAGAGAGGAGGATGCTGGCCCCGGGCTCCGCCAGATTGGTAGGATTGGTAAGAAGACAGAAGAAATAGAAGAAAGAAGGCCAAGTATGGTAAGTAAAGAAACGGAAGGGAATTAGTGATTGGAAACAGCAATGGAGGGGCAAAAGAATGAATGAGGGGGCAGAGTGAGGAGGATGAAGAGCGGCAGAGTGAGGATGAAGAGGGGCAGAGTGAGGACGAAGAGGCGCAGAGTGAGGATAAAAGAGGGCACAGGGTGTGGATGAAAGAGAGCACAGAGTGTGGATGAAAGAGATCGCAGAGTGTGTGGATGAAGAAGGCCACAGAGTGTGTGGATGAAGGAGGGCACAGAGTATGTGGATGAAGGAGGGCACAGAGTGTAGAAGAAGGAGGGCACAGAGTGTGGATGAAGGATGTCACAGAGTGTGGATGAAGGAGGGCACAGTGTGTGTGTGGATGAAAGAGGGCACAGAGTGTGTGGATGAAAGAGGGTGCAGAGTATGGATGAAGGAGGGCACAGAGTGTGTGGATGAAGGAGGGCACAGAGTGTGTGGATGAAGGGGCATAGAGTGTGTGGATGAAGGGCGGCACATAATGTGTGGATGAAGGGGCACTGAGTGTGTGGATAAGGGGCACATTGTGATGATTTTTGTACATGTTGTTGTTATATTTTGTTTGATCTTTTCCTCTGAATATTAGATGTAAATTATTCTTTGACAGAAATATAATTGAAAACAATATATAAAAATATTATTTTCCCTTGGATTTATGTGTATTATTTTTGCAAACAACTTACTAAATATATCTGACATTAAATACTTATTACGTTATTATGACCCAACTACTTATAAAACGGGACTTCTCGGTAATTATTTTGGAGGGGTGCCTTGAAAAAAATCTGAAGACTCTAAGCGTGCCGGAAACTGAAAAATTTTGGGAACCACTGTATTAGAGATTAGAATGTTGTTAAATACAGTACAATCATCAAAGATACCAGCTCTATTGGTATTATATATAAACATACATTACAGAAACTAAATTTAATAATTTGATGTCTTGTCACAGATGATGAGCATACGAGCAGATAATTAAATTAGTTGTTTCCTATACCTTATATTTACAAGAACATATATTGGCAATAACTCAGTTTTCTCCAGCTCTCCTGTTCAGGAAGGAACATATCAATTAAAAAACTCAGCTAGAAGAATGTTAAGATCAACATTAAAAACATGACTGTAGAATAATGCAACATTTCAGCTTTTGTTAGGGAACAATAACTTGGTAATTATGCCATTCAAAAGCACATAAGTTAGGTGAATTCATGTTACAATAAATAAAACAAAGTCAAGACAAGACAAGATAACAAAATTATTTACTGGAAAATGACAGTTCATTGTATAAATGTTTAGTAATAACACTACATAATTAATAATTTTGTTACGAAACGGGGTTCTACTGGCGTGAGGACATTTTTTTCATCAACCGTTTCTCACGGTTTAATGTACTTTTTAATCTAACGATATACACCACATCATCAGTGTATTATGTGTATTGTTATTTCATGTTTTTAGGTACATTTTGTCCTTGCTATTACCTGCAATATTGTATGTATTTTGCTTGCGCTTAGATCTGGTTTCTAATCAGAACAATGTCTGAATGACTGTTACCATAGCTAGCTGACAGCCCAAGTTAACTAGCTAAGTCAACAGGTAATCTGAGGGGCAATTAGGTTAGAACTTCAAGATGATTTGCAATGTGCCTTCACAGTACTATACTGGCTGAAATACTATTGGGAAATGTATTAATACGTATCAATCTATATGTTTTTGTATCAAAATATCTCAGTATCTAAGTATCTCAGACTTAGATTGTGTACTGCTGCAGATACAAAACTAGCAGGTTAATTGGCAGCTACCAAATCGACCCTAGTCTGTGTGGGTGTGTATGTTCGAAAATTTAGACTGTAAGCTCAAATGGGGCAAGGACTGATGTGAATGTGATCTCTGTACAGCGCTGCGTTATTAGTGGCGCTATATAAATAAATAACGATGATGATGATGAATGTGTGAAATGTCTTATTGTTTCATTCAAACGTGAAGTGTCATTCGCTGATGTAATATTGTAAACCTTTGTTTAGTGTATACTGCAAAATAGATAATACAGTCAAGCAATTCCATTGTATATTCAAGGTAACAGAGACACGGGGCCTGTGTCATTTAGGAGAGCAAAGCATAAAAAAGGAGCAACTTTGCACTTGGGCAAAACCATATTGCATTGGAGGGGATAGTGAATTTAAAAGGTGGGGAGATATTTAGAGTTGGTGTAGGGCTATCAAGTATTTGTGTGCTAGATAAAAAAAACAGACAGTATTTATCTTATGTGCAAAATAATAAACTCATTTGCACCCCTTGCATTGTAACATGGTTTGAACATTTACTCCTTTTTTTGAGCATGATTTTTGTAGGCATGTGCAGCAAAATGCATATTAAATGCAAATAAAACAATAATAAAACCAACTCTACATACGTCTCTTAATCATCATTGATTAAATAATTTAAAGACTTGTTAGGAACTATTACTACAATAATATTCATCTTCCCTTCCTTGAGCACAAAAGTTGCTTTTCGTCTACTTAGGTGGTAATGTAGCTTTAAATGAAAGATATGCTACTCACCTCCTTACAGGGGCGGATCTAGAAATTTTTTCTACCCCAGGCAATATAGGGGGGGTGATTTAAGCCCCGCCCCTTTCTAAGTTCTAAGGTTGCCGGCGGCTGCACAGTATGTGCAGGTCCGTTCGGCAGTGATAATGTGCTGTCCCGCTGCTCTGATTTTGTTTAAAACACCATCAGAGCAGCCGGGCAGCACATTATCACTGCCGAGCGGACCTGCACAGTGTGCAGCCGTCGGCAGCAAGCCCCTGCTAGGGGGGCAATCGCCCCAATCGCCCCCCCCTGGATCCGCCACTGCCTCCTTAATAACTTCATGCAATTGTTCTATAGCTGAGTGATACACATGGAAAGAATGAAGAGAATAAAATATATTCTGTATTTACAGTGGACACTTCACCAACATATAGTGTAGGCAGCCACTTGGTATTTGCACAGTACAGTAACTTCCTGATTTCACTGGCTCCTGGTCCACTTTACAGTATATGTTTATCTATATATTTACAGTAACTCAAAGTATTTTAGCTCAGCCAACTCTTGCGTGTCTATATAAAGGCAAGTTTAACCCAAAAGGGACTAGCCAACCATGTAGGAAATCCAAGCATCAGAATTTTAACAACAGAGCACAGTAGTTATTACTGTTAAACACAATGTTAAATGCAATATAAGATTTCAAACTTAATACGTACAACTTGTTTATGTATCTGTCCCTTTAATAATTAAATGCATGTTTTGTAAAATAATGAATAATGAAAACTAGAACAACTATATTTTGATATATTACAACATATTAAATACACCAGATCATATAGATGGTATTATCTTGCGCTTTTTAATTACAACTTACTGACTTTTATTACAGCATACAAATCCCTGAGGCCCCTGCATTAAATTAGATCCTAATCTGTTTTTTTTATCTATTTTTTTTTTATTTTTTATAAAGATTAATGATTTTCAAGATCATAGAAACCTTTTAGTAACACATTTTCTAGCAAGGTTATTAATTGTATGATGGGCTTTCTCAATCCATGGTGCTAATTATAAGTTACAAAGGACCAGTGGCATCAGAATCCCATTGTTAGATGTGTAATATAATTATAGAACTTGTATTAATTATGGTAATAGGTGCATAAAATGACAGTACTGTACATTATTATTGTACTGATTACATAACCTAACTTCTAGCACACAAACAGAATGTTATATAATTAATAGACAGAAACCAATGTAACAAAAAAATAAAAAGTAGGGCTGATTTTGTTCTGACAATGAAACATATTTATGATTTTTTTTTTACCTTTTATGCATTTGATACTTTTCTCCTTACCTTTTTAAAATGTATTATGTAGGAAATGTTTTTAGTGTAATGTTATTGTACATTTATGTCTACTGACATTGTTGTATTGTATTACATATTATTATCATACAATTATTTGTAAGAAAATCAAATATATGGATAAGCAATTGGTCACAATTTACACTTGATGATTAACATATTTTTAAATAAGTAGTCATGCCACATGAGCACTTCAAGCTTAAATGCTTTATTTGCTTACACATTGCCATAAATATATGTGCTGAGTTCTTGTCACACAAGCTTTGATAGGCTTAGTGAAGGCTGCCTGTAGCATTTATAGAGCACATTGCTGCTTAGTATGAACATTTTGATATAATATAAGAAAAATGTGTTAGTTTTTGAAAATACATTGTCTGATAACATTTTATTTCAAGCTACTGACTTGCCTTTTATTATAGTATAGAAAAGTAATTACATTTATATGAATTTTGCATATAGAGAGATGAAATTTTAAAGGAATAGCATGTTTTTAATTGATTTGTAGAAATGAGTAATGCAATCTGACTTAGTTCAAGATTCTATGAAATCCAGTGTAAATCACTATGTGATTGTCAAGCTTCAAAATAGAAAAAAGTACTGCTTTTCAGCAAAATTGTGTTAAAAAATTTACATTTTAACCAAAAAAAATTAAGCAAATTCTATTTTAAAATTCTATTTAAAAATTCTAGTTTAAAATCACAAATAAAACTACTTTTCTATTTTCCTTTATGTGTACTCTTCATAAACTTCAATCCTCTTTTCTTTATGACATTTATTTTTGTTTAAACCAGTTCCAAAACTACTATGAGGGAAATTCAATTCCAGGCGACATTCCATCGGAGCCTCACGTGATGTTCGGTACCTAAAACGTTACTGATTTTTGCGGCATCCCAGCAAAGTTTTAGGTACCCTAATACCCAGAAATAGACACACCCGCACATCAGATGAGGTACCTACGGTACCCAGCACTGAACTGAATTGCCCCCAATGAATTGATTTAAAGAAAAACTACTAGAACTACTGACCTAATACTACAAATATTTGAGCAAACCTAAAACTTGAAATTCGCTCATTTCTATTGATAAGCAAAGAAAATATAGTGTATATCGCAATAAGGTAATTAATAAGTACATATCAGAGTTGGATATATACTCACCAAACACATTATTATGGATCAATAATCAAACAAGGTATCTCAGGCGCATACTGTATGGTAAACAAGATATCCGAGGTATAATCAAACACAATCCGATAGCATGTACAATATCCAACACAAAAAGAAATATGACAGTCTTACTTTTCCACATTTAGTTGAATTGCAGAATATATAACCGGATGTGTTATTTATTTTCTGAATTTCCAACCGATTATTTCATCTGTTCCATTATTTGTCTCCACAGCAATAATTGTATATGCAAAAGATGGAAATGGGAACATGATTAATGTATAATAATACCATAACTGAACAATGTATGCTAATACCAGAAAGGAGCCACTAAAAAGTTGTGCATTTAATTAGTAGATCCTAATAGCACCACAAGTGAAAGTAATAAAATGACAAAAGTTATTAGCCACTTATTAATGTGCTTACATTATGTGCATATTCATATTTTTCCTAAAATCACATATTTTTGCTTTTTTTTCTCCCCCTACATTATTATTAACCTCAATAACACTAATTTCCAGTCATTTGCAGTCAATTTTGACCATCTCACAGGTCACAATATTATTTTCATACTATTTCAAACAAAGACTGCGGCGACCTGGCTGGATGCTAAGAGACAGAGCAATGACACAAACACACGGCAGTTCCTAGCACATCTAGGACACATTGGCACACAGCAGTGTCAGAAAAGAAAAGTGGTGCAAGATGGAATTGTCCTTGGATCATGAAACCAGTTATGGTTAATTTGATCGTTTCTTGGATAACTGTGGTAATTCTACAGCTAATACATTCTATATTGAAAATATAACTATATACACTTGTTACTTCTCACATAAATGAGGCGCATATGACAGTCATGTACAGCTTGGCAAATCCTGAGATGTGCCTGACTGAGAATATACCCATAAATGCACTTTTCGATGCATGCATATTTTCCTCCTTATGTTAAGGGCGTAAGTGTGTCAAATTCTACATGAGCCCCGTAATGTTTTAATTTTTGCAGTCTGCTAAATTCAGCAAATAAATAGTAATTGTACAATAAAATGCGCAGACATATGTCATGTTTAAGCTTCCACTCTGTAGTCATTGTGAACTTCTTTTGTGTTAGGGCTTCAGTGAGAAATGTAATTTTGTTAGATGTGCCCTAACTTTTGCATACAACAGTAAATGAATACAAGTCACATATATTGCGTGATATATCTCTATCTGATACATGGAATAATTACATCCTAATATAGTCTATTCTGGCAAGAATAGAGACAGTATTATATATGAATCATTATGCGCACTTCTTACTAAAGTGTGACCTCGAAAGATTGCAAAATTGCAGAAATTAAGTAAGAATCTATGCTAGCTGGTTATTACGATGGAAAGGTAGTATCTCAAATCAGGGAAATCATTTTTCTATTTATGACATGTACAATTGAATAGATTTAGAGCGTGTCTGGATAAGTAGTTTTTATCTTATTCTAGGAATTCTCTCTCTGCTGTTCACAGGAACAGCAAAAAAATAGGCACGATGGATACGAATAGGAATGCAAGCATCATTTCCATACATTCTTGTACATGTAGGAACAGGCTGGCAAGGGGGCAATTGTCCCCCTCTCAATTCCCCTACTATTACTGAAATTCAATGAGCTGCCTCTGACCAGTGATATACTTTTGGTCTGGACCAGCTGTGCTTAAAAGTAACTGCAGGGTAGATCTATCACAGTAATGATACTGTCTGTTGTTTAAAACAGCAATGAGAGAATAGTGACAGGATGTTGAGCAACCTATCATTTTATTCTACCGCATGGGTGAATTGCAACCAATTAGAAGCCTCCATTCTCTGCCCTGCTCCTTTCAGTCTCAGCAAATTCATATATTGTCATATTGAGGTATATCTGCAATGATTGGAAGAAGCAGTGTGAGAGTGGAGGCTTCTTATTGGATGTAATTCTCTTAGCCCATTTTCAGGAATAGGCCAGAGGTCAGAAGAATATAATGAGCTTTGATTGCATATGGATCTGGGAAGATTTCTTCCTTGAAGGTATCTTACTAGGCTTTGAAACATGGCTGCAGAATTGGCATCCATCCGGCCGCAAGACCACTAGTAAGGTTGGACACTGATGTTGAGTGACAGGGCCTGGCTAGCAGTGTTTTTGTCTGTAAGTCTGTATTTTGTTTTTATAGGCATTCTTCAAATCGGATTTATTTTGCCACTATAACCGTTGTCGGTGGCATTACAGTCGTAAATTGGTACCCAACCCGAAAAAATGACAGCCATGAGGTTTATTTATAATCTAGGACTTTCCCATGCTGTAAGAGCTGGGTAGTGTGAAAGTCCCAGGTTATAAATAGACTTAATGGCTATCATTTTTTCATTATGCTATGAGAGCTCCTGCAGTCAGGAGCTAGTATGTGTCATCTGAATTCTGTTTTTTATGTTGCCAATCATGTTCCAGTGGATTTTTTGGGTTTTTCAAGCTGGAAGAAAAGAAGAATTTTTTGCAAACCTGGAATTAATTTTATTAGGTGTTTTTTTATTAACAGCCACAAATCTTTGGAATACTTTAATTAGATCATTTTTTTAAAGTTTTGAACATTGGAGCTATTACAGACGAAGAAAGAACCTGGTGATTACTGGGATTTTTTATTTATTTTGAATAAATTTATTGGTCAAATGAGATATGTGGGTTACGTAAATTTTGCTGTAAAGCCACCAGACCAGCCGGCATTGCTCTTTTAATGTAGACATTGTGACTGTCGACACTACTACTATTGACAATCACAATGTCCACATTTTAAGCATGTTAACAGAATGAATCTGTCAACATTTACCCAGTAAACATTTTCATGTCGACAAGATAAACATTGACAGATCCACCACTGGAAATATGACCACCACCGACTTTAGTTGTACTCAGGAAATTGGAATTTTACTGTATGCCATGAGAATGGGAGTCATACCATATATACTGTACAAGAGTTACATAGTGGTGAGCATAAGTATTCAGAACATTTCAAGATAATATATATTGAGAGCTTATGCATTCGACTGGCAATGAAATAAACATATAAAACTGAACGGAGTACACAAGGGTGGATCAGAAAAGGGGACTGAGGCCTGGGTCGGGACCTCTGACATCCCCAACTCTACCACTTGAGGAGCAAAAGCATACAATTGTAACAGGCTGCTGAGTAAAAACTCGCACAGGTTAATGGCAGATACAAAGATCAATGCTTGAATATATGGCAGGATGGCCACTGTCTTGATCTTGTTTTCTCTAGACTATGCTCAGTTTCTGATTTCCTTAACACTCCTTCCCCCCTCTCAGATCATCACCTTATTAGCTATACGCTTACCCTCAGTTCTTTACCCTCCCCAGTGTCAAACTCTTCCAAGCCTCCTCACAACTACAGGAATATCAACTCTATTAATCTTCAACAGTTTTCCACCTCTCTTCAACACCTTCTCTCCCCAATTTCTACAGCCTCCTCCACTGATCGGGCAGTACCCCATCAAGTGGCTCCAGCAACACTACATACTCCGCGTAGACCTTGTGGCCAACCATGGCACACTAACGTAACACAAACTCTAAAAAAAACTTTCTTGTAAAACAGAATGTCAATGGCGTAAATCTTGTACCTCTAATGATTTCCTAACATATACTGGTATCTACCACTCCTATAGAAATTCTCTGGACACTGCAAAACAAACATACTTCTAATTTCTCATCTATGCTCAGGCTTTTAACCCCAAACGCTTACTTAACACATTTAAATCTCTTCTCCATCCTAGCACCCCAAATCCTCCGACTACCATCAGTGCCCAGGATCTTTCTTTCTATTTCAAGGACAAAATAGATAAGATCAGACTTGAAAGTATATCATCTCCCACGACAAGCAATCAGCTCAATTCCTTTGTAGCACCCTCTGACACCATCTCTTCATTTGATCCCACATATGAAGAGGAAGTTTCTACTCTATTCTCATCTTCATACTCTACCTCCTGTCCTCTTGATCCCATTCCCTCACAAATTAGTAGGTCCTTGTCTCCTGTGCTCATTGCACCTCTAACTAAAATCTGTAATCTATCTCTTTCTACTGGTATTTTTCCATCAATATTCAAGCATGCAGTGATTACTCCTATTTAAAAAAACAAAATTCTGACCCAAACTCTCTCTAAAATTACCATCCTATCTCTCAGCTCCCATACCCCTCCAAGCTTCTCGAGAGAATTGCCTACACTTGACTCACACATTTTCTTACAGTAAACAACCTACTGGATTCCGTTCAGTCAGGTTTTCGCTCTCAACACTCCACAGAGACTGTGCTGACAAAGGTTGTCAATGATTTGATCATAGCAAAAAGTAAAAGCCATTACTCTCTCCTAATTCTCCTGGATCTCTCTGCTGCATTTGACACTGTTGAACACTTCCTGCTCATACAAACGCTACAATCCCAAGGTCTTGAAAGCACTGTCTTATCCTGGTTCTCATCCTACCTATCTAATCGCTCTTTCAGTGTTAATTTCTCTGGATCCACCTCTGCTCAGCTTCCTTTATCAGTTGGAGTACCACAAGGCACAGTCCTAAGCCCTTTTGCTATTCTCTATCTATTCCACTTCTCTTGAAAAACTAATAAGCTCCTTTGGATTTCAGTATCTTCTCTATGCAGATGATACACAAATCTATCTATCCTCTCCTGATCTTTCACCATCTGTGTTGTCTCGCGTTACTGACTGTTTTTTTGCCATAACATCTTGGATGTCTTCTCGCCAACTCAAACTCAATCTTTCAAAAACTGAATTAATAATATTTCCACCCAAAAACAGAAGCTTCCTACCTGACATTTCTATTTCTGTTGATAACATGATCATAAATCCTACCCCGCAATCTCGCTGCCTAGGTGTAATACTTGTCTCACAACTATCATTTATTCCCCACATTGACTCATTATCTAAACATGTTACATACATCTAAAGAACATTTCCAGAATACGCACATATCTCACACAAGACACTGCAAAAACCTTAATTCATGTACTCATTATCTCTCACATAGACTATTGCAATTTCCTCCTTACTGGTCTTCCCAAAATCAGACTTGAACCCCTACAATCTATTTTGCACGCAGCGGCTAGATTGCTTTTCCTTGCAAAACGTTCTTCCTCTGCTGAGCCACTCTGTCAGTCTCTACATTGTTTGCCTGTATTTCAACGAATCCAATATAAATTATTCTACTAACATACAAGGCCATCAGCAAAATTGCACTAACATACATCTCCTCATTTGTCTCAAAATATCTCCCAACTTGACACCTCTGTTCTGCACAAGATCTGCGTCTTTTTTCCACTCTCATCACATCCTCCCATTCCGGGTTACAGGGCTTTTTTCGGGCTGAACCCACTTTATGGCATTCCCTCCCTCGCACAGTAAGACTTTCCTCTAGTCTCCAAACCTTCAAGCGTTCTCTGAAAACCCACCTCTTCAGACAAGCTTATGATATTCCTCAACCAGCATCTTAATCTCCCTAGGTTACCCTATTACCACCCTCTACATAGCTAATACAAGACAACAACACCCTGACCAATATTGCCATGTGACTGATCACACAGCCCACCCAATACTTTTACCCTTGCATTCTAGCTGGTCCATTGTGCAATATGATGTAGCACATGCCCTTGTGTTCAAACTCCCATTGTCCCATAGATTGTAAGCTTGCAAGCAGGGTTCTCTTACCTCTCTGTCTGTCTGTATTACCCAGTATTGTTTTAGTAATGTTTGTTCCCAATTGTAAAGCGCTACGGAATTTGCTGGTACTATATAAATAAATGATGATTATGATAGCATTCAGAAGTAGGTCTGAAAAGCCTGAATATTTGAGTGCATTTGTGGGATTTACTGTTTAGGTATGCAGTCATTTTCTCCATGGTTGCTAAGTACCAGATTTTATTAAATTTTCCATCCTGTTTTTATGCACTCAAAATGCAAGTAAATTGCATAAATGTACATAGGTATGAATTCAGACTGTTCAGTGGGCCATGGACAAGTCAGGTTGGGCAAAAATTTGTGATCCTCTCCAACCCCATGCTAAATGTTGCAAGCCCTCCACTACAAACAGAGTTGTTCACTACTGTCTGCTTGGATCAATTCATCAGTTGATATCAGTCCTGCACTAACCTCAAGTTTTCTTACTAATAACATATTTATTCATTTTGATAATATTTTATACTAAAATGTAAATAATAATAGTATTTTCAGAAAGATTCATCTGAAGGAATTGTCGTCAGCTCAGCAAACCTCTTACAAGACAAATATATTATATATCTAGCGGGAAAAGGAGAAGATGAGGGTAGGGAAGTCTAAATCTACCGCGCCAATGATATAGAGCATATTCTCATAATTAACGATATCAGACAAAGACAAATATATGACTTATTTTTCTCATTAAATCCATCCAACAAATAATTAAAAAGGAGGTATGCCAAATATAGCTGATATATCTACTACTAAAATATAATATTCCACCTCTTACTGTGAAAAACAAGTAATGCTAGAGATAATCTTACATTTTTCCTAGGGGGGGCATTGACCCATATAATACATTTAAAAAGTTTAATTAACTCATGTATTAACATAACGTTTAGATTAATTAGATCCATTATTTTATAGTGTATATTTATTCTTACAGATCTTAAAATATATTTTCTTGCCACAACTAAATAAGTTAATACAGAGCATTACCCATCAGATTTCTATTTTTTAGGAGATTTTGGATATAGAGCGACTTTGCTAAGGTCAACAAGGTCTTGAGCAGAAATATTATGCTCCATACTTCAGGCCAAGGCAGGAATTCCATATATTTTCTCTTGTAATGACACTCACGATAAAAGTTAACAGCTAGACCCACTGGGATTTATTAAATGTAACAAGAATCCTCTCTTGTTGTTCCAAAACTAGGCAGTAATTCAAAGTAAAAGGGATAAAGTATCTCAGAGATAGATAAAGTAAATAGCTTTTTACAAGTTCCTTTCTATAATTTAAATTGACATGAATAGAGATGAGCGAATCGTCTGTCGTTTGATTCGCAGAAATATTTAGAACTTTTTACAATTAAAAAGATTGCCAAATTTTATATTCTTGGTACAAACAGAAAAAGAAATGCTTAAAATGTTTTAGGGGTAAAGAAAAAAAGTTGTGTACAATAAAAATTTGTTCTTGTTATTTTTGCTGATGATGTTTTACAGATTTTGAAATTAAAAATGTTTATTTGAAGATCATTTTTAGCGAACCCGTATAGTTAAAATATTCCCAGTGAATAAGCATCCGACTGTTTATTTCATGAATTTATTTGGGACTCTGAACAAGAGCACATTTTTTTAGTTTTCAAATTCAATTGGGTATTTCTGAGTGTGCACATTGGAAATGTAAATGAAACAGATTATCTTTAATTAACGTTGGATTTCAAAATAAATGTGTTTATGATTCTAGTGTTATTTTTTGCGAAATTTGAACACTAGTGTATGATGGCTTTGGCATTAGGTGACTCTAAAAGATTGCATTAGCTCCTAGCCATGGTGCTGCAATGGATGTATGAATATTGCGACATGATGCATTTGTGTGAGAATTAGTCAAATAGTGAGTAGACTTCCTGGCTGTGATCTTTGCCAGAAAATGCATGGCTCCGGAGGGCCCTATTCTAAAGGACTGGATTGATCTTTTAAATAATACTGTAGGACACAAACGGTTTATGTATACTAGTCGTAAGTTGACTAATAAATATGAGAACATTTGGTATCGGTGGAGGATTTCTCCTTATATTATGAAGGGACAGCAGGAGATGGATGGCACTATGATATATATATATATATATATATATATATATATATATATATATATATATAGTGCCAAATATGCCTCTTTGCCACAGTTCCCCTATATGGAATCTGATAAAAACACGGCAAGTCTGCAACAGGGTTAAAGGTTACCTGGGTTCCTCTTTTAGCACACACACACACTGATGTTCCACTAGGTGTGATTGATTTACTTTGCTGTGATGTATTTGTAGTGCTTGGGATGGAGGATAGAAACACTGTCTGTATGTGTGAATGGGAACACCGATGCCAGTAAGTGTCCGGCTTGCAGACAGGGAAGTAATGTCTAGCCAGATGTAGGTGGTGGGGATTTTTGTGCACTGTTTCTGGATCTAATTGCTGAACCAGCATTGGAACTGTATACCATCCTGACAACTGCTAATAAACAATTAAATGGTTCAGCATACCTGTGTCAGATTCCTGTGAATGCTGTACTTTCTCACAATATTTTTATATATTCTTATGTTGAAATGATAAAGACCACTTTTTGTGAAGGACACTTCACAAATTTTTTTTTTTATTAAACTGTATTCTTATATTGTATGTTTAACCACCAATTATTTTCTGATTTACACAATGCTAAAATATTGTAAGTTTGATATTATGACACTGTTACTACCCCTGTGTGGGTTTAGCTTTAGTTTAATGTTGTTAAGGTTTTTTTTCAATAATGTAATAAATTTCAGTAAAACATTTGCTTAAACATAAGACTTCCTGGCTTATTTATGTAGCTACAGGACCATGACTTTGCCAGCACTGAACTGGTAAATTCCTAACTAGAGTTTAGCATATCTCACTCTGAACTATTCTGCCCACTCATCGGAAAAGGTTGAAATTAGGCGAAAATTTGTCTGAAAAAAAGAAAACCTTCATATTTTATTAATGTGATTTACTACAGTAAGTTGAATTTGAGAAATTTCATTTGGACGCAGAAAGTGCTTGGTACATATAGCAAAGAGAGTTGTTTACAGACAAAATTCAATTGAACTGGCAAAGTAAAACATAATTTTCCTCTCATGTTTTTTAAATGCAAGTGGGACTTTTATCTCACAAAATATCTCACATGTTTTATTTCTTGACAGGTGCAAAAAAAATAAAATAAATGCAACATATGCTTCTTAAAAGTAAATTAAAATTTTAAGCCACTATGATGGTGTGAAGTGGGATGACTCAACTATAGATGTTAATAACTAATAACTGTTTGTTTCATCATGCAAAGAAGCATTTGGCGTTGATATGAGAGACATTTTCAAAACTGTTCAGTAAAATATTTACCTCATTTTACATTTGGCAACAACATTTTGCACATTTCTCCAGCGCAATTTGAAGTATTCCCAGTACAACCTGAACTATGCCACACAACAGAATTAGTTGGCTATAGTTGTCCCAGCTCTAGTTACAGACCATCATTTGTAAAATACAATGTTTCAAATACAGTGAGGAATGGAAATTCAAACACTGTATTGACGAAAATTTCACAACCCTGCATAAAAGTTACATCCAAAAGCTTGAAATTTGACATTTCTACTTTGGAGGGTTGAGAACTTTGCTGGCGTCACTGCCATTATCAGATTGAAGCCAAAATAAATCATCATTTTTGCAGCTTTGAGGTTAGGACCCAAATTTTGCTAACGGGTCTGTCTGGTGTCCTAATACGCTGAGCATGTTCAGACATACTTTTGGAACCGAAATCAGACATGCTCTATGCCAGGGTTTCCCAAACCCAGTCCTCAGGGCTCCCCAACAGTGCAGGTTTTTCATATCTCCTTGCTGGAGCACAGGTGTATTCATTACTGACTGACACATTGTAACAGATCCACAGGTGGTCCTAATTATGTCACATGTGAGCCAGAAAACCTGCACTGTTGGGGAGCCCTGAGGACTGGGTTTGGGAAACCCTGCTCTATGCTAATACTTTACAATTAGATTTTATTTATCATTTATTTACTACATTCTACAAAAATGACAGCTAGAATCTGATTGGTTGCTATAGGCTAAAGGTGATTAGTGGTGCCCACCAAGTGCGCTTCAGAAATTGTCTCCTGTATTTATATATTCAAACAATGTCTCATGAGCCTATTTATTTTAATAAACACATCCTTCTTAGTTATCCCTATATTAACTTAGAGACTACTAGAGTCCAATAGATTTTTATAGGTTTTTCTCTATTGTACAAATGACCCATACCTTTACATATCACTTCCACCTTTATCTCATTTAGTACTGGTTTAGGCACAAATTTTTTTTTTCAGTTGTCATAGGTGTATATGCTATTTGAGGGCCTCATCTCTAGGCCAACTCTAAACTCTGTGCGCTTGAGTCATTAAAGTAAGTAAGGCAAAACAAGGAGTAAATGTTCTCCAGGAAAAACCATGTTACAATGCAAGGGGTGAAAATTAGTTTATTATTTTGCACATAAGGAAAATACTGGCTGTTTGTTCATGTAGCACACAAATACTTGATAGCTTTATGTTTACACTGAAATTTAAAGTTGATCTAGGACATGCCCTACCCCAACTCTAAATCTGTCCCCACATTTCAAATTTACCTCCCCCTAAAATGCAATATGGACTTGGCCAAAGTTACTCCTTTTTTATGTTTGCTCTCCTTAATGACTCAGGCCCTATATGATGTTGTGAGGTGTAAAATTCCACATTCACGCATAAGTCCTCTGTAATATGCAGCTGACTCTGTTTCCAGGCTTATCTCTTACTAGTACTCCTCCGCTGGTGCAAAAATATGTGCTGAGGGTGATGATCGTCAACACTAATGTTACAAAAAAAATGGGATACATAAATAAATTAAAAAGCCCAGAATAGCTCCCCCTTCCCCCAAAGCAATATGAGCTACAAACATCACCAGCAGAACCATACAAAGACAGGCTGGACTGGACATATTATAACAGGGAAACTTGCAGTGTGGGGTCGCCCTATTATAGTGGGACCAAGGCCTATTTTGCTCAACACAAGTTATTTGGATTGACTCTCAGTGATGTTAGACAGCTGGAAAAGTATTAGAGTCAAAAGCACCTGTCTGACAAGGTCCTTACTTTCAAACTCTCAGTGACTTGCTGCTGCCTGCCGCTCCTCACAATAGTAACATGATTGACAGGAAGTCCTGGAAGGAAAACTGTGTTGCGTGGTTCCCAAATCATCGATCTACAGCTTTTAAAATATACATTTCTTAGCAATTCGTAATTTTTGAGCTGAAATTCAACCGATTTCCCACAAGCAGATTTTGGGGTGCATTGTACACCCAATTCATTGCTGTGATTTGACTTTTTAATAAGAAATAAAGGGATTAAATTATTCCCAAGAGTAGGTTATTGAGTATATACATTACTTTATTCTAGTTTTGGGGGGAGGGACACAATGAAATTGCTTTTAAGGAAAATCACAGATTTTCTTATATAAGAAAACGTAATGTCATAAAAGTATTCTGCACACTTTGAAAATAAGAATTAAAAACATTTTAATATAATGAAACAATGCAGATATACAGCTGTATAATATGGCTATTTAATGTGCTTAAAATGACACATATTGAGCTGAAAAGGGGGTGCCATGTTTATTGTTTGCAGGGAGATGATTAGAGCAGGATGAAAGGATTGAAACAAAAAATGCAGAACTTGTTTAACCTGATCATAGGAGTATTGCAAGGTAAAGCTACTCAGCAAGTTCCCTATTTAGAGTTGGACATGTAGGTGTAAAATTTTTATTGCAAAAATGTGTACATATATGTGTATGTTGTGCAATATGCGTATAACTGAAAACAAAATTATATCTCAGCCAGCCGTATGTCAGGGGGTAAATGTATCAAGCCGAAAGTTTTCCCGCGGGTTTGAAAAGTGGAGATGTTGCCTATAGCAACCAATCAGATTCTAGCTATCATTTTGTAGAATGTACTAAATAAATGACAGCTAGAGTCTGATTGGTTTTTCAAATCCGCCAGAAAACTCTCAGCTTGATACATTTACCCCCTGATGTACAAGTATGTATAATTATGCCTAACGATAACATAGAGATGTGACTGGACAGTATTAGTAGTAAACGCAGAAGTCACATTACCCTTTTTGTACGCAACATAATAATGTAATAAAGTATCACATAAACAAGAGATAGTAGTGTTTTAACAGTTATTAATAAATGTGAAAGTCGCATCTTCCATATAACATGTAAGGAAATGCAAGCACCTGTACATCAGTTGTTTACACCTTTGAAAATGAAATGGCAATCTTCTATCCTATTCTATTCTATCCTTTTTGGCATGCGGGCGGCAGTTGGAGAAGGCTGCACGTTAGATCAGCTCTGTGTCTTTCCTCCCACACAATTATCTGTCCACAATTATAAAACATCTAAAAACTTGTGAAGACAGTGGGAAATTATTGTGGGGGTACAAAGGAGTGTCATCATCACTCCAAAGACAAGGCCATACCAGCTATCCCTGGCTTATCTGCATCAACTGATCTACTGTGTACCGACCCGGCTTGTCAGTTGGCCCTTCTCCTGCTGAATCCCTGGTTTATCTGCATCAACTGATCTACTGTGTACCGACCCGGCTTGTCAATTAACCCTTCTCCTGCTGAATCCCTGGCTTATCTGCACCAACTGATCTACTGTGTACCGACCCGGCTTGTCAATTAACCCTTCTCCTGCTGAATCCCTGGCTTATCTGCACCAACTGATCTATTGTGTACCGACCCGGCTTGTCAGTTAACCCTTCTCCTGCTGAATCCCTGGCTTATCTACATCAACTGATCTACTGTGTACCGACCCGGCTTATCAATTAACCCTTCTGCTGCTGAGTCCCTGGCTTATCTGCACCAACTGATCTACTGTGTACCGACCCGGCTTGTCAATTAACCCTTCTCCTGCTGAATCCCTGGCTTATCTGTATCAACTGATCTACTGTGTACCGACCCGGCTTGTCAATTAACCCTTCTCCTGCTGAATCCCTGGCTTATCTGTATCAACTGATCTACTATGTACCGACCCGGCTTGTCAATTAACCCTTCTCCTGCTGAATCCCTGGCTTATCTGCACCAACTGATCTACTGTATACCGACCCGGCTTGTCAGTTAACCCTTCTCCTGCTGAATCCCTGGCTTATCTACATCAACTGATCTACTGTGTACCGACCCGGCTTGTCAATTAACCCTTCTCCTGCTGAGTCCCTGGCTTATCTACATCAACTGATCTACTGTGTACCGACCCGGCTTGTCAATTAACCCTTCTCCTGCTGAATCCCTGGCTTATCTGCAGCAACTGATCTACTGTATACCGACCCGGCTTGTCAATTAACCCTTCTTCTGCCGAATCCCTGGCTTATCTGCATCAACTGATCTATTGTGTACCGACCCGGCTTGTCAGTTAACCCTTCTCCTGCTGAGTCCCTGGCTTATCTGTATCAACTGATCTACTGTGTACCGACCCGGCTTGTCAATTAACCCTTCTCCTGCTGAATCCCTGGCTTATCTGCACCAACTGATCTACTGTGTACCGACCCGGCTTGTCAATTAACCCTTCTCCTGCTGAATCCCTGGCTTATCTGCATCAACTGATCTACTGTGTACCGACCCGGCTTGTCAATTAACCCTTCTCCTGCTGAATCCCTGGCTTATCTGCATCAACTGATCTACTGTGTACCGACCCGGCTTGTCAATTAACCCTTCTCCTGCTGAATCCCTGGCTTATCTGCAGCAACTGATCTACTGTGTACCGACCCGGCTTGTCAGTTAACCCTTCTCCTGCTGAATCCCTGGCTTAACTACATCAACTGCATATAAAACATTATTTTATATGCCATTATTTTGTTTTTCCTGATTGTACATTTACAAGTTTCTACTTTTTTACCTGTTATTATTCTACTATTTATATGCCTTTATCTTGTTTTTCCTGATTTTATATTTACCAGCAACTAGTTTTACCTGTTATTATTCTTGCCTATTTCCATTGTCCTTATTACCTCTCCTTCTATTATTCTTTGCCTTCCACGCCCTAATTGGTTATTGTCCTCCATCTTGCTATTGTCTCCCTGCTTATTCTTACCTGTTATCCGCTGTCCTTATTATCTTACTGTTCTGCTATCATTCTTACCTGTCTTCATTGTCCTTATTATCTCACTGTACTGTTGTTCCATGCCCTCCACGCCCTAATTCGTTATTATCTTCCACCTTTTCATTGTCTTCCTGCCTTTGTTCTTACCTGTTTTTCACTGTCCCCACTATCTCACTGTTCTGTTACTCTCTCTCCCTACTATGCCTCCCCGCTCTCACTCCATACCCATACTCTCCCCCCGCCCTACCTCTCCCGTTCCTCCCCGCCATCCCCCGCGCGCTGCTCATCTTGCTAACCTCATCCCCATTTCCCCCCTCTCCTCTCCCCCTTTCTTCTGTGCCCTCTGGAATGCCAGATCCGTCCGCAACAAGCTGACTGCTATCCACGACCTCTTTCTATCCAACTCCTTTAACCTTCTTGCCGTTACTGAAACCTGGCTCTCCGATTCTGATACTACTTCCCCCGCTGCCCTCTCCTATGGTGGCCTCTCCTTCACCCACTCCGCCAGGCCTGGTGCCCGCCCTGGCGGTGGAGTTGGCCTCCTCCTCTCCTCCACCTGTACTTTTCGTGTCATTCCCCCTGAACCCTCCCTCTCCTTCTCCTCTTTTGAAGCTCACTCCATCCGCCTCTTCTACCCCATCCATCTCCGCGTCACTGTCATCTACCGCCCCCCTGGCCCCACCTCCCTCTTCCTTGACAACTTTGCTAGCTGGCTTCCTCACTACCTCTCCTCCGATCTCCCCTCGATCATTCTCGGCGACTTTAATATCCCCATCGACAACCCCACCTACCCTGCTTCCAGCAAACTGCTCACCCTCTCTTCCTCCCTTGGTCTCACCCAATGGACCTCCTCCTCTACCCACTGCCTTGGTCACTCCCTTGATCTTGTCTTCTCCTACCTATGTAATCTCTCCGACTTCTCCATCTCTCCCTTTCCTCTATCCGACCACCATCTCCTCTCCTTCTCTCTCTCCTCTTCTCCTGCTCCCCTCCCCCTGCCCAAACCTACTCTGTCCATACGCAACCTCGATGCTCTTGACCCTGCCTCTCTGTCCTCCTCTCTCGATACCCTCCTTTCTCCCCTTTCCTCCCAGGCCTGCCCCAACCAGGCGGTCTCCCTCTACAATCACACCCTCACCTCCGCTCTGGACGCGGTCGCCCCTGCCCACTCCGTCCACCCCCGCTGCTCCAAACCCCAACCCTGGCACTCCAAATTTACCCGCTTCCTCCAAAAATGCTCCCGTTCCGCCGAACGTCACTGGAGAAAATCCCGCTCCCTGGCTGACTTCCTCCACTTTAAATTCATCCTTTCATCCTACAGCTCTGCCCTCTCACTCGCTAAACAATCTTTCTTTAAATCCCTCATCTCTTCCCAGTCCTCTAACCCCCGCCGCCTCTTTGCCACCTTCAGCACTCTCCTGGCCCCCTCCCCTCCCCCACCCCCTCCTCCCTGACTGCCTCTGATTTCGCCTCCTTCTTCTCCTCTAAAATCGAGGCCATCCGACTTGAAATCTCCTCCTCCACTCTCTCTTCCACCCCTCCCACTCTTCTGTCCTCCCCCCCCAACCACCTTCCCCTCCACTCCTTCCGTCCCACCACCGGTGAGGAAGTCCACTCTCTCATTTTATCCTCCCCCCCCCACTACCTGCCCCCTGGATCCCATCCCCTCCCACCTTCTTCGCTCCCTTTCCCCCACCACCTGCTCCCACCTCGCTCACCTCTTTAATCTCTCCCTCTCCACTGGCATCTTCCCCTCCTCCTTCAAACATGCTCTCGTATCCCCCATTCTTAAGAAACCTAATCTCGACCCCACTTCTCTCTCGAACTATCGCCCCATATCTTTTCTCCCTTTTGCCTCCAAAATTCTTGAGAGGCTCGTCTGCAGCCGTCTCACCTCCTACCTTTCTGAATACTCCCTCCTTGATCCTCTCCAGTCTGGTTTCCGCCCCCTCCACTCCACTGAAACTGCCCTGGCTAAAGTCACCAATGACCTCCTCTCTGCAAAAGCCAGGGGCCACTTCTCCCTTCTCATCCTCCTTGACCTCTCTGCAGCCTTTGACACCGTTGACCACCCCCTCCTCCTTCACACCCTCCAGTCTTTCGGCCTCTCCGACCCAGTCCTGTCCTGGTTCACCTCTTACCTTACTCACCGTTCCTTCTCTGTCACCACCTCTGGGTCTCTCTCCCCCCCATCCACCCTTCCAGTCGGGGTCCCTCAGGGCTCTGTTCTGGGACCCTTACTCTTCTCTCTATACACCTCCTCCCTGGGTGAACTCATCAGCTCCTTCGGCTTCAGCTACCACCTTTACGCTGACGACACTCAACTATACCTCTCCTCTCCTGATCTCTCTCCCTCCCTCCTCTCTAGGGTGTCCGCCTGCCTCTCTGCCATCTCCTCCTGGATGTCCTCTCGATTCCTCAAACTTAACCTTGCCAAAACTGAGCTCATAGTTTTTCCTCCCTCTCATACCCCATCCCCTTCTGACCTCTCCATCACTGTCGACAACACCTCTATCTCCCCTGTCCCCCAACTTCGCTGCCTTGGTGTCATCCTCGATTCCTCTCTCTCCTTTGGCCCCCACATCCTCTCTCTTGCTAAATCCTGCCGCTTCCAGCTGCGCAACATCGCTCGCATCCGGCCCTTCCTCTCCCAAGATGCCACCAAATGCCTTATCCACTCTCTGATCATCTCCCGCCTGGACTACTGTAACCTCCTCCTCACTGGCCTCCCCCACTCTCATCTCGATCCCCTTCGATCCGTCCTTAACGCTGCAGCTAGGCTTATTTTCCTCTCTCGCCGCTCCTCTTTTGTCTCCCCCCTCTACCTAGCCCTTCACTGGCTCCCATTCCCCTTCAGAATCCTCTTTAAGCTCCTCACACTCACCTACAAGGCCCTCGCCAACTCCACTGCACCCTACATCTCCACCCTCCTCTCTATTCATGCTCCATCCCGCCCTCTCCGTTCTGCCTCTGACCGTCGCCTCTCTTCCCCCCTTATAACCTCCTCCCACGCGCGTATCCAAGACTTCGCCCGCGCTGCCCCCCTCCACTGGAACAAGCTCCCTCCCTCCATCAGAACTTCCCCTAATCTGTCCAGCTTCAAACGGGCCCTAAAAACCCACCTTTTTCTTAAAGCCTTTCTGTCTCCCACTTAACTTCCTACCTTATCTTCTGCCTCTGTCCCCCTACTCTCCCTCTCTCCCCTGCGTCTCTCTGTCTGTCCACCCCTCCCCTTAGATTGTACGCTCCTCTGAGCAGGGCCATCTCTCCTCCTGTTTCCACCACTTCTAACTCTGCTCTCCAGCTACTTAGCCCTCCTCCTCAAAGGTCCTCCACCCCACATCCACTTTCGCTCCCTCCTCCCCTCTGGGGGTCTCCCTGTCTTCCGCGCCCCCCTTCTTGGGCCCCGTCGTTTTCGGATCCTCCCTCCCCCTTCCCCGCCCTCTCTAGCTGTGCATTGAGCGTACTGAGTTGCTGTGTTTACTGTACTGTGCTGTCTCCCATTGTATTGTGAATTTGTTTGTCTCTGTACGGCGCTGCGGATGCCTTGTAGCGCCTTATAAATAAATATTAATAATAATAATAATAATAATCCTGCAGCTGTCTAAATAAAAATGACAAAGAATTAAAAAGATAACAGTGACTTGATATAATAGAGCTGCAACGATACTGAAGTGCTATTGGCTGGAGAAATCAATACGCAAACAGCCAATCAGAAGCGGCTAGACAATGCGCATGATAATCATCATAGTGTATCAGCCAATCAGAAGCGGATGATGGTCATCATTGTGTATCTTTGCACCAGCTCTCCAGTATCGCAAGAGATAATGTCTCCTAATAGATGTTTGTGATGATGTATCAGCATCTAATTATGTTGCATCTCAAGGGGGGCTGTTACATTAACCTGATCACGCCACTACTGTACTGAAATTACAATGACCCAACCCCCCCCCCTTCCTCCTCTCCAGGTGTAAGGAGATGCAAGCCTATCATATGCACACATCTAGATATGGAGGCATTTTGGTGCACATATGCATCAGTATCAGTTTACTGAATCCACTTTACTGCCACTAAAAAAAAAATCAAATGGATTTTCACAATGTGAAGATAAAATATTACAAAATAGTTGGATATGACAAATTGAAATTAGATTTTTCAACTCTACTCTGGAGACTAAGGATTAAATATTTAGATACTAAATAAATAAGACATTGGTGGCTCAATATTCCCCAAGCTCCTAGATTAATAATAAGTGAGACACTCGTCAACCTCTGTAAGGGCTGCTGGCAGATCCTAACAGATGTTTTAGTATGTATGAATATTTTGATTTTGTGTTCACATGTAGTCATCTGTAACACACACAAAAAAAATTGATAAGCTTTTCCTTAGGTAAATAATTAAATCATGGTTAACTAATTTACCTTAACCTAACATATTATCTGGGAAATTCATGTTTGACAGAATAAATTATTAAATTTACTTTTGGGGATGTTCAGGGTCAAGACTGGAAATAAGCGAGCACTGGGCAGAAAATAATGAGTGGCAATCACCAATCGGCTAAATATAATTGTCTTCTTCAAATTAGACGGTGTTTAGATAAATAAAACAACATATATCGGAAAAAAACAATATGGGCTTCACGTAGAGATCATTATCATCATCATTTACTTAAATAGCGCCACTGATTCCACAGCGCTGTACAGAGAACTCATTCACATCAGTCCCTGCCCCATTGGAGCTTACAGTCTAAATTCTCTAACACACACACACACATACATACACACACACACACACACACACACACACACACACACACAGAGAGAGAGACTAGGGTCAATTTTTGATAGTAGCCAATTAACCTACCAGTATGTTTTTGGAGTGTGGGAGGAAACCGGAGCACCCGAAGGAAACCCACGCAAACACAGGGAGAACATACAAACTCCACACAGATAAGGCCATGGTCGGGAATCGAACCCATGACTCCAGTGTTGTGAGGCAGAAGTGCTAACCACTTAGCCGCCGTGCTAATATACTTAATACTTGCCAACTTTGGCAAGGAGTTCTCGGGGTGGGGCAGGAGTGGATGTGTTGGGGGTGGGACCCAGTGGATCACGCCATTTGGCCCCACCCCTTAAACAGCAATCACATTTTCTGATCAATTACAGCAGGAGGCGGGGCTACAAAGTTGTGCAATTTGCTTTCTAAGCCCCACTTTACTTTATTATTGAGGAGATTGTTAGGAACCAGGAGGTTGCCCTGCCCTCCCGGGAGTCCAGGAGGACTCCCAGAAATTCTGGAGTCTCCTGGACATTTTGGGAGTCTCTGGAACATTTCGGGAGAGTAGGCAACTATGACATATTTGTATCCAAATAATATACATAATATGCATGCCAAAAAAAAGGCGCATTTACATTACAAATCTTGTACAAATAAAGTTGACGGATTTTGAAGTCGGGTTGTTTGCACATGCACTGAATAGAGACTATTTAAAAGTGTCATTTGTAAACAGCAGAAATGAGCTGCCAAATTGTTTCATTAATCGCAAAGTAAATTGCATTCGCTGACCATCCAAACCACCCATTGCATAATTTCCATGCATGTGAACAAACATGTCATTATCAGGACACGGCAAACTCAGCCTTAGCATTGCAGTAGGTGAGCTGCATGTATGAAATGACCCCCAGCATTTATACTATCTAAAGAAGTTTGCTAAACATCTGCTTAGTAAAACAGGGAGTTGATAGTTTAGTTGAAAAACTAGAACATAAAATTGATTGAAAATATTCACAGTTGTCAGTGGTGTAAGTCTGGTCAATTGTAGCTTCGGGCCAGATGAACATATTTCCAAAAATAAAAATCTTTTGGAATAGATCGGCAGGAGTAGTTCCATGCAGCCCAGAGGCTGGTACTGTACGTGAGGCGGTTAAATATTTTGAAGGATCAGAACATGTTCCCTAGCACAGATGTGGCTGAGTGTTTGTGAACTACCTAGAGACTTGGTGACTATAAGGACTTCAGGAGCAGAATGTGAAGTGAATTCAGGAGCAGAAGAAATAAGTTCATTTCAACTGCAATAAGTTTTTACGCTAACCTGATAAAGTAGCTGCACAAAAAATGGCCAATTAGTAGAGACCTTTCAGCAAATATTGTATTAGCAATGGGCATATCAGTTTTTCAGTTACCCAACTTATTTTTTTTTTGCAAATTACTTTTTTACAGCAACTTTTACTAAAAATAATTTAAAATGAAGAACAACTTTTTATAAAATTAAAAAGTCGTTTTGTCCCACTGTGTATTAGCCATTTTGACTTCTATGGTTATAGTTGCACCTTTCATTTCCGGGTTATAAAATATGGGAAATTTGCATTGCTATACCTATTGGCTCCTACTAGTTTTATGAGAACTATAAGCTATGTATAATGAAATAAAGACAGTTCTGTTTCACAATTTCAAGAATAAGTGGACACCAAGAATGTCTTTATTTTATGCATTACAATTCTGCCTTTTGAATGAATCATTTATTTATGCACTTTCGCTGTAGAATGTTGTGTAGGGAAGTTTTCAAGTCAGGATTTCGGAGTCAGGTTTGTTGTTGCAAATGTGTCTTTATTAGTTCAAGTGCAGGAACATGGCGAACGGCTTTCCAGCAACAGTGGTTCACCTCAAATAGCAAAGCAGCAGTCAAGATGATCAGACTAAGTTAGCAGCAGAGATTAATGATAACCTGACAGCGGATAATACAACTTTAAATCAGCACATCTTCCGCTCTGCAGTAACCACTAATGAGGCGGCTGTGGCTTGTAATAGGTGTAAGCCATCCTAGTGTACAGTATGGGTGAAGCTATCACATATTTATTTTTTTTTTGTAAGTTAACCCCTTCCTCCCCAGTGGCAGACCTCCACTCTACCAAAAAATGTGCATATACTGTACTAAATATGTGCCTTTGAAAGTAAATGCCCAGTAGCTTTTACTGCTACCAATAACTTAGTGCCTGATTCATTAAAGATCTTAACTTGAGAAACTTCTTATTTCAGTCTCCTGGACAAAACCATGTTACAATGCAAGGGGTGCAAATGAGTGTTCTGTTTTGCACATAAGTTAAATACTGACTGTTTTTTCATGCATCACACAAATACTTGATAGCTTATTTGTACACTGAAATGTAAAGTCTATATCTGTGTGCTACATGAAAAAAACAGGCAGCATTTAACTTATGTACAAAACAGAATACTACTTTGCACCCCTTGCATTGTAACATGGTTTTGTCCAGGATACTGAAATAAGAAGTTTCTCAAGTTAAGATTCTTAATGAATCAGGCCCCTAGTGATAATTTTGTGGGACTGTGAAGGTCCTGTACAAAACTGGTCAATCACCATAAGTGCAATTCTAGATCATATTCCCCACAAACAAAGTCTTGACCTTGCATTGGTGCACACAACCAAGCACATTATACATCTATGCTGGTTTCCAATTTTTATGCCCCATTCATCCATTCATCATCATCATCATCATCATCATCATTTATTAATATAGCACCAACATATTCCGTAGCGCTTGTCCAGCCAGGTGCAAACATCACATTAAACAAAATGTTGCTCCTCCAACATTGAGCACAATATTGTCTTAATAGTTACTGCTACTCTATAAAGCCATTAACAAAGAGGGACAAAATTGTTGCATGACATCCTGAAACTGGAAGAAACTGCCTTTGCACATCTGTAAATCAGTATGCGGGTTTATCATGATTATTTAGGTTAGTTGTTTCTTTCTTGAGAACCTAAGGGTTGCATGTTGCTAACCTTTGACTTATGCATTACTGAGTCAGAATTATGTTACAGTATATCCATTAAGATTGGCTGCTTGTATACTGTGACTGCTAACATGCAACAAATGCCCATAAAAAAAACCTCATACAATAGTGTCTGTGGGGAGATTGAAGGACACAGTAAATTTCACAGAGTGTTGCAATCCATTAGCAATCAGCTTGTAATGTACTTGTTTTTTTGCCAAATAAATATCTTAAATTTAGAATTGTATTTTCTAAGAACCCTGGCACGGACACTCTTGATGCAATTCTTCAATGCTGCCTCTACTTTGGATACAGAGATACATTTGTATCCAAAAAGCATCTTTGTGTTATGCCCCCTGGTAACAAAATAAACAAGTCTATCTGTTTCTTTCAAGACATGGGTGTAAATTTGTCAAGCTGCGGGTTTGAAAAGTGGAGACGTTGCCTATAGCAACCAATCAGATTCTAGTTATCATTTATTTAGTACATTCAACAAAATGACAGCTAGAATCTGATTGGTTGCTATAGGCAACATCTCCGCAGCTTGATAAATTTACCCCATGGTCAAAAAAACACAGCAGATAGCTAGAAATAAATACCAATCCATTTAGTAAAAGTTGTATGAGGATATTGAACTAACCCTAAAGCAGCAATCCCACACATATTTTTTTTCTTTAAATAAATGAGTAGTTAAGTAATTTATAGTTAGTTAGTAACTAATAAGTAAGTAATTGATAGTTACGTACCTTTTAAGCATGGATCTGCTTAGCTACCCTCATACAAATCATTATTTTCTATTAAAAAAACTCTATGGTTGGCAAACAAAAATGGCTTCCAGACACAGTCAGTATACTACAAATAAACAGGCTCACAGCTCTCAGCATGTTATGTGATGGCAGAAAATGGAGAAGAATGTCACAGTGCAGACAGAGCTCAGTGGAGTGTTCCAAAGCCTCTCTACTCACTACACCGTGTGCCAAGTGACTGTGGTTGCCATGGTAGTCCAGAATCAGAAATCATTAATAGCAGCCTGAAGGAAAAAAAAGGAGGGAAAATGGAGAATAGAGAATATTTCTCCTAGTGAATTATGGTAAAAAAACAAAAAAACACCTGATTGTTTTTAATGGGATTGCTGCTTTAAATTGAAAAGCCATTTTGTATCAGAGGACTTTACAGCAGTTCCTTCGAGAAGCTTTCTTCTATATACATTTCTGGTTAAGCTACACGTGTAGAGCCTAATTCATCTTCGGACGTGAGCTGCACGCAACTTGCGTTTAAAAAATGAGCACGGAACTTGAGCATAGTTTGAAACATATTCAAATACAAGTGGATCTCAAGATGTGCAATATAAAATCAGAATGCATGCACAAAAAACTATTTTCTTTTTTTTTAAAATTTAATAGTAAAAACATAAATACCTAATTCAGGATGTTCTTGATGCGTAATCTACATGCAATGTGTTTTTATCTATGTTTATTTTTTATCTTACTTGCATATACACATGTTTTCTGCTAGCTAGTGACACACATACATGTAGCTTTTAAAACAAAGTCTATGCCATGTTAGTCATCACTACTAGTCGGCACTTACACCTGGTGTAAAAGATACGGCTAAAAAACATGTACTTAATAAAAAAACAGGACTTCGACCATAGCTGTGTTGGCACACCATTACTGTATATTGCCTACATTGATCTGCCCCTTCCATTGCCCATTCCGCCCTCAAGTTGGAGGCAGTCGTAAGTTTTATTTACATACACAAAAGAATTGCATGCCATTGCGTTGGTTGGCGTAAGATCTGTTTCTGAGCATGCATGGATCTATTTCATTCAAGATACATTGTGTAAAGGGAATTACGCATAGTTGCCTACTCTCCCGGAATGTCCGGGAGACTCCTGAATTTCTGGGAATTCTCCCTGACTCCCGGGAGAGCAGGCAATTCCCCCTGATCCTGACTGGCTGTGTAAACAAAATGAAGGGGTCGGGGCCTAGTGACATCATGGACCCAGCATCGTGGCCTCCGCCCTGTGCTTTTACTGGTTTAGGGTAGTGATGTCCGTTATGGGGGCGGGGCTAATGACGCGATTATTCGAGCCCCGTCCCCACACACCCACCTGCACCGCCGGGAATCACCTCGCCCATGTTGGCAAGTATAGACTTATGTCCAAAGCTGATTCAGGCCCATAATGTTCTATTTTTTATTGTCCATAGACATTTCTGTAGTGCTATTACCTCTTTGCAGTTTATGTTTGGCAATACCTTTACAATATTTTTATATACTTTTTACACAGTATATTACATTTCTTTTTCATAGCGCTACTTCTAAAGCTTCTTCTGCAGAGACTCTCTGTAAGCTCCTACTGTATATCTGTCACTCTGGTTCTATTGCTAAGGGTTCCCTATAATTAAGTTACAATGATTATCTGTAATGTATAGTTATCACACTTGTGAACAGGTTCATGTTGAGCAAGCAAATAATGTTGTTTGTGATTCATACCTTAAGCAACCAGTGATCGGCTAACAAGATAAACTAATATACCGAAAATCCAAGCCATATATCTCAAAGGGTTTTATTTAATCAGCAATCTTAGGCAATAAATGTGTACAATGCTTGGCATAGGATTTACAGTATCCAATGTTCTTACAGGACGATCACATTCACACATAATACGTGTGATATTTTTAAATTAAATCATTGTGGTAAAAGAAAAAAAATGACCATAATCTGTCTGTACGGCAAAGATCCAGAAATGTATAATAAGTCTGCAAGTATGTTATAAGAGATAGCGTGCAAGCCATAAGGATTCTGGTGATAAGATTTTAGAATCTTTCTGGGGCACTGGGAACTTTAATAAAATTCCATAGTATTCAGCTGTCAAGTCGGCAAACTCTCTCACTCTGGGAGATATGTGTGAGAAAAGAAACACTTTTTACAAGTAGAAATATTCAAAGGACTCGAAGTAATCAAAACTGACAGTCAGAGATTACTGGCAAAAGTGCCTTTTCTGCTTCAGGCAAGAGATAAAAAAGTCATTTATCAGGCAAGGCTTGGAAGGCAGACATCAGTGACAATATTCCTAAGAAAAGCATATTACATGGATGGTGCATACATTTTCCCATAAGACATGAATACAGGTTGGGAGCAAGCGTCTACCTGATAGAGTCTACATTTGTTGACATCTAAATAAAATATATGACGCATGCTGCAGTGGCCAAGGTGATTTTTTCCTAGAATTGTACTGCTGATTAAATTAAAAATTATATGAGCTTATACACAAGTGGCAGGAATATATGTAAAGTATCCTATGTAATATATCCTTATATTTGTCGAGTAGTGATGCTCATTGTGACACCTGACTCATTTTGAAAATGATGACTCTCATTGACGATAAAAGACACCTAGATATGAAGATCAACTCATAGGTTCACAATGTCACTAAGCAGCATTTGCTCTGCACTTTAGTAAATGGCGATATAAGACTCTTTTATGGAACTGCAAAAGTATAAACCACATACAATTTTGTGTGATGCCATGTGACTTTATAAACATATACATCTTACATGAATTTCTTGTGCCAAGAACGTGGGCTCAAGGGGGCACATAATTGTGAACCATCTGATAGGACAAGCTGGATGGATTGGGGGCATTCTTTACTGAATGCAGTTTAGTCATATGAATCCATATGCATCTACATTCAAAGATGAGTTTTCAATTTATCAGAACTAGATTATTTTATATATATATATATATATATTTATATATATATATATATATATATATATATATATATTATCATTGACTATATAAGTATTTACCGTCATTTACTTTAGTAAAGGAAGAAACACTGTTGGCTACTATTATAGTTCATCATCATCACCATTTATTTATATAGCGCCACTAATTCCGCAGCGCTGTACAGAGATCTCACTCACATCAACCCCTGCACCATTGGGGCTTACAGTCTAAATTCCCTGACACACAAACGCACACATAAACAGAGAGACACACAGACTATGGTCAATTTGTTAGCAGCCAATTAAGCTACCAGTATGTTTTTGGACTGTGGGAGGAAACCGGAGCACCCGGAGGAAACCCACGCAATCATGGGGAGAACAAACAAACTACCAACATAGTTGTTGGTCTTTTTTAGTAGGTCTCTACCAACTTTGCACATTTGGGCACTGCAATTTTTTTAATATTGCTTGAGTTCCATCAGGTTAAAAGAGGATTATGGGTGAACAACAATTTTCAAATCATTCCACAGATTTTCAATGTGACGGAGGTCTTGGCTTCTTTTAGAACATTTATGCTTTGTTGTTGTTTTTAAGCCATTCCAGTGTGGCTTTTGCTAACTGTTTTTGGTCATTGTCCTGCTGGACTATAGATATTCTCCCAGTCCTCTGCCGACTAAAGTAGTTTTTCCTCTAAGATCTGTCCACATCTTGCTCCATTTTGCCTTCTATGTCAACTATGTTTCCAGACCCTGAAGCAGAGAACTATCTCCATAGCTTTATGTGCCTACCATCATGATTCACAGTGGTATTCACAGAGATAGTGTTTTTGGGATGATGCACAGTGTTAGGCTTTTGCCAAACATAGTGCCAAACATTGATGCCAAAAATGTTTAATCTTGTTCTCCTGCATGCTTTCTGGTAAGCTCTGATTGAGATTTCATGTGAGATTCCTATAACAATTAGAGATACTCACACCCGAACTTAGGGGATCCGAGCACCGAGCCGAGCCTGCACGGTAATTTCGTGCGCCCTCGGAATCGAAAACGAGACAAAGTATCATCGTTACGTTGTCGGATCTCGGATCTCGCGATTTTGGATTCCTTTTTCAGATCCAACATAACGGTGGATGGAAGGGAGGGAGGGCCCAAGGACAATTATATCTTGCACCATTTTTCTTTTCTGCCACTGCTGTGTACCAATGTTTCCTAGATGTGCTAGGAACTGCTGTGTGTTTGTGCCATTGCTCTGTCGCTTACCATCCAGCCAAGTCGCTGCAGTATTTGTCCGAAAGTGCATGAAAATAATATTGTGATCTGTGAGGTGGTCAAAATTGACTGCAAATGACTTGAAATTAGTGTTATTGAGGTTAATAATAATGTAGGAACAAGAAAAGAGCAGAAATATGTTATTTTAGAATATTTTGGGATTTTTCCTAAAAAATCCAAAACCAAAACCAAAACACACAAGGGCGGTTTTGCCAAAACCAAAACCAAAACACGAAGCTAATCCAGATCCAAAACCAAAACCAAAACCAGTTCATGGGGGTCAGTGAGCATCTCTAATAACAATGTTTTTCTTTCTTCTCCTATAAAGCACATAATTGCAAATGGCCTGAGCTTTATGTCCATAGACATATTCTCTGCCATGGAAGTTGTACTCAGAATTGCCATAGGACTCTTCATGACCTACCTAACATGGACCATCTCATATGCATGCTCAATTTTGTAGGATAGCCTGTTCTAGACAAATTTATAGCTCTGTCAAATTGTTTTCCATTTCTTTATGATGCACTTGACAGTGCTTCAGAAGAAATTAATAGTCTATAAAATAATTTTGAATACTTCCCGTGATTGGTCCCTTTCTCAGATTTTCTTTGAATGCTATTTGATCTTCATAATGAAGCTTTTGTTTTTGAAGTGCACTAATCAACTATGGGTCGTCTCACCAGCAGGTTTATTTATGTTCAAATCAATCGAAACACTTTAATTGGACATATGTGACTTCAGCCAATTAATTATGTGACTTCTGGAGCAAGTGATTATACCATACATTGCAGAGTATTTTGTGTTAATTAGTGATGAGAATTACCAAATAAACACATTGCATTTGTATTTGTATAATTTGTTTTACTTTATTAGTATATTGTACATTGTAATGGTATCATATACATAGAATATGAGTTTTGTGAAAAGGTGGAATCTCTTTGCTAAATACTTGTACTTTCCTCTGGGACTGGTGACAGAGAGAAAAGAGCACTACCTAACTTCACTCAAAAATACAATAGATTTTCTGGTACCCACTTGGGGTGGGAGGCTTTCTGGTGCCTGGAAACCCCTCCTCTGACTCAGGGACTGAATGACATGCTGTTCTCTCCCTCTAGATTAGCCACTATATGCATGCAGCCGTGGATCTAATAATCTATTCTTCCCCCTCCCTTCCCCTCTATATGTTACCGCCTTCTCTAGCTGACATCATATCACATGACATGCCATCCCACATGTGAGGGAAGCATGATAGGCAAATAGAAGAGTCTGCCTCTAAAATCTATAACCCTGGATGAAAAAGGTAAGTGTAGGGATGTACGTGTAATGTGCGTGGGGTAATAGGCTATTAATTCTATGGTGGTTAGTGGTATGGTTGGGGTGGTATGATTGGGGTAAAAGTATTTACTTGTGGCTGGGACATATTCATTTATTGATGGGGCAACTTTATTTGATGGTGGGGACTACTTAATTTTATAATGTAGTCATGGTAATGTCTATTAATTTAAAGTGGGGTGATGAGACTATTTATGTACTGTCAGGGTGGTCTATTAATTGATTTTTGGACTGGATCTGGGGAGAATGTAGGGTGTTTATTAAATATGAATACTTATTATTTAATGTTGTGGCTGTTTGGGGAAAAATTGCTGTATTTATTAAATGTGAATGCTATGAATTTAATGTAAGAGTATGTTAGGGGTAAATATATCTATTTATTAAATGTGAGTGCTATTATTTTAATGTTGGGGATGATTACATGTAGGGAGGCCTAATTATTAAACAAATGTGCTATTGATTTAATGGGGCTTCCGTATTTCATACATTTATCCTTTTTTCAAACAGGGCACCAGTATTACAGGATCCAGAGAAGCAGCTACTGACCGTAAGACACTTGCAGCAGCAGGTAATGAAAGCTGTAAGAATAGGTAGGTGGGAGCAGATAACTGTCCTGATTCTGTCATGATTTTGGGTGACTGCTCGCTTAGTCAGGATTTGGTCCCAACTGCAAGAACATTTGGGAGGTATGTCCTGCTTCATTCTAACATAGTAACTTAGTTGATGAAGTTGAAAAAAGACACCGGTCCATCAAGTTTAACTTATTTTGGATCTCCTGCTATCCCTCTCTTATATTTGAAATTGATCAAGGTAAAGCAGCCGTCAATCTGATTCAATCAGAAATCCCTCCTGACCCAATATTGTAGGCCTATTTCTCTCTGAATCCACTACTGTCCTTCATTTTAATTAGCGGTCGTAAACCTGGATACCCTTTTCCACTAAAAATTTGTCTAACCCTTTCTTGAACATATAGATTGAATCTGCCATCACAATCTTCCCTGGTAGTGAATTCCATATCTTGACTGCCCTTACTGTAGAAAACCCTTTCCATTGCCGGTTGTGAAACTTCCTCCCCTCTAACCTTCAGGGGTGACCATGTGTCCTGTGTACAGTCCTTGGGGTAAAAAGTTTCCTTTAAAGTTCTCTTTATGGACCCTTAATGTATTTGTACTCATATCCCCTTTTATATGTCTCCTTCCTAAAGTAAACATGCCTAAACTGGATAATAGGGCAGCACAGTGGCCTAGTGGTTAGCACTTCTGCCTCACAGCACTGGGGTCATGAGTTAGATTCCCAACCATGGCATTATCTGTGTGAAGTTAGTATGTTCTCCCTGTGTTTGCTTGGGTTTCCTCCGGGTGCTCTGGTTTCCTTCCATACTCAACAAAAAAACATACTGGTAGGTTAATTGGCCGCTATCAAAAATTGACCCTAGTCTCTCTCTCTCTCTCTCTCTCTGTCTCCTTCTCTGTCTGTGTGTGAGTGTGTGTCTATGTTAGGGAATTTAGACTGTAAGCTCCAATGGCGCAGGGACTGATGTGAATGAGTTCTCTGTACAGCGCTGCGGAATTAGTGGCGCTATATAAATAAATGATGATGATGATGATGATAATCTTTTTTCATAACTTAATGACTCCATACCCTTTATCAATTTTGTCGTCCTTCTCTGTATCCTTTCTAGTTCCAAAATGTATTTTTATAGTGTGGTGCTCAGAACGGTGCTCTGTATTCACGAAAAGATGTCTTAATAATATATAGTGTCAAAATTACACTGTCTTCCCTTGCATCTATGCCCCTTTTTATACATGCCAATACTTTATTGACACTTGTAGCTGCTGCTTGACATTGAGCATTATTGCTAAGTCTACTGTCTACGAGCACTCCCAAATCCTTTTCCATTTTAGATTCCCCTAATTTTATCTTATTTAATTTATGGATTGTGTGCTTGTTCTTGATCCCTAGGTGCATAACCTTACATTTATCTATGTTAAACTTCATCTTCTATTTGGCCACCCAATTCTCCAGTTTATTCAAGTTCCTCTGCAGAGAAATTACATCTTGTTCTGATTTTATTATTTTACAAAGTTTGGTGTCATCTGCAAAAAATGCCAACTTTGCTCTCTAAACCATCTCCAAGATCATTAATAAATATATTAAAAAGGAGTGGGCCCAGCATGGAACCTTGATGTACACCACTTAAAACTTTTGACCAATAATTGTTCCTTTTATCACAACTCTCTCTTCCCTATTTTCCTACCAGTTTTTGACCCAAGTACAAATGTTGTTTCCTAGACCCAGATCCCTTATTTTGTAAACCAATCTCTTGTGTGGCATTGTATCAAAGGCCTTTGCAAAATCTAAGTAGACTACATCTACTGTACTACAATGGTCTAAATTCCCACTAACTTCTTTGTAGAAACTAATTCGATTAGTTTGACGTGACCCATCCCAATTGTAAAGCGCTATATAAATAAATGTTGATGATGATGATGATCCCTCCCAAATTCATGCTGATTCCCACTAATAATCTTATTGTGCACCAAGTAATACTAAAATTATTCCTTAATATACCTTCCAGTAGTTTCCCTAATATTGATAACAGTCTTACAGGACTATAATCCCCTGTTTGTGATTTCATTCCCTTTTTAACAGTGGCATCATATCTGCTATTCACCAATCCCTCGGTACTGAGCCAGATGAAATTGAATCTATGAAATGTAACAATAGCAGTCCAGCTATTTCTGAGTTTAGCTCCATAAGAACCCTTGGGTGTACGTCATCTGGACCTGGAGTTTTATTTATCTCATTAAGTCTCCTTTGGACTTCTTCCTTTGTCAGCCAAGTACTAACTCGTGAAGGAGTAGCTGCCCATGTATTTGAAGTGGACGGAATGGTGTTAGAGGGCGGCCTAGCACTGTCTAAATTAATAGCAAAAACTCTTTCATGATGGTCATTCCCACTAAGGCAGTGTGGCATGGGACCCCCCACCACTCTCCTGTAGATATCCTGCATTTGTCCCTAAGTTTATAAACTCTTATGACCACAGGAAGGAACCCAGAAGCTTCCTAGAGCCTGCCAGTCTAGAAATACATTGAAAGAAAAACAACTTCACACAAAGACAACAAGGGATGCATTTTAAAATAGCTCTTTCAGCTTTCACTGTATATCAAAATAACTGGTTTTGCATATTAAAGGGTGGCCCATTGCTAGTGATAGATTTCCTCTTTGCAAACCCAACTTATTTAGTTCTAATGTATTGAGAGGAGAGCTGAACAAAATTGGTTTTATTTATTATATGTACTTGATTATAAAAATAATGTATCACACTTAATTTGATTCAAATGGATTCCAGTGGAGGTGATAATGATTATACATTTGCAACAATGTCACATCATTCTTTCCTACAATGTAATGGCTTTGGAACAGTATTAATCATGATGTACTCAAAGCCATACAGATAGAGTGAGATAATAAGATTTCAACAGTAAATCATCACAATTATTATTTTTTTTTAGATCTTTCAGCCTTGTTAATGACTACATTTGCTTAAAAAGAAGTGCAAAAAAAGCTGTGAACTTTGTTGTAATACATGCACAGGAAAGAGTGTAAAAAGAGTGTAGATTTAATAGGGGACTGAATCTATTAATGTTACTTATGATAAATACCATGTAAAGATGAATTTTGATTTGTAATGATTTTTTTTAGATATGCAAAGGACAATCGTCTGCTAGATTTAAATGACTACTAAACCTAACTAGTTTAAATAAAACTTACCACATTAGTTACTCACATCATTCACGTATATACTGTATACGTATAAATATAAGGAACTTCGCATAACTAAAGGTATTTAAAATAAAGTTATGATCATCAGGAAGTCATTTCCCTACACATGGAATACCTTTTAAGGCTTATTATCTAACGCGGTGCAGCATGGTGGCTTAGTGGTTAGCACTTCTACCTCACGGCACTGTGGTCATGAGTTTGATTCCCGACCATGGCCTTATCTGTGTGAAGTTTGTATGTTCTCCAAGTGTTTGCGTGGATTTCCTCCGGGTGCTCCGGTTTCCCTTCCACAATCCAAAACATACTAGTAGGTTAATTGGCTGCTATCAAATTGACCCTAGTCTCTGTCTCTATATGTGTGTGTGTCTGTATGTTAGAGAATTTAGACTGTAAGCTCCTATGGGGCAGGGACGGATGTGAGTGAGTTCTCTGTAAAGCGCTGCAGAATTAGAGGCACTATATAAATTAATGAGGATGATGATGATAGGTGGGAAATGTGTACCAATTTATAGCAATAATCAATCCCTTTCATTGCCATAACTTGCACTAGACACATAAAACTGTTGATTGGTTGTTGTTGTTCAATCCAAATTTTCCACCTAAATGCAATATTAGTTAATGAGCTATTTTGTCTGCAATCCCAGTAAAGGACATTGCAGTCAGCCTCCTATCATATCCTTTTGACGAATAAGGCTAATAACAGACACCAACAGCTTGCAATCAATCTGCACAACAAACGTAAAGATAAGTAAAAACATTTGGGACTCATGTAGTCTTGGATATATGTGTAATTCTTTTGCATAAAATATGCATTTCTGTATAGTGCATGCTGAAATAAATGTATACTAGAGAGGAGGAATGGGGAGGGAGAGGAAGGGCAAGCATAGGGCGAGTACGACAATGGTGTGTTGATGTAATTGGGGCTCAGGTGGACCTGGGCACCAATGAATATACACCCAAGGGCTGGCGCAGCATTATCTAGCTACTTCTGATTGAGAATTGACACTTCTAACTTATAGTATTCCATTTATTTGAGTAGTTGTTATGTTATATGACATCATGGCCATCTATTTGAATTACTTAATTGATAATTCCACTTGGCAGGAAAAAAAGAGCTTCACAGGGGAATTAAATTGTATTTAATTGAATTTAATTTGTAAATGTATTTAATTATATTTTATATGATAAATGTGACTTTTACATCTCCTAATAACTGTCAAGGCACTATTCTCCCTAGTGTATATTGCACTTTAATACATGTTAATAATGTTTGCAAATAGAGAAATGCAACAATAGCATTTTTCTCTAAAATTGTCCAGCCGCATCTCTAAACTATCCCTTCGCTTTCTCTATGCTACTGTGATGCGTAAGTATACACACTCGTTATTTCTGATGTAAACTTGGTGCATATGCTTGTGATATACAGCTGGACCAAGCTTTTTTTCCTAGGTAGGTTTAGTATTAGGTTTCCTAAGTAGGTTTATTATTTAAGGCACCTTTCCAAGTTATTGTGGAATTATGTGGCCATATAAAAGACAAGGATTCTCCTGCAATTACTGGGACGCACATGAAACCAGTAAGCACTGGGGACACAGATGTTAGAATGCACATTCTACATTGTTTTGGTCCCTAACCGTGACCGGCCAGTTCTACTCATATCTTATCTCAGGGCCGGTGCTAGGGTCCATGGCGCCCTAGGCACTTTGTCAAAATGGGCGCCCCCCTCCCCGCCCCCCCCCCCCCCCAAAAAAAAAAATTGGCGCCCCCCCCCCTCAAAAATCGGCGCCCTGCTCCGCAGGAACACTTTGAAAATCGCCTCCCTCCTCCCTCCCCACGTCTTTCCTTACCTTGGCTCAACGCCGCCGCCTCTCTGCTCCGTCTGCTCCCCTCCGCTCACTGACACTGTCGGGCCGTGATGATGATGTCATGGCCCGACAGTCAGTGAGTGGAGGGGAGGAGACAGAGCAGAGAGGCGGCGGTGGTGAGCAATAGCCTCTTCCCCCCTCTCTGTGGATGTATCTGAATGCTGTGCGGCGGCCGTGGAAGGGCAGCGGTCGCCGCACAGTTTTAAAGTCATTTTCATTCTGTGGCGACCTCCAGGCGCCCTCCAGAGCCTGGCGCCCTAGGCAAGTGCCTAACCTTGCCTAATGGGAGCGCCGGGCCTGTCTTATCTGAGCAGAGTTATACATTAAAAATTCTGTATCTCAGGAAGAGAATTTTCATTTGTTTGAATTGCCATTTTTGTAAAGTTTTTGCAAATAATTGATACTCCTGTAGTCTCTGTAGGACTCGTTTGGCATAATTTCGATGTTAACGTAGATGCTTTGAGTAAATGAGGATAAGGTAGAAAATCAGGAATAGATCCAATATATTTCTGGACATCTTGTTCATAATGCCTGTTCCATTTGTCATTCTCTCTAATGCAAATTATATTATTTGGCTCCACATCTGATGGTTGAACAGCTTAACAATAAGCGGAAAGGGATCTCTGTTTTTTGACTGTTACTTATCTATCGTCTATGCAAGGGAAAATTGTACTGTCTTTTTTTGAACAAGCAAAACTCCTGTCCTTGCTGAAGAGACAGAAATTAATAGATTCTACCTTATGGAGGAACAGATCCTGGAAATAGGACAATAGCACAGTGTCCTGGTCTGTGAAGTTATAGAACTTCTGCT
Organism: Mixophyes fleayi; assembly: GCF_038048845.1. Classification (NCBI taxonomy): domain Eukaryota; kingdom Metazoa; phylum Chordata; class Amphibia; order Anura; family Limnodynastidae; genus Mixophyes; species Mixophyes fleayi. Next base: position 119,815,986 of record NC_134409.1, on the reverse strand, counting down.
TGTTGTTTGTCAAAACAGCAGAGTGCGGTGAATATTATTGAATAAGACTAGATATAGAAGCACTAGAGGATGATGTGGAAGTGACATTAACATGAACAAGCAGGACAGCAAACAGGATCTCCTGCAACAATTGGTAATTTGAGCGTATGATGTTGTCTAGATGGGGTTGACGGACGTGGTCTCTTTATTAAGTACTCCAAGTCTGACCTACAGGGAAGCTATTTTAGATGTGATGAAGGTTGGGTCTTAAGGCCTTCCATCAATTGCATCAAAAGCTGGTGAAACCTGTTTCTTTAGAATCACTTAGTCCAAGGGATTGTCTTTGCATGCCAGTTGCATATGTTCCCCTACAAAGGATGGTGTGGAAATTGGGGACTTGGAAATTTGGAATCAAGTGAATGTTATATTTTCTTCTACACCTGTTCTTCTCTTACTTACGCTCCTTGATGTGTAGATTCAACATGTTACAAAGGTCAGTAAGCTTTACCACTTGCACAGATAAATCTCAGCTGGTTATTTCCCCTTTGAGATGTTCAGAAAGCTTTTGCAAAAAAAGCAGCTAATAAGGTCTTAGCAGCAAGGGTTCCAAATTCAATAGCATACTGCCCCACAGTGGTGTCACCTTGAGAGTTGCGCAGGAGTTGAGCAGAAACGGAAGATGTGCAGTGTGGATTATCAGAGACCCTGTGAAAGACGGACACAAGTATTATTGCTGACCATTGGTGAATCTTTTTGACACAATTGGTGCACCCAATGCTAGGGATTCCTTGGTGAGTATTGATATTATATATAACACACAGGTATAGTGAGACTGAAACATGAACGGCTTAAGCTCAAATTTTATGGAGTAGAGATGAAAGAAGCAGAAATGTGGCTTTTCTTCATAGTGTAGAAATTCCAGAATGCAGGATTCCCTTCCCTAAGAGGTTCTGGTAGAGTCTGTTGCTGCAGAATCACTGTAACCAGCTGAGAATTAATCTCTTGCAGGGTTTAGTCAATCTGTTCCAAATGGAAGTTATTCTCTGAGAGACGTCCCTCTTGGAGACCCAGGAGTTGTCCCAGGGCAGAGACTGTTTGACTTACCTGTGTCTAATTCATATCTGACCTGTGCACAATAAAATACATTTCATATCAAATAGGAGTAGGACATGTAAAAAAAAAAGTAGGAACCAAAATAACAGGTGTAAGCGCCGACTGATAGTGATGTCTGGCATGACAATAGTCTTTGTTTAGAAAATTACACATATGCAAACCACTTGATAGCAGACCATGTGTATGCAAGTAAGATTAAAAAAACACATTGTATGTACAATACTTAACAAGAACATCTTGATTTATGTATTTAATGTAAAATACAATAATTAATTTTTTTTTGAAAAAAAAACAAACCATATTTTTATTAATGATTATACTGTTTAGAGTTGTTCATTTATTTTATAACATACATTTTTGTGTATGCTTTTGTAAGTGACCTTATATTGCACATAAGCTTGTGCGCATACTGTACTCTGTTCTGCCTGTTAATATACGGCAAGTACTGTGTAGGCAGGTACCCAGATTCAAATCAAAGCATATTGGGATCCACTTGAATTTTAATACGTTCGGAACTACACTCATGTTCCATGCTCTTTTTGTTCCGATTTTAATCTGGCCTTGTGTGTTTAGAGCTTTCTACTTTCTTTCTTTTACAATCAGATGGCACAGCGCTAATTGTTTATTGCAATCTTGCAGATGGTTTTGCATGTAGTGCATAATGAACTTACTGCCCCAAAAAGCAGTGCTCAACTTGGATGCTTTAGCACAAACTTTGCACTTAATTTGATAAACTTAAACTATGTATAAGTTGAATCTCTTATAGATAATTTTAACATCTGCATAAACAATGTATAAACATATCTTGTTTTTAGCCGTATGGCATGCATAATGACTCATCATTTTAGCTATATTGTTATGCATAAGGAACATGCTGATTCGGCCATCACTCAAAGCAAATTATTGTTCCTTTGTTAAAGACACAATATTCAGTCAGTCATGTGACATCACAACAGGGGAAAAATCTTTCTTGTGCTCAAATGCGTTGCACCATTGACAGCCATTGTTCCAAAACCAGTGACTTGGACAATTGGACAACTTTTCCAAAATATCAAAACTTGCAACTTAAAAATGATTTACTGACATGAAAGGAAAATGGAAAATAATATAATCCCCTTCCTTTATTTTGCCTCTTTTGAAAAATGGCAAGAGAAAAAGGTCCTTTTCTGTATTTCCAAGTGTGAAATACCATTTTAATTAGGACTGCAAACTCGTGACGAAGGGGTTAATAAGCAGGCACACTGTTAGTGAACCTATATCCATCAAAGGCTCACAAGTTAAACGCAATGGAATGGATTAAGCAGGAGCTTGCTTCTCAAAGGTCTTGTTCTTTTAAAATGAAAAATCCAAATATTCAGTCAACGCATGTATGAATCATTTACTTAACTTTTCTATTTCAAGTCAATGTAAAATAGAAACCGAAGAATAACATTACAAATGCCTATTTCATTTGTTAGTGCTACTTCTAAATCATCTCATTACAATTGCAAACTAGATATGTCATACTATATTCTAAGCATTAGACTAAAATGCAATACCGTGTATTATAGGGGCTGGGAAGCTGTGAGAAATTTTCATATAGATAGATTTGCAGTTGTTATACTGAAACGGATCTTTGCAGTTTACATTGAAATAAATGTTAGACTCGCAACGCAAACAGCACTTAATATCTCAGACAAACTTTTTAAAAAACCCAATTCCCATCTATCTTTTATTTATAAGAAGAGGAGGTTGATTTTCAGATTCTGACAGATTGAACATATTTTTACAGAAAAGATCGAAAAAAGGGGACATTCATTTTTAATATTTTGTGTTTGTATCGGGAGCTATGATTTTATGCAACAATGCGTTTTTCAGGAATAAGTGAAACAATGCAGAAACTTTTTTATCAAAGTCCAGCACCAACTCATTGTGTCATGCCTGTTTTGTAAGAATATTAGAATATTCAGGCAAGTTATTGACTTGCTGTGTTTGCAGACGGTTGCCTAACAGCCACATGGATGAGCATGTTTGTCACACACATTAGTTGCTAAAAAGCTCTGATCCAGTTGTTCAGTTGCAATGCTGAACAATTGGTTTGCAATGTGCCTATATATCTCTGTTTAAGGCTATACACCACGAAACAGCAGAAAAATTGTATATGCTCAACTGAGCTAGCTTATTTTGCCACAACAAATTGGACATCAAAAAGGCTGAATATTTTGATGGCTCCTCTTCCATCTTCAGGTGAAAGAATGATTAATTCATAATAATATACAGCATTCCTTCATTGGAAAGGATAGGGTCTTGAAGAAAGATATTTGATGTCCACAAAACATGTAAATGCAGAATGCTTTCAAAATATTTTGCACAACACTTTTTTTGTAAAAACCCAAGGATGTTTAAGGACCAAGGGTGTTTAAGGACCAAGGGTGTTTAAGGACCAAGGATGTTTAAGGACCAAGGGTGTTTAAGGAGCATTCCTCAGGCACTTAGGTTCTGTTCTCTTCACCAACCGTTCCTGCTTTAAAGAGACAGAGATTCCATTCACTTGGTCCTCGTTCCAAATTTGTGAGAGGTGCTCAACAAGAGAAATGCCATTGGGTAATTCAGAAGATTTTTTCAGAAGGGATTTTTACCATATATACAAATAAATGGCAAAGTTTCAGTACATTATTATGAGCAAATTCTGTCCATGCTATACATTTTGCCCAATCACATTGATCACATATACGTAACATACGATGAATGCATTTGTGATTCTCTTTCTAAGTGATTCGCTTAAAAAGTAATGGGAATATATACAGTTATGCAAAACAATAATGTTATATGCTGCTCACGCGCCTCCTTCATCATCATCACTATTTATTTATATAGCGCCACTGATTCCGCAGCGCTGTACAGAGAACTCATTCACATCAGTCCCTGCCCCATTGGAGCTTACAGTCTAAATTCCCCAATATACACACACAAAGACAGAGACTAGGGTCAATTTTGGTAGCAGCCAATTTACCTACTAGTATGCTTTTGGAGTGTGGGAGGAAACCGGAGCACCCGGAGGAAACCCACGCAAACAGGGAGAACATACAAACTTCACACAGATAAGGCCATGGTCGGGAATTGAACTCATGACCCCAGCACTGTGAGGCAGAAGTGCTAACCACTAAGCCACTGTGCTGTCTCCTTATATTTGGATTTAACCACGTTCCTTTTGCTTCTTCTTTGAAGCATGTTAACTCATACAATCCAAGATTACCAGACTGTAAAATCTATATAATTTCCATGGCCCTGCTATTGTAATTAATTTACACTATACCTTAAGTCAGTTTGGGGGGATGCATTAACTTTGGGTGGGTTGCATTTGTGATTCCTTTTCTACTGTAAATGATTCATTTATATAGTTTTGTGAATGTGAAGTTAATTTAGACAGTTGAACTAGCATTGAAGATCTGAGGTCCACAATCAACAATATTTGTCTGCTAGATTCAGAAACGGCATTCCCCATCTCATTGACCTGGACATTGTAACTTGATGATTTTATTTCTCAGTACATCCCTTTGTGTATTTGCCTTGGTGTTTCCCCACTGATTTCAAGCCTCTATCAAATCCTATAATGTTTAAATGTTTAACAAACTTTATTTCTTACTATATGTTTTTGGAATTATCGTTAGACTTAAAACACCCTTCACCCCCCCCCCCCTCCCCACCCATTATAGAACACCATTATTAATATTTCCCCCTAAATAATTCCTACTAAAATGATATTCATGAAATTATTTCCTGTCTTTATTTCTCAACTGCAGTATCATGAAAGCTGTCAGCACAAGAAAACACCTACATTTTACATTCATCTCCACTACCTTTCTTCACTTTTCCATCAAACAGCCAATGATGAATCGTCTCATCACCCATGCACATCATTCTAACTCAGCATACTGTAGAAATCCAACAAGCCTGAAATATATGACATATCTCTCATCAATTTAAAGATCCTTTAAATGTGCCCTTTGGAATGTACATTGTCTATAATGAGCTGACCTTCATCCTTGCCATCTTCCTCGCAAACAACCTCAACCTTTTGAAAATAACAGAAATATTGCTCACACAATCAAACACTGCCTCAACAACAGCCCTTTCACATGGACGTCTCACATTCACCCATATCTCCATTCATGGGAACAAGAAAGGAAGTAGGGCCGCTTATTCACATTTCTCTAGCCTCTTTCTTCTTTGACATTTCCATCTTTTGATTTACATAGTATCAGGATGTTTAACCCTTTCTCTATAGATCCTCCTCGATCACTCAAGCAATTTCTTGAACATTTCTCTGGCTGTCTCCCTCCTTTCATATGTTCTGATATCTCCACCATCAACCAGGGTATTGTCAACATCCTGATTGAGGATGGACATTCAGCATCTGTCTCCAACCTAATCCCTCTAAAGTTCTCTCTTGGCCTCTCGGACGACGCCAACTCTTCAAATCATTGTAATGGCAACTGTCTTGATTTTGTCTTTTCACAAATTTGTTCACATTCTGATTTCAGGTAACATTCTTTGCCCTCCCTCAGATCATCGCCTGAAAGCTTGAATTAATCTCTTACACCACTTTAAGCTCATTGCACTCTCTCAATCTGCCTCATTAACAAAATCAGTTATATAAAGTTTTCCACATCTCTTCAACAAGTTCTCACCCCAATTTCTGCATTCTTGTGTCCTGAACTGGCAGTCTCAAATCTTAATCACACCTTAGAAACAACCAATAAATCTATTCCTTCGTTTCAGCATTACCGATGACCTTAGCCATAGCCCACAACCTACAGATCCCCAAACGAACATTGTTATGTGGCTGTATTTTATACAAAGAACATTTCCTATCACAATTTGGCTTTATCAATATGAAATGTGTGGCATTTAACCTCATGTATCAAACTTCTATTGTACCTTAAATTGTAAGGTTGTGATAAGAACCATCTTACCTCTCTGTCTGTTTGTTACTACCTAAACTTCTTATATTAATATGTGTGTTTCCAATTGGGAAGCGCTATATAAGAAAATGGTAATAATAATGATAATAATTCTATAAGTAGGCCACAAACTATTCTAGCAAGTAACTGGACAATCTGGCCAGTATTGAGTCATGTATTTATTTTTATGACCGATAGACTGCTGGAACATACAATAATTTAGGAGACTTATCAGATGAAGTCTCTGTCTGTACTTTTTGAATTTAAGAGGATAGATCTGGACTCAAATCACCAATTTTTTAATCAGCAGAGAAAATTGGAAAGTTTCAAACAAATCATTGTGTCCCTGCAAAACCACAGACCATATATTTGTTTCTGTCCTGTAGGTGATATTCAAGTTTAATCACAAGAAAAACAAGGACCAACTAGATATATTCATGCCTTATATTGTCAATATATATCATGGAAATATGTAGAGTTTTTTTGAAATTATGGTGTTATCCTTTAAATGTCCATTTGACCACAAACAGTTCTTGGCTACCTATTTCGTAATGTTTTCTTGGATAGATAAATGTGGGGTGACTTTTTTTTTATACTCCTGGGCAGTACGGTGGCTTAGTGGTTATCACTTCTGACTCACAGCACAGGGTCATGAGTTCAATTCCTGACCATGGCCATATCTATGTGGAGTTTGTATGTTCTCCCCGTGTTTGCGTGGGTTTCCTCTGGGTGCTCCAGTTTCCTCCCACACTCCAAAAACATACCAGTAGGTTAATTGGCTGCTATCAAATTGACCCTAGTCTGTCTGTGTGCATGTGTGTGTTAGGGAATTTAGACTGTAAGCTCCAACAGGGCAGGGACTAATGTGAATGAGTTCTCTGTACAGCGCTGTGGAATTAGTGGCGCTATATAAATAACTGGTGATGATGATGATATAAAGAGAGAATAAACCCAACTTCAACCTTCATAATGAAAGCTTGCAGAGTATCAGAGTGACACAACACTGGGATTGAGATAAACATTTGTTTAAGTTTAAATTCCTTGTATCACTGCTCTTTTTTGATAAAGCAGTAATAGGGTTAACTAAATGGGTTTAACTAAATAAAGAAAATAAATTCCAGTCTAATATAATGTGAACGTTTCCTGAATCCATATGTTGTTTTTGTTAAAAAAAAAACATTTTTTTCAAGTTTAGCACACAAATAATTTTTTTCTAAGCTTGGCCAACACTAAACAGATGTGATTATGATATTTCCTCAAAGGAACAAGAGAATATCTATTTATCATCAAGATAGGTGAATACAAATTGCCCTACAAATTGTTTGAAATGTCACTGACAAAATCCTGAATAATTGCTAAAGCATTACAGAGACCAAATGGCATGACTAAATATTCATAATGCCCGTCTCTCTTGTAAAAGGCCATTTTCCATTCACGTTGTTCCATATAAGACTATAGGATCCTCTTAGATATAACTTTGTGAAGAATTTAGCTTCCTGTATTTGATTAATAAATTAGTTATAAAGGGTATGAGATATTTACAAATGTGATTTTATTTAGATCTTGGTAGAAGAAGAAAACTGTCCAGACAGGAGCAGGGGATGGGCAAATCAAATAACGTTTCAACTTTTTATTCCTGCAAAGCATGGCTCCTAAGTTTGGTCAAGACACAAATCTTTCCTATAGGAGCATGGCATAAGGTAACTTATCAATATGACGGTCAGAAGATATTGGAGGTGGTAATATTTGAACAAATAGTTAATTAAGGTGTTGCTAAGACATTGGACAGCTATCTTACACTTATCTAATCAAATTATTAAGAGTTTGCGAGTACAAATCTCTATCTAGTCTAGTATTCATTTGTCCAGTTAGATACTATTTTTAATGCAGAATGAAAATTCTAGATGATGGCATATTAATAATTTGCTTATCTGCTATAAAGGGCCCAAAGTCCAGCACTTTCACATATACAATTAAATTGCCCACATACCCAGTTCTCATTGAGTAAGAGGTTCTTCTTTACAGAATGTCATTACCATCAGCAAAGACATATTTTAGTTTACTTAGGTGCAAGCACAGGATGTTAAATTCTAAAATTAAATTGTAGAATTCCATAGCTTTCCATAGCTTTCACATAATATACACACAAGGTAGGATTGTATCTTGCCTTAGTATAGTCTACAAACTATACAATAAACATACTATTTAAATAAAAATGCAGTACACCTGTCTGCCATTTAGTATTGCACCTTTTGAACAATAATTATTGATTTGGGTGAACCCAGACCCACCATCACGATAAATAAACATGCCAGGACCATTATATATTGATGGGGTAGCTTGACTTTACTGTTAGACAGATTAAATTATTGCAATATGATTTGTGGATTGTTACATTACTTAACCACTCCCCTAAAATAAAAACAAATTTTAAGGAATGGTCTCGTTTTATACCTAAGATTCTAGTTTTCTGATGTTATTTTTTTTTACTTTTTTTAAGAATTACCTCTTCAACATTATATTATTATTATTATTATTATTATTATTATTATTATTATTATTATTATTAATAATATTTTTTATTTGTAAGGCGCCACAAAGTGTCCTCAGAGCCGTACAGAAACAAACAATAGGACAGTACAAGGTACAACTTTACGGTACAATAAACAAGCAGTATAATAACGCAGGTGACTCAGAGCACAGCCAACAAGAGAGGATGAGTGTGATGGAAAGTCAGCACAGCAGGAAGCCTGCTGTGCTCAAAAGTGGGGCGCAGCAACAGGTCAGGAGCTACAGAAAAGGTGCAGTGAAAAGCAGGAGTGGAATCAATGGGCAGAAGGATAAAGAAGGAGGTGGGCAGTGTAGCTGTAAAGCAGAGTTAAAGTAGTGGAAACAGGAGGAGAGAGGACCCTGCTCAGAGGAGTTTACAATCTAAGGGGAAGGGTGGATAAACCGAAGACACAGGAAAACTGAGATGATAGATAGGAAGCCGGACATTCCTCAGCATATTGGTTTATGGAAAAAATACAGCAGATAAGTCATGGTCAGGGGCGTAAGAATGAAGATTTTCATGGGGGGACAAAAGGCCAAGGACTACTATAGGGCTTGGAGGCCCTTTTTCTCTTGTTAAGCATCTCATTTTACTACAGATATACAAAGACCACCCCAATCCTATGTTAATTTTTGTCATTGCTTCAGGGGTTGGCCAACCCCAGTTTCATTGTTCATTTTACCATAAAAATGCATTTTTACATTATTAAATAAATATTATTATAAATATTAACTACCAATTAGGACAATAGCTGTTAGAAAGATAGATCAATTCACTTGTTCATCTTAAAAATTTACATTTTTCATAGTCCTTTACCTAGTTTTTATTCAGATTTCTTTGACAGCCTAATCTCATTTGATTGGGAGTATTTTAAATCTATAGTCACTGCCTCACTGGTTATGGTATGTGCTATAAATTTAAATTGCTACATCTCTTGCTTGTTACTGGAAGAACCACATGAAATTCAGGATAAAAGTAAAGTGAAAAGTTGCTCATTATTAATACAGGTTATTTATTAAATGTTTAACGGAACACTTAGGGCTAGATTTACTAACAGGCGTGATGCATGGCGGCTGCATCACCGCGGTTTTCCGGCGGGTTTGCATTGCAAACAGCCGGATTTACTAATGGGCGCATTTCATGTTCAATTTGAAACCGCCGGCGATGTCACGGCGGGATGTAATGCTCAAAGCCGCCGGCGGCTTTGAATAGAACATGGTGCTTTTGCTTTAAATGACGGCACTTTCGTGTAGAGGCGGTTTTTTTGAAAATTACACCTGTCTCATGGCCTGTTACTATTGGCTATTTTAAAAGTCAGGAGATTTGACATCACAAGCCCTATATAAACCACTGGCCTGACACTTTTTCTTTGATAGGGGTTTGAGGAGTTTTGTGAGAGGAGTTTGGAGGATTGTGGTTTGGTGACAGTTGGTGAGAGTTGGAGTTTGGTGGATTGGTGGAGCGATATCTGATTGAAGTGTGAGTAGTCCTGTGGTATTTTTCTGTTTTGTACATTTATTTTCTCATTTATTTTCTGTCTTGTATTTTTTGTATTTGACTTGTCCTTTGTCTGTGTTACTTGTGTGTGACTGTGTTGAGAGTGTGTCTGTAGTTAGTGTAGTTTGTTCTTTGTGTTTGTAAGTCTTTCTGTGTTTTGTGTGGTTCACATTTATTTGTGAACATGTCCAGAGAGAGGAGGGGAGCAGAGGCTGAGGAGAGGGAGATGGAGGTTGAGGGGGCAGAGGAGGGAGAGGAAGAGTTTGAGGAGACAGGAGAGGGCAAAAAGACAAAATCAGGGAGAAATATCAGATTCTCCCATGATGAAAATTGTGTGCTGGTGCACAATATCATTCCCTGCTATGAGGTGATCTTAGGGAACCTTGCAGTCCGGACTCTGCTAAGGCGGCGCCACCAATTGTGGGCTAGAGTGTGCGATGCTGTTAACGTGGTGGGCCCACTAAAGAGGACAGTGACGCACTGCCACAAGCGCTTTTCAGATATTAAAAGGAGGCTGAAAGAGAAGATGGCCCAGGAAAAGAGGGCAACAAGGCGCACGGGTGGTGGCCCCCCTCTTCGTATTGAATACACAACGTACGAGGAGGAGTTGCGCCAGATAATGCCGGCAGAGATTGTCGAGGGGATAAATGTTCAAGACACGGATTCGCCCTCTTTTGGCCAAGTAGTTGGTGAGTTATATGGGGTTTTTTACCCTAACAGTATTTAAAATGCTTTTTTCTTTTTTTAAATGCTTTTTTCTTTTTAAAAGTTACTTTTTTATTTTTCAAGTGTATTTTTTACTCTATTAGTTTGTGAAGGTTTTTTTTTTTTTTTAAAAAAAAAAATGTTTTTTTTATTTGCAAACACATTTTTGAAATAAACTGTATATTTTTTAATTGTTTTTTGCTGCAAATACATTGTATCTAATACATCCAGATTCGCCAGGACCGCAGTTCAGTCCCAGTCCGAGACCTACACCTCCATCTTCAGTGAGAGATTCGGGCACAGATGAGCAAGCAGGTGCGTGATTTCTGTTTAGGAGAGAAATAATGGAGTTAATTGATTTTCTGTGCAAATGTTGCTGTCAATGTTTTTTTTTTTTTTTTTATGGTTTGCAATGAGAACTTAGGGCTACATTTACTAAACTGAGATGTTGCCTATAACAACCAATCAGAATATACCTTTATTTTATGTATTGCATTCAACAAAATGACAGCTACAATCTGATTGGTTGCTATAGGCAACATCTCCACTTTTGCAACCATACAGTTTACTCAAAATACCCCAGCATGTACTACACAGAGGGAGTACTAAAATAGTATTAGTTTACCCCAAAGCACGGTCTAGCAGCATTTGGCTGACTAAATTCTCATATTTGTAGGTTAAAAATACTTTGCTTTTTTACCCCCCTCAGCCATACATAGTCCAAATGATAATGTGTATTCAAAAGATAAAAAGTGCATCCTTAAGCAGGTAGCATAGGACAAGAAATCAGGAATGCAAACATTGTGAAACAATCTGTAGTTGCTAAAGATTATTCTTTCCTATCCAGTGTTCAGAATGCAATATACAAACATATTATATCCTATATACTTACCGTCATTTTTCATACACAGGGCCCTCTTCATACCAGCCACCTCAGGCGGAGTCCCTGCAAATGTCCCCTGAGCCAGATGCGCAAACCATAATCACCCTGGAAACAGTGGATGCCCCTATGTCTGGCTTCCAGGATGTTGCACCTGGCCCTGCTGAAGGCCCAGCACACCAGCAACCTGCGCCTCAAAGTATGGACCCAGCCAGAGAAATGGCGCTGTCTATTGGCGCTTTCCAGCAGCAGCAAACATTCTTCATGGAGAGCCAAACTCGCCACATGTCCCAAATTGCGGCCCAGTTGAGGCGGATACACCGCATAAATAGCCAAATCCCTGCTGCAATCAACCGTCTGGCTAATGCATGGGAACAATCAAATCTGCAGATGGCCCAAATGACTGGGGTTGTGGAGGCATTACATTCCTCAAATCACTTACACATTGACCTCCGACTGTCACTTTCCAGGGATGTTCATATTTACCACATGAGGAGTATACACTATCCTCTTTTTAAAGGTTCCAATGTACAAAACAATTTAAATTAAAAAAACATTGCACTCACATCAAACACATTTTAGAGCAATAAATGATTTTCCTATTCTGCACTAACATGTAAAGTAGTTTGTAATGAGACCGACTCTAATCTGTCTTCCGCCCTCTGTGCTCTGCACATCACCAGATGTGACACGGACCCCTTCTTCTTCACTGTCTACTGCAATAATCGGTGGGGTAAGTTGATGTAATGCTAGATTATGTATCAAACAGCCAGCCAGGATAATATCAGAGCCCTTTTCAGGTGCATACATAGCCACCCAACTAGATTATTCTAGTAACCTGAACCTAGTTTACAAAAGTACAAAGGTACGCTATAACACACCTCTACTAGTGGGTATGTGCCTCATTGAATTTGTGCTGTGCAGATGTCTGAGGATGCAGCAGAAGAGTCATCAGCCAGAAACCCATTCTTTATTGAGTACATTTAGAATTGCTTTTACACTTTGTTAAGGGATTTGTTGCAATATTAAAATAAAAAACAACAAATGTGGCAATCAGTAAATAAATTGCATGGTGGGAAAACACAAGAGAAAAAAAAAACAAAAAAACACTGAAATTACAAGACACTGTGGCCTTTTAACATATACAATCCCAAAGGAACAAACTTTGTACATGAAATGGCCCTTTCCCTTCTGTTCTGATTGACCAAATACCTCAAACAGCACACTGTTTGAACAATCTCGCCGCTCACAAGCAGCGCTTTCATTTTGGTCTTTTGAATGGCGGTTTTCCGGCGGCTTTATAAACCCCCTAATAGTAAATCCGGCTGTTTGTATGTAGAACATTGTTGAAACCGTCATGGCGCTTTATACAGAGGTGGGTTTGAAAACATAATTTCTGTCCATTTGGACGGCGGGTTTAGCCTTAGTAAATCCGGCGATGGCTAAACCACAAGTTTAGAACAGATACCATGACTTCATAAAGTAGCATGACGGCTTTTGTGTAAAAGTTAATGGGGTGGCAAAACACATTTTTTTGCCCACCCAGCAGAAATTATGGGGGGCAACTGCCCCCTCTGCCCCCACGGTTTCTACACCCCTGATCATGGTGTAAACTGGCAATATTTATTCGTATTGGAGTTTACAGCTTCTGCTGGTTTGTATCTTCTCGGATATTCATCCACAAACCGAAAGTAGCATGAAATGTTTCATTCATCTCTGGCTGTTAAACACTGATAAGAGAACAGTGATGGAACTGAGTGATAGCTTCTGAAGATGAATAAAAGTTTAATTTTTTTTTTACAATAGATGGAGAGCGGTTCAATCACATTATATCTTTTTATGCCAATTCTTGAACTTGAAACTGATTCAAGGTTATTAAAATGCGATAAAAACTGCCAAGGAGTTTAAATGTAGAAAGCCTTATAATCTTAGACTAACGTAAGTCTGGCTGATTGCTATTAATAATAATAATTTTCTCTGCTTTCGTGTCTTTCAGAAACCCAGTGCCTGGCTTCAAGCTCAATAGATTTCTTTATCTCCATCACGTCATGCAGTAATGTAGAGTAACTCTGTGTAATTGCGTTAACACTGATATCTCATATCGAAATATATGATCTGACAATGTATTCATCTTGCTTTGGGAAACCTATAGTAAAAGACTAAAATTCTTTTAAAGATTTCTGACTTTAAAATTCCTACACCTGCATCTAAGCAGGGAAAATAATGAATTACTATTCTGAATAATGATTACATTTTTGATTAGCGCTAACCAGCCAGATCAAGGGGTAATTTTGGAACAGTTCTCAAGCTTAACAAATATTGCAGTGTCTGGAAAGAAGAATCCCTGCACAGGAACATGAGTAGGCATTTAAACCAGTGGTCGAAGTGGAAATTTAGAAGTAGTGGTATGGAAATATAGAAGAGGCTGAATGAAAAATGTAAGTGAATGAAATTTGATAGTTTTACAATGAAGGTAGTAGAAGTGGTGGTGTGACATACCACCGTATACCCATAGGCAAACCGAAGGGGCTCCTAGTGCCTGGAAACCCCCCTCCAAGCCTGGGGCACTGTAGAATTGAGGTGACTGGACCCTGCCCCCGCTTCACATGGCTCTGCTCGAAAAGAGAGCGCTGCCTGCACCTAACAGTAGTGCACGCAACATTGCCCATGTATATTATGGGGATAGGAAGAGTTGGAGAGCAGCCAAGCACTGTCTAATATTATAGCTACGTCCCCTATGCATGCTGGTCACGCACACTGGTGGCGTGATGTGGAAACCTCCCTCTACAAATCCTGCATTTGCCCCTGATACCCCCACTTTGGGTGGGGTACGAGTGTGCGAAGAAGCAATTTCCGACAAGAGTTAGACAAACATGTTAATTGCGACTGTTGTAATTCCCGACATACAGGAAATACAGACTTCTTGAAAAATTGACATACAAGAATTGCGAGAAAGGAACATATCGGCAAAGAGATGTCCATAACTTTCAAGAAACATACTGGCAAAGAGACATGCGTCACTGTCAAGTGCGACAGTTACATTGCTGCTATTAAGGGGGCAATGCAAAGACCTGCCGGCTGTAGAATGTACAACCCTTCCTAAAAAACATTCTACAGCCGACGGGTCTTTGCATTGCCCCCTTAATAGCAGCAATGTAACTGTCGCTCTTGACAGTGATGCATGTCTCTTTGCCAGTATGTTTCTTTCTCACATTTCTTGTATGTGGGTTTTTCAAGAAGTCTGTATGTCCTGTATGTCGAGTCGAGATTAACATCTTCTTACTCTTGTCGGAAATTACTTATTTTCTCTAATGACTACTGCCATCCACTTTGACCATTGATTTAAACTATAAAATGTCTAAAAGTTCCAAGACATTGTGCTAATTAATACTGTTGGTTGCTTGTTATCTTCTATTACCTATAGTCATACCTATCCTGCACTTCACGTGACACAAATCCTATGAAGGTATGAACACAAACCACTATCATGTATTTGTACATTATTATACAGTTGATAACTTATTTAGATAACTTATTTACTTAAAAATAAACCAATTTACCTATACATTCTATTTGCATTACTTTAATTTTATGACTGTAGACATATGGCCATATTATAGCAACCAATCAGATTCTAGCTTTCATTTATTTAGTACCTTCTACAAAATGACAGCTAGAATCTGATAGGTTGCTATAGGCAACATCTCCACTTTTTCAAGTGATTAGTAAATCTAGCCCTAAGAGTCAGTTTCTCTCCAACCTACTGCCCCTTACATCGCAATACCCACTTCCTAGCCCTTCACACACTGGACAATTGTAAAATAAAAATAGTAACTTATTACTACTAAAATAATACTGAAAACTATTAAATATTACTATACATTATTACAACTAATAAAAGCAATGATCCTACATTCAAATAACCAATCTTAAAGTTTTCAAATGTACTATAATGTGATTATCTCAAAGATATTCTGGAAAATGGAGAAACGTTTGGCGTCAATAATCTACCCCTTCACATCATGACTGATTGGCCATCATCATCATCATCATCATCATTTATTTCTATAGAGCCACTAATTCCGCAGCGCTGCACAGAGAACTTACTCACATCAGTCCCTGCCCCATTGGGGCTTACAATCTATATTCCCTAACACACACACACACACACACACACACTAGGGTCAATTTGTTAGCAGGCAATTAACCTACCAGTATGTTTTTGGAGTGTGGGAGGAAACCGGAGCACTCAGAGGAAACCCACACAAACATGGGGAGAACATACAAACTCCGCACAGATAAGGCCATGGTCGGGAATTGAACTCATGACCCCAGTGCTGTAAGGCAGAAGTGCTAACCACTACGCCACCGTGCTGACCATCTGGGTCATTCAGGTCTTTGAATGTAACCTATAGACTTACTTTTCTGCACATCAAGATGGTTGGGCAGGTCTGCTCCTTTGTACAGAATTTGCACATAATTATCCTACAAAGCACTTTTCAGAGTCTTTGGGGGTCACCCATTACTCTCACTTCCTATTTCTACATTTTTTGCATGTTGCTGCTGTTGACACCTCTATATCTGATCTTCAAGAGATTTGGAAAGAAACTTGTGATCCCCTCATTCTATTTCTACAATTTTTACATGTTCTTGCTAATGACGCCTCAATTTCTAATCTCCAAGACATCTAGAAAGAAACTTGTGATTCCCTCCTTAAAGCCTCAGCTGATCACAAAGTAAATGCCGAAAGACATTGTCAAACAATAAGTCACCAAAAGTAGGCATGGCTCAAAGTGCCCTCTCTCAAGTTGATTCCTTGGTTCATAGGATGATAAGAGGTATCTAATATATATATAAACCTAGTGGCGTGTGTTAGTCTGTGTGAAAAAAAACCCACCAAGCTGCAGCGCCACCTGCTGGGCGGAGTTATACACTGACCTACTAAATTCTTAGTGTTTGTGAAAAAAAACGCAGAAAGGGCTGAAATTTGGTATACTAAGATGTTTTTAATTTGTTAATTTAATTTGTTAAATGTTAAAAGTGTTTCTAAAGATTTTAAAAAAAAATATATATATTTCTTGAAGGAGAAGTGACAGTTGGCAGTGGTTGGTGGTTGCCGGGGGTGACAGTTGGGAGTGGTTGGTGGTTGCCGGGGGTGACAGTTGGGAGTGGTTAGTGGTTGCCGGGGGTGACAGTTGGGAGTGGCTGGTGGTTGCCGGGGGTGACAGAGCGAGAGGAGTGTGATACTCAGGACCGCTGAGAGAGATCCCTGTGTCTGGATAGACATCTGGATAGATGTGGCGATAAAGATGAAGGATGTGGTGATGGAGAAAAATGATGAGGTAGTGACATGTGGACAAAACCACTTTAAAAAAGGGCGCTTGCGTTGGGAAGTAACGCTCTTCCCTTGAGGAGGCCTGGCCTAGCCCCAAATGCATGACAAGAACCTTTTTAACACCTTAAGTAGCTTGATTTGACTAGAATGCATGAGTATCATGCACGGGTTAACTTGTTGGAACATGATAATCCTATATCTTTCTACTTACAGATGTCTGCCACTCTATGCATTTTCAACACCATCTATCTTCTCAAAACATTGGTCATCAGTAATTTTTCATTCCAAAAACTGTTTTTAAAACCACTTTTGAATGATAATCATCAGTAGTTTCAAGTTCATCTGCTATTTGCCATTCCTGACACATATATCCCCACTGCAATCCATTCTAAATGCTGCAGCAAGACTGATCTTCCTCTCTCACCGCTCCATATCTGCTGCACCACTTGGAAAATCCCTACACTGGCTCCCTGTGTCCACTAGAATAAAATTTAAATTATTCATCCTTACCTACAAAGCCCTCAACAACTCCATCCCTGCATACATCTCAAAACTCATATCAAAATACTCTCCCTCCCGCCCTCTTAGTTCAACCTCTGACCTACACCCTGTCTCGCCTCTGGTAACCACCTCTCACTCCCGCCTACAAAACTTCTTCCATGCTGCTCCCCACTTATGGAATTCCCTTCACCACCCAATTAGACTTTGCCCCAGGCTTCAAATATTTAGACGCTCTCTGAAAACCCATCTCTTTTTTAGAGCTAGCTTATCCCCAATAACTCTACACAAACGATTGCACCCTCACAACTGCCCCAATCTCCACTCTAAGCCACACTCGCTCCTTTAGTTTCAGCTACGCCCTCTTCCACTTAGAATGTAAGCTCTCTAATGAGCAGGGTCATCCATTCCCTTTGTTTTCAGGTCTACATTTATGTTGTCTACCTTCTATGTCCCTGTTTTATGTATGTACTGTTTTCCCTACTGTACGGCGTATGTGGCGCCTTACAAAGCTAAGATAATAATACTAATAATAATAATATTTTAAAAGCTTGGAATTTTAAGATGTTACATAGAAAATTGTTGTAAATGCCTCCTTTCCCCCTCTTTCCTTGAGGCTCCTTCTAAGCCTTGCACTTGTCTCAGAGGGCTTCTATAAGAGAGGTGTTCCTGTAACATGCTTCCCTTGCTCCAATCCCTTTCTGTTGCATAGCCACATCCACATCTTCTCTCCTCTCTCCAATCCTCAGACATGTGTCAGTACACCAGGGTTGCATCTGCTGCCATCAGCAGTTGCCAGATTTAACCCCATACCTGTCTTCAACCCTCAGTGTCTACCTGTGACCCTGAGCTTTGACTAATTTCCTGATTTTACACCATTGCTGCCCATGTTGTCCTCTGACCAGTCTCTGATCACTGTTGTGCCTTGCCTTCAGTTTTAGGTCTGTCTTGTGTCAGCTACTGCCCATTAGAGGAAACCTGGGGGTGGCCGGTAAAAAAAATCATAGAATGCAACAAAATAACCAGATATATATATAGTTTCTGAAACAAAGATACTAATGAATAGAAAAATAAAAAATCCAGTTTGCAAAAACAGAGCATTCAATATGCAGAGGTTGTATTTTTCATTTCTTTCTGTTCCTTTAGCAAATCTTTTCTTAATATCTTGAAGTCTCAATTTATTTAACACTGAGTGTGTAATAAAATCCTGGGTAAATATTTGATGAATGCAGCTTATTTAAGATTATATCATCAATTGTAAGCCTGTAACAAGAGAATTCATGGTCAGACTCTGCTTTTGTATTCACAGCCTGAGCCTGATAGACAGAAGTGTTACATTCTGTGAGATTTTTTTTTCCCCACTACATATTCATCCCTGCGGCTATAGAAAAGAAGACACATATTTTATCAGTTCTAATTCCATGTGCTTGTGTAGCCGTTTCAGCCAGAGATGAAAAAATGAATCTACATAGCATCTAAATACACGTGTAAGGCAGTCTTCCTCAGTGCATGCTATGAAATACACAGTGAAGCCATTTTTCATTGAAAATAATCTTATTTCTCCTGCAGCTTTAAGTATTTTTCCTGTAATTCCACAGTAGCTAAATGCTTTCATGAGGAATATTGTTGTGTGGTGTTAGCTAGAGAGTTCAAACCTGCTAAATAAAGAGGAGCTGAACAATTTGTCAAATTACTTAATTCATGAGGTTTTGGCTAATTCGGGAGCCCTGTATCAGTTCATGAATCAAAAGACAAGTACATCTGTCATCAGTGTAATGAATGAGCATTTGTGTATCTTTGTGTTTCTTTTAACAAACATTTCTGAAAGTTTAAATGTACATTCAGTTTTCAAAATTGTATAGATTAGGACACATCCACTTAGGCTCCTGTGCAGCTCATTAGTTGTCCATTGTCATCCACGGTATCTTGTGTGCCTGCTTGAGGCAAGCACGCCATCAGCAAGCATGAGCAATTTGGAGTGTTCAGGCGTGCAGAGAAGGAACTAATGCAGGAGCACTACACATAGAGGGCCTGATTCATCTTCAGACATAAGTCTATTTGCTAAAGATGTTCACTGAGCCCCGAGTTCTGGTTTTGGTTTTGGATCTGGATTAGTTTCGTGTTTTGGTTTTGGTTTTGGCAAAACCGCCCTTGCGTGTTTTGGTTTTGGTTTTGGATCCCAATTTTTTTTTCAAAATTTTTTTTTTTTTTGCTAAAATTACATATTTTTGCTTTTTTCCCCTTACATTATTATTAGCCTCAATAACACTCTTTTTAAGTCACTTGCAGTCAATTTTGACCACCTCACAGGTCACAATATTATTTTCATACACTTTCAAGCAAAACACTGCAGATTTAGAAGACCAAGCCTGCCAGACCTATCATTTCTATTTCAGCAATGACAATTAGCAATGGAGCAATGGAGCTATCCTCTTTGTGTGTTACCTATATAACACAGTACAATGTGACTGCAGATTTAGAAGACCAAGCCTACCAGACCTATTATGTCTATTTCAGTAATGACAAATAGCAATGGAGCAATGGAGCTCTCCTGAATGTCACTGGAGACTTTGAAGAACACTTCTACCCCTCCTCTTTCTTTTCTACCTACGACGCTGCCCAACTGCACTAGAGACTGCCAAGAACTGTGCTACCCCTTCTGTGTCCCTCTGTGAAATGGCGCTGGATCGACGTGGAGAACGGTTCTTAGAATCCAAAGGGTGTGTTCGGTTCTCGGGAAACCGAGCCTGAGGATCTCTACTACTTGCATGCCATATTTTGCATGAAAAAGTTCTGCCCATGCGCCAGGACACAACTGCATGCAATTCATGTTCAATTTCCACTTAGAACTTGAAGGGTGTAACAGAGGTGGGTAGGGGCAGATTAATGTAGTCCAGGCACAATAAGGGTGTTCCCATGCAGATGAGGTTGATTCAAGTCGAGCTGTAGTAAGATTTGCAGCTGCTTCAGGGCAGGTGTAACTGACGGATGATGGTGATGACCATACACGGCATTGCCTCTCACAGTCTAATGGGATGATTGACAATTCACCTGCACACCATTCATCTCAGCAAACAACTCTATATAAGATCGTGGCAGGGGGGTGCCACTGTGCCATTTTGTTTCCCAAAAAAATGCTAATTAAGTACTGGAAAAGGTAGGTGAAACTTTCACATCTGCGTCTCAGTAGCAGCAAAACCATATGATTTACTTTTATTTCAGAAGCATTGCTTACGTTAGCATGTGCGGATGTTTGACATTGTCTTTCTGACTCTTTTGCAGCATTTGCAGACATTTGCATTGCAATATATTTGTATCAATGTATATAAGTACAGAATCCTCTTCAAGCTCCTCACTCTTACATACAAGGCCCTCGCCAACTCCACTGCACCCTACATCTCCACTCTCCTCTCTATTCATGCTCCATCCCGCCATCTCCGATCTGCCAATGACCGTCGCTTCTCTCTTCCCCCCTGATCACCTCCTCCCATGCGCGTATCCAAGACTTCGCCTGCACTGCCCCCCTCCACTGGAACAAGCTCCCTCCCTCCATCAGAACTTCCCCTAATCTGTCGAGTTTCAAACGGCCTTTAAAAACCCACCTTTTTCTTAAAGCCTTCCAGTCTCCCACTTAATTACCTACCTTTGTTATGCCTCTTCCCCTTCATTCCCCTTCCCTTATCCTTATCCTCCGTTCCTCCTTCACTCCCCTGTGTCTCTTTGTCTGCCTACCCCACCCCTTAGATTGTACGCTCCTTTGAGCAGGGTCACCCTCTCCTCCTGTCTTTACCACTTTTAACTCTGCTCTCCAGCTACCTTTCCCTCCTCCTCTTGGACTCTCTTCCCCCCCTGTGCCCTCTAACTTCCTCCTCTCCCCCCTGGGGGTTTCCCTGTCATCCGTGCCTTCCTTCTTGGGCTCCGTCGTATGCGGATCTTCCCCTCTCCCCTCCCCCACCCCTAGCTGTGCATTGAGCTCTCAGAGTTATTGTGCTTATTGTTTACTGTACTGTGCTGTCTCTCCTCGTATTGTAATTCGTTTGTCCCTGTACGGCGCTACGGACACTTAGTAGCGCCCTATAAATAAAAATTAATAATAATAATAATAATAAGTACTTGCATACATTAGCAGTACGGTTACATTGTTTTTAAATGCTTATTTATACATAGTTGCATAGATTTTCTTTGCCGGTTTGTTTTATAATGCAATTAAAACAATCAAATATATTGAATTAATGAAAAAAAATATAAAATATATGGATTGGTTGTATAGTTTGTTAAAAGTTTATTTTTCTATATTGGTTTATAAAAGAATAGTTGGATATCCTAATAACCTTTGTTTCTGTTTTATTTTTTCTAAGCAAATGTGTATTAATGAGACACATATGATAAGTATGTTATAAAGGCATTATTGTTATCACGGAATAGTACAGGGTGATAAGGTAATGCAGTGGAAGGGTTAGTATGGTGTATTTGTCATGAAAATTCAGTATTTAGGAGTAATAAGGGTAGTTAAGAAAATGCACGCATGTGCGTTGAGATGTGAATTAGGAGTAAAGACAGAGGAAGTGAAAAAGGGTGCAATTGCTCCAAAATCAAAAATAGCAAATAACAGAGCAATGACACTTGCATCCGATTTTACACATCCAAACTTATTACTCAGATGTGCTTGTATTTGAATACTGACATACATACGCACATAGGCACAAGTTTTGTGCGCTTTTAAAATACGCAAGTTTTGTCTGAAGATGAATCGTGCCCAGGATGTGGTTATGTAATGTAATACAATAAGATAGATAGGCCTATATTAGACCAAGGAGTAAATTTATCAAGCTGCGGGTTTGAAAAAGTGGAGATGTTGCCTATAGCAACCAATCAGATTCTAGCTGTCATTTTGTAGAATGCACTAAATAAATAATAACTAGAATCCGATTAGTTGCTATAGGCAACATCTCCATTTTTTCAATCCCGCAGCTTGATAGGAATTACCTCTCACTAAAACAATCCCTTTTTATTTATTTTTTAGAAATAGATTATATAAAAGATCTGCCAGTGCTAATGCACTTTTTTGCTATACAGCTGTAGATTTTAGGTTGCAGCTCTTAGTGACAATTGTCAACTCTTATCTGATTGACCTTATTGTCTTATTCATACAGGCAAAGGTGTAGAGGATTAAGGTATAAACTAATAAATATGCTTTTCTTTTTATATTTAGGGAAGGTTCCAGTTTCTCCCTCCTACATTCTGTCACCCAAGGCTAGCTACTTATCTTGCTTAAATACAGAAACACCCTTAATCTTGGGGAGAAGAATAAATAGAGACTGCACATTGTAAATATAGCCTAGATCATCAATTATAATAGCTAAACAACTTTAATGACATGAAAAATTAGCTGTTTGATTACAATATTGGGGCCTACAAGGTTCCTTTATATTGAATATAATGGTATACTGATAACAGTCAGTGGATTATTGACCATATTGACCATAAAAATGTAATTGAAAGTAACTTATACAAAGATGCATCTAAAATAATCTAAAAGTGATATAAATATAAAAGTGATATAAATATATTGTGCGCATTTTATATTCTTTACCCTTAGCTTTCTGCAGCCATGATAACTAACAAATCAGTTTATATCAGTCTCTAAAACATATTTTCATGCAAGACAAACTCTGCATTAAAGACATTTAATTAAAACCGGTGTTGAGATGCAAAGAGTTTATCCGGATTGTTGCAACAGCATGAAACACCTGTGTGCCGGAGACAGACACGAGCTTTGAAGATGAAATTTGGCAGGAATGTAATGGAAAAACTCACATTCATTATTTCAAAGCTGAAACTAATGCACTGCTAGGAAACTTGTCCTTCAATCTTGTCAGTGGCTGAATCTAACTTATGATTTACAGAACCTAAATTGTATAAATTGTTCTGAATTACAATCCCACATTGGATTAAAAAATATATTTTCTCTTTGGATTTTACATATGAACACTGTATATGACTATATAACATTATGGAGACTGGCATCTTGGCATGTAGAGAAAATGCTCCCTTTGTATCTTGAACACAGGATCTATGCAGGAGCTGGCTGGGCGTTGGGACAGGGGGGCATCTGCACCCCGGGCCGGATCATAGTGGACTATCTTGGGCTGGGTCACTGGGCCATCTTTAAAATATTCCTAATAGGCTGCTGAGTTGATTCTTGCCCCCCAGGATTAAATTTACCCCTGCATCTATGTGATCTGATCTGCACGTCTTGGGCATCATGCTGAGTGGGACGTATGCCTGTTTGCCTATTGTACCATTTATATATTTGTACTGCACATGAATGCAAAATAAGCCGCATGCATATCTGCATATTCAGAGTTTTATGCATCAACGTGCGCCTGCTTGCGACTGGAAGGGAGGGGCAGTCTAACATGACCTGGGTGTGTGTTTGACTGTTTGCGTATGTCAGTATATGCGTATGCCCAATATAAACCTGGTGTATATTCTACAGGTGCACAATTAGACGCATCTTGAGATGCCTCTGACTCAGCATATGGACACAAATATGCTGCTTTTATTGGCTGATCTTTTTAGTCTAGATTACACTCGACATGCATCTAACTCAGAATCAGGACTCTTTACTGTGTTTCTCCTGCTCTGTCGCTATTGCTCTGTTTCTCTTGTTAACAATTATAGGCTTGTGCTAACTGTGATGGTTAATGACTATCAAACTTGACCCTAGTGTCTCTCAGTCTGTGTGTGTATGTTAGGGAGTTTAGACTGTGCGCTCCAATGGGGCAGGGACTGATGTGAGTGAGTTGTCTGTACAGCTCTGCGGAATTAGTGGCGCTATATAAATAGCTGATGATGAGGTGACCAGGTGGGATCTTGTTTCTAACAGATACCAATAAATTCTTTCTATAAAGACCATAACTTCGTCTGCACCTTTTGTGATTTGCTGTTGGTTCAAGACTAGTGGGTAAATGTATCAAGCTGAGAGTTTCCCGGCGGGTTTGAAAAGTGGGGATGTTGCCTATAGCAACCAATCAGATTCTAGCTGTCATTTTGTAGATCGTACTAAATAAATGATAGCTAGAATCTGATTGGTTTTTCAAACCCGCCGGAAAACTCTCAGCTTGATACATTTACCCCTTGATGTTTCATTTGTTATCATTATTGGTCAATGCTAACCTGCATTTTGCTCTTGTATCCTTATCCTTGTGTCTTATTTCTTAGTCATCAGTCATTGTTTAGCTTCAACCTTTGTCATGTTCCTGATTTGTCTTATTTTAGTTTGTGTCTCTCTACATACTGTCCTCACCCTAGTGTCTCTAGGTCTGTCGTCTGACTTTTGTCTGCTGTCTGTGTTTTAATGGTGTTCTGTCCTACATCAATGGTTTTATCCTGTGTCTCTGGTTGTCTGCAAATCACTCCATTCCTTAGCAGTTGTCCTTTCACCCTTGCTTGCCTGGGTCCTCGAGCATGACAAGTCTTGAGGGTATCTGAATACCTGAACCATCTCCTGTTCAGCATCTATAAGTTCAAAGTTACACTAAGATAGGATGCATATTTTTATCTCGTGATTTCGGTGATAGGCATGTCTCTCTGTCCAGTTCTTCTGTTAGCTCCGTTTCTGTTTGTTTCAGGCTGCCTTCCCAAACTTGACTTATGGTTTGACAAATTAATTTTTAAAATAAATGAATATTGACCATTCCAAATGGTAGATGTTGTAGCAAAATGAGATTTGTTGTTACATTTTCATGTACAGCAAATAGTACAGTACACAGCACAACAGTTTCAATACTACCTGCAAACCCATGATTTCTTGGTAGAGAGAAACAGGCTACTTTATAAACGTTTATAATGGTGGGTGTGTCGAAAGAAAATGATGTCATCACAGAGGTCACATGAGCAGTTTCAAAGCAGTTGATGAAACACATTCTAATAAATATCCATCAGCCATTTTAAAGGTTAAATATTCCACTTAATTAAATAGACTATTTTATAATAATAATAATAATAATCATTTTATAATAATATATTATATTAGTTCAAATCAAGTTGCACTCTACGAATTGTATTATTATTATAAATCTGACTTTAAGAGGTTTTTCTGACTACCTTCTCTGGCCGTATAATCTTTGCTTGCCTGATTCTGACTGAGGGCCTGATTTTGAGTTAGGAACAAAGCCTTAGGGCTAGATTTACTAAACTGCGGATTTGAAAAACTGGAGATGTTGCCTATAGCAACCAATCAGATTCTAGCTTTCATTTATTTAGTACATTCTGCAAAATGACAGCTAGAATCTGATTGGTTACTATAGCCAACATCTCCAGTTTTTCAAACCCGCAGTTTAGCAAATGTACCTCTTAATCTTTCCTCTCTAGCTGACAGTTCATAATTACCTCTTGTGACTCTGAGCCCATGTTTGACTGAATCCTGTTTCCTTCTAGTCCTGTTATTTCTGCCAGTATGTTCCAGCCCCTATACAGCATTGTGTATTATTATTCTGCTGACTGTGAGGGATAGTTATTCTGGATAACTCAGATTAACCACAAGCGTTCCTTTCAAAACGACAGTTACACTTACTAACAGATTTGTGATTAATCAAGGAAGATATTCAAATACATTGGGAGTATGTACTGACACAGGGATACTTATCCGTTTCAATTAAAGGTCGAAAGATCCCTCTAGCTGGTGTTAATAGATTATTCATATGAGTTAAATAATAAAATAGTCTGTTCTGGTTTGTAATCTGACCTGTGTCCAACTGTCTCAAGGCCCAGAAATGTGTAGTACTGCCCAGTGGGTTACAGAACAGTGCTCTTGTTTGATGGAAAATAAGTTTGTTAGTATGTATGGGCTCATTGGCTGATAAGTATTTGAATTAGAGATGTTCACTGACCCATGTGTTTTGGTTTTGGTTTTGGGTATGGATTAACTTTCTGTTTTGGTTTTGGTTTTGGATCCCTATTTTTTTTCTAAAATACCTATTTTTTCCTAAAATCACATAATTTGGCTATTTTTTGTTCCTACATTATTATTACCCTCAATAACATTCATTTCCACTCATTTCCAGTCATTTTTTTGTCAAGTGACAAGAACACTGCTACCCCTCCTGTTTCTGTATGAGCAATGGCACTGAGCAATGTCACTGGAGACTGAAGAGTGACAAGAACACTGCTACCCCTCCTGCTTCTGTATGAGCAATGGCACTGAGCAATGTCACTGGAGACTGAAGAGTGACAGGAACACTGCTACCCTTGTTTCTGTGTGAGCAATGGCGCTGGATCTCCTGGGAAGGGAGGTGCTTATGGAACTTAAAACCCACGAGATCTAACAATGCAACAATGACATTATGCCTCGATTTAGATCCGAGGACGCGCGAAAATACCGAGCCAGCTCGCGAGCCTACTTGGATCCCCTAAGTTCGGGTGGACTAGGTTTTCAGAAAACCAAGCCCGAGCATCTCTAATTTGAATCAACTATACTACAGAAAAGACATAATTTAATACCTGTACATTAATATACAATAATATACAATATATAGAAACCCATTTAGATAATATATAAGACAATATAAATTATAAGGATTTAAAAGTTACTGCAGAATTTTGTAAAAAAGTATCACACCAAATATTTTGTCATGATTAATATATTTTTATAACTTATAATACTAATATGTTTGATCTAGATCAGTGTTCCTCAATCCCAGTCCTCAGGACCCCTAACAGTGTCAGTTTTCCATGTGCCAAGGGAAATTATTATTCCACCTGTGGATCTGTTACAATGTGTCAGTCAGTAATGAATACACCTGTGCTCAAACAAGAAGATATGGAAAACATGCACTGTTAGAGGTCCGGGGACCAGGTTTAAAGAAACACTGATCTAGATGAAAACTGAAATAATTAAAACATGAGTTTACAAATTATGTATACCAAGTAATAAGCGCTTACATTGGAACCCATGACTCACAGATGTACATTTAAATTGCACAAATAGTGAGATTGAACACCAGTTATGCAGCACAGTGATTGCACTGCTCCTATCTAACTGCTCCTCACTACCATTGTAGTGGGTGGAATTATTGCAGCATGATCCAATGAATCCTTCATTCTTTAGGGGGCACCATATCATACCAAATGACTCCCTTATTTGCATATACTGACATCACTTGTGTATTATATTTATATAGTATTATTAAACAACTAGATGTCTTCTTTGAAAATAACTCTATGATCAGTAAGTTAGGATGTGAGAGCTCCCAGCCACTGGTCAACCAGCCACTTTCCATGACCTGGAGTGTTTGCTGGTAGAAAAGTTCTAGGCTGGAAACTGAGCATCTGACACAGAAATTGAGTATTTCACTTGTCAGTGATTGGATGCTGCGCTTTAAATGTGAAGTGAAAAGGGCCTATGTATCACAACCCTAAGTCAATGGATATGGGGATAACACTTGCTCATTTTAAGATTGCATGAAGAGAATTGGTGTCGGGTTGAATTGGCTGATTAGGTTGTGATTCCACGGATGAAACGCGTTAGTTATTAGACAGCAAGGACTCTGTATCTTACAAAGTTAATCCCTAAAGTAATTGTTAAGGGTTCCTGCAAACGAACTCCGTCAGAGCATAATCAAGTAACTGGGTATGCGGGCATCCTATTGGAGATTGTGTTGAAAATTTTGCCATGCCGGAAATTTGCTGTTAAAATGTAAGTGCAAATTTACACTTTCAGACCGTTAAATGTATCCAGAGCTTCACTATGCCCACTGCATCTGACTTTATCATCATATAAAGGGGGACCGAATGTAAGAGAGCCAAACAAATGTGACCACCTTTTGGAGCTGACTACGACATTTAAATCCAGTAACGGAGAAATAGTCTAGAATTTCATACGATTGAGAGAACCCCAAATTTGTGTATTCTACCCCTTTATTTAATTTAAATTCTCTTTTCTTGCACATTGATACATTGTTTTTACATGTGGGTGTAAAGGTAGATGCACACATGCCCCTAATTGACACTCAGCAAGGAATACCCCCATTCTACCATCTCATCTTTGCAACTATCTTTGCCAGCAAATCTGTGCACTTAAAAATGAGTGCATCTGAGTGAGCGTCGTACCCTCTAGAATTTAATCTGTCACAGACAGCCCCTCTATCTATATCTCATGTCTGTACACTGTCCTTGTCGTGTCTTTTGTTGCAATCTGTGTGAGTCTATGCAATTTGTTTACTTACACTCACTGAATACTATTGCCATGCCTATCTTTATGTATTGTCTTTAGTTATGTCTCAAATGTATCATGATTGTCTGGCACCAAGGAATCTGTTGAGCCCTATAAATAAATAATAACAATAATCTGAGTAAAAATAGGCATATGAAATAACACATGACATAACATGAGACACAGCCCCAATGTCAATTTTCTCTTCATTTTATATTTTTTGTGTTTGACTTTTATGTTTAAATCACAAAGAAGTCACATGGATTCCAAACATAGATCTTACAGCCTAATCACTATCTACGTAAATGCTTTATGGCATCACCTGTATTAAATATGCAGTTTATGTTGATATGAAAAGCACATTAATCTGACGATGATCAATCAGGTTTGAAAATTAAAATAATAGTCATCATGTCATGTCACATCCATTTATATTACGGGTAGAGGGTAAACTCCACTCTGCAAGTCTCTCAGTAGTTCTTTACTAGATTGAAGTGGGAAATGAGGAATAAGGGAACAGACGTCAGCGCAAGCACAAGTCCTTCATGTTGGCTTAACTGTGGCTGTGTTTGTGGCAGTTTGCTAAGCAGCTACAGGCTGTAACTTTGATGTGTCTGTGAGTCACAAGGGCTCCTTATCAAGAAGAATACAATTTCCACAAAGAAAAAGGAAACACAGTGACAGCGATCTTTCAAACGTACATATATATAAACCTAATGTATTTATATTCCCCCCCTCCTGTACTTTGAAACCAGACAAACCCAAACCTGAAAGCCGGCTACAAATTTAAACAAGGGTAAAAAAAACAAAAAAAACACAGCACATGGTCATCTGAAAAGGTTTTAAAAAATACAGACAGAGCAAACATGTTGAGTAGAGAGAATTGTGAAACTATCATACAGAAGAAATTGCCATTTATATCTTCTGTCATCTAAGAAATAGCAGCTGTAGTGGCGCATTTCGCATTCTTTCTGAAACTACCACCATGTTTGTATATGAATTGTGTGCACATTAAACACAGAAACGTCATTTGCAAATGTGCAACAGTGCCTCCGTGCAGGGCATATGCTCTTTCCAAGCAACTACCGTTGCTCATGTCTCTATTTTACGGAAATGATGGATCTTCATCATCATCAGTTATTTATATAGTGCCACTAATTCCGCAGGGCTGTTCAGAGAGCTCACTCACATCAGTCCCTGCCCCATTGGAGCTTACAGTATAAATGCCCTAACATACACACACACACACACATAGACAGACAGAGAGACTAGGGTCAATTTTGATAGAGCCCAATTAACCTACTAGTATGTTTCTTGGAGTGTGGGAGGAAACCAGAGCACCCGGAGGAAACCCACGCAAACACAGGAAGAACATACAAACTCCACACAGATAAGGCCATGTGCTAACCACTAGGCCACTGTGCTGCACATCAAGTTGGCACAGGTGAGGGTCAAGTTGGGTGCAAAACTTAGCATCATCCGATTGGTGTAGTTGCATGGATCTAGCTGGGCTTCTTCATGCATCTATATTGCACCCACATACAACAATTAGATTTGTAGCAGGTGGCTGAGAAGCCTCCCTCCCAAAAAAATAGAGTGGTTGTTTCACAGATAAGCACATTTATCTGCGTACAAATACTCATGCAATAAAACTATTCAACACATAACTCTTAATAAGTGCCCTCACTATCATACATGCAGTGAATGGCAGCCTCCCAGGGAACCACAGGCATACATTTTTCCCTTCAGCTAACAGTGCAGGTATGCAATTAATATGGGATATTTTAAATATGCATGATCAGTCAGTTACTTAAAGCTCTCTGCTTTCATCCTATTTTTGGGGGTAAATATCCTTCTTTTCAAAATCGAAATCCTATAAGCCTTGCTTATTCTTCAAATAAAGTTTAAGCCTTATCATGTGTATACTTTTTATTAATTTTCTACTTCACTGAACGCAACATTTTTTTGTTACAGTTTACCAGGTGGATAGATTATAATTCATAACCTTTGAGAAGAGATCATTAGATCTGTCTAGCCGGTTGTTGGTTAATTTTTCACAGTTATGTATATCACGTCTCCATTAGCATTTTATTTGTGAACTTTATTTTGTTTGGGATAAATAAGTACATGAATATTGGAGAGACAGTAGTCTTAATGTGAGAAAGATCCTGAGACATGTGTGAAAAACTAAGAGCACAGAATGAAATTTGCTTAAAATCACAGAGCGTTGAGAGTTAGTCATCTGTATAATTAAAGCAAGGTGTTAATATTTTAACATTGTGGCAGATAAACCACCTTACTTAGGAACCGTAGCATGACCACAAAAAAATGAATCTAATGGTAAAATGAAGCCATATTAGCATATAAAGCCATACTAGTGCCTCTAAAATATATAAGGATTTATCTAGTTTGAAGGTGCATTTGGCAGGAGTTGGGGTACCGTTTGGTGTATTCAAGATTTTGAACTGCTCTTGTAATATGATTATGCACCAAGAGGGTTTCTAAGAAAAGCGGAATCATCCCTGGTGGAAATGATAGATATCTTTGAAAGAAGGTTAAAAGGCCAAAATAGTTACATAGGAAGGGTTTGCTAAAATAATAAAATAAAAAAAAATCTTTAGGACATAACATAGTAATGAAATTTAATTCCCAAAACCTTAGAGCAGAAATGAGGCAGTGAAAGCAATTTATGGAAAATATCTGTTGTGCAGTGCAAAGCGGATTGGGATTCACTGTGGGCCTGATTAATTATGGAATGTAAATGCCGATACATGCCATATTTTGCGTTAAATAGCTCAGAAACGGACTATACACCAGAGAGCGTTAGTGCATGCAGCACACTGGCCTAGTGGTTAGCACTTCTGCCTCACAGCACTGGTGTCTTGAGTTCAATTCTCGACCTTGGCCTTATCTGTGTGGAGTTTGTATGTTCTCCCTGTGTTTGCATGGGTTTCCTCCAGTTTCCTCCCACACTCCAAAAACATACTGGTAGGTTAATTGGCTGCTATCAAAATTGACCCTAGTGTATGTGTGTGTGTGTGTGTGTGTGTGTGTGTGTGTGTGTGTGTGTATGTTACGGAATTTCGATTGTAAGCCTCAATGGTGCAGGGACTGATGTGAGTGAGTTCTCTGTACAGCACTGCGAAATTAATTGCGATTTATATAATGCTGATGTGAGGATGATGATGATGATTCATCTTCGAGCGCAAAGGACACTTATGACAGCCTATGTTTTCATGGGCGGCACTGGGAGGGGAAATGTCGTATGCACATATTCAATGTACAGTAAGGCCGTGCCAAGCTCGAGCGCACGCAGCAACGTCCGATTCAAGCTTCAGGCAGATAGGTGTTGTTCAGTCGCATCACTTTCACCTGCTACAGCTCTGGTGTAAGTGCCGAGTGATAGTGATGGCGGCTGTGTATGCAGCTAGAACATGTGTTTGCACTTAGGAGCAACTGTAAAAATGCATTTTATGTGCAGTAGGCATTAATAATATCCTGATACCTGTATTTCATGTAAAAAGAAAATAAATTGTTGGATGTTTTTCAAAAATTATTATATTATTAACAAGTGACAATAATTGAATATGTTTTCTTTCTCTGCTTTCTGCTGGGACATTAAATTCCACATAGGTATTTTATATTTCCTGCAGTGTATTGTGTCTTTCTCAATACGACAAATGCTGCATATGGAGAGCGTACCTAGTCCTATATTCAACAAGAGAAGTCTCTGCAGCTAAATTCCCACATGCGTATGCTGGGAATACGCACTTTTTTAAGAAAAAGAAACACATAATGGTCCTGAGTCATTAAGGAAAGTAAGGCAAAAAAAAGAAGTATATGTTCTCTGGGACAAACCATGTTACAATGCAAAGGGTGCAAATTAATTTATTATTTTGCACATAAGTTAAATACTGGCTGTTTTTTCATCTAGTACACAAATACTTGATAGCTTTATTTTTACACTGAAATTTATAGTTGATCTAGGATATGCCCTAACCCAGCTATAAATCTATCCCCACATTTTAAATTTACCTCCCCCTCCAATGCAACCTGGTTTTGCCCAGGTGCAGTGTTACTCCTTTTTTATTCTTTGCTCTCCTTAATGACTCAGACCCAATATGTTCTTTTTGCGTGCCTTAATGAATCAGGCCCTGTCTGTGTAGATACGTGTGTCTGGAATTCTTGCAGAGAAGCAGACGTCTGCACAGGCGGCACAGAGGAGTTGGGTGTAGAGAGGCTGTTCCTTGCAAGTGCAGAGTAGGTGCACTGGTGCGTATGGATTTGTGAGCAGTGCAGAAACAACATTTCTTTCTGTGCAGAGACAATATTGAAATGAGATTAAAGGAGTAGAGAAGTCTCAGTTTATGCGACACTTTTGCTCTGCGAAGGGGCACGTTGCCATTTTCACTCTGCACCACCTCTAAGCTGTTGTTGGTCTTCATGTGTCACCTACTTTAAGTAGGACCCATTTTGAGACTCCATATAGAATTTCGGTGGAGAACATTATTTCCAGGTGCATTCTGAGCAAAGAAACAAAAACATCTACACCCACAAAATTGCTGCATGTAATAAATACAATCTCACTGTCACTTAACTCTAAAAATATAAGAATGGAAAAAACTAAAATAGTCTTGTTTTTGCAGAGGATGGTTCTAAAGTTGTAGAAGGTTTAATATGACGTTTACACTTTGCATAGTGCACCTAGTTCAGCCTCCTTGCACAATTAGGAACTTTTCTAGCTTACAGACATGCAAGAGGGTAGGTATGCATGTTGAGGTGCATCGGTGCAAAATCAAGATGTCTGATTTATTAATGCGCGTATCTGCTGATTTTGTGCGTGTTGTAAGCAAAATCACTCGGCTCAAGCTCAGAACCGGACAATACTAAACGCAGCAATGATCACTGCATCTATGTACGCAAAGGACACTTACTACAACCTACGATTTCTGGGAGTGAACAGGTTGGGGAAGGGGTGTGTGTCCATAATCAATGTACAGTAAGGAAGTGCCAAACTCAAGCACAGGCAGCCACGTCCGAATCAAGCTCTGGGCATCTTAAAGTTACTTGTTTTAGTGCCATAACTCTTGCTCCAGCTACAGGGCTAGTCAAAGTCATGAGTTCTGGTAATGACAGTCTTGTATGCATGCTATAACATGTGTTTGCTGTTAACTGTAAAAGTGTATTTTATGTTCAGCGGACATTAAGATCCTCCTAATAAATGTATTTCATGGGGGAAAAAATGTTTTATTATTATTATTTATTTATAAGGAGCCACAAGGTTTCCACTGTGCCAAACACAGTACAAACAATGGACTGTACAGGGAATAACAGTACAGAACAATAAACGAGTAATACCAAGACTTCAAAGGCTCCAGGTAAAGTAAATGTTATGGCGTTGGAGCAGAAGAGAAGGTAGAGAGACAGGAGGGAGAAGGGCCCTGCTCATAAGAGCTTACTTCCTAAAGGGAGGGGAAACAGACGGCCGGCACAAAGGGAGTCAGAGGAGGGAAGCAAGCGCACACCTCTACAGAGGAGGAGCCAGGAGATGAGAGCGAGCATGGAGAGTTAGTTGGAAGGCTGGTAGGCTTTAAGGAAGAGATGAGTTTTGAGTGCCCGCTTGAAGGAGCACAAGTTAGGGGACAAACGGATGGAACGTGGGAGGTCATTCCAATGCAGGGGGGCAGCTCGGGAGAAGTCTTGAATTCTGGAGTGGGATGAGGTGATCAGAGTGGACGAGAGGCGACAGTCATTGGTCGAACGCAGGTACCGGGCGGGAGTGTGGATGGAGAGGAGATTGTTTTGGTTTTTGCTTTTAGCTGTTTTGTCATTAATGCTTTTATTAACAGGTAACATTAATTCAATATTTATTTTTTTCTGTGCGTTCTTTTAAAAATGTATATTTCACATACGTACCTGAATTCATCAGTGCATATATCTTCAGATTCCTTCCTGTTGAATTCAGGAGTACTCCAAACCAATTTAGGTGTGTTTTTAAACAAACGTACATTGCGCTTAGTATGCAGGCCTTGATGAATCAGGCCCAAGGTGTTTTGTGATGCATACTTAGTGCATTTCATAAACGACCTCCCGAGTGTTATAATGCATGGGGGGAAAGCAGAGTCAAAATTCCACTGTGACCTAGAATTTGCGTTGGCCAATATAGAGCCAGTCAGTTATATAACTCAGCTGCATTGTTCTATATAAAGAGTCGTCTGGAAGTTCAAGAACCTCTCTGGTTCTGTGCTTGGTAAACATAGAACATATGACAGTCTCCTTTCTTTGGTCAGATAAACATCTCCATTGTTCTGTAATTGTAAAACAAATGTTTAAGCAGTGAAATGAGTAGTTGGAAACAAACTGAGATATATATTCAGTTTTGTTATGCTGTTAACCCTGACCTGTCCAGGGCATTTGGAGGGGACCCAATTAGCTAGTCCAGCATTAAAGGGCATGTAAAAAAAAAAGTTGAAATCAAACTAGAGGAAGTAATTGTGATCAGTTGGGATTTTAACTATGAACTGCTGAGTAAAATCTTGTAATTCCCCTGGAGCATCTGAACTACAGCAGATGGCAGGAACCTTTGTAGGGCATTTGGATTAGTTTATATTTGAAATTTACATACAAATGCTGAAATATATACTTTGTGAAAAGTAAAGGCTTTTACATGAAGATGGACATTTTGCCTGGACAGATGCTCAGAATAGTCCTTGCATATTTGCAGATGGTCACAGTAAGGTTCTCCTTATCAAGGACACAAATAATAAGAGGATTCCATTGTTGCCAGCCATGATGCCAATACCTAGGTGAGAAAATAACGGGGTCTTGTGTGAGTGTGTATTTATTTCAGTTAAAGTTCTTTTTTAATCCAATGTGTGTTTGGCTATTTTTCAGTTTTTCATGATGCTCTCCAGGCCCCAATAGGATGCCCGGCATGCTGATTCTTGTGGTTCCTAAAATGCCAGCATGCTCTGGCAGCCATGGGTATGCTGGAGCTTATTTCATAGTGAGGGAGGTGGCTAGGGGAGGTGAAGGAGAAAAATGAGAGGATTGGGAAAGGGTATTAGGGGAAGAAAATTAGGTGTCCCAACCAAAAATGTTTGTATTCTTCTTGATTCCTTTTTATGGATGTCAGCTTTTCGTCATTTTGGGGTAATCATAATCATCATCACCATTTATTTATATAGCGCCACTGATTCCGCAGCGCTGTACAGAGAACTCATTCACATCAGTCACTGCCCCATTGGAGCTTACAGTCTAAATTACTCTAACACACACACACACAGAGACTAGAGTCAATTTTGATAGCAGCCAATTAACCTACCAGTATGTTTTTGGATTGCGGGAGGAAACCGGAGCACCCGGAGGAAACCCACACAAACCCCACACAGATAAGGCTATGGTCGGGAATTAAACTCATGACTCCAGTGCTGTGAGGCAGAAGTGCTAACCACTTAGCCACCGTGCTGTCAGTAATAACTGACTGTGCTTTTCTGTGACTGTCCCACCAGGCGCAATGAATGCAAGTTCAGAAAATACACTAGAACATTGGCACAGAAGAGGTCCTAAGGCAAAGTTGTATAATTCTGCCCACTGGTCAAGCCTGTTTTGTAAGTAATTAAGGGGATTACAATCAGGTGGAAGTACTATAGGGCAATGTGTTATTGCTAGAGTGGCTCTTCTTAGAGAAAATACACTGAGGAAACCACGCAGAGCGGAAAAACGCATTTCTACACCCTTCACATAGATTGACTACTTAATTGCTGTAATACTCTGCTTCTGCTTTTCCTCTTTTCACCACAGCCCACCAGTTTCCATTTATCCATTCCTCGCAACTTGTCATTATTCATGCACATCTCACATCCCTAAGCCCCTTGCCACTTATACACATCCATATAACCTGTACACCCCTTTACCTGTTCTAGCACAATGGGATGTGTGTAAATGTCCATCCTCATCATCCCATTGAGGATAGCTATCATATTTCAGTACTACTAGCTCATCATACTCATCCAACTGCTGCAAATTGTCACTGGCATGTAATTATAATTCCAGATGTACTTTGTTTTCACCACTGCCAGGACCTGGCATCTTGTGGGCAATTCAATTAGGAGAAAGATGTCCGTTATTGTCTGGTGCGTTATTTTTGCTGTACTGATTTCATGATAAAATATGATTATTGTGCTCATTTTTGCTCATACCTCCTAGGAGTGCAAGCAAAAAATGAGCAGAATTAAGCATTTTTTATCAAACTATCCGTACCGTAATTGCCTACACTTTGAGAGGCAAAGGAAAGCGCAACGCTGCTTACGGAACTATTGCTCCTAATTAAATAGCCCCTGTTTTATTCAAAATGCACAGAAAGAATGACTAAATACAGAAAGCTTTGTGTAACAATTTAATAAAGGAGATGATGGTGGTTCCGTCCACCTTGTGATATCCATTTCACAAATTCTTGGGTGACACTTTTCTTTTCTTCACAGAAGTCATCATCTTATTCTATAAAGTAACTGAGAGTCAATAAACTAGTTATGAGGAATTCCCAATACAACAAGGGATTCAATTAGAGAGGATCCACAGAATGACTAGTGATAGTGACAAGGACATAAAAATATTTGTGTTGCAGCAGTCAGTGCATTGTAAATAAACAAAAAAAAAAAACATCCCTTGAGATGACAATGCCTGGTTATTTCTACACTCATATAGCTAAAATAACTAATTACAAATTGTAGGAAATTTAATTTTCTACATGTCTCTGTGTTGTAAAACATTCATAAAACTGAGATACAAAGTTGAGATAACAAGCAATACATTGTCTGGATATTTGAACACCTACAAGGGTAATGGCAAGCAGATAAATATTGGATTTTCAATTTATGACAATACTGAATGGAATAAAAAAAAGAAGGTGTCGTAGAGATATGGACAAAAATATAACAATGGGGAAAAAACTTACACAAGTGTATTGGATTCCAATAGATTGTAAACCAATATAGGAGAAACTGAGCAGGATAATAAACAAGGAAAATGTAAAATCGGTGAGCTGGTGAAATACAGCCAAATACAGTGTGCTCAGAAGGAAGGTATAATCAGGGGCCAGGCCACTGACAGCTCACCTCCTGTTTCACTAGTTGCTCCCACAGATGATTTTCCTTTCATCAATCTAATTAGAATTAATGCCAGAGGGGCTGACAGCTCCTTTTATATGGGTATATCCATTAATTATTTATTAACAGTTGTTCATATGGAGCCTACATTTTAAGTATTGCTTTCAAGAGAATATTTAAGAGAATTATGTACTCCCTGCCACAGTGGAGCTTACAACTGTATTCCGAGCCTGGCTAGGATGGGGGGGGGGCACCGGAGGCATGTACCCCAGGCACAGTGTGCCCCCCCGGCGCCTAAGTCCCACTGCCTGAGACAGTTATCACTCTTATGCACTTTAAATGCATGAGACTAATATTTCTGTACAGACTCCCTGCAGCGCTCAGACAGCGTTTAGAGGAGTCTGTACAGACAGATTAGCCTCACGTATTTAAAAATGTATTAGACTGATAACTGTCTCCAGCAACCCCTCCATGCAGTGCTCAGAAAGGAAGTGTAGTAAGGAGCACACAGTGGAGTTGCAGAACCGGAGGTCCCTACTAAAGGTAAGTGACTAGCTATATGAATGGACCTGAAATGAGACCTATAGGGGACGGGGGGCGAAATGAGATCTATGTGAGAAAGGGCTCTGCAATGAGACCTATGGGGAGGGGGGCTGAAATGAGACCTATGGGGAAGGAAGGGCTGAAATTAGATCTCTGGGGGAAGGGGTGGCTGCAATGAGACCTGTGGGGGAGGGGGCTTCAATGAGACCAGTGGGAAGGGACTGCAATAAGACCTATGGGGGGTAGAGGGGGCCTGAAATGAGACCTATGGGGGAGGAGGAGGGCTGCAATGAGACCTATGGTGAAGAGGGGGCTGCAATGAGACCTATGGTGGAGAGGGGGCTGCAATGAGACCTATGGTGGAGAGGGGGCTGCAATAAGACCTATGGGGGGTAGAGGGGGCCTGAAATGAGACCTATGGGGGAGGAGGAGGGCTGCAATGAGACCTATGGTGGTGAGGGGGCTGCAATGAGACCTATGGTGGTGAGGGGGCTGCAATGAGACCTATGGTGGTGAGGGGGCTGCAATGAGACCAATGGTGGAGGCAGGGCTGCAATGAAGCCTATAGGGGGACCTGCAAAGAGAGGGACACGGGGGGGTGAAATGAGAGTGACACTGCAGAGGCTGCAATGAGAGCAACGCAGAGGGGGCTGCCATGAGAATGACACGGAGGGGCTGAAATAAGAGCGACATGGAGAGAGCTGCAATGAGAGAGTCATGGCAGAGGAATGAGAGAGATATGACAATAACAGAGTTTTTGTCTATCTTCTGAATGATGACACTGTGCAGTATTTCTGTTTCATGCACTGTGATTGGCCTTATTCTCAAGCAAAAGTAAACTATTTGTCAAATTTAGACAATTTGAAACAAGTCACAAATTATTTAGCAAAGTCGACCAGTTTTTAAAATGAGTCAAAGTAATTTGCCCCTTTCTACCTACAATATAACCAAGTATTCAGCATCTTGAGCCCCATCTTAAGAGCACAAAATGCATATATTCAGGTGCAATTACACAATGGAATCATTGAGAGATTGAGAGAACATTAACACAATTCCAACAATATACATGTAAAATTAAAAAAATAATAATAAATGTTATTAACATTTATTAATAAAAACAGTCTGAAAATTAAGGAACGTTGTTTTAGTTATTGTTTATTGCTTTACTATAAAGCCATACATATTGTCCTTGATATGGTATGGTAATGTTAATTTATTTTTTCCCATCATACAGTTTGGCAACCATGATGGAAAATTAAAATTTTCAATTTCAGCTTTTGTTATACAGAACAAATGTTGTTTTTAATGAAAACACCAAGGACATATCATTAATATATAAAATGGTGACAATGTGGGAATAGAGAGAATGATCCAGGAAAGCAGAATTTGCACAATGGAGAAGCAGTTTATGAAGTATGCCTGACTATGCTTGCCAAGCTTCAAGCTACTGTGTTCTATGGCAAATTAATTATGTTACATTTTATTAAGAATTCACTGACAATACTAAAAAGATTATTTTAAGACAGAGATAGAGTAAAACTTGGCCAAATTTAAGCAAACCACATGCGTCTCTGGTTGGTTGGCTATATTGATCTCTTGTCTTTCTGAGAATTATCCAATCTAAATTGAATAGATCCTTTTTGAGTATACCCATAAATATTGTCGGCAGAAGACTGATACCAACCTCTGTGAGCTGTCAATTGTCAATCATACTAATATTCCCAGGTTTGATCAACCCAATGTTGAATAGCTGGGGCAGTCCAAGTTAGTCATAGGTGTGGCTAGTTTGGAAAGTAACTCTTTTTCTCAGTACAAATGTACTCGGCTATAGTGTAATGAAAATCCCTTAATCTATTTCAAACTCAGCTCCCTATAAACTCTTCAAACTGCAATTCTAGTTACTTGTTAAATATTCACTTTGTCTTTCTGAGAATTATCCAATCTAAATTGAACGGATTCTTGTTGAGTATACCCATAAATATTGTCGGCAGAAGATTGATATCAACCTTTGTGAGCTGTCAACTGTCAATCATACTAATAATCCCAGGTTTGATCAACTCAACGTTGAATAGTTGGGGCAGTCCAAGATAGCCATAGGTGCGGCTAGTTTGGAAAGTAACTCTTCTTCTCAGTACAAATGTACTCGGCTTTAGTGTAATGAAAATACCTTAATCTATTTCAAACTCAGCTCCCTATTCACTCTTCAAACTGCAATTCTGGTTACTTGTTAAATATTCCCTTGCAGGCTTCTTCATCTTTAGTGTAGCCCCAGGAACAGCACCCTGAAAAGGATTTTGCAGGGCTCTTCCATTTTTATGTTATACAGCAGTGATAAAAACTGGTGCTTCATTACAGTCTATGGGACCTGCCTTTTGCAGCTTCCTATTGGTCCTACTGCTCACACCCATTTTTTCCTTGGCCATTTTATTTTGTCAAACAAGAAACTTTTGCCCTTGCTGTACGACATACATGGAGAAGACCCTGGTAAAACTGTTTCAGCGTGAAATTCCTGAAGAAGGGAAGGAGCAGATCCATGAATAATAAATGATTAACTGAATGTTGCCCACATAAAGATTTATATGAACCTTTATTTGGAAAGATTAACAGAGAATAACACCAATTTGTGGTCCTAAATTACATTAGTCACTTGTGTCTATATAGCCCTTAATTATGGCAGCAGCATCTTTGATCACCTAATGTAATGTGTAACGTGGTGAAGGTAAGTTGATTTATGGTTGACATCCTTTGTGTTTTGACCCAGATGTGTTTTCAGACTATTGCCTACTGGTGGTTGACCTTGGAGAACAGCTACCTGTCTCTCTCAGCACACAATATAAGGACGCAGGTGGTATGGGGGATAAACCAAAAATGGTGCTTTTATTAAGAGGTGGCGAGAAAAGTGGAATGGATCAGAATACATTGTAGTACAAGGTAACAAAGGTTTGATGCAGAAAAACAGAATGTGATAATAGTATAATTTGTGGTTAAAGTTCTATAAACGTGTCTAAATGGTTATACTCCTATTGGTTAATTTTCATCACTGCTGCTAGTCAGTAGGACCATGTCAGTTGATACATATGGGATCGTATTAAAAATTGCTTAAATTGCCTAATTACATTAGACTGACAAAATCATAATGTGGCATATCTAATTAAAACTATGCTATTTTTAAAATAGATTTAATTAGATATGCCACATTATGATTGTGTTGGTCTAATGTAATTAATTAACTTAGCCAAGTTAACCAATAGGATTATGAGAACAAAGTTACAATCAGCCTTAGAAACCCATAAGAAAAAAAGCCATTGATAGTACACTGATCGGATGACAAGATCCCATAGTAAGGTCTGGATACAGAGGCCTTATTGGGATATTTCACATTATTATATAAAGTACATATTGTAGATGCGTCACTTTCAGTGCATTAAACCCCACTCACATGTTAAGTCTTAACTATACTTATTTAATAAAATAATGGCACTGATATCAGAATTTGTTGGCAGTTAATAGTTCACAGCTTATTTAAAACAAGACTTGGGGGTATATTTACTAAACTGCGGGTTTGAAAAAGTGGAGATGTTGCCTATAGCAACCAATAAGATTCTAGCTCTCATTTTGTAGAATGTACTAAATAAATGATAGCTAGAATCTGATTGGTTGCTATAGGCAACATCTCCACTTTTTCAAACCCGCAATTTAGCAAATCTAGCCCTTGGTGGTAGTGAAGGCAAATTGCGAGCCAACTACAACTAATAGCAGTAACCAAACAGGGCATGGCCATCCGGCACTAACCACTGCACCAAGGATATAATCCTTTATGATAGACCGGTGCTAAATCTGGCATCAGCGTGACTACAACTCCTCTGGACTCACAATGGTGTGCCCTCACAAAGTAGGTCAAGGGATCCCCCTCACAAAGAGACCAAGAGCCAAAGTACTTTGAAGAGGGCAGTGACCTGCAGCCAATCAGCAGAAGCACTGTATGAATTAGTCGTCGACTCACAAATGCCTTGCCAACATACTGTTCCTGCTCTGTGCGGAGGGAGAAAAAATTATTAGACATGTCAATTGTTAACCCATGACATGGACTTATGATGAGAGGGAGGTATTTCCAGCAGTGAAATCGACCCAGAATCCCTTGGGAGGAGCCTTTATACAAGATTTGAGAACACTCCCATAGGATTCCAATTGGCTAGGACCTGCAGTGCACTTAACCCTAAATGGGTAAGTACCTGTCATTTGATCTAGCAACTGCTTTTAAAGGCGTTCGGCTTATGGCCACACTTGTTATTATTATTGGTAAATTATTTGCAAACAACACTGTAATTATATACAATCCAATTATATGCAGTATATTATACAGAAATGCGATCAGCTAC
The DNA here is from genome assembly GCF_038048845.1 of Mixophyes fleayi. Lineage (NCBI taxonomy): Eukaryota > Metazoa > Chordata > Amphibia > Anura > Limnodynastidae > Mixophyes > Mixophyes fleayi. Next base: position 119,773,241 of record NC_134409.1, on the reverse strand, counting down.
TACTGTCTATGAGTATCATCTGTTGGGTACCAACTGTAGGCAGGACTGTGAGAGTAAAATGGCTGGATAAAAGCAAAATGGCTGAAGCATAGACAAGATGTTTGCTGACTTGCATGAAACTGGATATGAATGTACCAGTGCATTACATTCTATAAGGCAGGGTTTCCCAAACCCAGTCCTCAGGGCTCCCTAACAGTGTAGGTTTTCCATATATCCTTACTGGAGCACAGGTGTATTCATTACTGACTGACACATTGTAACAGATCCACAGGTGGTCCTAATTATGTCACATGTGATCCGGAAAACCTGCACTGTTGGGGAGCCCTGAGGACTGGGTTTGGGCAACTGTGCTATAAGGTGTTTACTTATGATAAGATGATGACATTTCTGTAAACTGTCTGACCACAGAGAGTTGCAGGAAATCTGTTACTGTCCCAATATGATGGTGCTCAATGATATGATGAATTTTAAACCAGTCATTATCATTTTACTTATCTTTTTATGTTATGTAAAACTGGATATAAAACATTGTGTATTTGTCATAGCAGATGTGGCTAATCATTTTTTTTCCATCAATGATGTTGATTGAGAATTATTTTCATGTATATTCAGGAGTACAGAAAATAAGAGGGAACCAAAACAAAGGGGGGGTATACAGGGGGTGGAGTAGTTGCTCAGTGAGTACAACAACATAAATGTGTCAACAATAAAAAAGAGTACAGAAGGCAAAATTAAAAAGACATGCCAATGCACATTCTTGCAGTTCGGTCCCCTGCGAGGGCGTGGCTACTCTTTTTGAGTCAGTCATCCTTGCATATAATTGCTTTATGAAATAAATAAAAGAATTTGAGCTTATCTGAATTGAGTTTGTAAGTTTACGACAAATATTGCTACAACAGGACTCTTGGATACTCACGTTTGTAAATGCCACAGGCAATGGAGCCTCAACATCTGTGCTCGCCAGGGGTGAAGGCAGCGTGCCTACTGCAGGTGCTGCAGAAGCATATGTCTGTACCCCCATTATGCTAGCACTGCCATAGCTGTTTTTGATTTAATTTTTAGGCCACTTTTATGAAAATCGTACATTTCTAGTCATTTTTCTTTTTCCATGCTGAATCTGTCTCGCCCTCTCTTTAGTATAGAATGTGACATAAAGGAGCAGGGTGGGGTACGGTTTTTCGGTTTAGAAAAATCCGACACCCACTTCACCTAAAAAAAAAACATGAAAGTTCTAAAAAGCGATGTTAGTATTTATAGACTTACCTTTAAAGCGACTCTGGACATCACCGATGGACTCAAATGCTGACCGCAAGTGATCTCAATTGAAGAGACTGTTTACTGTCATCTCGACTTGTATTCATCTGAATTTAAAGTGGCAATGTTGGGCCCCCGAAGGTTAAGTGTAAACACTTAGCCCGACATTACCACTTTAAATTCAGATGAATACCAGTCGCGATGACAGTAAACAGTCTCTTCAATTGAGATCACTTGCGGTCAGCATTCGGGTCCATCTGTGATGTTCAGAGTCGCTTTAAAGGTAAGTCTATAAATATTAACATCGCTTTTTAGAACTTTCGTGGGTTTTTTTGGGAGTGAAATGGTTGTCGGAATAGTGGTAATCGTATTAGCGATTACCACTGAAGGAGCAGAGGTGACTGAGAAAAATGTAACCAAAACATCTCTGAGACAAGTGACACGGCATTATAATAGTTAAACACATTTTTAATTAATCATATTAATTATGACAATAGTAACTATGTAAATATTACGTTGATAGGCAGCTTACAATATTGAGTTATTAAAACGGGAACAGAATGCTGTGTATGTGAAAAGTCATGAGTCATGAAAGCCCAGATATATGATTAGTATCATAGGTCTTTGTACTTTAGTTCATTAGCAGAGTGTGACTGTGGTCTGGATGGATGTAACCTTTTATGAGAAAAAAAAGAAAAAACATCATGTATGGTCACAGTAAAAGTGCACAAAGCTATTTCCTAGACATCATAAAACTTCTCTAACTTTATTTACTGTAATTCAGTCACCGTTTCCACTGGTTTCTAGTGAGAGAATGGCAGTTATTTGTCACCTTTCGTTACAACCCTGGTCACTACAGTAATGAGACCATCAATCACCCACATTTCCAGGGTGAGTAAAAATATAAGCAATTTGTATAATAGTCTTAAAGAGAGTCAGCCGGAGTTTCAGCAGAAAAGAGCAGAGTCCGCACACAAATAAACTTTACATTGCCAAGGACTGGGAAAGAATTTGAAGAGCAGAATATACAGCTGGAGAACACAATTTATTCAGAAAATATATTATGGCTAAAAGAAACATGAACATTGTAATATGTCTGCAAGAAATGTGAACATGTGCAACATTATTCTTCTTATTATATTTTACTTGGTAAGATATAACTCATTACTACATGGAAATTATTTGCAAAGGTCTCTATATCATTTTTTTTTCCCTTCCTATCGCTATAATTTGCTGTTCAGTAAAATTGTCATACATTGGAATATATTTACTAATATAAATAAATTAGATGATAAACCATTTTCTTAATTGACTGTTAACAAAGCAAAAAAGACAATTATTATCAGTGCTTATCCTTAACACTGCATATCTCTGTGTATCTAGCAATATGAAAACATGAGCTTTTAGTTCATATTTTGATCAAAACATTTAAGCCTGCATCCTAGCATCAAGTGCACCTCATTATAGGCAGGTCCTATACCGACAGTTGTTGTCAGCCCTTATCCTTGACACTGCTTAACTGTGTGTATCTAGCATATGAGTTCCTTTTTGGTTCTGAGTTCTTCAAGCTTGAGATTTGGTAGAGTCTCACATTAAACAAACACAGTCACATCATGTCCTCTAAGCCATGTAAATGGTGATATATGATATAAAAAGACTTTGTTCAAGCTTTGATCTTTTCCCTATGAGTCTGACTCACCCTCGGTTGTCTTTGTATATCAATATTTTCCTCGGTTGTCTTTGTATAACACTAAGTTTACATATTGACTATCCCAGTTCCTCTAACAGCAGAAGCAACCAAACCACCTCTTGTCTAGCATAATCTGCTGGAACATATTTTGTTCCTGGGACTGTTGGGAAGTGTCCCGCTCACTACATTGAATGGGTGCGGCACACACTGCAATCCAGGGGTGTTTTTACATGAGGGGTGGCCCCAGATGTTACACTGCCACACACCCAGAGGGATGTAACCATGTCTCCTTGTCCCGATTCCCGAATTTAAAATTTTAAGAAATGTTGTGATTCATGTTCTGTTACTCACCTTTTACATTTAACTATGTTCAGTAGTTTTTTTTTGTCACTTACGCCTTGCTTAGATCTCTAATTGCTGTTAAGTAATTGTTCATGTTCCACATTCAAATGCTTATGCTCCTTATGGAGGCATGTGCATTACTATTCTCCATATTCATGCATCGCATTCATGCATTCAGTGCTTTTCTGGCTTCCGATAAAATACACAACTGTACTGCTTTCTCAAGTATAATGTCCACCTCGTTCAAGTCTTTTGCTAATTGCAGCCAATGTAATCCCACTAACAATTCTGTCTGATTTCCACAACTGCCCAAACTCACATGACTTGTCTCTATCTTTAAGTTCAGTTGCTAAAAAATAATGAACAATTAACATGTGTCCTTGTGCATGGTTGAATAATGTATACCTCTCACATGTTGTATTCTGTTTTGGATTACAACCGTCCTAAAATTCCTCTATAATAGTATGGAAATTAAATTTATGATCATCCTTTTCAAATGTGAAGGTGTTGCATAGTTCCACTGCTCCTTCCCTAGCAACATAAAGAACGAAAGCGTACCCTACATGACTTGCTTGTCCCTTCTGTAGCAGGATATTATTCATTTTGAATCGCTGAAGATATTCTCTCCAGTATTCTGACAGTTTGCCCTGTAACAGGTTAAGTCCAGCAGGAGGCTTGAGACAATCCATAATGTAATTCTTGCAAGCCTTTTCTTTTTGCATTTCTTTCTTGAGCTCCTGTCACTTCTGACACCAAGTATTATATTGACTTTATACTTTAACTTTCCTGGCCTCATACTACCGGATCTTCTTCCAAAGCATAAGCGTACATCTGAATAGCGGATTGAGATCATGGCAGAGAAGTTTTATTTATATCTTGAAGATGCATTACCAACTAAAGGAGCTGCAGAACAGGTGTATGAGCAGAAGGCCCAGCTGTAAATAGGGCTCTGTCATTGGTCCTTCTAGTAACACCCCCCCCCCCCTCCCCTCAGGCATGGAGAAGCCCCCGGGGCATCAGGGAGCAAGTGAAGCTATCGTACTTTATTCCTTGGTAGTGCAGCTTTAATTAAGAGTAAGGACTGTATTTATTACATGAGTCACCATCAGAATTTGCCACCCCAAAGGTCCCAAAGACTCCTGTCTATCATATACCTCTATATAGACATCAATCTGCACTAGCCAGCCTGGGCTGAATTGCGTTGTAGCAGTGGAACCCCAGAAACCAGTGCTGGTTGAAGATTTTGGAGGAATACTACCCTTTTTAATTATTTACTTTTGTAATTTCACTGTGCACTGTGTATGGGAAGGGTTTTATTTAGAGATGCTGAGGCTCGGTTCCTTGAAAACAAAACACACCCGAACTTAGGGGATCCGAGTACCTAGCCGAGTCGGCTCGGTACTTTTGCGCTTTTTTGGAAATCGAAAATGAGCCAAAATGTCCTTGTGAAGTCGTCGGATCTAGGATCTCGCGAGTTTTGGAATCTATAAATACCGCCCTCCATGGCGATCTAGCGCCATTTGAGAAAGGGACACAGAAGGGGTAGCATAGAGTGTAGAGCAGATGGGCAGGCAAAGTTACAGAATTGAAAGAGGAGAGTGGTAGCAGTGTTAAAGAAAGTAATCAGTGACATTCAGGAGAGCTCCATAGCTCCAGTGTTAAATCTCATTGCAGAAAAATACAAATAATAGTGCTTACAGGGTTGATGTAATTCTGCAGTCCAATTCTACTGTGTTATATAGGTAACACACAGAAAGGAGAGCTCCAGTGTTAAATCCCATTGCAGAAATGCAACTACTAGTCCTTGCAGGCTTTTCTTCTAAACTTTCACAAAAAAGTGTATGGTGTTATATACACCCAAATAGAAGAGCTCCATTGCTCCATTGCTAACAGTCATTGCTGAAATACAAATACTAGGCCTTGCAGGCTTTTCTTCTGACTTTTTCTTTAGATGCGCTATGAACTGCCGTGTGTTTGAGTCATTGCTCTGTCGCTTAGCATCCAGCCAGGTCGCTGCAGTATTTGTCCGAAAGTGTATGACAATAAAAATGTGACTTGTGATGTGGTCAAAATTGACTGCAAATGACTTGAAATTAGTGTTATTTAGGTTAATAATAATGTAGGATCAAAAAAAAGAGCAAAATTATGTGATTTTAGCATATTTTAGCAATTTTTGTAAAAAAATACAAAACCAAAACACACGAGGGTGGTTTTGCCAAAACCAAAACACAAAGCTAATCCAGATCTAAAACCAAAACCAAAACTACTTCACGGGGGTCAGTGAGCATCTATAGTTTTATTACATGTGACAAATGCATGGGAGATTAATTTTGCTTTTTTGCTTTTCATTTTCGAATCTGACCAAATTCTGAGGCTTCTTACAAACCCTGACTTTTTAGTACTGTCCTCAGTACCGGAAATAAAAACTGTTTCGCTCATCTCCCCTTAGTGAACTGTAGACACATCTTCAAATATGCTCAGTCAGCCACATTTGTGCTTATTTAAATAACAGGGTCAAAAAGCCACCACTTTATTTTCATGGTTTTTAGCATCCCATTGTCCAGCTGAAAATTATGTGCATCTTTCGGACCTTTATCTATGTACCTACAGATGTGATTTAGCAACACAATGACATAAAAAATATGACATCTCAGCTTTTGCACAGGACTTGCATAGTAATTAATTCTCTATTTCTAAGGTCAATAAAAAAGTAGACAGTTTCTTTTCTTAAGTTTGACTGTTTACAGTTTTCAAAAGAGAACCCTACCTAAAGATACATTTTTGAGAACATGAAAATAATTCACTCATGTGCTGGTAGGTAAGTCCAGTTCAGTGGCGGATCTAGACTTTTCTTTTAGGGGGGGCGCTTTACCGATGAGTCCTAACTCCTCCCCCTCTCCAGTCCTAACTCCTCCCCCTCTCTAGTCCTAACTCCTCCCCCTCTCCAGTCCTAACTCCTCCCGGGCCTGCACCCATATACACACATACATATATACACACACATATATATATATATATATATATATATATATATATATATATATATATTATATTATATATTACACAAACTCGTGGTAGTGGGACCTATATATCAGTCAGCCATTTTAAATCACATGGAGTCATCATTGTCACACAAATTAAAGTGTTCTATCTAATATAGATAAAGACAACAAAGTTGCATTTTATAAACCCTGGAAGCACTATCACTACTTTAGGTCACTATTTTATATTTCGCTATAATTTACAAATCAAGATTTATTTAAATTTTTTGACAAATAAATAATAAAGATTTATTTTTTCCCTTTTAAATGGTACACTTAAATAAACACACTGGGGCTGCAGCTGCCATGGAGGATACACAGAAAATCATCTACAACTCAAACTTCATAATCCACTCTCCTGCTCGTCCCCCTGTCTAAAGAAATCAGTAACACACCATAATTTACAGTGCTCTCTCTGTGATAAGCCGCCCCAGACCCCCCAGACAGACTGTAATAGAGTGTAATAGTGTAGTGTGATAATGCCTGACTGCTGCTGCTGCCGCCACCTAGCGTGAATGAATGAGAAGGCTGGTGATTCCCTCCTCCCAGTCTGCTAGGTCAGCCAGCCCAGCACCTAGGTGAGTGAAAGTGGAAAAACCAGTCCATGTCCTGGGGAGGGGGCGGGGCGGGGCGGGGACGGGGCTGCCTGGACAATGCGTCCTGTTGGCAGTGAGTTTACAACTCAAATTAAATGCAGCAGCAGTGTCTTAGAGTGTATTGGGGGGGGGGGCAATTGCCCCGATCGCCCCCCCCCCTGGATCCGCCCCTGGTCCAGTTTATCTACCAGCATGTGATCTCTGATGGACATGGCATGAAAATACATACAAATGGAGGAAACCTTGCTGTTTTCTTTATTTCAAACTATATGTTACATTACTTCACCTTGGGAATATGATTTAAAATGTTGAAAATAAAGCTATACTTTAAATGCATCCATTTATAGAGTGATCTGAAGTTTGCACCTGCGCATCTAAATGGAGATGTCTCCACATACTTCAACTGTGGGTAGTGCAGAGAGGTAGAAATATGGAAATATCTGACAAGACGCACAGTGCAAAAGTATAAACGTCACAACATATATATATATATATATATATATATATATATATATATATCATGTGAGAGAACAACAGGACTGTTTTTATTATATGTCACATGATTGTGTGTCAACTTCTACAAAGTAGAAAGAAGTACTAAAGAGAGTTACTAAAGACTGCAATATCTAAGTGTAAGCCTTGAACTTAGCATTCACCTTCTGGGTGGTGTGTCCCGGGAGATGATTGGCAGGGAAGGAGGTAGTAAGGAGGCCATCTAATGCAGCCTTAGGTGGCAAAAACTCCAGATCCTGGCTTGCCTATGGTGCCGGGATACATGATGTAATGATAGAGCCTTCCAAGGGAGGGGCTTTTGCCACCAGAACTGGCAAAGCGCAGGAGAAAGGCAGAGGAGGAGGTAGACACAGCCATTGCCTGGTTGGATATTCTAACCCAAGGAGCTGCAGAATTGCCTAAATCAGTGCCATAAAGCTGTCTGCAATGAGCATTGCATTCACAAGTGCCATAAAAACCAGTCAGAAAAGCAAAGGGAATACACTGCACTTAGAGATTGTAAGAGATGAGAAGGGCTACACACCCCATAGATAGAGCTACAAGTCTCACAAAATAAGCTGCCCTTAAACAAAGAGAGCTGCCAAATGTACATATAGGGTTGGCAGTCTAGCCCAAAAAGTTGCTAATCTATCAGGAAGAAATGTCAGATTGCTAGAGCTAGCTGTCAGACTATCAGAGGTAGTTACCAGTCCCTGAGGAGTATTTGTCACTGCCAGAGAGAAAGCTACCAGGTATCCTGTACAGCTGCCGGGAAACAGTGAGAGTCCAGGTCCAGTCCGGAGTAACAGTGGAATTTCTGGTCCAGCACAAATGAACTGAGGGAGCCCAGGACGACAGAGAAATATTCTTAGTCCCGCCCCAGTTCAGGGAGAGTACATCGGTGTTGCAGTTGTCTGCTATTTGTCATGTCTTTTTGGCTTTGTTCCAGGTTGCTGCTGCTATTTCTATTACCCTAAATATATATGATTTTAGGGTGGGAGAGTCACTGTAGGTCATTCCAAGCTTTTGATTCCTATTTAAAGGGTCCTCCATGTTTCCAGAATTGGTCAGTGTCTGCTGCATGTGTGAGTAATCTTACTAAGTCTGCACTGTACCACACCTGGAGCCATTTGCCTATGTTACACTTTGTTTGAGATAGAGGTATAGCCTTGCACGTCAGCATTTCTTGGTGTGCAATGAATCTCCAGTTACTCCTAGAACTGGGTGTATCACTTGTCACATTATCTTCTTCATGATACTAGTCTGGGACTACAACTCCTGTTATCATTATATTTTTCATATTGCATGTTATCCTCATTTATATTTTCATTTTTCGGAGTCATTAAGTTTGTAATACTATTCATTACTACATCATCTTCTTAAAATTCAGATCCATTTATGGTTCAGTATGTTTCCATTTCTCCATTTTATCTATATATCCAAGATTCAACTTATCTCTTGTATGAGTGTGCGCCCGTAGGTAAATTATGAGTAATACTTTTCTACCCTAACCTGTGATTTAAGCAAAGTGTACTTAACTAACATGATGTTGATATACAGCCTCATTCTTCTGATTCGGAGTCGAATTTATTAAACTGCTTAATTGTTGCTTAAATTGTCATAAGTATGATTTTGTATATTTACATCATAATTGCTGTTCATTCATCCATTGCATTAAATGTTGCGTATGTCCAATTAGTGTCTATTGTCATATATCTTCAAGTAATAATACTGGGCATTATCGTACAGATAATATTATGCTTCCAATTTATTGTATCTTGTTATTATCCATTTATGATGTTGCGTGTGCATTACCCTATACCTTTTCAATCATATCTGAGATTAATCTTGTTGTACACTGCCTAACAATAAATGTGCTAAGTGACAAATCCCCTTTAACTATGACTGTGTGTGTGTGTGTGAGTTTCCACGAGCTATTTTCAAGGAGTCAGGCTGGGGGTTTACTGTGTCAACAGGGCCGTAACTAGGGCTGTGCGACAGGGGCGACCGCCCAGGATGCAACGATGAAGGGGAGCGCAATTTAGGAATATATTAAGTTCATTTGGTTAAAATTGAGGGCTAGGGGGGCAGCATTTGTCTTTCTCGCCCCAGGCGCTAGAATTCTAAGTTATAGCTCTTCGTGTCAATTTCTAGTGGACCAACAGCCTGAAGAGAGAATGTGACTTGGATAGAGGCACTGTGTGGAGAAGTCAAGAAAAAGGTGAGACTACCCTAACCGCAAGACTTACCACCCCTCTCCCCACCAGGTGCAAGGAGGTCCCCGGCGGTGCAGGAAAAAGATTTGTGGAGTGAAAATAGCTGTGCGCAACCTCTGCACAACAAAGTCTCTAAAATGTTTCCGCCCCTTTATTTCATTTTCATAATCTCACTCAGCAAATACAAATCTTCTTTTTTCATTGCTCAGCAAAAATAGAAACACCAGTGCACCTTTTGCGTACTTTGCAAGTAGCGCCCTCCCACTCCCAAACTCCCCCCATCAGTCTGTGCAAAATTCTGCTCTACCATATGGAGCCATCTTGCTCAATAAGTCTTTTGGCACCAATCCAAGTACACTTTTGAAATCAAGGTGCACAGTGGGTCTAAAGCTGCTTTTCCACTACAGAGTAGACATTTTGTATTTCATAAATGACCACCACTGTAGGTAGCCATTTTGTAGGTTGAACCAATATTAATATTAAGGTACAATACAATCAGATACAGCCACATCTCAAGTGTTAATTTGCTCCTGTAACCAGGGGCGGATCTAGAAAAATGCTGTACCCGGGGCGATTTAGGGCAGGGGGGCGATTTAGGCCCCGCCCCTTTCTAACATCTTAAGCTGCCGACGGCTGCACACTATGTGCAGGTCCGTCCAGCCGTGACAGGCAGGGACAGTGTGCTGCCCGGCTGCTCTGACTGTGTTTTAAACACAATCAGAGCAGCCGGGCAGCACACTGTCCCTGCCTGTCACGGCTAGACGGACCTGCACATACTGTGCAGTCGTCTGCAGCAAGTGTCTGCTAGGGGGGGCGATCGCCCCGATCGCCCCGATCGCCCCCCCCCCCCCCCTGGATCCGCCACTGCCTGTAACGTAAACATAGTGTAAGCAGCCATTTTGTGGGTTGAAACTAAATCCATGAGGCTGCACCCTATCAATTCACTATGAACTAAACTAGGGATGTGCACCGGCGACTTTTGAGGTCTCGTGTTTTGTGTTTTGGATCCGGATTTTCTCGATGTTTTGGGTTCGGATTTGTTTTGCAAAACACCTGCCGAAATGTTTTGGTTCGGTTTTAAGGTTTTGGATTCGGATTTTTTTTGAAAAAAAACTAAAAAGTGTAAAAATCAAGTTTTTGGGCTTATTTTCACTCCTACGCTATTATTAACCTCAATAACATTCAATAACAATAATTTCCACTAATTTAAAGGCTATTCTGAACACCTAACACCTCACAATAATTTTTTTTTTTTAGTACAAAACGTTGCAACGAGGTATCTTTCTGGACTGCGTAGAGGAGTGTTCCCCACAATACAATTAAAAACCCATCAACTGGTCTGAATTACACCCAAAAACAGTATCTGGACTGCGTAGAGGACTGGCCACTGACCACCACAATATAATATATAGAAAACCTTCAACAGGTCTGAATTACACCCAAAAATAGTATCTGGAGTGCGTAGAGTAGTGGGCACTGGCCACCACAATAAAAAAATATATAGAAAACCTTCAACAGGTCTGAATTACACCCAAAAATAGTATCTGGACTGCGTAGAGGACTGGCCACTGGCCACCACAATATAATATATAGAAAACCTTCAACAGGTCAGAATTACACCCAAAAATAGTATCTGGACTGCGTAGAGGACTGGCCACTGGCCACCACAATATAATATATAGAAAACCTTCAACAGGTCAGAATTACACCCAAAAATAGTATCTGGACTGCGTAGAGTAGTGGGCACTGGGCACCACAATAAAAAGTACATAGAAAACCTTCAACAGGTCTGAATTACACCCAAAAATAGTATCTGGACTGCATAGAGGACTGGCCACTGGCCACCACAATATAAAATATAGAAAACCTTCAACAGGTCAGAATTACACCCAAAAATAGTATCTGGACTGCGTAGAGGACTGGCCACTGGCCACCACAATATAATATATAGAAAACCTTCAACAGGTCAGAATTACACCCAAAAATAGTATCTGGACTGCGTAGAGTAGTGGGCACTGGGCACCACAATAAAAAAATATATAGAAAACCTTCAACAGGTCTGAATTACACCCAAAAATAGTATCTGGACTGCGTAGAGGACTGGCCACTGGCCTTCACAATATAATATATAGAAAACCTTCAACAGGTCAGAATTACACCCAAAAATAGTATCTGGACTGCGTAGAGTAGTGGGCACTGGGCACCACAATAAAAAAATATATAGAAAACCTTCAACAGGTCTGAATTACACCCAAAAATAGTATCTGGACTGCGTAGAGGACTGGCCACTGGCCACCACAATATAAAATATAGAAAACCTTCAACAGGTCAGAATTACACCCAAAAATAGTATCTGGACTGCGTAGAGTAGTGGGCACTGGGCACCACAATAAAATATATAAAAAAACCTTCAACAGGTCTGCATTACACTGCACATACGGCTGCTCCTCCATCCTCTCCATCATATACATGTTGGAGTTTCAGCGTGTGAAAACCTCTTGTTTTTGATAATGTCAGTGCATTTTGAATATTTTTCAATTTGCCCCACACCACTGAATGTACTTTATCTATGATACGCATCTATCTATCTTGACTGCGTAGTGTGGTGGCCCCGGTACACAATTTGGTACCGAGGCCACAATATAATTAAAAAACCCTTCACGGGTCAGAATTCCACCAAAAAAGGGTATGGACTGCGTAGTGTGGTGTGCCCGGAACACAATTTTTTACAGCGCCAACAATATAATTAAAAAATTGGGCATCAACTGTCACCGTTGTTTAATATCTGATACACCTAAATATGGACTGCACAGTGGAGTGGCCCCGGTAGTAAATTTGGTGCCGGGGCCACAATACCTCCTCCAACTTCCAAGTGTAGTGTTTATAAAGACAGACAGCGTCGAAGTCTTATTAGTTGACTTTCTTAACCCTAAAATTGTCCCTGTTGCAAATATTCGTGTAATGGACAGTTACTTTTTCATTGAAAGACTCAAGCTTTCAAGTGTAGTGTTTATAAAATATAAACAACAATACAGTAGTTTTAGAGCACGTCAATACCTCTTGTTTTAAATTATGACAGGGCATTTTACTTTTGGTTTAATTTCTTGAATTTTTTTAAATTTGGTTTTACTTTTTGAACATGGCAAACGACTGTTGATTGGTCATATAATGCAAAAAAAAAAGTTCCAAGATGGAATTGTCCTTGGGCCCTCACACCCACCCTTATGTTGTTGAAATAGGACATGCACACTTTAACAAACCAATGATTTCAGCGACAGGGCCTACCAAACAACTTTGGCTGAAATGATTGGTTTGTTTGGGCCCCCACACCAAAAAAGCTATTCATCTCTCCCTGTACAGACTAAACAGGCTCTACTGAGGCAAGATGTCGTCCTCATCCTCAACCTCTGATTCCTCTCCCCCTACAGTGTGTACTTCCTCCTCATCACACATTATAAATTCGTCCCCGCTGGACTCCACAACCACAGGTCCCTCTGTACTATCTGGAGGGCAGTGCTGTGCTTCATTGAGGAATTGATTATTCATTTTTATAAACATCATTTTTTCAACGTTATGAGGAAGCAACCTCCTTCGCCGCTCACTGACCAGGTTCCCCGCTGCACTAAAAATTCTTTCCGAGTACACACTGGAGGGGGGACAACTCAGGTAAAATAGAGCCAGTTTGTACAGGGGCTTCCAAACTGCCTTTTTTTCCTGCCAGTAACAATATGGACTGTCTGACATGTCTACTTGGATGGTGTCGGCAAAGTAATCATCCACAATTTTTTCTATTGTGACAGCATCCAATGCAGCGAGAGTAGACATGTCTGCAATGGTTGGCAGGTCCTTCAGTCCGGACCAGATGTTATCAGCATCCCCGCCAGCGCCTCTTTTGGGAAAACTGAGCTTTTTCCTCGCAGCCATAGATGTGGAAGAAAATGAGGGTGGAGCTGTTGGCATGTCACGGTCCTCTTCAGAGGACAATCTCCTGACCAGCAGGTCTTTGCACCGCTGTAGACATGTGTCCACCGGAAACAGAGACACAACATACGCTTTAAACCGAGGATCGAGCACGGTGGCCAGAATGTATTCCTCTGACTTTAAAAGAGTGACCACCCTCTGATCCTGGCAAAGCGTACGAAGGGCTACATCCACAAGAGCTACATGCTTGGTGTAATCGCAATGGCTTACCAGCTCCTCCCTCACTTTCTCCAGCTGCTTCTGCAACAGCCTGATCAGGGGAATGACCTGACTCAAGCTGGCAGTGTCGGAACTGACTTCTCGTGTGGCAAGTTCAAATGGCTGCAGAACCTTGCACAACACGGAAATCAGTCTCAACTGCGCTTGACTGAGGCGCATCCCCACTCCTTTGCCTATGTCGTAGGTGGCTGTGTAGGCCTGAATGGCCTTTTGCTGCTCCTCCATCCTCTGCAGCATATAGAGGGTGGAGTTCCAGCGCGTCACAACCTCTTGTTTGAGGTGATGGCAGGGCAGGTTCATGGTTTTTTGATGTGCCTCTAGTCTGCGGTAGGCACTGGCTGAATGCCGAAAGTGTCCAGCAATTTTGCGCGCCACCGCAAGCATCTCCTGCACACCCCTATCACTCTTGAGGTAATGCTGCACCACCAAATTAATGGTGTGGGCAAAACATGGGACGTGCTGGAAATTGCCCATATTTAATGCCCGCACAATGTTACTGGCATTGTCTGACACCACAAATCCCCATGAGAGTCTAAGTGGGGTAAGCCACTGGGAGATAATTTCCCTCAGTTTCTCTAATATGTTGTCAGCGTTGTGCCTCTTATTAAAGCCTGTAATACACAATGTTGCCTGCCTTTGCACGAGCAGCCATTTTGTAGATGCTGCTACTGATGCAGCTGTTGCTGTTGCTGCGGAAGGGGATGCATCTACCCAGTGGGCTGTCACAGTCATATAGTCCTTCGTTTGCCCAGAACCACTTGTCCACATGTCCGTGGTTAAGTGGACAGTGGGTACAACCGCATTTTTTAGAGCACTGAGGACACTTGATCGTACTTCTCTGTACATTTTTGGTATCGCCTGCCTAGTGAAGTGGAATCTCGACGGGATTTGGTACCGGGGACACAATACCTCCATCAACCCTCTAAATCCCACTCCACTGATGGCGGACACCGGGCGCACGTCTAACACCAACATTGCAGTTACAGCCGCAGTTATACGCTTTGCAATAGGGTGACTACTATCGTATTTTGTGGTCATGGCAAACGACTGTTGGACGGTCAATTGTTTTGTGAAAGACTTAGCGGTCTTACGACTTCCCCTCTGGGAAGATGACCGACTAACAGCAGCAACAGCAGCAGTGGCAGTAGTAGGCGTACCGCTGCAGGATTCCTCGGATGAATCCCGTATTGAGGAGGACTCAGTCTGGCTGCTGACTTGGGCTGCAGGACTGAATCTGATGGAGATTGTGGAGGAAGTTGACGAGGAGGGTGTTGCTGGTGTGTATCCAACTGGACCACGGGATTTAGGTGTCCCTGTACCGATGAGGGTCCTAGCCCCAGTTCCTGAACTAACCACTGAACTATGAAGGTTATTCAGGTGACGTATAAGGGAGGATGTTCCTAGGTGGGCAAGATCCTTACCCCTGCTTATTTGAGCTTTACATAAGCTACATATGGCCATACATTGGTTGTCTGGGTTTGGATAAAAATAACTCCAGACCGAAGAGGTGCATTTTTTGGTCTTCTGACCAGGCATGACGATGGGCTTTTTCATCCCATGGACATCAGCTGTTTCCCCCCCTGGTGCCTCATTTACAATAACCACATCACCATCCTCATCATCAAGTTCCTCCACAGCGCCAGCTACATCATCAATAGGCTCCTCCCGATCCACCTCTTCCCGTACAGTGATGGGAAGGTCAGGCTTGACAACCACCAACACCCTTGGACTCGCCTTGAGGATTTGTGATAATTTCTCTTTAGAAGGCAGAGTTGTTTGCTGTTTTGTTGCTGACAGCATAACTCTCTTCAATTTTTTGTAGGAGGGGGAGGAGGAGGAGGGATAAGATCCGTGGGTGAAGCTGAACCACTAGTCATGAACACGGGCCAGGGCCTAAGCCGTTCCTTGCCACTCCGTGTCGTAAATGGCATATTGGCAACTTTACGTTTCTCCTCAGATGATTTTAAGTTTCTCTTTTTGCTACTTTTTCTTAACTTGGGCTTTTTGGATTTTACATGCCCGGTACTACGAGATTGGGCATCGGGCTTGGAAGACGACGTTGATGGCATTTCATCGTCTATATCATGACTAGTGGCAGCAGCTTCAGCATTAGGAGGAAGTGGGTCTTGATCTTTCCCTACTTTATCCTCCAAATTTTTGGTCTCCATTATATGTAGCACAAGATACTGCAGAATGTGTGAACTTGGTAATATTGCAGTACCAATGGACTTATACTGCTGGATTGGTTTTGCAAATTTGGTTATAATTACTTTTTTTTTTTAATTTTTAATTTTAATATTTTTTATAACTTTTTTTTTATTTTTTAAAAACTTGGGAATAATGGGGAAATAACTATGCCCTTAGAAGCACAGAGCACAGGACACAGCACCACTGGACTGAACAGGACACAGCACAGGACCCAGCAGCACTACGGAACTCAGCAGGACAGAGCACAGGACACAGCACCACTGGACTGATACTGCAGAATGTGTGAACTTTGTAATATTGCAGTACCACTGGACTTTTAGCGCTGAATGTGTGAACTTGGTAATATTGCAGTACCAATGGGCTTATACTGCTGGATTGGTTTTGTAAATTTGGTTATAATTATATATTTTTTTTAAATTTTTTATTTTTATTTTTTTTTTAACTTTTTTTTTATTTTTTAAAAACTTGGGAATAATGGGGAAATAACTATGCCCTTAGAAGCACAGAGCACAGGACACAGCACCACTGGACTGAAAAGGACACAGCACAGGACCCAGCAGCACTACGGAACTCAGCAGGACAGAGCACAGGACACAGCACCACTGGACTGATACTGCAGAATGTGTGAACTTTGTAATATTGCAGTACCACTGGACTTTTACTGCTGAATGTGTGAACTTGGTAATATTGCAGTATGTGAGAGATATACATTTTATGAACTTCTTAAAGTAATGCATTTTGTATAATTACTATTCCCTAATGAACTTTGCCTCACATTCTTATCTTTTCTTCAATATGTCTCTTCTCAAGAATGTGCACATCCAGCAGTTTCAGTACAGGGAGCCCACGACCCCCATTTGAGGCCTACGTGACTGAGATAAGACACCTGCTGTACATCCTGTCTACAAACTGCTGACCTGAACAGGATGCCTTCAGAAACCTTGGATTCCTTATCTTCTTTTGTCTGTGAAACTATGCATAAATAAAGCTACTCTGACTTAGGGCTGGTCAGAATCAGAATCATTTTCAGCCTAAACATCTGAAGTTGTCTGTTTCTCTATCGATCGATACCCACAAGGTATAGCAGCTGGAGTTCAGGAGAAAGGACCCATTAAGGTCATCTCTGACAGTTTCAGTGGGGGCTCGTCCGGGATCTCCAATACATCAGACCTCCCGACAACGGGGTTCTCCCTTTCCAGACAGACAGACGTTAATCCAGCGCTGGTGAGCAAAAAGCTTTATTTTTGCTCTTAGAGCTGTCTCTGTGGAGGGGGAATTATCCCAGCTCGAGGGTACTGCAGTCTGATTGACGGAGATCCCTGAACTCTGGCAACAGATACTATTAAGAGTATCAAGGTACTTGTGTGTAATCTGTCTTGTATTGTTACATGTATTGATATATTGTCTTCTCTATGCCATACACCTGATACATCTGTACACATGAATAACACCACAGAACTCAGTCAGATCACACAGTTGACCCTGCAAATAATCTTGATTGTATACGTGATTGTGTTTTTTGATGGATTTTAATGAAAGTAGTCAGGAACATTCAGAAAGGCAGACCAGCTGCAAACTTGTTGTAAAGCAAGACAGGAACAAATAAAAGTTTTCTCATTCAAAATATATTGGACCATAAGGTAATCCCATTATGGGAAATAAAGGGTCCAAGACAGGAAAGAAATCCGAAAAGTACGGGGATCTAGACCCCATAAAGTATATGCGAAAGCATAAAGGCAAGGATTTCACAAAAGGGATGAGAAAACTGTTCAAAGCTGCAGGGGTGTCTGAAAACCGGTATATTAAAGGTTCCATTTTTTAAACAACTAATTAAAGACAATGAGAAAACACTGAAAGAAAAAGGTTATTTTGACAGATGTGTTGCATGGTGTAAAATGTCAGAAGAATTAGAGAATGACAATGATTGCTGTGATATGTTACAGTTAACAAATTTAAGTGACACTGATGAAATAGAAAATGTATCACAAGCTAAATGATATAATGACTAAAACAATGAATCAAGTAGGTTGTGTACTAAAAATGTATGTTTAAATGCTGCGCAGCTGAAGAGTGAGATGTGCCCCTCCCTTATTCTGTGTAAAAGATTTCAGTGTGTTGAGATAAGAAGCACTCTGTGTTTTTTTGTTATCTGACAATGTAACATTGATAAAATGGTTCTTCCAAGTATGTTTCTATTTTTCAATAGGAAAAATATGTCCTGAGTGCTGATTGATATTAGCATGTTGAAGCTAATGTGTATTTAATCTAATGCTGGGACTTGTAGTTCCACAGCAGTAGGCTGGAAGATAGCAGTTAATTTTTCTTTCTCTGTATGTGAGTTTTATCTCCTTCTTACTGTGTGTGAGAGAGATCCGTGTTTGTCTGTCTTGACCGTTTTACAAGAGACATGTTTCAAGGTTGAAAAAGCTGTACAGTTGTAAATGTAATGTTTTTGAAGAGATGCAAAAGAAGTTTTAAAGTCTTTGGTCCGTCACAAGACTGTAAATAATGTACATTATCACTATTACTGGTTTCAGAACAAAGTTGGCTGGGGTCCAACAAGCCGTTTCTATATTTGAACAAAGTAATTTTTTTTTTTTTGAGAAAAATAGCTTTCTCTTTAATGAAGTTGAGAATTGTGGGAGTGAGCTTTACATGGAGATATATTACAAGCTGTTTTTATCTGTGTAAAATGGCGCTGATAAATGTTCTCAGAAATCAGGAGGGTTTGTTATGCCCATAAAGAATTGTTACGAGATAAAATGTCGTCTGTGAGCGAGAATTGTGAATATATATTTGTACTTTAAACATGGAAATCACAGAATCTGGAAATATGTGTGAATATTTGGTTTACAAAGAGATGATGAGAAAGGAGTGGCTTTGAACACTCGACCAGGTCTCGTCACTTTGACATTCCCTGTTTGTGATATTGGGGACTGCCTTTTTGAGGAAATCAGTTTTTCATTGCATGGAAGGCATAGCGTCACAGTTAAAGCTACAAAGAGAAACTTTTAAGCAAGTGTCGTATTAGCAGCTGTTCAACGTGAATTAATAACAGTTACTGTAATTCCTAGTGAATAAATGTTAATCTTTATGCAAAAGTTTTTTTCTTCACAGATCTCCAGCAAAAAAAGACCATTTAGGCAATCCAGATTGCATTGATCCAACTTCCAATGTATAGAAGTTGCAATATGTTTTGGTCAACAGCTGAACAAAAAGCAGCTTTTGAGCTGATCAAAGATTTAATCACAAGCGCCCCAGCCCTTGGGCTCCCTAACTATGAACTACCGTTTAACTTGTTCTGCCATGAACAAGAAGGGCACGCTCATGGCGTACTAACACAAGAACATGGGAGTAGACAAAGACCATTGGGGTACTACTCACAAAAATTAGACCCCGTCATAGTGGGAGCCCCAACATGTATAAAAGCAGTAGCAGCAGCCGCTTTATTGCTACAAAAAGTTGCAGACATAGTGCTGGATCACCCTCTCACCATTCAGGTACCACACTCAGTCATGGAAATACTGAATCAAGCTAGAACAAAACACATCTCAGCGGCTAGATTAACTAAATATGAAGTAGCACTACTGACACCCTCAAACGTTACACTAAAAAGATGCACAGTTTTAAATCCAGCAACATTGTTCCCAAGTTGCATGGATATAAAAGAGGGGAGTAACAGTATAGACGCTGAAGACACAGACAATACAGAGAGTGTTGAGACTGTGACAAAACAGGAAACACAACTAAAAACTTTTTTCTGTGATCATGACTGCCTAGCCTTAATGGATCTGGAAACTAAACCTCCCGGGGATGTTAAAGAGACATCTCTTAGCAACCCTGATTTACTCCTGTTTGTAGATGGGTCTAGGTACTATGAGGAGGGCTCTCCCAAAACAGGTTATGCAGTTACAACAGAAACAGATATTGTACTCCAGCAACCCCTCCCACCAAGTCAATCTGCACAACAAGCTGAATTAGAAGCACTTATAAGTGCATGTCAGTATGCAGAATGGAGAACAGCTAACATTTACACTGACTCCAGATATGCCTTTGGGGTTGCACATGACTATCAAAGTATTTGGAAGAACAGACACTTTATGGCCTCTAATGGTAAACCCATTAAAAATGCAGAAATCATTTTGAGGTTGTTTGCTGCATTAGAACTGCCCAAGGAAGTGGCAGTCATAAAGGTAAAAGCACACACCAGAGAGCAGACTATGGAAGTAAGAGGAAACAGACTAGCAGACCAGGCTGCAAGAGCTGCAGCAGACTTACCGCTAGTACAACACTATTTAGTGTCCACAACACCCCCCACCCTCCCTATAGATCTGGAAATGCTAAAAATCCTACAAAAGCAAGCAGCAGTATCTGAAAGAGAGGAGTGGAAAAAGAGGGGGGCGGAACACATAGAGGGCATATGGGCCACAACAGACAGACACTGTCTCCCTAGAGTCCTTTTTCCTACACTGGCTGCTCTAGTGCATGGGCCTTCCCATGTCTCAAAAGACGCAATAATTAACACTGTATTCAGACACTGGATCGCGCCAGGCTTCAGCACAGCTGCCAGTAATCTGGTAAAGGCCTGCGCCATCTGTAACACACACAACCCTGGTCATACAGTAACAGTACCTCCCAGGGTGACACCTAAACCCCTCTACCCCTTTCAGCGCATACAGATAGATTACATTCAGCTACCCAAATGTGGAATATATGAATATGTCCTAGTAGCTACTGACCTATTCTCTAATTGGCCAGAAGCTTGGGGGATATCCAAAGCCACAGCAAAAAACACAGCCAAGAAGCTGCTATCTGAGGTAGTATGTAGATACGGGGTTCCAGAGGTGATTGAATCAGACAGAGGTACTACTTTTACAGGAGAAGTGATGACATCTATCATGTCAGACTTGGGGATTGCTCAAGCATTCCATACCCCCTACCACCCGCAGAGTAGTGGCAAGGTAGAAAGGCTAAATGGCACTCTCAAGCTCAAAATACAGAAAGCCATGAAAAGCACAGGGATGCCCTGGCTGCAATGCCTTCCCCTCGCCCTATACTCAGTCAGGACAACACCTAATAAGAAACACAAGCTGAGCCCCTATGAAATACTGTTTGGGGGGCCGCCAAAGACAGGGTGTTATTTTCCACAATCTCTAGTGAAACACCAAGGTGAACTGACTAGTTATGTGAAAGAACTACAGAAGTCCCTCACTAACATACATTCTCGAGTTTTCTCTTCAATCCCAGATCCAGAGGATTGCACTGGAACACATGCCCTGGTGCCAGGAGATTACGTCTTCGTAAAAAGACACGTGAGGAGGTCTCTGGAACCACGATTTGAGGGGCCATATCAAGTTCTGTTGACTACACCCACTTCCGTGAAACTTGAAGGAAAGGATCCTTGGATACACGCCAGCCACTGTAAAAAGGCTACGGTGACCCAGGATAAACCATGAAGGGGAGTAAGGTCCTGTTAAGAATTGTTCTTTTTCTATGTTTCCCTACAGCCTTTTCTAATTTAGAAGAACCAGAAAATGTTATAGCACACTTGCACAACGCCATCAGTCAAATAACCAATACCAGCAACTGCTGGGTATGTTCTCGTACTCCTACCATCAGTAAAAATATAGCCCTGGTTCCCATACCTTTGAGTAGCGAAGAGCTGACTAAAATGAGAGAGGGAAACTTCTCATGTGGACGCATGGTCAGCCACAAGTATAAAACCACCAGATACCCAGTAGTAAAACTAGGCACGAATGGAGTCAGACCAAAATATTGTTTCAATAAGGGAATAGAATCCAATAGGGCTATAAATGAGTCAATATGGACCCCATATGGCCAAATACGCATTAGTTACCAAAATAAGAGTTTCCCTTTAGGGTCTGTCCCTAAATCACGCTGTCAAGTTATAGTGAATTTCACCCAACCTTATCTATCACACTGTAATTCTGAATGCAACCAAACAGTGAAGATGGAATCCGGAAAAGGTACTATTTTATTAAAGAGTCAGGAGTGTATAAAATGTCAATATGACAAATATAATCTCACCTGGAACGGCACACTGCCTGCCTTTGACAATGACAGAGCAGAAAATGACACTTCATGTCACTTAGGACAACAGGTATCTACATATTGCCTGTTTTATGATATCCCCTACCTTTTACCAGATGATGTTTATTATGTATGTGGACGCAATGCCTACAGGTGGCTCCCCCCAAATTCCATAGGGGTATGCTACTTGGCCAGATTGGTTCCTGAATTCTATGTCATGACCCATGATGACCTCAGAGGAGTATTCAGGAATAAAAAGGACCATAGGCTTGAAAAAAGGGAAATTAAGACAATAGATACTGAACATATCCCTCTCATAGCAAAGTCCAAAGGGCACAATGTGGGTATTGGATTTGGTAACATCATTTCAATAGGGACATGGGGGTACATGGCAAACTATAATATGATATTAAAGGTTGCAGGACTTTTAGATAACATAACGGAAATTTATGACAAATCCTTTAGGTATGTTGGAAAAGAACTGCAGGCGATGAAAACCCAGTTAATACAACATCAACTTGTATTAGACTACATCACTGCTCAGTCAGGAGGGTACTGTTTAACCCTAGAAACAGAATACGGAACACATTGTTGTAACTTTGTAACAAATGACACTGATAATCCAGAAGAAGTAATAGACAGGTACATGACAGAAGCCAAGGAAATGAAGGAGAAATTCAGGAAAGAGAATTTTGACCCCGATACGGTTAATGATGGCTGGTGGACATCAGCCTTCTCATGGTTAAATCCTAGTAATTGGGGCAAAGGTATTTTCGCATGGATTTCAGGCATTTTAATATGGATAGCTAAGATATTCGCTTTATTGTTGTTGCTATATGTCATTTTTAAACTAAGCTTATGTTTTTTCCAATGCTGTTTGAAAAGGTGCAAAAATGATCTCATTCTGAATAAAAAGTCTCTTAAAAGACATGTAAAGCCCAAACCGGTATCAGATGTTTATCTTGCACTCTCTGAGCTTTAAGGCTCTTTTGTACTCTCCCCCCCTCAGTCTTTCCCATTTTCTTTTTTTATTATTTTTAAGAATTAGGTGTACATGAACCATAGACCTGATTGAATGTATCTTTACCATCCTCTAAGGGCCTATCAGAGGTTCCATTGAATTGAATGAAGTAGGTCGGGTGCAGGAGTGCTTCATGCACACCAAAAGGATAGGCAGGGCAATTATAAAAATGATAAAAAGAGGGGTTTATGTGAGAGATATACATTTTATGAACTTCTTAAAGTAATGCATTTTGTATAATTACTATTCCCTAATGAACTTTGCCTCACATTCTTATCTTTTCTTCAATATGTCTCTTCTCAAGAATGTGCACATCCAGCAGTTTCAGTACAGGGAGCCCACGACCCCCATTTGAGGCCTACGTGACTGAGATAAGACACCTGCTGTACATCCTGTCTACAAACTGCTGACCTGAACAGGATGCCTTCAGAAACCTTGGATTCCTTATCTTCTTTTGTCTGTGAAACTATGCATAAATAAAGCTACTCTGACTTAGGGCTGGTCAGAATCAGAATCATTTTCAGCCTAAACATCTGAAGTTGTCTGTTTCTCTATCGATCGATACCCACAAGGTATAGCAGCTGGAGTTCAGGAGAAAGGACCCATTAAGGTCATCTCTGACAAGTACCAATGGGCTTATACTGCAGGATTGGTTGTGCAAATTTTGTGGTAATTAAAAAAAAATTTAATTAGTTTTTGGTATTTTTTTAAATAACTTTTTTTTATTTTTTTAAACACAGGGGAATATTGGGGAAATAACTATGCCCTTAGAAGCACAGAGCACAGGACACAGCACCACTGGACTGAACAGGACACAGCACAGGACCCAGCAGCACCACTGACCTCAGAAGGACAGAGCACAGGACACAGCACCACTGGACTGAGCACAGCACAGCACAGCACAGCACTGAACTGAACAGCACGAGATATAGCAGGACAGAGGACCACCTAACACACCCTCCCTCTACCCTGATCAATGCCCGAGTGAAGATGGCGGCAAATAGCGGGGAATTTATAGGATCCGAGTATCGCGAGATCCGACAACGGGATTATGAGTCAGAGCCTCAGTTTCAGATTTGAATTTGGCGCCAATACCCGGATCTGTCTCGGATCCGACTCGGATCGGCAACGTTCGGGTGGGCTCGGATTTCATAAATCCGAGTGCGCTCATCTCTAAACTAAACATGAGGCACTTTGTGACTCCTTAAGAGACTGTATGCCATTGTACTTTGTGACTAAGATTAAATGGACATTAATTTGCGTATCAGGTAGACATTATATTTCTTTAGATTTCAATCATTTATTTTTTGGTAAATGAATCATTTATTCCATTACCTGACATTTTCATTTTGCTATTTATTAACAAACTGTAGAATTGGAAAGTACTGTGTGAGTTTAATTAGAAACAAAAGATCAGACAGACTTTTAATCACAAAATCAGTGCAAACATTGTCAAAATAAATTAGACTTTGAAATTCTGAAGTTATAATTATGCCAAAGATAATGAAATTAGTATTGATAACATCAGAGCCATTTTTTAAGAAGTGGGCATTCAAGCTTGATGTAAACTACTGTGAAGGCTGTTAAAGAAGTTAGCTATGACAGTACTAGCATACTGTAATTAACCCAATATATAAGATTTATAGCACGCATTGAGTTTTGCAATAACTATCAAGGTCACAGAAGTCAAAATGGCTTTGAGACTTGTCCTACTATTTTAGATAGGTGAGACTCATCCACCATAATCCAAATTTAAGTATGTGGGGCATGTGCACCACATAGCAACAGATGACATAGGTGGGCCCTGTGTACCACATGACCTCAGTTTTCAAAGGTAGGGCCTGCGCATCACATAACCTCAGCTTTCATAGGTAGGGTCTGCGCATCACATGACCTCAGTTTTCAAAGGTAGGGCCTGCGCATCACATAACCTCAGCTTTCATAGGCAGGGCCTGCGCATCACATGACCTCAGCTTTCATAGGTAGGGTCTGCGCATCACATGACCTCAGTTTTCATAGGTAGGGCCTGCGCATCACATACCTCAGTTTTCATAGATAGGGCCTGCGCATCACATGACCTCAGTTTTCATAGGTAGGGCCTGCACATCACATGACCTCAGTTTTCATAGGTAGGGTCTGCGCATCACATGACCTCAGTTTTCATAGGTAGGGTCTGCGCATCACATAACCTCAGCTTTCATAGGCAGGGCCTGCACATCACATGACCTCAGTTTTCATAGGTAGGGCCTGCGGATCACATGACCTCAGTTTTCATAGGTAGGGCCTGCACATCACATGACCTCAGTTGACATCGGTGAAGCCTGTCTCATACTGGCCTATTTTATACCTCCCCACCTGGAAATTGCGAAGGGGAGGTCCAAAGGCAAGTACAGGTGATTTGAGTAAATATTATGCAAATTATTTGTACAAAAAATAAAAGTGAGACATAAAAGGAAGTATGAAGTTCTAGGAGGTCAAACCTAATGGGTTGTCATGATCCAATGCCAAAACAAATATATTTGAACCCTTACATTGACAGATAACATATACAAAGTAAAGTACTACTGTAAAACTCCAGTGGTGATGAAAAGATGAGCCAAGAATGTATGTTCAGCTTAGCCCAATATCTAATATACTATTCATGGTACCTTCTTTTTTTTAACAGTTATTCACACTGAACTTTATTTTGACTATAATTATCTACTCCAAATGTAATTTTTTTTTTATACGATTAATGAAGTACAGAACTGTGATATTTAGTGCGTGCTTTTCAATTATGAAAAAATATCTATCTGATGAAAGAACAGCTCAGTCTAGCAAAGAAATGTCAAACACAACTAAAAAGCCTATGCCTCTCATGGATAAACCATGAGATCAAAGTTTTGTTTTATTAAAAATATTAAAGAAAAAACTCTCTTAAGCTTGGTGTTGAAAGAGAAAATTTGCATTTAAATAGAAGGATTAATGGCTGAACGCAAGGCGTTTGGCTGAAATAATTTTCTTAACAATATATATATTATTGTTTTGAGGATATTATTTCAAAATAAATAGGTATCAACTGAGTATATTTTGAATCTGGTCACAAAAATGATTATAATATAAAATACAGTGTTGTCCCATTATAGTTCCTGGGAAGCATTTGTAAAATTTCCTCTCTCTGATATTTAATTCCTCCTGAAATCTACTGTTGGACAATGCAATCCTCAGCTATGTTTTTATTTGTTACAAATGCAAAGGTTTAAATGTGGAAATAGAACTTTGGTCAAATGGTGACCAGGGCCATCTTAACAACATTATGGGCCCCCGGGCAAAGCAGTGCACCGGGGCCCCTAGATATAGATATAGATATATAGATGTATACAGATACAGATATAGATATATAGAGATAGATAGATGTACTTGCTCAGTGACCCTTGTAGTTTTTTTTTGCAGGTTTTTTTCTTTTGCAGGATTATTTATTCTCATTGAGAGCCGTGCATATGGGGCCCCCTTGCCCGTGGGGCCCCCGGGCAGCTGCCCATCATGCCCAATGGAAAAGATGGCCCTTATGGTGACCATATTTTTACTAGTCAGATAACGACTACATTGTATACTAGTAAATTGTATCTTTTCTGATGAAGACTACATTTTATTCAGATAAGTTTCTATACTGTGAGCTGGTCAGAAAATACTAAATTATATGCAAATGAGTTGTATACGCACCATATGAGGTTATATCATACATTGCAACTTTAGGACTACCTACTATCTATTTCAATTAGTTCTTGCAGTTGTAACTTGAATATTAAACATCCTTCAAGTGTAACAAACAGTATTATAGAGTCACAAACTAATTTCTCAGCTTTTCTATATTTGCTGCTTTAAATTATTTAGCTCTGAAACTGTGTATAATGATTAAAATACATTTTATTTTTTAAATTTGTTGCAAAAAATAGATCAATTTATTTTCCCTTACAAAATAATATTGTGAATATTTATTTGCAAAATTTTGGTATATCAACATGTTAATCATGAATCAGAAAACCATTAATTTGTAGAAATGAATGTGCAAGCACAAAAAAATGTCAAGTGGATGCAAAAGTCATAGTCTATGTAACACCAAGTGTAATGTAATATTCAGAGTATGCACCTTAATTAGGTATGATAACATATCAGCAAAAAAATATACACTACACTATTTTGGTAAGTGTTTAAGTATTAATTCTACTAATCTGTTAGTAAGCAGCATACAGGTATATGTATTAACAGACAAATAGCCTCATTGCCAGTGAAAGCCATTGTTTCAACTGACCATAGGGCACGTTATCGCATTGCGCAATATATGAAAATGGTTATTGCTGGAGAAATCATTGTTATCAATGGTGATAACCCTGATACCAGTAAGAAGGTTTCCCTATGCGTTACCATGGGGATGCCTACTTTTATCTATCAAGTATCAAGGTACAATAACATATCAAATTTCTTTGAACAAATGATTTATTCTGGTAATAAAACATGTTTTATTCAAAATTTTTAAAGAGCTGTAAAAATACTTATTCAGCCACATTAATCCATCCACCAGTGGATTTTCCAATCTAATTTCCCTACCACAAGCACACAAAATGCATAACAGGATTGGTTTTAATCAGACGCCAATTATTCTACCAAATTGGGGTTTTTTTTTTATAGAAAGAGGAAACCATAGCATCCTGGAAAAAACCAACGTAAACATGGGGAAAGGGGAGAGAGTGCCACGATGATCAGGTTTGCAATCCATTCTAAATAGCAGTAAGCAAACTGCATGCATTGTATGAGTAGATGTGATATTGCCAATCTGTCCGAAAAAATAATAGTAGTAGAATTTCGAAGACATGCATTTGTTCATGGTTATATGCTGTTTGTGTCTTAAATTAGAAGGGTGAAACAGGTGAGAAACTGGTATGTATCTAAGTATATTGGTTATTTTATATTATATAAAGCATTTATTTTCCTCCTTTGACCTTTCACTCTAGCTTCCCCTTTTAAATGACAAGAGAAAAGCAACTCAGGTTGTAATGTTTATGAAGGTCAGATACATCAACCTTGTCTATTGTATGCTTTCTTACATTCACACATGGCCTTGTGCCATTAAAGACCATTTTCCCTAGCTTACAAACACAAGAATTTTAATGAGTTGCATTCACAATGAAGTTTCCTGCTCTGGCCTCTCACTAGCTCTGTGCTGACCTCTGCAACTTGTGCGATTTATTTATTTCATGTCCCAACAGCAAAGCTTCTGAACATTATACTCCACGAGTTCCCTTCTGTATTTTTAGCATTGTGTCAGTGGCATTTTGTACAAAGTCAGCATCAATTACACAGAATTGAATTGTTCTGTTATTTATTCTGGGGAGAAAACAAAGGGGCAAATAGTGGCATCTGTGTACCAGCACCTAGCCACCATCTCTCTTCCCAAAGCAACAGTTTTAATAAAACCATTGTGTAGTGACTGCACTCGAAAGCAGGTCTTTCCAATTTGCAGCCCATGGTCAAACGCAGGATTTGTAGAGGGAAGTTTCCACACCACGCCGCCAGTGGGCGTGACCAGCTTGCATGGGGGCGTGGCTGCTCCCCAATTCTTCCTATCCCCATAATATACATGGGCGATGCTGTGTGCACTACTGTTAGGTGCACGCAGCTCTCCCTTTTCAAGCTGAGCCGTGTGAAGCGGGGGCAGGGTCCAGCCACCTCAATTATACAGTCCCCCAGGCTTGGAGGGGGTTTCCAGGCACTAGGAAACCCCCTCTCACTTTGCCTATGAGAAGCTATTTTGTAACATTTGTTGTAACATATACATTGGCTCTCTTCATGCAAATATTTGGACATAAGAATGAGTGTAGTTAGGGCAACATCTCACAGAAAGTGTGTTTGGCCATTGGAAAAGTCTATTTTGCAGAGTGATCAAATCTGCTTTTACCTGCCCATTTCACAGAATTTCATTCTGTACTATATTTATAAATTTAAATTTCACCAAATTCATAATCTAAATAGAGCTAGAATTATGATTATGACAAAACGGGGTCCCGATGGACTGAGGACTTTTATTTCATCACCCATTTCTAACAGTTTAATATACTGTTTAGTCTTTGGCCCAGTCTAAGTATATACACCACAGCATCGATGTATTATGTGTATTGTTATTTCATGTTATTAGGTAGATGTTGCCCTTGTTATTACCTGTAATATTTTATGTATTAGAAATATAAAGATTGTTGCCATATTGTATGAAACTAACAGGGCAGCAGAAGTCCTTTTGCTTCTGTTAGCTAAGATAATTACCATTTGTCTCAAATGTCCATTGTTATGAGGTGTGACTTACTTATGGGTTGTTAAAAATATAATCAGAACGATTTCTTAGTGACTGTTAAGATAGCTAGCTGGCAGCTCAAGATAATTATATAGGTGAATGAGTACTTTTTTTGAGGTAAATAGGTTAGAATTTTCAGATAATGTGCCATGTGTCTCATAGTACTATACTGGAAGAAATAGCATTGGGAAATGTATTAATATTTATCACTATAAATGTTATTGTATCAAAATGTATCTCAGATTTAGATTGTGTAATGCTGTGGATACAATGTTCAAATGACTTAATGTTTCACGCCAGCGTGAAGTGTCATGTTATTCCCTGATGTAATATTCTAACCCTTTGTTAAGTGTATCCAGCCAAAGAGCTAATTCAGCCAAGCTATTCAATTGTATAATCAAGGTAACAAAGATGGTATATCTAACAGTTAACTAATTAAAGTGTCCACTGATAGATCCCTGCTGAATGGGAGACGACATCTTGACTCTACCCCCTGAGTAAATAGCCAGAAATATATGGAAAACAGTATGTCAATGGAGTCATTCCATCTTGGAGGATCCTGGTGTACAATACATCAGTACAAAACCCTCAAGACTCGACATTGCGGTGCTGCCAGAGGAAGCCCTACCAGGACAAGGTCTGTGAGAGCCAGCAGCCCAGACTGGGGGACACAGGACTTCTCTAGCTACACAGTATTTTTGCAGGAGGATAAGATTTTGAAGGATACCGTGATTGTTACTCTGGAGTGCTGACTACAATTGGCTGCTGGAGGATACACACTACCATTTACACTGCATCTTGTGAACATCTTATGCTGTGGTACTGTTGTAATAAAGCCTTAATTTATATATATATGGAATGCCAGAATCAGTTAAATCCCATGGTGGCTAACTAATGTCCAAGCTAAAGGTGATGTCCTCACAATGATCAATTCTGTGGTTTTGTCCTATTTGGGCAGGATGTGGCAAATATTGTGTGGAACAACTTTGAAAATCCTGCTCATCTCTTCTTGTGCAGCATCCTCTGAACGCATTCTCCATCTTCCATTCAATTTTCAGAATTTTCTATTTTCAGAATATTGTTTAATTAAAACCAAAACCGTCTGATTATTGGAAACCCACATAAACTATGATAAAGGTCTACCATAGGGGCGTCCCACTGAATGCATTTGTCGCTTGACAATAATACCATTGTAAATCTTTTGTGTGAAGATAAATATGTGTTTTGAAAAATGTTCAGAAACATCTCTACTTATATACTGGAAGATAACAGTTTGCACAAGTTAAACAGTGTCTGAAGTAAGATTTTATTTGATACGGAGGGGAAACAAGTAGTCCAGTACTTTAGACCTGAGTGAACTTCCTCATAATCGATGACCACCTGTAGTACATTGTAATGAATAGATATAGCTTTATGCTTATAGCTTTACGTGTAGGAGGCAGTCTAGATCAGAAAACACACCAATAATTTTATTTATGTAGAATTGTGCCTGTAAAAATGCAGTAAGAAATGTCCAGAATATTTCATAGTTTTCTGATGCTGTCAGAAATCTCAAAGGAACGAAATTCGTATTGCACCCGCAAGCAAAAACAAGATTTTATGTTGTAGTACATAGTTAAAGGAGCTTCAAGGGGTAGAGTTTGAATATTTTAGTGGGCATTCCCCGTTGTACTAGAGGCTACACAGCCTTTTTCCCAGCAAAACAAATTGAGCTTTGGACTATTTAGTCATATTTTATATAAGAACATGTATTTCCAGGTGCAAATTTAGAAATGTAATAAAATACAATAAAAAGTACATTAAGACACTTAAGTTATTTAAGACATTGAATACTGCTTGGGTGAAAGCTGGAGAAACTATCTAATTAAAGGAATGTTCCCAGTGATAGAAGGGAAGACTAAGAAGTAGCATTTATTCAACATCTACATTCCCATTCAGACCTCAATCCTGCAAATTATCTTATAAGGCATTTGTATGGAGTAACTTCCCAAATGTGGGCATTCACCTATGTCTGCAATCTGAAAATGACGACTATATTTAATTTTATCTTGGTCATGCAAGCAGTAGGGCCGCTCCTACTCATGTTATACCGCTTTCATACTGCCGCCCCGGCAATATCCCGGGTTTTTCAAGCCGGGTTTTTGCCGGGGCTCGGAGCATCCCAGCTCAGAAACACCATTCATACTGCACCTTGGACCCGGGAATTTCCCGGGTTGACCCCATTCATACTGCACAAGTCTGTGCCCTGGCAATTTGTGGGAGTCATCACCAGAGCAGTTTTCATTGGCTGAAAAATGGTGATGTCATTGAAAGGTGACTGTTTTTTTGCTGTTGCTGTTAATCCACACTTTTTCAGTGAAATAAAAGCAATTTTCTCCAACAAACTCAGATTCTGCTTCAGCTTGATCTGCACTCAACCATCCACCATTTCTCCTAAACTCCTTCTCGAATCTTCCACGGTCTCCCACCGATGACATCATCCTCCAGAGACAGGCAGACAGCCAATCAGCTTGTTTTCTGTGCAACCCGGGTTGAAAAACCATTCATAGTGCAGGCAACCCGGGTCCGACCCGGGAATTACCCCTCGATAAATCCCGGGTTGAAGACCCGGGTTTTTAGACCCGGGATTTTTGACTTGTACCATTCATACTGCACCGAGACCATCGTTTGAGCTCGCCCCGGCAAAAACCCAGGATTTTGGTGCAGTATGAATGGAGTATGATGTATCAGTGCATTTCACTAAACAATTGTAGAACTTCTTTTAATTTTAATAAAAATGTTATCTAGCATAAAACAGAAGTGGATCTAGCAGCCCCAGCATGGAATGCTAGACACCGATCTGACAGAGAGAATGACAACCTGCTCCTTTAAAGTTGTTTGTGAACTACAGTGCCCATAATCTCTGGTCAGACAGTGCATGTAGAAGCTGCTTTGCCGTCTGTAATGGTCGTTTGATATTGTGTCCAGTCTCCAAAAGTGTGAAGTTTATTGAAAATAAATCTCTCAGAATGAAAAGCAAAGTTCAGATTCCTCTAAACAGGTGTGCAAATAATTCCAGATAAAGGTCAGTCCATGCTTTTCATTTCAAAGAGATAGCATGGCGTAGCAAGAAGCTGCTTTCATTGCCAAACCCTCCGATCGCAGTGTATATCTAGCACCCTGACTCTGCTTCTTTCATTTATTTAAGCTGTTATTTTTCATTTATTTTACAAGCTTAAATGGAATTGATGGCAGAGCCAAGTGAAGTCTGTTTTTATTCAATTAAGCTCCCTGCAGAAATGGCTCAGTGGTCACCCAAAAGCATCTCACATTCAAACAATGAGAAAGGGATGGTAAGTGCTTGCCAAAAGCTATCCGTGGCCACAAGCTCCCACCTGAGTATAGTTAAATATGACAGATAGTAAGCTCTGGATCACAATTTGTCCCAGGCTTCCAATGAATTTCCGTAAAGGCCTGTCTGCTACAATAAACTGATTGGCAAATAACAGATTAGAAAACACATTTATTTCAATGACTCTTATATATTTAGATTTTATATCGAATGTGTCATGACATTGTATTTTTGTATACCTAAACTTGTAGCACATTTATGCCAGCAAGTGATTATTTTATTTTATTATGTAGCCCCTGGTACTTGTGCATAGGGGAGTTGGGTTATTTTCACGGTTATAGCAAATCAATGGACATCAATAGAAAAAGAGGAAATAATTTAATTTAAAATGGCTTAAGTGATTGCTGTGTTATAGAATATAACAATATAACGGTGCAGTCAAAATTACAGTAAGTTTAGGTTTTCAGAGATTGAAAAAATAATTTAGTTAGGGTTTGCTGTTTTAAGAAGTTTATAGTTTGTTTTGTAATTTTTGAGTGCTATTGCTTTTAGTATCTTTAACTGAAACACCAGAGTGTACCGGTGCTATATTTTAGGAAATGACTTCCCAAAATCAAAATGTGTCTCATTAATAACCCGCGCCATAGGTTTAGTGTTCCCAGAAATAAAGAATTAGCTCTTGTGGCATCTCACGGTGAAAGAACAGATTTTGTGTAAGGGGATAAAAATGAAAAACTTCACAAAAACTTCAAACATTTGCTAGCTACAAAAAAATCATAGCCCTAGCATAGCTGTCACCTGTTGTGGATACACATCTTTCTCATTTACACATTGTAGGATAGGAAGATATATTGAGTGTAGTGGAACAGAAGAAGATGTTGAGAAGTTGTGTTTGTGTGTGTGTGCGGGGGGGGGGGGGGGTATTTAGGAGCCAAAAGCAAAAGTTTTTCACATAAATTAATTTCAAAGTGTATCTGCAGTTATTTTACTTGTAAATCTTACATAGTGGTGGTGTAGGGGAGGTCAAGTTAGGGGCTATTCTTTTTTTAAACTTCATTTTATGAATGCAAGCATTACCAAAGTTTAGGGAGATAATTGGCTGTGCTTTCTGTTACTATTTCACCAACAGCACTAAATACATGTTCTGGTACAGTAATACACTAGAATGTTGTCAGGAAGAGTTTCCTTGGCAAAATTGGATAATTCTGTCTACTGGTGAAACTTATTCTGTCAGCAAAAACAATGATGCTAACGTTGCTGGTGTTGAAGATAGTTAAGAAACCACGGCTTGCACTTTTTTTTGGTCACTCTAGAATCTCCCAGTGACCAGGAAAATCCCATATTGACCCTGGTCATACACACTTGACCCCATAACTGTTATACAATGAGTACAAACAGATTTAGAGAGTGACTCAATGTTGTTAACAATATCAGTAAATAAAGCCAGTATAGCTTTATATAAAAAATAATAATGTCTGGGGGGAAGGTCAATCAATGGGCAATTTTGGTTAATAGAAAGACATTGACAATTCAAATGAATGGAGAAATGTTAAGTAAGTACAATTTTTTTTTCTAGAGTTTACATTTTTTTAATATTAATGTGGGAATGCTGGAACAGATTCCCAATTGCATTTATTTGCCATTAGCCTTCTATTTTCAATTGGGCTTGGAGATCAGTACCTGCCCTCTCAATTACAACTGGTCAGCATGTAATGTGAAGTTTTCCCATGCATTTCTATGAGAAGGGGTTTCTGCATCCATTGAAAATGCATTGCCCATTCAAACGAATGAGAATTTTGCTCATCAGAGTAAAATCTCCTGAATTTAAAGTCAATCAAATTTGAATAGATTGAAGAGTTTGGAGAATCAATGAATGATTTACTAATGGTGATTTTAACTTCTGAACAAATTTGCCTATTGATAGATCTTCCTCTAGGAATATGCTGTTTCCGTTTTCTAGAGGTTATCAATTCCCAAAAAGATGTAGATTCAACAAACTTGAAAGTCATCATGAAAGTTATAATTTTTTTATAAACTCAATATATATAAAATGTTTTACTTATGTATATTGAAATGAAACTGGGTCAAGCCAAAAGAAAAAAGTTGTATTGTAATAATAAGGCATTGCTTTGAATTTCTAATCTGTGCAAAAAAAATGTTCAGATCTGTTTTGGTTGATATGGATGTCAAAAATATTTTTCTATGTGTCAGTTTTAATAAACGTATGCACACAGGGGAGAACATCCGTTTTAATTCAATAGAAAATGTCAGAATCTCTTTGGTTGCTAGGGGCAACATCACATTTGCTACATAGTTACTTGTGGAACAATATTTATAAATGTCTCAATTTAAAAAAAATAAAAATAAAAAAAAAAATATGATAAAGCAATGTCGCTTTTGAAAGCCTCTTCACTTTTTGTATTTTAATGAAAATATATAAATAAATGGATCAGTTCTTGTATTAAATGCTATTAAAATGACACTTTGAAATTCTGAAATTAATCTTTACCAGCTGATTGTGTTTTACTAATGAGAAGAGGAGGGAGTTGCACATTGCATTAAAATATGTTTGCGGCCCAGGCAATTAATCTAAAAGAGGTTGAGCAGACTTCTTGGTACCAGGTTCTTTGGGTCACACTTGTTGAGCACAGAACACACATTAGCAGCCTGTCTTATGCTCTCCAGCAAACTCTCCTAATCTCCTAGATACAGGCTGGCTGGCAGACTAGAAGCTCTTCCACGCTCGGCTGTGCTCCCTGCTACATTTAATACTATGCATATCTAGAAAGTATTGAGACAGACTCGCCGAGGAGAAATTGAGATTGTTTTCCCATGTCTTTACTTTTTAACAAAAGCTTCAATAATCCAAAGGAAATGATTTCAAGGACTGTTGAACTTTACTGCTGTGGGCTATCAAGGACCTTCAGATTGAACTCTTAAAATAACACAATTTTGCTGCCAGTCTTTAAACTAATGTTTACAATGCTTTATAGAGCAACATAGTTTGCATACAATGCAGACATGGCATCTGAGAGAGTGATATTTACATTTGAAGGTTTATTGGAAAAACGTAATTGATTTTTCTTAGTGTTTTTCTCACTCAAGCAAAATTTCATAATATTTTTTGGTAAATGGGAATATGTCAAGACACACTTGAGACAGCCATTTAGTGGGTTGGTCCAATTATTTTAAGACTTTTTGAAATATTGCATACTCATAATTGTGTAGATTTTCACTTAATCCATGTTCCTAGTTTCCTTCATATCTTCTTATACAGGTGGTGCGGGCTGCACGGCGGCTTAGTGTTAGTACTTCTGCCTCACAGCACTGGGGTCATGAGTTTGATTCCCGACCATGGCCTTATCTGTGTGGAGTTTGTATGTTTTCCCCATGTTTACATGGGTTTCCTCCGGGTGCTCCAGTTTCCTCCCACACTCCAAAAACATACTAGTAGGTTAATTAGCTGCTATTGAATTGCCCTCAGTCTTTCTCAGTCTGTGTTTGTTTGTTTGTTAGAGGATATAGATTGTAAGCTCCAGCGGGGCAGGGACTGTTGTGAATGGGTTCTCTGTACAGCGCTGCAGAATAAGTGGCGCTATATAAATAGATGATGACGGTGTTCGCTGGGCATCTCTTAGTATAGGTTGCATCTTTGTAATATAGCAATCCTGGCACATAGTTAAACTTCTATTAGCTTTTATTTAATTTTTATGCTTGAAAGACATATGGGTTTATATAAAACTAAGCTTGAATAATGATATTACCAGGCAATTTTTTTAAATATCACAATGGGTCTGTTTACTCAAAGGATGATTTAGAAGTGGTTGACAGCGTACTGCCGTGTCCCTGTGTTTACAATGTGGTCAATTGTGCAGTCATCACTGTTTAGAGCAGGCCTGGCCAACCTGTGGCTCTCCAGGTGTTGTGAAACTACAAGTCCCAGCATGTCCTGCCAGCTATCAGCTGGCTATCTACTATCAAAGTAGTTTCACAATATCTGGAGAGCCACAGGTTGGCCAGGCATGGTTTATAGCACAGCATAGACATGGATTTACATTAATTTTATTTATATTTACATTTTCTTTTGGGTGTGTAAGTCATGATGCTGGGGGTCAAACAATTAAAACACAAACAAGGAACCAGTGACTTGGTCCTTCTGTATTCATCCTCCTAGATTCATCCTCCTATAATAACCCCCTTTGCATTTGATAATAGCCTTCTGGTGTCTGGATGTCATCAGGTTTTACTATACAAAGTCCTTTGAACTTCACCAGGAGAAACAAGAGAGTCAAACAGTTGTTCAAAAAGCCTTAAAATGTAATAGTGTAACATCAGTGAGGCCAGTATGACATAGAGAATAAATAGAAAACCACAAAAGTACAAACAATCCAAAAGAAGAGGAGTTTGAAAAAAATAAAAGGAAAAAAGAGATGAAATGTGTGAAATACTGTTTTGGCAATCTTAAAGATTCAGAATAGCAAATCCATTGTAGTTCAGACGAAAGAAATTTATATGGTTTCAATAATGAGCCCTAATTTTGCAAGGTTTGCAGCCATTAAACATGCATTAAAACTGAGCATGTGAATAACTAGCCTAAAGAGTGGCATTGGTAATGCAAATACCAGTGAGTAGCAAGTGACATTTCTTAGGGGCCGATTCAATTCTGCCACAAACAACGCGGCATTAGCAATATTACTGTTATTACGGTAAAACGGCGCATAATTACCCTTAATACGGTAATTTCAGTGCTGGAATTTTACTCGCGCCTCCCTGAAATCCAGGTTAAAGTTACCGTATTAATGGTAATACTGTTAACGCCGCGTTATTCGCGACAGAATTGAATCAGCCCCTTAAGGTCTGAACTGAAAAAAACTTTTTTTTGTTTTTGGCACACTTAAATTGTTGGAATTTTGGGTAAATAAAGATGAATGGAAATTGCACTTCTTGAGTGTAAAGATGTTTGAAAGGCTTTATTATGCTGTTTTTAATGCAAAGAGAACATTACAGATAAAATCCAAAAATTTCAGTCCAAGTCAAATGTTTTCTTATGCTCCAACTTCACAATAAATATCAAAAAATGATTCAAAAACTACTACATGTGCTTCCAATCAGCAAATAATCAGTGCAGAACATAACCAATCAAAGAATCATAATATATAACCTGAGTAATGAGCATGTATAATAAAAAAAGGGTTGTTATAGAAGCAGTTAAAACATTCATGCTCAATGTACTGACGTTACTATAAAGAGATTTATCTTCTCACTTGTGCTCCTACAGATTGTTTATTATTATTATCGTTTATTTATAAGGCGCCACAAGATTTCCGCAGCGCCGTACACAATACAAACAATGGACAGTACATGGAATAACAGTACAAAACAATAAACGAGTAGTACCAAGACTTCAGAGGCTCCAGGCAAGGCAAATATATGGAGGTTGGAGCAGAAGAGAAGGTAGAGAGATAGGAGGGAGGAGGGCCCTGCTCATACAAGCTTACATCCTATAGGGAGGGTAGACAGACGACAGGCACAGAAGGTGTCAGAGGAGGAGAGACAGCGCTCCCCTCTACTGAGGAGGAGCGAAGTGAGGAGAGTGAGCAGAGGTTAGGTGGAAGGCTGGTAGGCTATGCGGAAGAGATGAGTTTTGAGTGCCCCTTTGAAGGAGCACAGGCTAGGGGACAAATGGATGGACCGTGGGAGGTCATTCCAGTGCAGGGGGGCAGCTCGGGAGAAGTCCTGAATTCTGGAGTGGGATGAGGTGATCAGGGTGGAGGAGAGGCGACGGTCATTGGCCGAGCGCAGGGACCGGACGGGAGTGTGAATGGAGAGGAGATTAAAGATATAAGGGGCAGTGGAGTGGGAGAGAGCCTTGTAGGTGCGGGTAAGAAGTTTAAAAAGGTTGTAGGTGAGGGTAAGAAGTTTAAAAAGGATTCTGTAAGGGAAGCGGAGCCAGTGTAGGGCAAGGCAGAGAGGGGGTTTATATATGCTACAGCACAGTGATGTCAGTTAGTTACACAAGAGCAATTAGTATATTCCATGCCCATATGAATATGTAAATTACCTTATATATACTTTATTGTTTATTGTGTGTTTGGACCATGAGTATAGTAAAATCTCCATTATCTACATTCATTGGATTTCAGTGTAAGTCACTGGAAATCATTTGGTCCAGTGGTATACTCATTAATATAGTCTATATAGGCAGCTATCCTTGGGCGACTACAATTTTGGGCCAGCCTAGCTGCTGCATCATAGTTTATGGCTGTGATTGGTGGCCATGGGGCTGGAAGAGGATGCTCTATAGCCTGGGAGTATCCTCTGCTTGCCTTTCATTTGCCAGCCATGACCATGAACTGTGAGGCTGTACAGGTATTGTGTATGCGCTGGCCTTTCACCTATTATAGTGGCGGGATGTAACTACACACTGATTATATTCACCAATCAGAGTGCAGGAAGCTATATACAAAAATAACACTTTCCCTGCACTCCTATTTGGTGCTACCAACCTATATCTGAAATATCATAAAACCTAATTTTACATGTCACAGATTCTAAAATGTATATAGATTTAGGTGCTCCAATAACATTAATATTTGACAATAATGTGCACTTAAACTAATATATCTTATGGCAAAACTCTTTAAATTCAAATATTGTCAACATAATGATCTCATTTGCCTCTATTTAATAGTCCATTGACGCGTTTCAGTTATGCGCCGAAACACATCAATGAACACTTAAGAAAAAAGATTGATCTAAGGTGGTGTCTTCTATGGGGGAATCCCAGGAATGTTAAATATCTATACACTGCATGCAAACATTACGTTCAATTGCTTGATGGTAGAAGACCTTTCCCTGGGGGCTATTTTACACGTTTTATTTGAATACTTTTTATATATCTATGTGAGTGCAATTGTTGTTTTTTTACTAACGGAAGGTATTTTAAAACATAATGAACCAGATTGTTCCAGGTTGTTCTTTTTTTCTCTCACTCAGTTTGGTGGTACTGGATTGGATTTTCTCTGAATAAAACACTATTTTTAGTGTCTAGGAGAAAAATTAAAGAAACAATATTCCTATAAGCGTTTCC
Organism: Mixophyes fleayi; assembly: GCF_038048845.1. NCBI lineage: Eukaryota > Metazoa > Chordata > Amphibia > Anura > Limnodynastidae > Mixophyes > Mixophyes fleayi. The sequence continues at coordinate 119,733,384 of NC_134409.1, read as the reverse complement.
TTTTGTGATCATGCGAGTGGCTTTCAGTGGGATAATATATTTCCATATAAAAGCTGTACTTCACTATATACCATTTCTTTACTCTCTTGGAGAAGAACATGTTTGAAGAGGATACTTTTGTCAGTTCAAACATATTGAGAGGATACACTAAGAGCCTGTTTTCTATGAGAAACGTGAGTGTTGTGGGGAAGAATCATTTATCTATCCCTCAAGCACAACTGTACTTCACTATATATATTTATTTATTTTGTTGTTTTTTTTCCAGAGGTCCATTTGAACTTAATCAATTAAAATGTAAGTTTTTCTTTTATGTGTTGGTTGAATTTTTTGATTTTTCTGTCTAGCATGAAGTGCAATAAGGGTAATGGATTAGATAATCACCACCAGTGGAGTTGGTTTTACTCAGCTGTGGAGCACTTTCGCCTTCAAGTTTTGGATATAACACATTCCTTTTTTTTTTTTCTTCAAATGTAAATAGGATTAAAAAGAATACTCCTAAATGGGGTAATAACATTACATATATATAATGCTTTTATATATATATATATATATATATATATATATATATATATATATATATATATAAACAAAAACAGACATAGGTACTCTGCACTCACCATGTACAGACTGGGGTGCAAGAGGGGGTTGCCCACATTGTATAGACAAGAAAACAGGGATACTCTGCACTCTCCAAACACATAATTAATGCTATATCAAGTACTGTTCTATATTAAAAACAGGGAATGTTAGTTCCACATATTGCAATATATTGCAATATATGTTTAAGCTGACCAACTGACGCCAAAGTCTTCCCATTCTGGTCAGTCCTAACATGATCAAATGCTATGCTATTTTATCTGGGCTTAAGGCTTACCTGCACACAGCTTTTAAAGGCAAGTCTTTCCCTAGCACTAGCAGCCATGGGAGACCTGGGACTCACCTGACACAAGTTGAAATTAATTAATGTAAAGAATGGGAAGACTTTGGCGTGAGTTGGTCAGCTTAAACATATATTGCAATATGTGGAACTAACATTCCCTGTTTTTAATACAGAACAGTACTTGATATAGCATTAATTATGTGGAGGGAGAGAGGGAGAGGGGGAGAGGGGGAGAGAGAGAGAGAGAGAGAGAGTGTGTGTGTGTGTATATTGTGGCAAAAGCCTGCTACTGCTGAAGCACATGCGAACAACTTCTTTTTATGCAGCTTTATTGTCAGGATGGAAAAATGTGTTTGACACCATAGGAATTTCACAGCAATTCTGGAGACCCTACATGCTAGCTAGACATAGACCAGCTCTAAGGACCAGCCAGTTCCCCAGCGTTTGTCTCCCTGAACAATTGATACAAGCAAGCTTTTATACATGATACTCTTCCCCCAGCCTTAGCTTGAGGGACAGGTGACACACCCACCTTCCCTTTAAGAGGAAGCTCCCATCAATGGTTCTGTTTGCACAGACACACCCTGTTTGTTTGCAGTGAGGAAGCAGCTTTCAAACCATGTGAGTTAACCAAACTTAAACTATTGTTTGTCACACATAAGTCTTTACCCGGTTTATCATCAATCTAGGTGCTATGCACCAATGTTTTACTCTGCTTGCATGCTTTCTCTGCATCTTTTCAGCTAAATGCCTCCCATTGTTACAATTAAGGGTGTGCACTGGCCACTTTTAGTGTTTTGGGTTTTGGGTTTTGATTAGCTTGAGGTTTTGGGTTCTGATTTGTTTTGCCAAAACACCTGACGAAAGGTTTTGGTTCTGATTTATTTTTAAAAAAAAGCAGAAAAAGTGCTAAAAACCAGTTTTGTGGGGTTTTTTTTTCACTCCTACGCTATTATTAACCTCAATAACATTCAATAACAATCATTTCCACTAATTTCCAGTCTATTCTGAACACCTCACAATATTGTTTTTAGGCCAAAAGGTTGCACCGAGGTAGCTTGAGCACATAATGCCAAAAAAAGAGGTACAAGATGGAATTGTTCGCGAGATTTGGACGACAGAGCCTCGTTTTCAATTTTTTGCCCGCCGGAAATATCCGAACAGTGCTCGGATCCCGCTCGGATCCCGTTCGGATCTGCACTGTTTGGGTGGGCTCGGATTAGCAGAATCCGAGCCCACTCATCTCTAGTTACTATATATATATATATATATATATATATATATATATATATATATATATATATATATATATATATATATATAAAAAAAATATAGTGATTGAAAGTTATTAATAAGTTGTGTTAAGAGATATGAGGGAGTGTGACTTTAAATTAGGTAATGATTTGGGGTGGTAAGGGGAGAATAAGGAAGGGGAAATTAAATCTAATATGGGGCTCCATGTTTCTAATTTTTTTGAGGAACTAATTTATTTGGATCAAATCATTTGTGGAAGAAAATTATAAAAAGCAAAGAAGGTCATTATATAGACAATGAATGATTTTTTTTTTGGTGTACAAGGTTCTTGAAAGATGTTTTTGCGCTAAGATATTTTAGTTTAAGTGTCAAATATTATTGTTATTGAAGTTCCTGAACCTATTTGATTTTTAACATCTGAGAGAGTCAGAAGCTGTCTACTGGGCAAGACAGCATCAAAGATCAGTCAAACCTGTTGTCAACCATGCCAGGACAACGTGGATCCACGGCAGGGACAAGTACTCCTTTGAGTCGCCAGCAGAGATATGGGGTCTGTTTTTGTCATCAAGGGATTATAGAGAATTTGTATTATAAAGCCACCAGAGAGCTGGTGTCTGTATAGTAAAATCACAAAGATTGGGGTCTGTATAGTGAAGCCAACTGAGATGTTGGGTGATCTACATTACAAAGCCACCAGAGAGTTTAGGGATCTACACTGTAACACTGCCAGAGATTTGTGCAGCCAGTTGTTGAAGAATCCTCTATATTGCTTTTGTTCCAAGTCACATGGAAATCCAGTATGTCTGGACACACACCCTCACAATTTACATATAACTTCCATAAGACTCCTCCTACAGATATAGGCTAACAAAACTAATAAACACAGGTCTTCAAGCTCTCTCTCTTTTCTGCATGAATTGTTTAGGAGATCAGTCATCTCTTCCATTCCCTCCTCTCAAACACTCAGCAAATACTATAACACAATGAGTAATGGAGGACACACATACACAAGAAAGGAGTATATGATTTGAGAGTGCTATCAGAGAATGGGAAGAATTGTAGTGGCATAAAATAATATAATATTGTAGATTACTATGATGAAAGTATGATATGTTTATATTAATAGTTAATGATGAGGTCGATGTGATGTTTGGATATTATGGGTGTAGTGATGGCTGGGATTGTGATATAGATTTATAGTGAATAGATTGCTTTGCTATATTGTAATAATAAGATATTATTGTGTTATATTCTCTTGCCATGCTACATTGTAAAGATAATGCTGTGATTGACTACATGCAGAGGTTTACAGATGAGAATTGTACACATACACATAGTAATAAGAATTGTATGTGAGACACGATAATAGACCAGTAATGGAAGCTAATGTACTCACACACTGATATTGTATCCTCTATGTTAAATGTAAAAGATTATGTTATTAAGCTATGAAGTAATATTGCGGTATAAGTAAAAGCACTATGTTATACATATATACCTGCATTGTAATTGTGGGTTTTATGCAGCCTTGATACAGTAAATATTAATCAAAAAACTCTGTGGATATAGAAGACTATTTATAAGGGTTATAAGAATGCTAAAAATAGAGTGCAGAGTAGAGTTCGGGGAAATAATAGCTAGAAAGGTAAATTACTGAACAAAGAAAGTACGGGAGAGATGGAGAGATAGATCAGTTAGATAGCTGGATAATTATAAAAGTCTTCAATAATCTGTCAGTAAGTGAAACATTGTCATTGTAACAAGATGGGTCTGACAAGCATCATCTTCCCATCTGTCACTTAGAGCATTTAAAATAGAATGTGTGCCTGTGGACTGTTTTTTGAATATAACTTTGTGTTTCGAATTTTATTACTCTTCTCTGTGTAAATTTTGACTGCGGACAAATGCTATTTGGATGGATTGAATAATGCCATATTCTTTAATAAGCCAGGTGGGTTACACCTATTCAACTTAGTTATTTAATCAGACTGCAAAATGGTGGAGAAACTACAGTATTTCCTGGACTTCATCCCCCCTTCCTTTGGATAAACAGAAAGACAGCAACAGCTGAAGCCCTTACAACATCACAATGCCTGTAAGGCAGTGGTTCCCAAACTGTGTGTCTAGGCTCCCTGGGGTGCCTTGGAGATCTCACAGGGGTGCCTCGGCCAGGCCAGTGGTTAGCAAGGCTGGGGACTACTTGGTAATTATTTTGGCTTAGGGGTGCCTTCAAAAAATTTTGGAGACCCTAAGGGTGCCTTGAACTGAAAAAGGTTGGAATCCACTGCTGTAAGGCATTAAAATCAGGAGTTGCTCTTTACTTGGGATCACAATGATCATTAAACAGTTTAGACCACTATAACTCTTCCCTAGACTTTAACAGACATTGAGGCACCATCTCCACAGGGCAGGACTGTTTGTGGGGATGATCCTGATTCATGCCAATCTCCAACCACTAGACCCATCCTGGCCAATAATGATGCGGCTGACCTGAAGATAACCCTGCAAAGTGGAATTACCATCATGGGAATTTTGTACAATTTAAAGGGACTCTGCAAGGGGATATTCAGGGTGTTGGTGGTTTCACTATTTAACTTTCACCCCATAGGATTTACAAGTTTGCTTGAGAACTTAACAACTTGATCCATTGGGGCTCCTTTGAGTTTGGTGAAGGTGCTGATGATTATTTACATTTATTTCTCTTGTAGTATTAGATATTGTTTACAGTTGTATTATCTTCTGTAATAAAGATACAACTATATCATTCTTCTCTACTTTCCTGTGTGATCAAAAGAACCCTAAGGTTTCAGGTGTATTTAGTTAGTTCAGGCTCTAACCATTTATTATCCTACAGTCATTCCAAGTCAGTATTCTGTAAATTTATAGTTAAGCCATAGTCTGTCAGGAAGTAAGATATTGTTTGCCATTTTTGTCAGCAAATTGTTTAAATGTTAGTTTTTCAGCAAGTATTGCTAGCCAATTAAGTAGCAAATTATAGAGCGTCACTGGTCAAGACAAAAATAGATCTAATTAGTCAAAGCTAGGGATATTAAGCTAAAATTTGTCAAACCCGGTGTCTGTAATTCTGTAGTTAGATGCCAGACTGCAACGGGACATCTACGTGGAATGTGATGCTTTGCAAATCAGTGGATTTCTGTCTGCTTTCAAGTAATTTTATCTTAAGACAATAAACAGATTAAAACGCAAAAAACACAGAAAAAAACATTGGTTTTACAAAGCCGCACTTTGGAAAATGTCCCTCCTGGCATTTATAATTCTAACTAAAGCGGAATTTCAATTACAGGAGACATGTAAATATTATTATTAATACTAATAATATAAATAGTAAGGCATTATTAGTATTACTCAGTATGATAGCTGGATTGCACTTATAGTTAAAAAGGTCCCGTACGCTGTAATTCTCCCAAATGTGCCATTCACAAGTAAAATAATTAATTTGAAAGATATATAAGATCAGCTTAATTGACTATTTTAAAAAGGATGAGTAATCTAGATTTAAATGCCAAGGTTATACATGTATAATGAATACAGTATTATTCTCTATGCTGCTGTAACACAAAGGAAAATAATATATGCATGCAGACTATTATCTATGTAGCACTGTGTGCAGTTTCGTTTTGTGCCAGCTGCATTTAATTGCATCTTTTATTGTTAATATACAGATATATCAGATGCTTTATTTGACCTTTTATTTTACATATTTTTTGAGCTTTTATTAGAGATGAGCAGTTCGAATTCTGAGAAATCCAACAAATCTGAATTTCAGGGTGCCGAGTGGAACAAAGTCATGACTTGGTTTCTCGCGCCAAATTCAGTCCTGAAAACTAGGCAAAAATGATATTTTTGGTGAACTGTTGGATCTCACATCTCATTATAGAAATAATAGCATGTGGGCGTGGCTGCAGTTCTGTGCTTTCAAGAGAGCTTGTAGAGGGTTGGACAGGGTGAAAGAGGCAATTTACATAGCAGTAGTTGTGATTTTACTGCAGTTTATTTAGAGATCAGTCTACTAGCATTGTGTGCTGATCATTTGGGAGTCAGAGGGTTAGGAGAAGTGGCTACTGGCTGTTATTATAGTATATATAGCATAGACATCTAAACTAGTTAGTGGAGAACAAAATGTGTGCTGTAGGACACACTCCAAAAAAACAAATAGATTCTTGCTTTTAAAATCCAAAGTGTTTCAAGCTGAAAGCAATTTTGTGAGGGGCAGTATCAGTGACATCTTTAGTAAATGGCCAAAAAACGTTTAAAATTCAAAATGTTTTAAACTATTTTGTGAGAGGCAGTATCAGTGAGGTGTTATCCCTGAGTAATTTAGTGGAGAAAAAACAGGGTGCTGCTGTTTGACTGTGAGCAGCACACCCCAAAAAACAAAGATTTGTCAAGGCATCTGTAGCCTTTGTGACTGCACAATAAGTAGTGTTAGTTGACCATCCTGGCAGCTCCGCACTGCTATGTCATTTGCAACAAGTTTATTAAAGGATTTTTTCAAAAGGTGAAAAATTGTGTATAGTAGTCCAGCCCAGCATCAGCTAGCAGGCGAATGGATAGACACTTCATGCAATCTTCATTCTCAACACATTCATCATCAACCTCCTCATTATTATTACATAGTCCAGCAACCAATTTTCAAATGCACACTGACTCCCCTAATGCAATCCTCCATGATTCCCAAGAGACGTCCTTGTATGCTACAGCCATGGGCAAAAAATCCTTACGTGTATAAACACAGCTGCTGTACGGCTGTCCAGACAGTTTGGACTGGCTGTAACCCATAATGAAACCGTCTGAAACACCATTCTGCAGCACCATTCATTCTTACCTTAAATAAGGAGCAGTGAGACCAAACACGTTAAGTTTTCTCTGAGTAGTGTTCAGAGTCTTCAGCTCCTCTGTGACCGAATGAAAGTAAGATATATGGTATACAAAATCAATTTCCTGAGCCTGGGTTCTTGTGTGTGGCTAAGATTTTGATATTGGGCAGTAAAACTTAAGCATTGTGTTCCTCTTACTGGCTATTCCTGGCTGCTTGGGGACAACCTTATACCCACTTATGACCAAGCTAAGGAGATAAGGAGATGGTGGCCTTGCAACTGTTGGTGGAATAGGGATACAACTAAACTAGTCTGCTCTTATGAAGAACAGGGGCTGGATGGGCTGAAGGGCAGGGGAGCATTTGCCCCATGGGCCACTCCCCTAATAGACAGTTGAGCCTAGTCTTGTTCCCCATGGCTAAAATTTGCCAGCCAGGCCCTGACAGCTAACAAATATTTTAATCCCAGTCTGGTAGTGTTTTTAGATGCTGAATCTGCCTTTGATAGAGATTTTTAAACCAAAACTAAATCCGTTTAGTTGATACTCCTGGCTTCTTGTGGACAACCTTATACACCCTGACCGTAAGGCAAGGAGATGGTGGCCTTGCGGCTGTTGACAGAATAGGGGTGCATCTTTCTAGAACAGTTGCTGGCTGGGCATATGCCCCCCAAACCTGTCTTCTAATAGGGAGCCGAGCTGAGTCTCGCCCCCGGCTAAAATTTGTCAGCCAATCCCTGATAAAGAACCTATATGGTTTTTATGTTGTGTTTATAACAATAGAAAATATTTGGAGTCACAGAGTGGGTGAATACATGATGGTATCCAGAAATGAATGCATTTGTGCACATGCCATAAGAATGACACATTACTAGTCTTAAATTAAAGACATCAGGGCGCACTTACATATCTCCTCTGACCTCTGCCCCTCTGACCCCCACATTGGTCCATCCCGATCAAGCGGCCTTTATCCTGAACTGCCGTTCGTGGATATTATGAGGTGGGCAATAGACTTGATTTCTACAGCTAAACTACTTGAATGAACTCGCTGCAAATGGTGTAACAGGGAGGAGGTGCCTAGATGATAAACGTCCTTATCTCTACTTATTGTGGCATCCCAAAGGCTACAGATGCCTTAACAAGTGTTGTCTGGGTTAGCATACAAACATTTCCACATGCAAGAGGGGGATTTTTGGAGTGGGGTTTGCCCAGGAATGACAATGCGCTAATCATGGGCATAAGGTGATGTCAATGCTGGCTGCCTTATGTGCACATTAAGTTCCAAAATAGCATCTTCAATTTATATGTCTAAATTATCATCATTACTTCTCATCCTCGCATGTCCAAATGGTTGAGAAATTATGGAAGGTGGTTGCCTGATAATCACATTCTCACAATCTCAAATGCCAGACTTACATATAGAGTTGATGGACACCCTTAGGATTTTGTGATTTTGTGAATGCCCAACTTGTTCAGTCTCAGTGTTTTTTTCAAGCACTTCATCCAATGAGACTGTTTTGGAGGTAACCGACCTATACTCAGAGGCAGAAGGTGGTGCATGGGAAGTTACAGAATATACATGACTGTGTTAGGCACTTGCTTTTGCAAAGGGCATTCTAGTATGTCTAAGAGCAGTAGCAGGATCACTACTAGCAAAACATGGTCATTGTTTGAGCCTTTTCTTGCCACTGCGGGTGGTGTATGGAATGTTAGCTAATTTTAATTTTTTAAGACAAATCACAACAATCATCAGTAACATTTGCTTTAATACTTACATCAAGAGCTGATGTATTCTTTGAAATTGACAAAAGTTGTTTGGATATGGAGCGCCCTTTCTTATACTTTCTTCCCACATGACATTTTTTCACTAGTAGAGGTTAAAAATAGTATTACTACCACCAGTACTAGTTCAGGGTTATGACCGTTAATTAAAATGAAGGACAGTAGTGGATCCCGGGAGAAATAGGACTGCAATATTGGGTCAGGAGAGATTTTTCCAGATTGAAAGAGCTTGGCAGTTGCTTTATTTGGATCAATTTCAAATATAAGAGAGAGATTGCATGAGATCCAAATAGGTTGAACTTGATGGACTGGTGTTTTTTTCAACCTCATCAACTATGTTGCTGGAATGCTTTTGATCTATAGACTAATCCATGATTGACAACAGGAGTAAAGCTCCTTGAAGTGAAAGCTACTCATAGCTGACAGCCCACCATGTGAACGTTCAATGATATAGGGAACGGAGGAACTCTTACCTTGCAATTCAGACACTGCTCCACAATGTCATTCACATTCATACAATTGGTTCTTTAAAAATAAAAAAAGTTGTTTTTTAAGCCCTTCTGTTAAACACAGTGCCCTGTCTTTTGGCCACTTAGCAGTGTTGGACTGGGGTATGAAGGGCCCACCGGGGGACTGCAACGCTAGGGGCCCAACAGAGGGGGTGTGGCCAGCCATCATAGAGGTGAGACCAGACACTAGAGGGGGAGTGGTCAGCCCACGGAGGACAGCTAGCACCATTGTGTAATATATAAAGAATGCAGTGTGTATATAAAGAGTACACAGTCTTGACCTGCACCTTAGATTGGGCAGAACAGTCACCAAAAATAGGGATTGTCCCACTAAACCAGGCTTGGCTAACCTGTGGCACTCCAGGTGTTGTGAAGCTAAAAGCCCCAACTTGTTTTGTCAATATATTGCAGCTTATTGCTGTACGGGTATGCTGGGACTTGTAGTTTCACAACACCTGGAGTGCCACAGGTTAGACAAGCCTGCACTAAACTCAGAACATTTGACAGACTGTCCTACCTGTTCTTGTCACTTTTACCACCTGTGGGTGGTGGTTTCTTTAGTTGCGGCTTGTCTGGGTCGTGGGATTTGGAAAAAATAATGGGTACATTTAGAAAATTGCAACCAGCCTTGGCATTAAATCACAAGTACCCACAATTAATACTTAGGCCTTCCTCCAGCCCCAACATTAAAGTAATAGTATTCCCATTTAATAAACCTATTTCCCTCCCTACAGACAGCCCCTGCAATAAATTAATTGCATTTACATATAATAAATATACCTATTTCCGGCAACCGTCACTGCCATTAAATAATTCATATTCACATTTCATAAATAGACCTCATACTCCTCAAACTCAGCCCCACATTCAATTAATAGCCCTGAAACCACCCCATCTAAAATTAATAGTCCCCACTATAAAATTAAATTGCCCACCATCACCTCACAAACAAAATAGCACCCATTAGTTAGCCACCACCTATCACACACATTACATTGCCACAAGCCCGCTGTACCATCACACACACATTTTTGCGCCCCTTCACCAACATGCTGTGCCTCCTTATGATCACACTGCACCCTCCATGCTGCTTTTGCCCCCCCTTCTCCTTGCCCCCTTCATCACCCTCTGCCATGCTGCTTTTGCTCCCCCCTTCTCATGGCCCCCCTTCATCACCCTGTGTCATCCTGCTTTGGCACCCTTTTTCACTCTGCCATGCTGCTTTGGCCCCCCTTTCACACTCTTCCATGCTGATTTGGCCCCCCTTTCACACTCTGCCCTGCTGTCTGTGCTCCCCCATTTCACACTCTGCCATGCTGTCTGTTACCCCTTTTCACACTATGCCATGCTCCCCCTTTTTACACTCTGCCATGCTCCCCCTTTGCACTCTTTGCCATGCTCCCTTTTTGAAGTGATCACGCCCGAAATATACCTGTTGGTACATTCACCTCATATACCACCAGTGTTGTGTACACCATAAGAGACAAAATATCCTGTGATAGTCAGGGTATTATATACATGCTTGAGTGTCCTTGTGGTAAGCAGTATGTAGGAAGAACTGCTAGAGATCTGCATACACGTATTAGTGAACACCAGAGGAACATCAAAAAAAGGTTTGAGGTACATAGTGTATCGGACCATTTTGCCCAGTGTCATAATAAGGATCCCTCACTACTCAAATTTTTAGGGATCTGTAAAGTGAATAAGTCATGGGAGGAGATTTGATTCGATATATGTTACGAGAGGAAAGCAAATGGATATATACATTAAAAACTTTAGCACTGCAAGGTTTGATCATTGATTTTGAGTTTAATAGCTTTTTGTAATACCTTTTTGTTTGTTTTTTCAATTTGCAAGTTTGTCATGTTTCCCTTATTCTCTCCAGCTTAATGAAGCATATATGTAGACACCTTCAACATTCTGTAGTCACTGGTTACAGCACGCTTGTAGGCATGCTTTGAGTCAAGTATTTCTTTATGTCATGGAGCCACTTTTTTCTCCCTGTTTACTAAATTCATGGACATTAGGACCGTGTGGACTGCATGTAGTTTGCTGAGTTTTGATTAACACATCTGGGGGTAAATGTATCAAGCTGAGAGTTTTTCGGCGGGTTTGAAAAACCAATCAGATTCTAGCTATCGTTTATTTAATACATTCTACAAAATGATAGCTAGAATCTGATTGGTTGCTATAGGCAACATCTCCACTTTTCAAACTTGCCGGAAAACTCTCAGCTTGATACATTTACCCCCTGGTTTGCTTTTGGCATACAACCAATCATCCCCTGATCACATTCACACTATGACTATATAAGAGTCAGAATGGATTCTGACCGTCAACTATCCCTGAGGAAGCCTGGTTTCTGGGCGAAACGCATTGAAATTATCCTATTTATTCATTTTTCTTATTTGTCCATCACCAGCATTTCTCTTTGATCAGCCGTGAAGCCGGCTGCATGAAAATTACAGAGAGACAGCAACTACCGCATGTGCATGCGTCAACTGCGGACATCTTAACTTTCACTTCGGCATCTGGATATTCCACATTGTATATGCTTTAGCGAGCAGAGGAACAACAACAAGTCATCAAGACTTACACATCAAGCCATGAGATAGGGATGGGGGGGAACATGTTATTTTTCTCCAGCACACTGGAGAATTATTTCAGTTTTATGGACTTTGACGACCTTGTGGTATATCCTTTTCTAAAAATACATAATATTACTGCCACTGCTGTCCGTCTTCAATGTATCACACATGCAATCTAAAGTTGAGAATAACAGATAAGTCCATTGTCTTTCTCAATCCATTTGACTTCTGAGTTAGGTCCACCTTGATCTATCTTCTTTTCTAAAATTACTGTTTATGCAGCTATTATCCATCTAATGACCTTTTATTGCTGCAGCTGCTTTCCCTCTCCAAAGTGTCAAACATGCTGTCTGATGTTGAGATTAACAAAAATGTCCATTGTCTTTCTCAAACTATTTAACTTTTGGGTGAGATCACCTTGGTCTATCTTCTATTGTAAAATTATATTTTATTACTGCAGCTGTTATCCCTCTCCATGACGTATGTGTTGTATAACAGTGAGATTAAAATAGGATCATTTTCTAAAACCATTCCAGTTGTGGGATGGGCCTACCTTGGGATATTTTCTTTTCTAAAATGACCAACCTATAAACAAGTGCTCTGCCTGTATGATTTAAAGGTGACCTTTACTTTATTAAAGTGACATCCTGCCTGCCACTGCTGTGCCACTGCATTTCATAGGGCCTGACTCCGATCCCTTAACGATGCAGTGGCTCCCAGTCACTGATAGACTGGGAACGATGGGCGTTGTGATATAATCACTGCATAGCACATTCCCAGTCTCATTGACTGGGAACCACTGCATGGCGTCAACAATGAGGTAAGTTAATTGGGGCATTTTCTGTGATATGGAGGGGTGATCGGAGCATATACTGTGATGGGGGAGTGGGGGGAAGCATTTAGTGTGATGAGCAATGAATTGGGAACAGACATTTACTGTGATGAGGGATTGGGATAGGCATTTACTGTGATGAGGGAGGGGGGAAACATCTAATGTGATGAGGAATTGGGAAAGGATTTACTTTGATGAGGGGTGAGGCATTTACTGTGATGAGTTAGGTATTTACTGTGATGAGGGAGAGTGGGGCATTTACTGTGAAGGGGCGGGGGAGTGGAGATGGGGGAGGTATGCACTATTATGAGGAAGGGGCATTACTGTGATGAGAGAGGGGGGGACATGTACAGCGAGAGGGAGGGGGGCGTGTATGAAAAAGAGGGAAAGAGGGAGGGGTGACCGGCCAGATTAATTATTACTGAGCCCCACAGTTTTTGATGGCAGCCCTGTTCATAGGGATTGTATCTTTTATTAAAATGCCATGTATCTCTGCCGCTGTTCAGTCACTATGTTTAGCCAGCCAGCTCCCTGCAGCATTTGGCCAATTTTGGAGAAACTTTTGACAGTTTCAAATAGGTCATTAGAAAATAGACTGTAAATTAATGTAATTTAATGTTAATGATTTAAATACTAATGTGGGAACAAAAACAGATCATAATTACATGATTTACCTGTTTTTGACATTTTTTATGAAATTCAGATCCAAAACTAAATCACATGAGGATTATCATCCAAAACCAAAACTAATAAAGAAGATGGTTTTAGAACCAAAACCTAAACCTGGGGGTCTGCACACACCATTAATTTATACATAATGGTGTCAAATCCAACATTTAACTATTGCTTCCTTGCGCTACACCTGTAGCAATAAAAGTGTAACACTAATTATGGCAACAGTCCACTCTGATCCCTCCTATTGTCATCCGATTCCTGTACATGTTTGCCCTTACACCAATTACACATGCTTAGACACTGTCTTATGACACAAAACCAATTACAAAAAGGCACAATTCTGGGCTTTACATTGCACTGTGCTTTACCTTGTCATTGTAAATGATTCCTGCATTTATTTCTATTAACCACTCTATGTGTGTTTGAGAAACTCAAAGTCTTTTTTTTCTGAGAATAAATGCACAATGCCAAGTCCGCCAAGCAGAGGTCATTTAATATTCATTTGTAAGTCTAAATCTCTTGCGCTTACCATAATTACCAATCAGTTTTACACGAAGACTAAAATTAAGACCCATTATTTTAATTTAGCACAGCATTAAATGGATTAATTAAACATGTTGAAGGGGCATCTTCAGCCAAACAGATCTATTCGATAGCAAAGAAAACGAAACCAATTAGGAAGTCACAAATAACCTCAAATGATATGTGGTACCCACAGATCATTTGGGACCTAGTAGAAACTGAAAACTATTATAGGGTTTTATTATGTTTTAATGATGCAGCTTTGCTGTGCTGATGAGTACATTAAATTACTTTTTTGTTCAACAAATCATAAAAAATGTAATTGTTTATTAAATGCAAAAATTTGATCACTGTGCCTGTGTTATGAAATTAGTACATTTGTGTTTTCATGCTGATTTCGGAAAGAGTTCTTTTGTGTGAAAGCACATTAACTGAATATTTTATATGTGGAATCTATTTTGAAACATTGTCTTAAATATGTTATAAATATGTTAAATAGGTCACTTTTCAAATTGCTATTATTAAAAAAATGACCTTACAATCTTTCTGCTTCTTTTCTGATCGGACTGACAAGTCAAGCCATGTCTCTGATGTTTTGGCAAATTGACAATTAAATTCATAATCAAATTTAGAAAGAACTTAAAGTCTGAAAAATATAGGGATGGAGGAGGATGTTTTAACAGCCAATAAAAGTGTAGATTTTGAAAAAGGAACATGTCCAAATAATACTCTACTTAAGGGGGCATATTCAATTAGCTTACGCAGCTATGCGAGGCCACCTCCTTCCCTATACCGCTACATCACAGATTTCCCTTTGCACACTGTAGGGTTGCGAAGAGAAGTCTGCGATATGGCGATACCGTAAATGCACTTTATGTGCACGGCTGCGCAATGCCGGAATCCAGCAAGCTAACTGAATATGTCCCAAGGTGTTTGATATACCTTCTTTAATGGTGGATGACCACAAATAGTTGCTACCATTTAAAGGCATGTTGGATGTATGGAAAAAGGGGGGGAGATAGGGCTGCGCTCTAAACTTAGAAACCAAGTGCTGCTATAATTCAGGGTATCCCTCCCTGCATAACCATACAGTGATAATATAATTACGCGCTCAATTGCCTTCAATGGATCCTATGCATATAGTGTGTGTAAGATGAGGGGTGGGTGCAATAGGAACTGTAAGTCACTGTAAATGTAATAAAGTACCATTTAATGGATTTTTACCATTAAAAACACTAAAAATTCGATACAGAGGAAGTAGATATGATGGATAAGATATAAAATTGTTCAATGATTAAAAACAGGATTAAGATCAGGATTGAATGAGCATCATTGGCTGACAATACAATGATTTCCCATAACATCAGAATCAGAACGATACCAGAACAAAGATATGGAAATACAAAACCAAAAGAGAAGTAAACATTGGAAAAAAGTCCAGCCTAGCGCATGTCCAACTTCTACAGAATCTAATGATCCAAAATCACAGTGGGTTGTCAGTGACACGTGGTGTTTATCAAGGAAGGAAGTTAGTCTGAAAAATATAAGGCTGGAGGAGGATGTTTTAACAAGAAACATGTATGTTGTAAAATGTATATATATATAGAGCCAATAAAAGTGTAGATTTTGAAAATGTAACATGTCCAAATAATACTCCACTTAAGGGGGAATATTCAATTGGCTTCCGGGATCGCGGCTACGCGAGGCCGCCTCCTTCCCTATACTGCTACATCTCAGATTTGCCTTTGCACCCCGTAGGGTTGCAAAGAGATATCTGTGATATGGCGATACCGTAATTGCACTTCATGTGCCCGGCCGCGCAATGCCGCAATACTGCAAGCTAATTGAATATGCCCCAAGGTGTTTGTGGTCACCCATCATTAAAGAAGGTATTTCAAATAGTTGCTACCACTTAAAGGCATATTGGATGCATGAAATTTTTATAGAGATGTACATTTGACAACAACTTTAGAGCACCGTTTTGGCAAGAGCGTCACCACTGCTTAGTGCTGTTGTTAATGTTAACATGCTCTGACTGGCTACATAACATTCTGGATTTAGCTCAGCTTATTTAAGCAGGCTTCATTTACGAAACACAAAAAGGATGTAACAGAGCACAAAATCCTGTTTGGTGGAGCCAATGTCCCTTGATTTTTACAAATGTGCGTAGATTTCATCCAAAGTCTGTAGTGCAGCAAGATGGCGGCACTTTTGAGAACTAGAAGCTTGCAACGGCCATGTGAGGGAGCTCCTTACAAAGTTTGGAGTAGGCGCAGCAGTGTGTTGAGTTTTGCAGAGCACTGCATAAAAAAATTCTAATTTTACAGAGTACGATAATTAAAAGGAGATAAAAGATGGAGTGGGCACTTTTTAAGGACGTCCTTTGTGGTTTGAAAGGGTGCACAAAAATGTCCACACTGTGATCTGGTGTCATTCTATACTTTTGGTGGGAATTTCATTATGGCGCGTGTACATGCCACCACACACATTGCCGACAATTGCGGGTGAAATCTTCGCTAATGTTTCCTCGCACCCCAAAAATGAGTAGATATTTGTTTCAAATCTCCACTGCAAAGTGTCTCACGGACGTTTCAGAGACACTTTGCAGCTAATTGAATTGACCCCATGATGCGACTAGCTATTTTGGCATCTTTAAGTTGCATTTTAATGAAGAAGCGCCTATCTAAGCAAGCTTTGCCCAATGCAAAAGAAAGCTTTTGACACACAAAACAGCATCCTGTAATCAAAGTAAAATATCAACCTAATATTTTATTGGAACCCAATTTGCTTCATGTTGTACTTCACATTTTTTGTGGTGCTCTCCAAGTAATGTAATAAAAGCTTAACAACGAAAGACAGTAATAAAAATAGTCCAATGTCCCTTGAATTTTATGATTAATTTAAACTATGAATGAGGCTAAACCAAAAAGTATTATAGCAGAAATATGTATAATTTAAGTGGTGGTTTAATAGTGGTAGGAGGTCAGACTATGACATTTAGCGGTATATTTACTAAATTGTGGGTTTGAAAAAGTGGAGATGTTGCCTGTAACAACCAATCAGATTCTAGCTGTCATTTATTTAATACATTCTACAAAATGACAGCTAGAATCTGATTGGTTGCTATAGGTAACATCTCCACTTTTTCAAACTCGCAGTTTAGTAAATATACCCCATACACTTTTACACAGGGCAGCTTTCCACAGTTTTCGGCACGCATAGACGGACTTCTAAGTTGTTGTGACATTTTTTGAAAGTACACGTGCAACTTGTGATGCGCTGAATGGACTACGTAGGTGTTCTGATACAAAACCAAGGCATTTTGAGGACCGCACCCTGTCCACTTCATAAGTTAAAGCCATTGGCTTTCTGATACATTTGGGATAGTTATTACTGTTTAGGGATATCTGTTTTTGCTTGATTCCTACCAAACATGGCTGTATATATCAATATATTATGACATTAATTAACCACAGCCATACACAAATGAGGATTAATCCATAGACAATCCTAGTCACAACAGATACACAACATTACTACACAAAAATACTTTTTTTTTTAAAATAAGCAGAATGTTGTTTGCAGCTTTATTTGTCGTGCAAAGACACAGAAATCTCCACATCTCCCTTAATGAGTATTTCATTGTCAGGGTAAATTTGTCTTGATGGGAATTTTCATCTTGGGAACCTTGAATTATGTCTAATCTAGATGTTTGGAGCAAGCCCGGAAGATTCCACACCGTTTTAGCTGTGAAAATGACTCCTTCTGGCAAACTGAGAGCAATTGAAGTTCATTTTAATTAGCTGCCTTCTGTAAATACACCATTAGTCTTTTAGCACAGTGCAGCAGTTATATTTGCAAGGAAACAGATAGCAATAATTATATGGGAATGTAGATAGTTAGTCAGTATTAGTTAATGATGGATTGTAATTTGATGGAAAGCAAGACAAGGGCTGTCTCTTACTGTGTACAGAAAATGTATTCTTGTGTAAGTTGCATGTGATTAAAAAAAATGCCTTAGCTGAAAAATTGCGTTAAAGGGGAAATTTTTAAAGGTTGGCTAAAATATTATATGGTAATTGTTAAATGGATCATCTAACTCAGGGGTCTGGAAACTTTTTTACCCCCAAATATATTTAGATACGCCGACGTTACCCCCTTGATTTGAAAAGGAAGGAAATCATATATTATTAATTATGGAATTCAAAATTTTATTGAAAATTTCTTTGAAAACTTCAACTTCAAAACTACAGGTTTTGGAGAAATGATGTTGCTTCATTTTTGATACGAGAGCATCAATATTGGGGCATTTTGATGTCAGAGCAATTTGGATACAGTCTTCAGCGTCTTATCGATTTCTCTGCTTTGTTTTTATGTTCGTCAGAGTGGAAAATCCTTGTTCGCAAAGGTAGGTTGTTGAAAAAGGCAGCAACTTTTTGACTGCCTCCTCATGTGCAATGTTGAATGCCTTTGCAGCTGTTGACATACAAAAATATGACAGATCTGCTTTGTTTTCAAATGCAATACGTGCTTCATTATTGCATCGAAGCTCAAGAAGTGCCTCTGCCCACCCTTGAGGCTCTTCTGGAACAACAGCAATTTCACATTTAAAGGGGTCTACAATCCAACTGACAGCATGTGAATCGGCAGCATTACCCCCAGGAATTTCATTTTTACCCCATTTCGGGTAATTTACCCCTGTTCCCTGACCACTGATCTAACTGGAATTTCTGAAGCAAGCTAGACATTAAAATTCTACTATTTACAGTTCACTCGTGTTAACTCAATCATAGGCATCATGTTTTATTAATTTTATCTCAGGTTAAACAACCTGTAAACCTAAAATATAAGTAGTTGGTTTCTATAAGAATGAATAGTAACCTTTAGAAATATTTATGGAACATTTTCAGGAGGTTGTCATAACTGAATATATTTTAGATAAAGTAGTGATCATGGAGGAAAATAATTTCCTACACAGCCTAAATCCTCTATGTAATGGGATTGAAAGACTCTGCTCTAAGCCACATTTACTGATAGAGAATTTATACTGAATAAAGAATATGAGATAATATATGTTTCATAGCTCTATGTGTTACAGAGATGCACTTTATTTGTAACAAATAAATATGGGCCAACAAATACTTAAATCAGCTTTCTCTCCTTGATGCTTCTTCCTTGTTGTATGAATCTTTCACAATTCCATTGTGTAGCCAACATTCACGCTGCCACTTCATTATCACTAGACATGCTCAGGCTTAGTTTTCCGAAAACCGAACCCCCCCCCTCCCGAACATCGCCAATACGCTTTCCAGCTTCCTCTGATCTGAATCGAGGCATAACATCATTGTTGCGTCGTCAGATCTCGCAGGTTTTGGATTCCATAAGTACCTCCCACCCCAGCAGATCCAGTGCCTTTGCTCACACAGAAAGAGGGGTAGTAGTGTTCTTGTCACTCTCCAGTCTCCAGTGACATTGCTCAGTGCCATTGCTCACACAGAAACAGGGGTAGCAGTGTTCTTGTCACTCTCCAGTCATCAGTGACATTGCTCAGTGCCATTGCTCACACAGAAACAGGAGGGGTAGCAGTGTTCTTGTCACTCTCCAGTCTCCAATGACATTGCTCAGTGCCATTGCTCACACAGAAACAGGAGGGGTAGCAGTGTTCTAGTCACTTGACAAAAATTGACTGGAAATTACTGAAAATTAATGTTATTGAGGTTAATAATAATGTAAGAACAAAAAAGAGCCAAATTATGTGATTTTAGCATTATTTAGCAAAAAATACAGATCCAAAACCAAAACGAAAACACATGAGGGAGGTTTTGCCAAAACCAGAACACAAAATGAATACAGTTCCAAAACCAAAACACAGTGGTCAGTGAAGATCAGTGAAGATCCCTAATTATCACACTTCTCCTATCATGCATCTCTAATTTACCACATCACATTTTTGTAACGTTCTTTAGCAGAACACACTGGGCCTCATGTTCATTCGTATGTTAATATCTGGCATGATCCTGCACTCGGACTTTACGCCAATGAGTGCAATTGCAGGCAATTTGCATTTGCATGCACCTGACCCGTACGCAGTGCCGTAACTAGACATTTTGGTGCCCTGGGCGAGACTGGGCACCGGCGCCCCCCATCTAAGTGGGAGTGGCATTTAACAAGTGGGTGTGGCCAACCTAATGTGGGTGTGGCTAGCACTTTACTGAAAGAATTTGTATATTATTATATATATATATATATATATATATATATATATATATATATATAGTAATAATTGGTAGATGTTTTTCTATAAATAACGTGGTTTACTAGAGTCCCACTTTCCATCTGGGCGGGGGTGATGGAGGCCAGGTGGCTGCCATTGGGAGCTGTCTGTCACTGGCTCTTGTAATGGGACGGGGTTGGGGGTGCAGTTATAAGACCCCCTCATACAATAACTCTGGACAGCTGTGAGGGGCAGCTAGGATTCTTCTCATACCGGCCAGCCAGCTCCTGTGACAGCTCAGCAACACCTGGGGACAGCCAGTAACAGCCCTGTAGGGCTAGAGGGGGACACTATCTCACTTCAAGGATTAGCCCAAGGGAGCGCAGCCGCCCGATCCCTTCCTTCGTGCCCAGAGGAATCGCCGCTCTAATTCAGCTCTCCTACAAGCAACAGTCCATTCCCGGCAATGCAGTGGAACGCATGTGCGTTCCAACAACAGGAAGTTCGGCATTTGGAACGCAAATGCGTTCCAAATGCCGAACTTCCTGCTTTCACATGCGTTCCACTGCATTGCCGGGAATGGATTGTTGCTTGTAGGAGAGCTGAATTAGAGTGGCGATTCCTCTGGGCATGAAGGCAGGTATCGGCCAGCTGCGCCTCCTTGGGCTTGCGCCCGGGGCGGTCGCACCGCCCGCACCGCCGTCATTACGGCTCTGCCCGTACGAATCCCACAGACTTGAGAAGCGGAAGGTGAGGGAAGAGGCAGACTAAAGTAGGCCGTTTACACTAAGGGTGTTTTGACGCAGTTGCAGCCGATTCAAGTATTGTTATAAGAACGTCATGTTTTCAGCCGTATCTTTTGCACCCACTACAGGGCAGTTGAAAATGCCGAAGGAAAGTGATGACCATCATGGTATAGTCTTTAAATTAAAAATTACATATGTGTGTTCCAGTAGCTATCACAGAACAATGGTATGCAAATAAGATATACTGTAAAAATGCACTAATCTATGTACTGTAGGCATTGAAGTCATGTATGTAAATAATGTTATATATGTTATTATGTAATTAATGCTAAATAAATCATTTTTTTAACATTTCGATCTGAAAATAGTTATTTTTTAAATTGTTATTTATGTTATTTATGTAAATAATGTTAAAGAAATAATTTTAAGAAAATATTAGATTTGAAAATAATTATTTTTTAAAATGATTACACTATTAACATTTGATATTGTAATGTATGATAAAATAAAAGCTTTATGCGTTCTTATGTGAACTTTTATTGTATATGCACATGTTGTTATCAGTCTGTTAAGTGTGTCTAAGTATGGCACATTTTATTTAGACAGAGCATATTTCCACAAATTCAAATCGTAACATACTTGAGATACGTTGAGATCTGAATACATGTTCGGAGCAAAGCACAATTTGCATGCTCTTTTTAGACACGGAGCTTTCATTGCAGTTGTACTTGGACATGAATCAGGCCCACTCTGCACAAATCAGTGGTAGTCATTAAAACAAAGCTAGAAATTCTGACAGTATTTACACCCATATGGTAATCACCTCTGTATAATGTACAAGGCTTCTGAAAAAAACAGTATACAGTGGGCCGAGGTTTGCATTGCCCCCTTAATAGCATGAATTGAACTGTCGTCCTTACAAGTGACGTCAGGGTCACTGTCGCTATGTGTGTTTGTCGGAAATATTCTATATCAAGATGTCTAATTTGATGACAGTTGACAATTAGGTGTGTCATGATTACTATGTCAGTGAAACTAGTGTCGGAATTTCCGGCTTCGCTATCACATACCCAGCCTGCAAAAATACATTGCAGCTCAAACTGGTACACTGGAACCCAGTGGTAATCGTTTTTACGATTACCACTATTCCGACATGGAGGAGCCCTACAAATAAAATCCGAAATTATGAAAAAACATTTGAAAATAAACAGACTTACCTTCAACCCGACCCTGGACATCTCCAATGAAAGCACCATTGCTGACAGCAAGTGATTCCGATGGAAGAAGTGTTCGGCACTGCAGAATGACGTCATTGCGACGTCTGTCAATAGAACTTTAAAGCGGCTATGTCGGGTTAAGTGTTTAAACACTTAACCTTAGGGGTCCCCACAGTGCTGCTTTAAATTTCTATTGACAGACATCGCGATGACGTCAGCCTGCCGTGCCGAACACTTCTTCCATTGGAATCACTTGCTGTCAGCATGGTGCTTTCATCGAAGATCTCCAGCGTCAGGTTGAAGGTAAGTCTGTTAATTTTCAAATCGATTTTCATAATTTTGCATTTAATTTCTAGGCCTTCTCCATGTCGGAATACTAGTAATAGGTAAAGCGTACCCAACCCCTGGAACCATTGGTGGAACTACCAGCAGAAATGTCGGTCAACCCTCTGTAGGACTCTGAGGCTCTTCTGAGCTGACACATGTGCATAAAGGTCTCCAGCAGAGATTAACTGCACATGTCCCTGCCTAGAAAAGCAGAGATGAGTCCTTGGGAGGGTAGTTCGACTTTCTGGGTTTCAAATTACTGGTTCCCCCCATCACCGTCCCTCTCTCAAACTTTGCTATGCAGACTGCCGGTGCCAAGTTCCTCCCCTGTCTTCTACCCTGGTGCCGAAGGAAAGCTATGAAGGAGTGTTACATCATAGGAGAGATATGAAGCAATGTTTCGTGAGTTTTTTATTTTTTTTATTGAAAAAGTTATGTGATATTCCACTAGTTTCTATAGTATCTTTAAAAAAAGCATGGATAACCCCTGCATGTTGTTAAATAGAGCAGACTGTCTGCTTGCCATATAACTTAGAAGAGAAGGAAACTATCCTCATTTTTAATACAACCAGCCAAACAAATTACACTTGATATACTCTGAGTTTAATGAAATTATTTCGTTTCATATTCCATTAATTCACTGTGGAAAATGATGAGGCTCCACAAGTACATAATTTGCTACATTTTCTGCCATTTCAATGGATAACAGAAGAGAGCATGAAATGAAGAATGTCTCCACATTCTGAAAGCTGTAAATGCAATCACCAAAGCTATACTTGAAATACTGAGCTAAAGTAAAATAATGGGTATTTCATAAAGTGACACTATCACAAAAATGTGTTATTTGCATCCAAATATAAGCTAGTGAGTGTGTGCGTGTGCGTACGTGTGTATTTGTGTTTGTGTGTATGTGTGTGTATGTATATATATATATATATATATATATATATATATATATATATATATATATATATATATATATTTAATGTTTTGTCTTTCCATCTGGATTAATTGAACTGAAATGACAATATAAGAGTTGGCAGGTAGCTAACTTGTGTTAATTGTGATACAGATAGCTATGCTCCAATTAAAACATGTTTGCATCAATCTATTATTAAAATTGTGAATGATTTATAGTTAAACATAGGCATAAGCTGGCCACACATGTGTAAATTTGGTCATAATCTGTAAAACATGCTGCATCTTCCTGATAAATTAAAATCCATTTCAGTTGGTTTGGAACTAATTTGTTGGGTGTGGAAAATTGGGTCAATCAATTATCTCCATTAGGACTTGTATGAGTTTGTTGGCTGTAAGCGGAGTAGAATGTAGAGCAGACAGATGCTGTCACTTGGCCGCAGACAGATGCTGTCACTTGGCCGGGAGAGCTGCAGTCGTTATCTGTGTATCTGTTTGTCTGTCAGCACAATGGCTTGTTGCTTGTCACTATGCTGCAAAATAAAAGGTATGGTCACTAATTAACTAATAAAATTGTCAATGCTTTAGATAGCATTCGGTGCTTCAATCACGTTGATAATAGCTGGTTACTGAGCTAGCTCCTCTACTGGCTTTCCCGTTGATGTCAGCATTGTTCTAAGGTTTTAATTTGAGTGAGCTATATATAGATAGTTATCTGCACAGAACATCTACAAAAGGCCCGGGTCATTTAACCAAGTTCTACAGTAAATAAGACTAAAATGATAAAAGGGATCATCAGGGTTACTGAAATGTTGGACCATAACAGATCAAGCATGCAGCTTTGTCACGCAACATCTAAGTCAACATTTCCAAGGATTTATGTCATTTTCTCTGATTGAGAGAACACTCACACTTCTCCTAAGCCTATCCTCTGTTGTTTTCACACCTCTCCTATGCCTGTTCTCTGAAGCAACTGGCTTAGTTGGTTTAGAGCAACTAAGACAGTTTGTAATTTGTTTGCAAATTGGAAAATGTTTAGAGTTCCAAAGGGGAAAAACACTGTATAAGCTTTGTTGTTGATATTCATATTATTAGAGACAAGCTAATTGAGAAAATGGAAGAAGAAAGATAATCAAGTGAGGATTAACTACAGTACAAGGCTAAAGTTTAAACAAATCATTAAAACAAACAAAACATTAATGTCATATTTTATTTTTGTAATATTGTCATTTCCCTATAATAATGTCTCTCTATAACATTAACCTATAATCATGTCTCTCTATAACACTACTTTATAATCATGTCTCTCTATAACACTACCCTATAATCATGTCTCTCTAGAACACTACCCTATAATCATGTCTCTCTAGAACACTACCCTATAATCATATCTCTCTAGAACACTACCCTATAATCATATCTCTCTATAACACTACCCTATAATCATGTCTCTCTATAACACTACCTTATAATCATGTCTCTCTATATCATTACCCTATAATCATGTCTCTCTAGAACACTACCCTATAATCATGTCTCTCTAGAACACTACCCTATAATCATGTCTCTCTAGAACACTACCCTATAATCATGTATCTTCAAACATAAACACATTTTTGATAGTACCGTCCCTTTAACATATAAATGATTTCCAAATGAGACCCCTATATTTGTTATCTTTTCTTCTAATTATAAAATTAATACAAATCACTACTTATGAGTGTGTGAATATGCATTGGAAATTCATGGACAGCTATTGCTATATATATTGCTATATATACCCTAGAAAGTGAAGCAAAGTTTCTGTCAATGATGGTTGCTATATTAATTTCTTAGACAGGTACATTTTTATAGCACAGTTCTCTAAAAAATGGACACAAATAGGCCCTGAGTCATCAATGAAAGCACAGTGAATGCAATTTGTGCTTTTTTGAAAAGCGCACTTACATTGTGCATACGCATGTCCGTATTCAAGATGGAGTTTATGCAGCAAATACGTCCTTTAATGAATACGCGTGCAACCCACTTAAGTGACGTAAAACCCAGTGCACGAAGTAGTACGCTTTTACTTGCTCCTCTATCCCCTTCTGACGTACTTTTGTGTACGACATGCATTTGTATTGCCTATTAACAGAGGGACGCACAAGCAGTGGTAGTCACATTAACGGTGCTGATAACACTGACACTGACTACCGCGACAAAAAATGTATGAAACTGACTTGCCTGACAGTTAATAAATGCAGACTGACCTTCATAATGACATAAGAAGTACCCGACAGTATGCTGACAAATCATGATCACCAGTAATGACGGCAGGGTGTTTTGACGTTATTTAAAAATGGCGGCCGAGATATCGCCACTTTTAAAGCGACAATGTTGGTTGTCATTGAAGGTAAGTGTTAGGGTTAGGGTTAGGAAGAGGGTTAGGGTTAGGAATAGGGTTAGGGTTAGGGACCCAGCGTTGCCTCTTTAAAAATACTCATATAGCGCTCGCCATTTTAAATGATGTCAAAACACCCTGCCGTCACTACTGGTGGTCATGATTTGCCAGCAGACTGTCAGGGACTTTTTTTGTCATTATAAAGGTAAGCCAGCATTTACTAACTGTCGAGCAAGTCAGTTTTGTTAATCAGCTCCGTTAAATCGTACTCCACCCCGCACAAGCATACCTGTTGCAAGGTACTGTTGCATGATAATGCATGATTTCATATACCCATATACAAAATATCTTCCCTATATCACATTAATAGATATTTGCTTCTAAGAAGAAAAAAACCACACACATTTTGTTTTTTAAAAACTATTATATATAATTTTTAAATATTTTCATTTTCTTTTCAAATGTCCAAAACAAATTACATTTAGATACTCTTTTTATAACTGTTCTAGATACTGGAGTATTTTTTGTTTGTTTTATTTAGTTATTTTTTGCACGCTTTTTTGTGCTTGGGATTCTTCACCACCTGCAAAAAAAGATACAATTTTTTTTTTTTTAAATCCTAATACCATGACATTTTGTTAACCTATCTTAGTTTTCTCACAGTACTTTGTACATTGTTCTAGCTCTGCAGAGTTCAGAGGTGCTACATTAAGAGAAATGCTCTGCAAGGTTCACCTTATTCTGAATGCAGTAGTATCCAGAGGACTGCATTCTAGAGGCACATGCAGACATATTGGGGGGAGGAGGGGGGTATAATTTGGAAACAAACACTGATTAGGGCCATGAAGTCAGACACCTGTCGAATTGCAAACTTTGCGTAGGCCTAGGCAAAGATACATTTAGGAAAGGCTTTCCAAGGCCTACATTTTTATGCTGCAAAACAAAATAATTAATATTATGTTAGATCATACTTGCCAACTCTCCCGTAATGTCCAGGAGGCTCCCGCATTTTGCCAGAGTCTCCCGGACTCCTGGGCAAGTGTGGCAATCTCCCGAATTCTTCCTAGTGAAGTGGGCAGAATTAGGTCCCAAACGCCGCGAATCCCGGTGAATCGAGGCGCTTGGCCCCGCCCCCAGCTGTCTATATATATATATATATATATATATATATATATATATATATATATATATATATTTTATTTATTTTTTTACTTATGTAGCAGACCACCTCAGCATCAGACATCCCAAAGAGGCTGACACATGACTTGAAGACATACTCCATGGGCTAGCGATGTTGCACCAGTTGCTGGCTTCGTACGGTACGTCGTCTGTCGTCCACCAGATTTCGGGCTTCCACTATGCTTAGGGGCGGATTGGCCATAGGCCTTACCGGGAATTTTACCGGTAAGCCGATGGCCTACTGTGGCCGCCCACAGGCTGCTTGCTTTTTTTTTTTTTTGCGGACATTATTTTTTTTTCTTGAATGATCACTGGGCGCCCGGATCTACTTAATCCGGGCAACCCAAAACTATGCCGAATGAGGGGGGAGGGTGCACCCCCGACCAGTCCGAGATGCTGGTCCGCGTAGTATAGTTGGTGGCTGGCCCCTTCCCCGGGACCAGCCACCTTCCCCCTCGTAGCTGCAAATGGATTAATCCCTCTTGTGTGGCTGCAAAGGTCACATGGGATGTGCACCACATGACAGGTGCCGTCCCATGTGTGCTGAGAAGCGCGGCTGGAAGGTAAGTCTTTGTGTGTGTAAATGTAATGTAATATTTGTGTGTAGGGGGCCTCTAAATGCAATATAATGTTTGACTAGGGGGGCCTCTAAATGTAATGTAATATTTGTCTAGGGGGGCCTCTAAATGTAATGTTTGTGTAGGGGGCCTCTAAATGTAATGTGTGAGGGCAGGGGGGCATATGGCTATATAATGTGTGTGTGTGTGATGGCAGGGGGACATATGGCTATGTAATGTGTGGATGTGATGGCAGGGGGGCATGTGGCTATGTAATGTGTGGATGTGATGGCAGGGGGGTATGTGGCTATGTAATGTGTGGATGTGATGGCAGGGGAGCATATGGCTATGTAATGTGTGGATGTGTGTGTGATGGCAGGGGGGCATGTGGCTATGTAATGTGTGTGTGTGTGCTGGCAGGGGGGAATGTGGCTATGTAATGTGTGTGTGTGTGTGTGTGTGTGCTGGCAGGGGGGAATGTTGCTATGTAATGTGTGTGTGATGGCAAGGGGGGCATATGGCTAATTTAATGCTGAGTTTGTTTGGGGCTATTAATTGAATATGTGGATGAGTTTCGAAAGGAGGGCTATTTATTAAATGTGAATATGAATTATTTAAGGCTGGGATGGTTGTAAGAAATTGTTATAGTTATTAAACATAAATGCTATTTATTGCTGGGGCTTGAATGGAGGGAAATAGGTTTATTTATTAATGTGAATACTATAATTTTAATTTTGGGGCTAGAGGGAGGCCTAATTATTAAATGTGGATGCTATTGATTTAATGCCGGGAATGGTTGGAGTTTTCTAAATTTCATGTACCCATTTTTTTTTACAAATAGGGCCTCCAACATTCCAGAATCCAGACAAGCAGCAACTGATCTAAAGACACCAACAGCCACCGGTGGTAAAAGTGACAAGAACAGGTAGGAGAGACCAGGGCAGTCTGCTATCTGTCCTGAATGTGTTAGGACAGTCCCGAAATTGGGTGACAGTCTTGTTTAGTCAGGAGGACAGTTGGGAGGTCTGTCCTGCTTCACACTGTACTGCTCGTAAAAGCAGAGCTGCGTGCAACTAACAGTAGTGCACACAGCTTTGCTTGTGTATTTGTCTAAAATGTATCTAATACGATAACCCCTCCGTTTTAAGTGCCCCAAGCCCCCCCCCCCCTCCTCCCCAAGAGCCTTGTACCAGCTCTGGTCATACTTTAGTGGTTTTTGTATTGATTCCATTCCTGCCTTCTGCCTTTTGTCTTTTACCTTGCACTGGTCCCATTGTCAGATCACTTGAACATATAGCCAGCCCCCATTGCACTGACAATATCATTAATCCTGCCTCCTTTGTACTTAGTATATCTCCAGCAATCCCTTGGAATAGCTCTCCCCTTCACTTATGCCATTTTCTGCCACCCCTCCCTGCACTGTTATTAATTCAAACCACCAACAATCACTGGGCATTATCCAGTAGTTCTAAATCCCGCCTAATTTTTTCCAGGGCCACTTTAAGTTCCCAATCCGCCCCTGACCATGCCCATACCTGGCTATATGTGAGAAGAATGGATGCATGAAAGCAAAAAAAACAAAAAGTTACATAATGCCCTGCAGATTTCTCCTTGTACATTATACATTTTAGACATACAGACTACTAGCATGGATCGATTCATTATAATTACAAAGTTTCTGTAAAATAACCCAAAAAAAAGATGACGTGAAAATTTTTTAAACATGACAATTTATTATAAGTCAAAGAAAAAAAAAGAGGGGTCCCATTCCAAATGTATGCTACTATATAGGCATACAAAGTAGATGACATAGATAAGACATTCACAAGCTTTTAAAACACACATCCGCACTGCAAATGTATGCATCTGTGTATGAAATAGTCAACAGGCGTATAACATTTTACATTAGACAACAGCATTGCTAATGTATGAAATTCCTACACTGTAAATGTATGCAATTTACGGTAAAGGCTGAAACAATTTTAAGCATTTGCACATGATTAAAGTATGCACTGCTTTTTAAATCTGAAAAATGCACCTACCACTTCATTATAGAAATTCACTTGTCTAAAATTGTTCTGAAGGGTGAGATTTTATGAAATGATATTATAATATGTTCTTATATAGTGTTGTATAATGAGATGAACAGAGTCAGGTGTACAGATGAATAGTCAATTCTCCCATTAAATGACAAGGATGTAAATACTGTGTTTGGTCATCACTATCATACATCAGTTGCACTTGACCTTGAGCAGGTACAAGTTCCGAGTTCACTGGCATATGCTCTGGTTCTGAGCATCTGCAGGGCAATTTTATGCGTATCGGCCTTTGCATTAGTTAATGAACCAGGGCCAAATAGTATCTGTTCCTACAGAGATTAGCAGAGAGAGGTGCGTTAGAATTTATAATCTCTAGAACACTTTGTCAAAAATTAGCATTGAATGTAAATTTTACACAGTGAGCCTTTTAATGTGGGTAGTCAGTATTTTTGGGGAGCATTTCCTCCTTGCTGTAGTGGTGCAAAGATCACTCCCTGCTTAATGATTATTCTAAAATAAGCTGAATATTCATTATTTGTACTAAAAAATATTATACTATTGTAAAGGCAGATGTGCCTTCAGATCAATTATTCAAATACCTAAGGCGAAACATACATTTCATGTGCAAAATGGGTATCTAAATAAGCAAGAAATTCAAACTTAACATAAAATTACTTATTAAAGACACAATTTGTTGCAAAAATAGGAGCGTAATGTCAGCATGTGAGTATAATTTTTGGGACAGAGAACTGAGGGAGCTAAACTGCAAGTTAAGTACATGACTGTCAGGTGCCGTCCCTGCACGCACAGTAGATGCCAGGGATGGCTGCCTTTTCTGCCCCCACTTATGCGTCCCATTGCTAGGCAACGGGATGATACTCCCATTTTTCAGCCCAACAGTGCGGGCGCATTCGCAGACTATCGCATCTCCGTTGCCATGCAACAGAGACACTAGCAGCCTATTCCTATCCTATCCCCAGAACATCCCTTCACTGCCAACCAATCACAAGTTTTCAGTGTCAGAAAAATGTTTGTTATTGACTACTTGTAGGGGGAGAGCAGATAATTCCCTGTTTTGATTATTTCTAGGCAAACAGTGATAGCTTGAAGGTGTGTCATTCTTATCATTCTTAATGTGGTGATGGATCAAGAATAAAGATTTTATTTTATATTTAATATAGTGATGAATGAGAGTTTTGCAGAGTCTATAATTTCATTAAGGTTTATTTTAAAATTATGTGTGGGTTTATTATTTGTATTCTTTTGACATAATACGAGGATATCTTAGGGACTTATGGCCACTATACGTTGCCACTCTAGGGGTTCCAGTGATGTTACTGGTCAAGGAAGGGGGCATACTGTTTTTTGCAGGCCCTGATAGAGACCCCAGCCCTGGACTGACCATCCTGGGACTAATTGATATGACGTGGGGCCCCACAAGCATGATTTCCTTATTATTGTGTAAATCACCCAAAGCTGTTGTTTGATATAACAAGAGGACCATACTTGTGATCTCCTTATTATAGGGGTTATAGTGTAAACGCATTTTCCAAAATGGAACATAATTCAGATATTTTTGCAATTTAGTTCGAAAAGCTGATCGAGTATTGTTAGCGGGGAAGTGGAGGTTGTATTTTGGCTCCTCTGCTCCATATTATATGAACATGCTACGACATTTATTAAGCCACAAAATCCTTTCAAATCAATCCACTATTCTACTTGAAAATCAGCTTGCATGTAACTTCAAATTCTGATTGTTTCGTTACAGGGTAAAGACATACTAATATTGTTCATACCTTTCACACATTTTCTTTGCTTGCTAACAGGTAAAAACTCAAAATGTTTCTTGAAAAGGCATTGATAACATTCATTAGAGCTACAATCTCAAAACATTGACAATTTTCCAGAGAGCTTGAACTTTAGAGTCATTTTCAGTAAGGTCATGAAAGTGTTAAAATAGCCGCTTAAAATGTGCAGTGCTTTTACTATTTTTCAACTAAAATACTGCATTTAGTACAGAAGCCACTGTATAACTAAATGACATTTTTAACAATTTCAAAGAAACAATGATGAAATAACATAATTGGGCATATGTTTTTAGGCTCTTCTCAAAAATGCTTTTGCTATAGAAAATTCAGACTGCTATATATAATGCTTGGAAGCAAAAGAGAACACACTGTTCCAATCTTTTGTTACTTTTTACCTTTTAAGTTCTCTTCTATTTGGCAAACTGCCTTTCAGATCATTATTTTCAGCTTACTTTATTGCAAAGCTGTGTTTTGTCTTCTCCTCCACGTGTATTGTGCTTGTATATGTGAAGGGAATCAGTGTATTGGCAGAAAAAGGGTGCAAGTGTTTGCATTTTTGCAATTTGTTTCTATTCTTCCTGAACTAAAGGTTGTCATTTCAATGGGGCAGACACAAGTATCTTTCTTCTTTTGTGCTCACTCACAGTTGTATGCATGGCTTCAACATGCAAACATTACCAAATTATCAGTCAATTTGAGATGGAACTATAGCCCCTTTGTGAGCCCAACCTGTGCACTACCCATTCACTCTAAAGGTGCTCACACATGCAGTGATTCTAGCCTCCCATAAAGCTGTTTGATACCTAATTGGCTGAAAAGAACAGTTTATATGAGCCAAAAACGACTGCAAATTCGAGATTACTGGAAAACTGCACCTGGATTTGTAGTCAAGTTCTAAGTATACTAAGTGTGCTCAGCTGGAGCTAGTTGGTCAATGAGAGTGGATGGGTACTTACGTCATGGTTTGGATCAAGTTCGGGTTTCCCCATGTACGGGCACCTTTATTCATTTATCCTCCAATACTTCTGATTTCCATCGTACAGTCCAGATTTTTGACTGCCTCAAGGGGTAAGACATTCCGATGTGGAGACAAAGAGTTATATTTACTAAACTGCGGGTGTGAAAAAGTGGAGATGTTGCCTATAGCAACCAATCAGATTCTAGCATTTATTTAGCACATTCTACAAAATGACAGCTAGAATCTGATTGGTTGCTATAGACAACATCTCCATTCTTCTCCATTCAGGTCTTGGCATGAATTGGGAATTGCAGTCCATTTTCAGAAACGTGGGTATTCTGTTTTCTGCCTGGAATGTTGTAAGGTATGGTCTAAGTGAAAAGATAAAGTATCATGTCTAAACAATGCTTTTGTATTGATTTTGCTCATCCTCTAATTAAAGCAATTAGATCCTAGTGACTGATGATAGACTGCTCATTAAACCCTTATCATGTTATTAAACAGCTTCCTTACCTGCAGTAATCAGTTATAGGTAACTATTAAGCTGTGGAATAATCTCTGTCTGTGGTAACTCTAATACCACTTTCTCGACAGTATGGAAATTATTCCAAAAAGTTACCTTCAGGAGTTCCTTATAGCATTCTCTGAGTAGGGGCTTGGCTAGATTGGGCTATGATCATTTTGACTTGTTTATTGATTTGATCAAAATTCTAAGAAAATGGCAATAATGCAGGTTTTTTTTAAATAAAAAATAAATAAATAAATAAAAATAATAGTATACTGTGGGATTTTGTGGGTGGAATGTCTAATGATGAAAGAACAAAAATATAAATGACCTTGTGTATTTGTTGGCATTTGTTGTACAATTTGGAGGGTATTTTATTTAGTAATTCCACAAGCTCGCTGATTTCCATTAGAAGTGTTTTATCAAATGGTTATGAATATCTATGGCAATGTGGGTCTATGAATCTTAGGAAAGCAGAGGAAGAGGCATTGTACCAGCTAAGGAGCAATTACCTCATTACCATTTGAGAGGCAGATAAGGGAGGTGGTGATACTCAACAAACAAGACTATATAGATGAGGGTTTTAGGTTATTATGAAATGGCATTAAGTTAGATAGAGAGCCCACACAGGAATTTAATGACACACTTAAACAGCTTACATCTTTAGTATATAAGGCTAGGTACACGCTGCAAAAACTTTTGACCAATTTGTTATCACTAACGATTTTACAAAGGACTGAAGTTACAATCAGTCTGCCAAGTCACGTGTACACACTATACACCAGTGGATCCCAAACTTTTTCAGTTCAAGGCAACATTAGGGTTTCCATAATTTTTTCAAGGCACCACATAGCCAAAATAATTACCAAGTAGTCCCCCGCCTTGCTTACCACTGGCCCTTGCCGAAGCACCGCTGTGAGATCGCCATGGCACCATACAATGTCATTATAAATTTCATTAGCTTCTGTGATTCTGAAACAAAATATTCAGTCTCAGAACAAAAGGACACATTAATCCACCTACAGCACTCTCTACATTTAACAAAACAGACACAGTGTCAGGTTCCTACTCTCTCTCTCTGGGCATACAATTGTGTGAGTGCATGCA
Source organism: Mixophyes fleayi (assembly GCF_038048845.1). Classification (NCBI taxonomy): domain Eukaryota; kingdom Metazoa; phylum Chordata; class Amphibia; order Anura; family Limnodynastidae; genus Mixophyes; species Mixophyes fleayi. The sequence continues at coordinate 119,699,551 of NC_134409.1, read as the reverse complement.
CACTGCAGTATCGGGAGCAAGATTTTTAAATAGAACGAGCAATCAAATGAAACGACTATCGGTACTCTCGGTCATTGTGTAAGTATATACACTAATGCAAAAAAGGGGCTAAACAGTTGTTTATTAGATGTTTGGCCCAATAGTTGGCTGCAAAACCTCCAGTGTGTACCTAGCATAAGAGGGTAGTCATTCACTAGGAGGAACACAACTATCTGTTCACAAAACAACCAAGCTCTCCAAATTCAACCCTAAAATACAGAAAAGTTTAACTAAACCTGCTGGTAAACCCAATATTGTGGTGGTTGCTGGTGCTTGTAAAACTACATGGAGCATTTATTCCACACTTAGGGTCTGCATCATTAAGGAGAGCAAAGCATAAAAATGAGTAACTTTGCACCTAGGCAAAACCATGTTGCATTTGAGGTGGAGATACATTTAAAGTAGGGGTAGGGCGTGTCCTAGATCAACTTTAAATTTCAGTGTAAAAATAAAGCTATCAAGTATATCTGTTCTAGATAAAAAAAAAAAAAAACAGCCAATATATAACTTATGTGCAAAATAATAAACTACTTTGCATCCCTTGCATTGTAATATAGTTTGTCTCAGAGAACATTTACTCCTTTTTTTTACCTTACTTTTCTTAATGACTCAGGCCCTTAAAGTATTTTACTATCTTATTACATCCACCTTTTTAGGGGTGATTCAGCACAGAAATTGTTGTTCCAGGGTGTAGCTAGCTAGGATGCATCTCCAGGAGGTGTGGTACACTTATGTGCAATATGGCTGCCAACAAGAAATGTCAAGTTGCACCAAACCACTGATCTAGAATTCATTGTGTAGGGGACCCAGCACGATTTCAGACCAGGGTGTTAATTTATCAAGCTGCGGGTTTGAAAAAGTGGAGATGCTGCCTATAGCAACCAATCAGATTCTAGCTTTCATTTTTATCATACATGATAACTAGAATCTGATTGGTTGCTAAAGGCAACATCTCCACTTTTTCAAATCCACAGCTTGATAAATTTACCTCCAGGTCCCCATTCTGACTAAAACCTATTTGCACTCCCTGCCTCATTAGATTGTCTCTGCTTCATTAGTTAATTTTTCGTGTATCTGGAGTAGTCACCTGTGAAAGTCACAAAATATTAGTTTCCAGCTGGCGTTTTTATTCTCATTGTCCTGCACATATCACTATGGATCAGATCTCATAAATGAATTGCTCTGCTCTGCATTAGCTAACGGGAGTATAGCAGGTGCAATTAATAAGTTTCTTCCATGATAATATAGCTAAATCAGAAGTCAAGTTTTGGTTCAGCAGTTCATTACCTGCATCTGGATGCCTGTGTTTCTAGAGCAACATTTTTAAAACTGTTCTGTTGATTTTTTGCCTCATTCCACTTTTGGCTGCAAAATTCCACACTTATGTTGGATTGAATTTTGCCTTCAGTATTCCATACTGAAATTTTCCTTATCATTTCTTTTCTGACTGGAATTAAATAACCACAGAGCAAAATTAATTGACTGTTGTTTTTCCAGTTCTATTTAAATACTAAACTCTACAAAATGCAAATAGACAATTACAGTGCAAAATGGTCATTCCACAAAATATTGAAGCAAAAGCGAAACAAGCAGACTATATGATTGTTATTTTGCACCTCTATAAACAAGCTCTTCACCCACAAAATTACATTTCTGCTAAATTTCGCTGCAAGTTCACTCATTACTTTAATTTTATTTTGCCCTCATTTCTGCTTATGCAACTGACTATGCTGTTCTCTTAGCAAGGATTTGTGAATTATACTTCATTTTTACAGCTTTGACTTTGAAACGAACAGTCCTGCATCAGTTACGCGTTTCACAAATAGGCGGTGTTGAATTCATTTTCAGAATAAATCAGTATTGTCCATTCAAGTGTAGATTTTACAATAAACATATATTTACTTGATGTCAGATTTTAAGTTACAGAGTTACAATAGTGATAGCTCAGTTCCCATATAACCTGCAGGCCCATGATTCCGTGGCAGAGAGAGACCTCTGGTCTGGCTGCAAGCCAATTTATAAACTTTTACAATGGTGGGTGTGTTTAAAAAATGATGTCATCACAGAGGTCACAGGGATGGTTTACAGAGAATCAGCATACACTTCACGGATCTACTTTCTTAAAACAGATATTTGCACGACATATAGTTCCTAGCCATTTCACAGTATTTTACCAGCAATTACTAAAGTAAACAATATGTATACTAACAATAATATATATATATATATATATATATATATATATATATATATATATATAGGAAATTGGGATGAACACAATACATTGTATTATTATTATTATTATTATTATTATTATTATTATTATTATTATTACAGCTTCAACAGTGGTCAACCATTAAAACATTTTTCTTAAGAATTGTGAGTTTTTGTCCAGATATTGTAATACAACTAAGGCCCAGATCAGAAACTTTCACCACAACACATTCCCCATTTGCAAATAACACATTCTCGTATGTATCATAGTCTATTTGTTTAAATAAAAACTTGGCATTTGTCATGTGACTTGCCACCCATGAGTCAATGTGCCAATTAAATGAGCAGATTGCTTGTGAAAGGGTAAAAAAATATACTCCACTGAGTACCTCAGCAGCTTGAAGTTTTACTTGATACAGCCTCTTTAGATTTCTTCCCTGTCACTGTTATTCATTTGTGTGAGGCATATTTCCAGTTACTCTTTAAATGTTCTGGTTTCTTACAGTGAAAATACACTGTGGACATCACTTATAAAGCATACTGGATATGCGTGTAGCGTTGACTCCGACCAGTACAGTTTTAAGAGCATATCTGCACTCAACTGTTCGGAAGCACCTCTGCAAGTTCTATTATCAACTGCCCTGTGTGCTTGACATAGCTCAGTTTTTGAATTATTGATTTATTGATTATATCAGTAGAGGAAACAGGGGTCTCATGTTCCTTTAGGTTTTCCACTGGGTAAAATAATAAAATAAAAATTAACAAAATAGAAACATATATATAAAAAAAATATATATTTTACATATGTCGTTGGAAATCTAGCAATGTCTGAAAGTAAATGTGGGCAGCATCTTGAAAAAACAAACGTATTTTTCCAGTTTCCGTCGAAGGAGAAAAATATAATTTCCTTAGAATGCAACGAATCCTATATACTTACCTTTCAAAGTACATTTAGCCATTAAATAATACAATAGAACAATTGATTACTGTTGCATTTAATGGGGACTAAAGTGGCACAATATCTCTGATAATCTGCTTAACCAACAAAGGCATCATTTAGCCTACTCAGGGGCGCACGGAGGATTGTCCGACCCAAAAAAAAAAAAAACAACCCGAGAGAGAGCTGCTCCGTTTCGTCAGATCTGTCCTATACAGCAGCCGCGGCGCTGTCTAAGAAGCGTCCGCGGCGCTGCTGTATACACTACAGCACCGCCGCGGACGCTTCTTTGACAGCGCCGCGGCTGCTGTATAGGACAGTGGCCACTTAGTTAGCGCAGGGGGGGGTTTCTAGAGACTTCAAACCCCCCCCTGCGTGCGCCACTGCTACTGGCTATGGGATTTCTATTCCAAGAGCAAGGAGGGAAGTATTATGTCATAAAATGACAATAATAATTTAGTAATGCTGCAAAAAAAAAAATATATAGTGTAAAAAAAATTTAGTTTAGAAAACATTACTTTGTTAAAATTGTTGTTATTCACAAATCTAATTATGTAGCAATGCATATGGAGATACTTCACCCTTCCCCAGAAAAAAAAAGATACTATGAATATCTTGTGGCTCTTTGATTAATTGGAGTTGATTTAGAGCTGGACATATTAACATAAATGATGCCAAATTGTTCCCAGTACCTGTGCTCATAGCCTAGGCTGGTAAGAGCAAAATTAAAGGGGAAAAATTGTGTAGGTGTCATTACCATTACAGGATATGAGCTGAGATAGATAGATAGATAGATAGATAGATACAGGGCCTGATTCATTAAGAAAAGGAAAGTGAAAAAAAAAGAGTAACTTTTCACCTTGGCGAAACAATGTTGCATTGGTGGGGGAAGGTAAAATTAAAATGTGATGACAGATTTATAGTTGGGGAAGGGCATGTCATAGAACAACTTCAAATGTCAGTGTAAAAATAAAGCTGCCAAGTATTTGTGTCCTACAGCAAAAAACAGCCAATATTTATCTTATGTGCAAAATAATAAACTAATTTGCACCCCTTGCATTATAACATGGTTTTGCCCAGAAGAAAACTTACTATTTTTGTTGCCTTTCCTTAATGAATCAGGCCCACAGTGTTGTGAATAAGTTTTTGTCCCCTTCCTGATGTCTTCGATTTTTGCACATTTGTCACACTTAATAGTTTCAGATCTTCAAACAAAACTGAATATAAGGCAAAGATAACCTGAGTAAACACAAAATACAGCCAATCAAAACTAGTCCTATTATCCCATATGCAAAATAGAGTGTCCAGTGATAGAACTCAGAAATAACTTAATTTTCACACCAGCTCAAATACATTCTGTGCTGTGGCCACCTAGACTGTACCACCCCCACTCGGAAGCAGCGTCACCACCTATGGGGATGGCATCTTCACAGTGGGAGTGTGGAGCTTGATATGACATTATAGTCAAGTGCCATATTCCCCACATAACAATGTACATGCAAAGCTGCTGGATGTTTGGCCATTATGTCATGCATTCAGTGTGTTAAACACCCCTTAACAATTGGCGCCCTTGGCAACCAGCCAAGTTTGCTAATGGTGGCATCGATCGTGAATGCATGGAAAATATAAAGCAAATTATGTATGGGATAATGTACTCTAACATGTAAATTATAGGGATAGAAGGAAGTCAAACAGCATTTCTGTAAAAAAAAAAAAGGTAAAAGAACACTGTCTAGGTACTCTTAGGGGTATATTTACTAAACTGCCGGTTTGAAAAAGTGGAGATGTTGTCTATAGCAACCAGTCAGATTCTAGCTGTCATTTATTTAGTACATTCTACTAAATGACAGATAGGATCTGGTTGTTTGCTATAGGCAACATCTCCACTTTTTCAAACCTGCAGTTTGGTAAATTTAGCCCTTAGACACTGAGCTCTGATACTCTGTAATATGGCAAGAACTTAGTTTGTACTGAAACACACAGAAACAAAGTTCTGGCACATATTCTAATTTTACAGTCTTTTTTCAAGATCATTTTCTCAGCATATGTCAATTCCACTTCTTTTTTTAAAACTGAGTTCTTAGAAACACATTCAGCACCAAATATCACAGAATCTCAGTGTGAATGAAGTTAATGAAATTAATCTAAAACACAATAGGATGTTTAGTGCTAGCTCACAGAATAGAAGAACTCTGCAATTCTTAAGATCAGGGCTGTGGAGATATTCTGTATGGCACAACCGTCTCTTAAAATAACTCAACGTTTCTAAAATCTTGGCATTCTTCCCAACCAGATGGTGAAATGGTGCTTGGAGTGAAAATTCTGTACAGGATCTCCCAAAATATGATAAGTTTCCCTGTACTACACTGTTGTAATTGCATATATGAAGTTGCGTGCCATAATAATGCTGGGTACCCAGAGCTACATATCTGCAAGGTCTACTTAGGAGAGGCTTAAATAAAATGAACAGGCGTCACTTGCATATATTTAAGGAGATGCAACTGGTATAGAATGACACTAATTGAATATACACAATCAGTATATTGGTGTTCTGAGACCTCTAATTAAATCTGGCATCAGTTCTCCCTGCCTGGTGTCAGAGCCTTGTTTACTCCAAGAGAAAATAACTGGAGGGGAATAAAGGAGGGAGATTGAAGAAAAAATATTGTAAAAGGTCAATTGAAATGACAAGTTTAAGCAGGTATCTTAACAGAGTAGGGGGGATATTTACTAAAATGTCTAGAAAGGAAATGTGAAGATGTTGCCCATAGCAACCAGTCAGATTCTAGATATCATTTATTTAGTACATTGATGAACATGAAAGCCAGAATCGGATCGTTTGCTATGGGCAAATTTTAGTAAATCTACCCCTGAGAAATAAAGTGACTCCATACCAATGTACGATAACGATGTTAAATGTGCTGCCAATGGTGGGGATGTGTAGTTTATTATTATTATTATTATTATTATTATTATTATTATTATTATTATCCTTTATTTGTTAGGTGCCACAAGAGTTCTGCAGCGCTGTACACAGTACAAACAGTAGACTATACAGGGTGAAACATAACTGAGCAAAAAATAAAAAATACCAATACTTCAGAAACTCCAGGCAGGCTAATGCAGTAAAGACAGAGCATAAGCACAGGTATGGAGACAGGAGGGAAGAGGGTCCTGCTCATATGAGTTTACATCCTAAGGGAGGGTAAACAAAAATCAGTCACAAAGAGGAGCCAGTTGAAGTATGGGTCAGGGAAAAGGGGTCCGAGAGGAGAGAGGGGAGAACTAGCGGTGGAGATGAGGGGGATAAGTGGAAGGTTGGTAGGCTTTGAGGAACAGGTGAGTTTTAAGTGCCTGTTTAAAGGAGCACAGATTAGGAAAGAGACGGATGGAGCGAGAGAGGTCGTTCCAGTGAAGGGGGGGGCGCACGGAAGAAGTCTTGGATTCTGGTGTGAGTGAGTGGGATACTAGTTTAGATACTATCTATAAATGTAGTGATATTTCTTAATAACCTATAGATTAGGTGGATGGTGGGCATTTATGAAAACTAGTGCACAAAAAAACTGTGCAAAATACAAAGCTGTAACCCTTAGTCTACCAATGGAGATATTTCCTTTCATTTTCTAAGCTGAGTTATAATCTGATAGTTTGCTGTGGAGTAAGGCTATGTGCACACTGAAGAATTTTACCTCAAATGATTGTACCTACGACTGAAGGTCCGATCAGTCTAGCGATTCATGCATACACACTGACACGATTTACCTTCAGATCTGTGCTCTTCATATGGTCCTTCATCTGGTCCTTTAGTCTTCAGAGAATGACAGCACAATATTCATTCATTCATTCTTGTCACATTGTCACACTGATTAAAACCGTCTTGTTTTAGCTATCCACATGTCCTAACGAATTTTGTTAGCGTCTGTGACTCTGAAAAAAACATTCTCTCTCAGAATGAACAAATTAATTATTCCTTCTACAGCACTCTCTACATTTATTCACCGGGACATTCATCGCTAGCATCAGCTGAAAAGAGCCCAACTCTGTAAACTCTATGGAGATCATGAGCATGAGTGCATACACACTACATGATGGGCAGAAAACATTAAACCGTACGACCAACCAAATGAGCCGACAATCGACACTTTGGAATGAATTTCGACTATTTTGTCACTATTCACACTAACCCGACTTCCGACCGTTCGTATGTCAGTTGATTTGCCCGATTATTGGACGAAAATGCTCCAATATGTACCTAGCCTAAGTTTGTATACATGCCCCCCTTACGTAGCTGTACATGTTTATAGACATTGCAATCATATTATTCAATCCATTTGTTTATTCTATTCTATGATCCAATCCATTCTATTATTATATTGCTAAAGAATTTGGATATGTATGCGTGATAATCTATCCAATGCGATAAAATGTAGAGGACAAGTTAATTGATAATCCAATCGAATTAGATAAAAAATTTTCTTCCACAAGGAGCAAACTGAAACAGATTGAATAGTGTGTATTGTGAACATATGACGAAAGTCTCACGCTCACTGAGTAACCTAATCCTTAGATCTCTCAAAGCTCCCATATTGGAGATGGGACCAAGCTTTAGATTTGAGGCAATTAGACACCCTTATTTGGTGGGGCTGGCTATGGGATGGCAATTCTGCTCTATTTTGCCCAGGCTCTTTACTGGGAATGGCTCCACTTGGTCAGGAGATAAGGGCACAGTAAAATGGGGACCCATGCTCAGGCTCAATGGCTGGTGAGCAGGTTACAGCTAAGGAGGTGTAGTGCCTGCCTTGAAATAACCTCTTAAAGACAAAAGTTGAATGATACATATATAATTATTGTGCCCACAGTGCCCATGAACACACATGAGAATTTATGAATCTCGAGGAAGCATTTCATGGTTCCTGACATGCAGGGCCGGACTGGCCACCTGGCACTTCTGGCAAATGCACATGTTTTCTTTCCTGCTGGAACTGGGGTGGGCCTGTGTACCTTAAATGGGCTGATTGTAGAAAATCCAGGACCAGTGATGAGTGTGAGTAACAAAATTCCTAGATAACAGCAGTAAGAACACCCAGACATGTAAGGAGAAATTCAATTAAAAATGAAGTGTCTCACAGACGTTCTGGAGACACTTCGCTGAGTCCACCTTTATGGGGTGCGAAGGAAAATGAGCGGAGATTTCTACCGTAACTACCGGTAATATGCGCGGCTTGATGTTCGTGTGCCACTTCACCGGCAATTGAATTCCCCATAAAACTGTGATCAATTTTTATCTGCCAAGCTAACTTCTTATCACTATACAATACATAATACTCTGCTTCTAATTTTCATATTAACGTTCCAATAACATGGGTTGAATTTGTAAGCAAAAATTTAAAAAATGTCCCCCAAATGATTAACTCAGCTCAAGTGATTAAATTAGAAGATATCTGTGAAAAGTAGAAGTAGGGATATGTTGGCAGATATAGAAACCTCTGCACTATTCTGTGTTTCTTTGCCTGTCAGCAGATGCAGGTAAATAGTACTATCCCTCAGAGAGCTCATACCGTAGAACTCAGGCGAGCAAGTGAAGAAAATTTATGTATTCTATACCTTTCATTTGAATTGTGCGGTCTTTTCACAAAACACTCAGGATATGACCCTCTAGTTCTTATGTTGAAATATTTTTTAAAAAAATTGACAGGCAATGATCTCATTATATGTGGTAATATGGAAAATAGACTCAAATGTCAGTGAAACTGACTGTAGAGACTGGGGAGAGAATTGACAGAAAATGCACAAATGCAATTATATAGACAGAGCATTTTCCAACACAAAATTTCTGATGTGCCTGTGTTCAGCCTCAGGGTGTACAGTGATCTAACGGAATCTCGATTACCTTGTGTATCTAGCCTACAGCCAGGAGCGGCACCTTTCTTAAGTTTCTAAAGAAGCTTCCAAGTTGAGTATGATAATATAAACTTTAAATATGTTTTTCTGTTCACACATTGCTAAAATGTGATCTTGAATCAGATAATGATAACTTATTGATATGTTTTTTTTTAGTGTGTAAGAGGGATGTTCAATGACCCCTGTGTTTTGGTTTTGATTTTGGCAAAACCGCCCTCAAGTATTTTGGTTTTGGATCTGTATTTTTTTTTATTTGCTTTTTAAAAAAATTGATAAAAAATGCTAAAATCACATTCTTTGGCTCTTTTTTTTGCTCCTCTTATTATTAACCTCAATAGCATTAATTTGCAGCATTTGCAGTCAAGTTTAGCCAAGTGGCAAGAACACTGCTACCCCTCCTGTTTCTGTATGAGCAATGTCACTGAGCAATGCCACTGGAGAATGAAGAGTGATAAGAACACTGCTACCGCTGTTTCTATGTGACCAATGGCGCTGGTTCTCCTGGGGAGGGAGGTACTCATGGAATCCAAAACCCTCGAGATCCGATGACGCAACAATGATGTTTTACCTCGATTCAGATCCGAGGAAGTGGGAAAGTACCGAGCCGGCTCAGCTCGGTACTCAGATTGGGGATGTTCAGACGGGTTCGGTTTTCGGAAAACCGAGCCTGAGCATCTCTAATGTCTAATGCCTAACAAAGGAACATATCTATTGATACATATATGCTAAATTATTGAGTTATATTATAGTGATAAGCGCATGTAATATACCAGGCAAAGGTATTTACTAAAATATGTGATTCTACCTAAGTATACGAAATAGCTGTCAACTGCTGCAAGTGAGAGAGTCTACTGCTTGTGCCATAATACATGCCCAGACCTCAACATGACCGGAGCAGTCCTCCTGCTGCTCACCCTCTGAAGACCAGTAGCCTTTGCCATAGGCTTCACTATGCTTTGCATGTGGAATCCATCTTGCATGTACAGCAGTGGTACAGGATGGTGATAGCACCTACGAAACACCTACGAAACACCTACGAAAAACAACAAAGAACCCAATCCACTTCTCATTTTCACTTAAACAACTACTTTCTCCTATGACAACATTGTCCTGCCCTAATCATACTTCTACTTTCTACAATAAACCACTTATTTCAGCCCTAGACAATACTGCCCCAGCTACCAATTACATTCTCAGATGATCCAAACCCTAACCACGGCACACAAAACAGACCTGCTACCTGCAGAAGTGCTCCCAAACTGCAGAGTACTACATGAGGCAATCTTGTTCCTAACCCAATTTCGTGCACTATAAATTCATTATTTCATCTTACAGTATTGCCCTTTTAATTGGCAAACAAACATACTTCAAATATCTAATATCTACTCAGTATTCTAACCCAAATCGCCTCTTTACCATCTTCAACTCACTTCTCTGCCCACTTGTACCTCCTCTCCTCTCCTCCCTCACAGCCCATGATTTTGACACAGACTTTAAAGACAAAATCAACAACGTTCAACAAGATATTTCCTCACGTCAGAGACTCCACCCACTCTACTCACCTTTCACTACATTCCCCAATCCACTCTTAATTCATTCTCTCCAGTAACTGAAGTCAATGCATCTCACCATACAACTTTCCCCTTAACCCTATTCCTTGCCAAATTCTCCACTCCCTCTCTGGTACTGCATGCCCACCACTAGCTCACCTCATCAACCTGTCTCTCTCGACTGGCACGATTCCATCCTCCTTTAAAAATGCGCTCATCTCACCAATTCTAAAAAAAAACATGTCTGAACCAGCCTCTCCAACTACAGTCCTATTTCTCTCTTCCCCTTTGCCTCCAAACTACTTGAGCGATTAGTGTACAACTGCTTGTCTCACTTTCTCTCCTCTCACTTGATTCTCAACTTTCTGCAATCAAGCTTCTGCCCCCAACATTCCACTGAAACTGCTTTCTAAAAGTGATCGATTAACTATTTACTGCAATGTCTAAGGGTCATTTCTTATACTCATTTTCTTGGATCTCTCTGCAGTTTTTCACACTCTTGCTTACCCTATTTTTCGCTTCACTCCACTGGCCTTCGTGACACTATTCTTTCCTACCTATTGAACCATTCCTGTAGTGTTTCTACCTCTGACACATCCTCCCCTCCACCCCCACTATCTGTTGGAGTCCCACAAGGCTCTAGTCGTGGCCCTTTACTTTTCTCATTGTAGAGCACTTTGCTTGGGAAACTAATTTGCATCTTTGGCCTCCAGTACTACCTCTACACTGACGACACCTAAAGCTATGTCTCTCCCCCTGGCATCTCCCCTTCTTTACTATCTCATGTAACTGTCTTCCTGCTATCTACACATGCATGTCCCAACGCTCCCTGAAGCTCAACATGTCCAAAACAAAACTTATCACTTTCTCTCCTGCCAGAGTCAGCATATCCACTTAAATTTTCCTCATTGTCATCATCACCACAATTTCCTCAGTATCCCAAGCCCTCTGACTTGGTGTCATACTTCACTCTGCCCTCTGCTTTATTCCTCACATCCAGACTCTCACAGTCTTGTCGATTTTGCCTTAAAAACATTGCCAGAATACGTCCTTTTCTTGCCCAACATGCAACCAAAACTCTTCTCCATTCTCTCATCATCTCTTGTCTTGATTACTGCAACCTCCTGCTATCTGGCATTCCCTACACCCATGTATCCCTGCTTCAATCCATCCTAACTGCTGCTGCAAGATTGATCTTCCTCTTTCTCCACTCCAGATCTGCTGCACCACTTTGCAAATCCGTACACCGGCCCCCTGTGTCCTCCGGACTCCAATTCAAATTACTCACCCTTACCTACAAAGCCCTCAACAATAACTTCCCTTCATACATCAAATCTCATATTAAAATACTCTTCCTCCCACCCTCTTTGATTTACCAGTGACCTGTGCCTTGTCTCATCTCTGGTAACCACCTCTTACTCCCGCCTACAAGACTTCTCCTGTGTTGCTACCCACTTAATGGATTCCCTACCACTCCCAATCAAGCTTTCCCACAGCCTTTAAATCTTTAGGTGCTCTCTGAAAACCCATCCCTTTTTAGAGTTTACCTTATCCCCGTTGATACTAATCACATTAATGCACCTTCACAGCTGTCCCAATTTCCACTCTCAGCCATACTCAGGGCCGGATTAAGGGAAGGGGGGCCCTGGTCTAAGGGTACTGTGCAGCCCTCCCCCCCTTTGAGCCCCCCCCCCCCCCAGAGCTTAGCTTCCTCCATTGCTCCACTCCCTGTAGCACTTACGCAACACACAGTAATCTTCTTACTGAGGAGATCTCGTGAGAGTGAGACTATGACTCATAGTCTCAATCTCACGAGATCTTCTCAGTAAGGAGATTACTGTGCGCCGTGTAAGACCTACAGTGACAGCAGGCAGCTAACAGTATAACATTTGCTGTTAGCTGCCTGCCATTCTCCTTGAACAGGTGACAGTCGGAGCCATGGGGAGGGACGCCGCCGACTCTGTGAATGCCGGCGGGTCCCCCAGCTGCCTGAGGCCCCTGGGCGGTAACCCCTTTAGCCCTATTGTTAATCCGGCTCTGGCCATACTTGCTCCTATTCTTTCAGCTGTGCCCTCTTCCACTTAGAATGTAAGCTCTCTAATGATCAGGCTCTTCCACACCCTTTGTTTTTATGTCTGCATTTATTTTGTCTACCTTTGTATGTCCTTGTTTTTAGTATGTCCAGTTTTTCCTACTGTACTGTGCTGTAGAGCTCTGTGGTGCCTTACAAATTTACTATAATAATAATAGTGGCACTTTAAGATCACACGCTTAATAAGATAGTACTGAATTTTGTGACTGTGCTGAGATATGACAGCCAATGTTTAAGTCTCTAAATCATCTCTTAAATTTTTGTAACGAGGTTAATTGAGGTTTAAGTGCAGTTCTTTGCACTTTTATCTATGGAGACTCTCTGGAGAAATGTCACATGTGATAAACTATTTGGGAAGCTTTGGTACCTCTTCAAATTGCTCGTATTTAACCTTTCTTTTAACCCACATGAATTTGTAAAATTAGACAGTAGAAAAACCTGCTCACAATATTCTGTCTATCTAACAGCTTTTGTATTCTAAATAGATTGCATTACTTTAATTATTGCTATGTAAATACCCCCTTTATAGTATATATTGCTTATTAACTTTATTGATAATTCACATTTAAGATTTTTGCAACACACCTAGCATGTGTTCTCATTTGTAAATTAAATCTTCCGTATGAAAAAGTAATGCTTAACTGTTAATTTATTTCCATATAAACTATTTGCTGTTTTATGTCTTTTATACAGCTTATTTGCCTTTTAAATGCAAGTTTGCGCATGATTAACTTCAAAGTTGTAACCCCTGGAAGGGTGCTATCCAGATGGTGTCATATGTTTACAGTAGATCCACTAACGGTGTTTTCAGTGTCTCCACCCGGGTCTCGTTTCACAATAACTCTCACCAGGGACTAAGCATATATTCACCCAGCAAGGGTCAAAATAAGAAAACCTCTATCTGTTCACCCACAACACAAAATATGGACACAAGCTTTATTGGGTATAAACCAGATTGGTATGCTTATTTGGGAACAAGGTGAATTGATGAGAAGTAGGGAAGGTAGAACATTATGAGCAGTGAGTGTTATGTAATAATACCGACACCAGGAGCAAGCACAGGATTTCTAGAGAGGGGATTACACATTACAACTCCATAGAGGGCATGGTCATCATACAAGAGGAGTGACTATCATTTTAGCCAGTGCTAGTCTGCTCTCGAAACACTTCCCATTCTGTTTTTAAGTTTCAGTTGCATCAGCCAGGTCTCAACTGTTGAGGGGATCTTGTGTGCTTAGGTTACTCAGAGCCAGATTTAGACCTCATGGGGCCCTAGGCAAGATACTGATTTGGGGCCCCCTCCCTGAAAAAATCCGTAGCATTATAGTTTTTAGCATAACATATACCCCTATTGAGGGGCTGGCTGGCAGACTTTAGCCCAGTGGGGCAAGCACATAGCACTGGCCCATAAGTAGTGGCCCATTTTTAAAGGTTGGTCTCACTGCCGGCCCTGGGAGAGCACTCTGGGGACCGCTGGGCCCTAGGCAATTGCCTAGGTTGCCTAGTGGTAAATCCGGCTCTGAGGTTACTAAGTGAATCATTGTGGCTTCTGTTCTTTCAGCAGGATTAGTTCTCTGAAATAAGGTGAGCCTGTCAATTCATGACATCAACCCTTTTCTTATAATAACAACCGATTTAAATATATTAGATTTCTAAAAACCAGTCTAGCTTCTGACACTGCACTAATAAATAACATTAGTACTGGGATGGCACTATCTGTGCACTTCCTGTAAATCCTTAAACAGGAAGAAACACAGAGATTTCAGAGAAATCAGAATAAAGTATGTAAGACATTCTAAACAAATACTAAAGCAACCAATGGAAATACACAGGCGATTAGATACCTAATATGGTGACACAGCGGTTGCCTTGTATTAAAACAAATCTCACCACGTATTATTTAGAATAACATTAAAAATAAATAAAAAATAAATAACACGGCCACATCCCTCTACCCAAGCCTGTATTCCGGCCAAGGGTCCGTTCTGCTGGAAAACAAGATTTGGGCTGCAATTTCACCCATTTATTATGCACAGAAACAGTTCCACTATAAATGTAACTTCTGGTAAACTATATAGCAGCCTTATGCAGTAAGGTGGCTGGTCCATTCACAATTGATAATCCCTTGTTATCAAAGAGGGCCAACTAGATTAGTCAATTAAAAGACTCTGGTTGGTTGCCATTTACTATTTGTTTACGACAGCACTTCTTTTAAGAAAATAAGCAGACAAAAGGGAGACAATAAGTAATCCACAGCTTGCTCTGTATTTTACGACACATGTTCTGTGCTAAATGCAAGTGTCTTCCTTGCTACCCCCTTGTCCCAGCTCTCTTTATTATTTCTTTCTCTGCCCAAGGTTACTTTCACACAATTCGTTAAAGCCCAGAAGGGTAACCCAAAATGTCAGCTAAGATCTGAAACTGTTATAGTACTGTATCTCGATATAAAGGTATTAAATTCCCATTTAAAAAAGTTTGTCAAGTGACATTTTCAACTAGATTAATAAGACCTGTGGAATCTTCAAAGGAAGAAAAACATTAGAACACGAGGACATGCCCTGAAACTGGAGGAAAGTAGGTTCAGAGGAAATTTGAGGAAAAATTACTTCACAGAAAGAGTAGTGAATAAGTGGAATAGCCTCCCATCAGAGGTGGTAGAGGGAAATACAGTAAAACAATTTAAACATGCTTGGGATAGACATAAATATATCCTTACAAAGAACTCAGGATGAAATAGGATTTGACTACATGGGTCAAGAGGTTCTTAAATTCTATGTTTCTATGTTTAATCCTTAATAAAATATGAGAGATTATATACCAAAGGCTGCTGAAAAAATTCAAATGCCTATGCAATTGTGATGTAAACTAATTGATCCCCAAAATAACTTTTCCCAGAGAACTCCTCCATAGTGCTTCAGGCTTCCACCTTATTTTCAGCAACTTTCCACACCAAGCAGAGTCATCATTTTTCTGTATGGATAACTGTAATTATACTTAGTCTTAAATCGCTTCAAGAGAGTAAGTGCAATTTATACTTTTATTCACTTAAGTTTCAATCTGCACTTGATCTTTTGGAGGTTTCTACTTGTGACAGGATGAACCACCTATGCCACCCTGTCTGTTGTTGCTGGGAACCGGCTGGGCTTATTTTGCCATTATTCCCTTTCGTTATCCCAAATGCGCCCTCTAACTGCAGTAGAAGGGGCTTACAAATGCTGCCACTACTGGTCTCCTTACCGGCATCCAGAACCGGGTTCCTTCTGGGTAACTGTCGCTGCTAGTGTACCCTGTTGCTGGTGAACCTGGGCTGGTATCCCTGACCTCTTACTAAGGATTAGGGTGGCTGTGGATGGATTCCCCCTGGCCTATCATCCTGGCCAGAGGTGGTGAATAGCGGGCAGAGCAGTGGTACCAGAAAGCTGGTCCAAACCTCAGGACAGCCGGGAACGGATTAGAGTTGGGTCTAATATTATAATATTTTTATTTACATTTAAAACATTTAGCACACTTGCTTATGCCCGCGGTGCCTACCGCCAGGGATTTAACCCCTCCATCGCTGGAAACCATTGAACGATGGCCACCGCACTTGTGCGGCAGGCAGTACTCGGAGGACCCAGCCACACTGCTCTTTCTAGCACTCTCCAGGCAGCTTTGATATTGGGCCATAGCAGCAAATGACAGCTAGTCGATAAGAGTCTCCAGTGTTGCCCCATCTGGGTCTCCCTTCATTAAAGATATTCCGAGATTACACCATAGCCTGCAGAATGTGTGTAATGGCCCACCAATTCTATTTATTGTAGATTTTATGATAGCATAAGTTTGTTTTGAAAAAAGAAATACTTTAAAATAATATTATGTTAAAATATATTAATAACAAGTAAAACCAGTATACACGTATAACACTTTTTTCCTTAGCCAGATACAATGATTCTGTAGCTTGTGCAAACTGTATCCATTAAACTGTAAACTACATGTACTGTTTACTCTATAATAGGAATTGCTCAAATAGCACAGTAAAGAATTTAAATGGCCAGACAAGAGACTAATCAATTCCATTGATTAACAATGAGCAGCCTACAGAGCAGAGATCATATCCAGGGAAGTTTGATTACCTTCAAGTCTCCAGAGTCTATTTGTGTTACAGCTATTTATACAACTAATCCTTCTAGATAACTTTTTGTAGGCTTAGAACTTTTACTAAGTTGCTTGTGTCCCAATCTTTTACACAAGAGAAAAACAGGAGTGAATCTAACCATTCAACCGTTCAAAGCAACAGGGACAAGAGTTAAACAAAAAAGCTAAAATATCTACGTTAAATTGGATGAGTACCCCCAGCCAAAATGCATTATTTATCACAATTCACTGGGAGGCTCCGCAATCACAAGACACCAGAATATACTAATATAGGGCCTGATTCATTAAGAAACAAAAATATGTATTTATGTATCCTGTAGTGTATTGTGTCTGTATAAATGTGGCAAGTGCAGTATAGACAGAGTGTACTTAGATACGTATTCAACAAGAGAATATGAGCATAGGTATGCCCTATGTACATGCATCTTTAAAACAACGCTTAACACGTTCCTTTTGCATGCCATTAGGAATCAGGCCCATAAAGTCTTCTTCAGCCCAATATGTCCTCATACTGCCGATCCCGCTGCAATTCATGATAAATGATGCGATTTCACTGGGGTATTAATCCCTTTTAAGGTACATAGGTAGATTTGGCAGGCAAACCCAAACATCAAGATCTGATTCATGTTCGAACGCAACTTGCACATAAGTTGTATGTTTAAAAAGAAAATGCAACTTGAGCGTAATTCCGTCAGTATTCAAGTCCAAGTGTATCTTAAGAAACACTTTGATTTGAATCTGGTTGGAAGTGCGTTCTGCCTAATCATTACTTGCCTTATGTAAACACACAGAAGAGACTGCAGTATACACACATGCGTAACTACAATAAAACTTTTATCAAAATTTAACATAATAACTGTTAACAGTTTAATAATTTATATAAATATTGATTTTCAAACATACATTTTTCATATTTTATTTATATTAGTTACATACACCGATCAGCCACAACATTAAACCATTGACAAGTGAAGTGAATAACATTTTTGGGGTAAATGTATCAAGCTGAGAGTTTCCGGCGGGTTTGAAAAACCAATCAGATTCTAGCTATCATTTATGTAGTACATTCTTCATTATGACAGCTAGAATCTGATTGGTTGCTATAGGCAACATCTCCACTTTTCAAACCTGCTGAAAAACTCTCAGCTTGATACATTTACCCCTTTATCTTATTACAATGACACCTGTCAAGGGGTGGGATATAATAGGCAGCAGGTGAACAGTCAGTTTTTGAATTTGATATGTGGGAAGCAGGAAAAATGGGCAAGCGTAAGGATCTGAGTGACTTTTACAAGGGCCAAACTGTGATGGCTAGAAGACTGGGTCAGAGCATCTCCAAAACAGCAGGTCTTGTGGGGTGTTACCGCTATGCAGTCTTTAGACCCTACCAAAAGTTGTCCAAAGAGGGACAACCAATGAACCCGCAATAGGGTCAAGGGCACCCAAAGCTCATTGATGTACATGGGGAGTGAAGGTTAGCCCATCTGGTCCAATCCCGCAGAAGAGATACTATAGCACAAATTGTTGATAAAGTTAATGCTGTCTATGATGGAAAGGTGTCAGAACACAAGTGCATCGCAGTTCGCTGCGTATGGGGCTGCTTAGCTGCAAACCAATCAGAGTGCCCATGCTGACCCCTGTCCACCGTCAAAAGCGCCTGCAATGAGCCCATGAGAACTGGACCATGGAGCAATAGAAGAAGGTGGTCTGGTCTGATGAATCACGTTTTTTTTACATTGTGGAAGGCCGGGGCTCGTGCGTCGTTTACCTGGGGAACAGATGGCGCCAGGATGCACTATTGGAAGAAGACAAGCCAGCGGAGGCAGTGTGATGCTCTGGGCAAGGTTCTGCTGGATCCTGGCATTCATGGGGATGTTACTTTGACACGTACCACTTACCTAAACATTATTGCAGACAAAGTACACCACTTCATGACAAAGGTATTCCCCGAGGGCAGTGGCCTCTTTCAGCAGGATAATGCACCCTGCCATACTGCAAAAATTGCTCAGGAATGGTTTGAGGAACATGACAAAGAAATCAAGGTGCTGACTTGGCCTCCAAATTCCCCAGATCTCAATCAGATCGACCATCTGTGGGATGTGCTGGAAAAACAAATCAGAGCCATGGAGGTCCCACCTCGAAACTAACAGGATTTGAAGGATCTGCTGCTAACGTCTTGGTGTCAGATACCACAGGACACTTTCAGACGTCATGTGCAGTCCATGCCTCAATGGGTCAGAGCTGTTTTTGCAGCACAAGAGGGACCTACACAATATTAGGCAGGTGGTTTTAATTTTGTGACTGGTCGGTGTAAATTAACAAGTTTGCAGTGCCTACTATTACACAGTGACTTTTTGTAGTATATCTGAGTGGCATACAGTTGATCTGTGATAGCTAGTGGCACCCACCTGTGTACTTTGTAATTCAAAGACTATGCTGTCATCATTAATAGTCAGCATTTATACCTGACCTGTAGTAGATGCAAAAGATATGGATGAAAACACAGGAATTACTTGCATTAGAACCTTCTTACTGTACATGAATCCACCACTTCCCCATTACGCAGTCATAGGCAGTAGTAAGTGTCAGTTGCACACAGACATGAATTGCGTGCAATTGCTTTTATTGTATAATGTCCATTCATGGGCATGCGCAGAGCTATTTGACACAAGATACGCTATGCAAAAGCATGTGCTGTATTTCCAAACATGAATCGGCTCCTAAGTGTTCAGGTCTATGTTTAGTTTAGCCAAATTTGAAGAATGCGACATAATTAGTGCAAGTGTGTGATGAGCAGACACAATCAGATTGCAGTCATAACCCAATCGCATTTTCACTCAGTCCCAATTAGACATTTTGCTCAACTGTTGTTTTTAGCCCATACATGCTGTAACAAGGGGGGGACTAAAATGTTTGTAGGGGGTTCGGCCACTGCTGGACACCCTTGGGAGGCCCCCAGAACTCCTGGAGCCCCCAAATCACCTACAATGCTACCTTTTAAGAGTCCTCTTGTGAGCAGCACATGTGGAGTGGACGAATGCATCGGCTGCGTGGAATAGGAGGAGGGCCCCTCTCTGCTCTTACCAGAACAACAACTAAACAACTAGACTATTAAAATGTTCACAGCAGCATAAGATGACTGTCCTGACTCGAGTGAGGCAGCGAGTGACTTGTCCACTCGTGTTATTATGTGAGTGAAGCCAAGGCTGCATGTGACAGTGTTAGTGTCATGTTGCGTGGTGGCAAGCACTAAGTCACAGACTGAAAAGTAGGTATAGAAGTAGTAGGGTCCCCAATAGCACAGAGTAGTGATGTGAGCCTCCTACCAAACTAGTGCATGACGAATGTATACCTCTATATGAAACAAATTTCATACATAAGACTTGTACTTAATGACTATATTTTGAACCCTCCAAATTGCTGCCTGAAACTATTTCAAAGTCTTGCTCATATAAAAGCTATGGAGTATGTTAATGAATAACACTATTTGCAAAATGATTTATCATACACTGTCCTATTACTGTGGTCTGCACTATGCAGTTCTCAGTTACGGTAGGTGTAGCCCAGCAATAGCAGGAGAGTCACATAATATCAAACCCTGTAACTTTTATTATATGTTCTCAGATCTGCTGCCGTGGCCATTTGTCACTGTATGGCAAACAAATGGGGATTTGCGCTTCAGATAAATCAAAACTCAGCTGGGATCCAACTGCAGGTATTTTCTATCCAGATAACCATGTAGGTTTGATGTACTGCTTAAGATCATGCTTCAAACAGGATTATTGAACGACACAATGGGCCTGATGCTGAGTTGGACCTATGTATATTTTTATTTTAGCGTTTTTCCATATTGCGTATGGTCAAAAGATACGATCACGTATGTAGATTTGGATGCATCTTACAATTGCAATG
This sequence comes from Mixophyes fleayi, assembly GCF_038048845.1. NCBI lineage: Eukaryota > Metazoa > Chordata > Amphibia > Anura > Limnodynastidae > Mixophyes > Mixophyes fleayi. Next base: position 119,678,772 of record NC_134409.1, on the reverse strand, counting down.
GCTTCCTCTTATGGAGACGGTACAAGGGAGTGAAGGGGTAAGCTTAGGCTAAGTTTAGTAAAGCATGTTCACTTAATGGCAATAAAATTAGAGGCGGATGCAGTCATACATACGGAATATCTGTTGTGGGTGCTCGTACCCAGGTGCACCGATCCACACTGACGACGAACCTTTACAGTGTAAAAGAAATGGTTTTAAAAAATAATTTTAGAAGAAAAACTGCCATGCCTTGCACTTAAAATGATGAAGCAACCACTACTGGTTCCAGCAAGTACTGGCAACCATAAACTGGTTAGCTATACTGGCACTTGTAGAACTACATTAATGTGTTCTTTTTTTTTATTCCATTTAGATTAAAAGGGTGGAAGAAAGAAGAGGATCCCAACAGATTTAAGTGACTAATAAATTGGTGACTGAGAGATTGGCGAAGGGGCTTTGGATGTCAGGGCATGCTGGAACTTGCAGTTCTACAAGTAGTAGCGTGCTCTAGCAACCATGTGTATGCTGACTCTTGTAGCTCTACAAGCTTCATCATCCTTTTAGCAGTTCATGACTGTCAGGGCTTTGCTGGGGCCAGAAGTGGCACATACAGAAATGCTTATTTCTACCATTAACAATTTATTACCCCAACCCCAACTGGTGTTGGGAGGAGCCCTAGTGCATTCAGTATGGGGGTTGTATTTTCTCCTACGTTAGGGGGTGGTACTTTTTATTGCTTCCGATAGGGAATTCAGCCCCATGCTGAACAGGCTGGGGCTGTGTCATATAGCGTGACCAACCCAGCATGTCATAGCCTGGTTCTGGTTGCAGATTTTACGCTTTAATCATTCAGACGCATTTAACATTCTATGTTGAATTGCACATATCTTGGAAATAGGTAGTCTTTTTTCGGTGCAGTTTCTGTCTGCGTTTTAGTAGCAAATGTGCATCCAAATGAGCATCAGGCTTGAAATAATTAGAAAATAAAACCATGAAAATGGATAGGCTGACGGGTTTCAACGTATTTTTAATAAGGAATTGAGACACTCTGAAACCAGTGACCTAGACATTTTGATGGTTTTGCTGTTTTGTAACAAGAAAGTAAAGTGTCTTTTGACTAAACAGCAGGATTTACCAAGGTCATATATTCCCACTGATTGCTCCGCTTTGCTAGTTATTGCACAGAAATGAAATGAAATCTAACCTGAAAATTGGGCAGACGTATAATTTTGGCTCATTGTCCCGTCATAGCAAGGTAGTGTGTACAGTTTCTTTCAAATCAGACTATCACATTATCCTTTACTGTATCCTTTTCTGAATAAAGCTTGATATAATATGTGTTTGCCAACGGGTAGTCAGGAAAATAGTATAGTAGTATAGCATCATGGGCTCATGATGAACTCCTGCTAATCTACCTTAGCTGTACCAGTGGCGGAAGTAGAATTTTGTTCTTACAGGAACTGAACAAATAGAACAATTAACTTTTGTCATCAAAGATCTCATTAGCAAAGAGCAATAAATTGAGCACTCAAAATCCATTTAGAGAAAACAAAATGATTGCAATTATCTAGGTAGATTAGTCATAATTGGACTTCAATGTAACAATGTGCAGGTTGATAGTAATTTTAATAAAACAATTGCAATAATAATCTTGACAACAATAAATAGTTCAATTGCATATCCCTTAATATTGTATTGCTATATGATATAGTGCTTGTTAACAATCACAATTGAGAAACATTGTAACAGTCAAACAATCCACTTTCAAATTGTTAAGACTCCAGTTAAGACTCAGTTGTCCAATATATCCTACCGTTCCGCCTAGTGTGATGTGTCATTTCTCCACACCAGTCAAAGTATATATGACTCTCGTCATACCAATGGCTCTCAAGAAAATAGAGAAAACAGGTCCATATAATGTAGTAATAATGTCGTAATTTGGCGCTCACTATTGTATAGCTTCTCGACATATTATTCAAATAACCATTTTTACATGACATAAGACTCTCTATATCCAATGTCGCTTCTTTTTTAGTGTGAAGTTGATCAAAAAGGCCGATAGTAAGTACTAAAATGTTGTATTCACTTGAGCAGCTTTTCTAAACAAATATATTTGTTATATTTAATCCCTAACTCTATTTTCAACATCTAACCCCGATCTTAGTCCACATTCCCTAACCTCAATCCCCTAAATGCTTAACATAGTCAACAATCTTTAAATTCAATCTTCAATCACTAGCACCAGTCTTTAACTCTAGTACCCAATCCCTAGCCCATTACTAAATCCCATTTTTCAGTCCCTAAATCCATGCATGAATTAAAATCCCTTATGACCCCCCAAAGGTAAAAGGATGCTCAAAATCATGTAGCACTAACCTTGCCCACTCCATTGTGTAAAGATCTGACATCTAATGACAGGTGGTCAATTGCTAAGTACTATCTTTAAAAGATAATGGGGTATATTTACTAAACTGCAGGTTTGGAAAAGTGGAGATGTTGCCTATAGCAACCAATCAGATTCTAGCTATCATTTATTTAGTGCATTCTACAAAATGACAGCTAAAATCTGATTGGCTGCTATAGGCAACATCTCCGCTTTTCCAAACCCGCAGTTTAGTAAATCTAGCTCAATGTGCAAATGAAGAAATAAACTAGAGTCTCAAATGATAGTGTCCAAATGACCTGCAGCTTAAATAAACTGGTGCCCTAATGAACTGGAACTAAAATGGTTAAGCCTAAATATCAGAGCCCACTCGTCAGTGCTGGAAACAAACTTCTCAACTCTTATAGATCTATATACTTTATATTCTAGGACGGTGTATTGGGCTCTGAGCTGCCATAACATATTGCAGCAACTATCTATTTGTTTTACATTTCCTAGGAACCTAGTGAAGTTTTTTTTTTCTCATTAATAATTTATTTTTAGTAATAAAATAGTAATAACCCACATCATTTCATAACAAAAAAGATACTTTAAATGCATAAAATAAATATGCTCAAAATGTTATTTAAGGTTATTTCAGTCTTCAGCAACCGCGCCAGTGCAGAAATGTACTTACTGTTACTTGCTTCACTGTTAATTTTGCACATATAAAGGAATCTCCACAAAGAAAACTCATTTCTTAGATAATAGTACAAATTAGACGCCCAGCTGCAATCTCTAGACCCCTATTTAATTTTACTCCACTTGAAAATAAAATATTCTATAAATAAATTATAATAATCATCACCACACATCCAGGGTCATTGAGCTTTTAGCTGCTATGTCATGTTCGCTGTGCGGCTTGAATTTAAATCCCAGCGAGTTTCATTATTTCACTGATGTAACCTGTGACCTGACCCCGCTATATAATGTAAACAATAGGGGGAGAGCCAGGCAGCAATACCGACACACAAATCTATATTTCCATTGCTACACAACCGGAGCTTTAAAGTCACATTCAGAAAGTCTGAATTATAATAAATAATCTTTCATTTCTTGTTTATGCGGAAACACAATTATTTTTCTTGTTGCTTCATACAAATCTAAAATTGTGGCTGCAGGGGAATGAAATCCTATTGCAAAACTAACGTACCAGAGATGCAATAAAAGCATGTGTATCCTTTTTAATCTAAAATTATATTGCTTGAACAAGAGAGGGAAGTATAATTCAAATGTGTAATAAATACAATTATGCTATGGAAACATGATACCTTACTAGAGATTATAAATAGCTGTATAGATAGTGTACACTTTGAATTCAGACTAAGCCCTGAAAAAGATTACATTGATGATCAAATTGTATTTACACTGACATCTTGATAAGATTAGTGGAAAATACAGTGAAAACAGTGATGAAAGAAAGTTTGTGCATATATTATAATTAACTGTATTCTTGCATTTTGAACTTCATCTAAGTTCTGATATTAGACAAATAAGATAAGATTCAATTAAGATTAAAGTCAGATAGGAAACTCACATTAGTTTCCTCCACGGGATGTTCCTGGTTAAAATCTTCACTCATTTTTCTTCGCCTTAATTCTAGAAGATATGTTTTATCACAAAAACAACATGGCTCATCACCCAAAGAACACAATACCTACTAGAAAGCAAGGTGGGGGCAGCATCATGCTTTGGGTTACGCTACTTTAGCTGGGACAGGAACTCTAATCAGGATAGAGGGCATAATGAATAGCTCCAAAAATCAAGATATTTTGCCATAAAACCTGCTAGCCTCTGTCAGAAAACTAAACATGAATTTCACTTTCCAACATTATAATGACTAGTAGTTGAAGTAAAAATTTAGAAGTGGCTGTATGGAAATTTAAATGTCCTGGTATGGAAAATTTAAGTAAATGCAATTTAATTTTAATCAAAGCTTTTTACAATCAAATCAATAGGAGAAGTGGTAGTATGGCATACCAACATATACCAGCCCACTTTAACCACTGATAATGACCCAAAGGACATACCCAGGGCCTGTTTCAATAAGGCACGCAAGACAAAGTAATGTGCATTTATTAAAAACACATGTGAAACAAGTGTTAAATCAATTATAAGGTTGGAAGGTATTTGATATCTGAAGCTAATAATTAACAATATAATAAGTGTGCATAGTTATTAAATTAGATGAAATATATAATAAGGCATTTGTATTAAAAATCAATATAAATGTATATGTATCAAAGTGTATTAGAATTAAGGATGACACTGCATATGCTAGAAGCTGAAATTCACAGCTTAACCAGCAGCTTGTTATCAAGATTGCATATTCTAACTATTGTTCTGAGTTGTAATCCTAAAGCAACCAGAAGGACTGCGTTAAGTATCTGATCTGATATGGACAAGGGCTGACACAATGAAAATAGCTTATAGTACGCTAATACTCAAATGAAGCAAGACAAGTTATTCTTTGAATTTGAAATGGAATCAACCAATGAAGATCGAGCACCAGGGTGTAACTGATGCATCTGGACTATGAGAATAGAAGGATTCTCCTTTAAGAGATGACATCTTGTGTTTTCTTATTCTTATTTCTTGTTTTCTGGACATTCAGTTATTTCAACCTTATTACGGGTATATGCATGTCCATATACAACAAGGGGTAGCTGTGAAGATGCGTGTAGTGATAAATGCGTCTGTAGGTCTGCTCTTCTCTACTAGACAGGACACTGCAGGGTACGTACAATACATATGTGGAATATAAACTCACAATAGAAAGCACAGAAAAAATAACATATTCAATTAATGTCACCTGTTAATAATATAGTCATTAATGACAAAATATTTTCTTTAAATATGTTTTTTCTTATTTTATTTTTTTCCCAAGAAGAACATTAGGAGGTAATTTATGTCTACTGTACATTAAAAAATGTTTACAGTTGTTCCTGATTGCAAACACATGTTCTACCATACATACTCAGCCGTTATCACTAACATTTAGATTAGACCTGTAGGTGGAGCAAGACATATGGCTGAAAAACAAGTACCTTAGAGATGTCCAGAACTTGTATTGGATGCTGCTGTGTGTGCTCGAGCTTGACATGCCCTTACTGTACATTGACTATGGGCAATTGTCCCTTCCCCACTCTGTTTCCTCCCTGAAATCGTTGGTTGTTATAAGTGTCCTTTGCGGTCGAAGATGCATTGAAAGTTGCTGCATTCTGTGACGTATAATCCAGTTCTGGGCATGAGTAATTATGTGCATTATATGCAAAAAATCGCCAGTTACGCTCCTTAATGAATCCAGTCCCCAAGGAATGTCAACCAAGGAATGGCTTCACAAACGGAAGATCACAGTCTTGAAATGGCCCAGTCAGCGCACAAACCTCCATCTCATTTAAAACATTGAAAACATGTGACATGACATAAAAAGGAATGTGCACAGGAGATCCTCTCGATATTTGATGGACTTTGAACGTTTTCTGAAGGGAAGAATGAGGTAGAATTGCAAAAGCCCAGGTTTGTGAAGTCGAAAGAGACTTATTCAAAAAGACTTGCTGCAATAATAAAAGCAAAACGTGCATCCATAAAGTATTAGTTTAGGGGCATGCATACTTATGCAACCAGGGTATTGTAGTTTTTTTTAGTTTCACTTCCTTAACCTAAAAATTGTCTATTTATGTTACCTTGAATTTTGTTGGTTGCAAGATCACTTTAAAGGTAGCAAAAAAGTCAAATATTATTTATTCTATATATGACAAACACCTGCAATTTCAATAAGGGTGTGTTCACTTTTATATATCTACAACAAATTATAGGACAGCTATTGCCATCTACAGCCAGATATTATCCATTTAAAAGCTTTACTGTAATATGTCATTTTTTCTACAGTCTGGGGCATATTCAATTAGCCGCGTTGTTCGGATGAACATTGCGGCTGTACATTTTCTATGGCAATGCAGTACCGCAACATTTCGGATTTTCCCTTTGCAACCCTATGGGGGGCGAATAGAAATCCGTGATGTTGAGGTAACGCAGAGTCCCTTCGCGCCCATTCCAGAGGCACTCCGCGCATAATTGAATATGTCTCTGATAGTTACATGGATGCATGCGTATTGTGACCAACAATGTTCACATAGGTTGAATGAAGATGAAGAATCAATTCTAAAAAATGTAACTTGTGTTCTCATCCTACGTATTTTCACACTGCATTTAATGTTAAATGTATGTATGTGAGTAAAAAAAATGGTGTACACAATATTGTGTCAATTCTGTATGTATTTAGATATCAGTGTCCTTTTATTTTAACATGTACAGTATGTATGTACATAAGTCATCTCAATGATCAATTTATTTATTTACTCTATTTCAGTTTATATATTACCGGACTGTAAATTAATGTTACTGGGGCTTCCATTAGCTGCTCATATTTATTTCAGGGCAGTCACTAATTTCATTTCATGTAATTTTAGATATGCAAATAGGTTATTCCATAGTACTATTTTGTATGTGTCAGCTGTTTTTCCCAGTCATTAATCAACTATACAGAAAAAGTACTGTACTGTAATATCAGTTGGCTCAATTGTTTGTGTCGCATAATTCCATAATTACTTCTTTGTGGATTAAATAATATTTACTAGGAAGATTGAAGGGTGTAATGTGCAATGAGTCCTGGTTGTTTATTTACCTTTTACACGCAGAACAGTAGTTGAAGAAAGGAAATACTGTAAATAGATTCAGTGTAGTATAATGTGTGCTACTCTATGTATGTCTGTTAAATTATTTGAAATATCATTATTAGCTAATGAGAGTCAATATTGTCATTTTCATCCTCTTTTTCTTTAGCCATAATCTGGAACACTGCTTTCAAGTAGTGTACCACAATTAAAATAGACTTTCTACTGTAGAGAAGTGACAATATTAATAAAAATCACCATAGATGGCAATTGAAAACAATTGATTATAGGTTTAGTTAAATGAGAATTTATTTGTAATACAATATCGTGTGCACTATGTTATTATTATTATCCTTTATTTGTTAGGCGCCACAAGAGTTCCGCAGCGCCGTACACAGTACAAACAGTAGACTATACAGGGTGAGACATAACTGATGTTAAATTATTTGTAATGCTATTGTTCTTTAGCTAAAGAAAGTAAATGTTGCCAAACCACAAATATTTGTATTTTTTGTACTTTTTAGTGCAGTAGTGTAATTTGTTTACGCATTGCTCAGCATATCTGAAAAAAAACTGAACATTAATTGCGAGTTATGTAACATATCTTAGCAGCTCTTACCTGGTACATGTGTCGTATTCTCACTCTTTATGGCAATTACCTGCATCTTTCCCTTTGGATTCCACTAGTGACAATGTTGGCACTTCACAACTTAACAATTAATCGATCACACATCTGTAGAAGAACTGAAATATATTGAGCAAAACCCATATGGTACATGTACAACAGATATAGTAAGAGGCTTTCATTAATGCAAGTGAAACACAGTTGTCACATTCCTGTAGCTACACCATTTTGCTCAATTGCAATCAGCAAAACTCTACGTAGGTTATGTATTAAATTATTTTTTAGTGAGGTGATTGTACCAAATCGTTTTAATCATTGACAGCAGCTCACCTTCATTTTTAGGCTTTTGAAATCATCTTCTCAATATGTTTTTTCATTAAAAGTCAGACTGGTCAGCATATGGAACCTCTATTGGGAGGCACAAAAAAGCCTCCATCAAAGAGAATACTAATCTTGCATTGAAAATTGTTGGGTGTCAGGGTACATATTGAAAAACACTCCTTCAAAGATCTCCCCCCAAAAATCTTTATTTGTAATCCAAGGGAAATATACAAGCCTGGTAATTCATTGGAAATAAAAAAAAAACAAAAAAACATTTAACTCTGGAAACTGCTAGAACCCCGCAGTAGAATGACAGAAAAATCATTTGACTAGTGCCGTCATTAGTCACTCAGCCAATCACAAGTAGTTTAACATGTTATCAGACATGTTATTGGCTGGTGGTTAGTGAAACCCCCAGGATCACCTGATTTTATCCCAGAGAGGCTAATTGAATCTCTATTGATGTGGGGAAAAATAATTAAGAATGCTGTGCAGCTTCATATATTTCAATGACATATTTATTTCAATGGTGTTTTCATCACATGTGCAGATCAATTGCTTCAATGTGACATCTGGGGATAAATGTATCAAGCTGAGATTTTTCCGGCGGGTTTTAAAAACCAATCAGATTCTAGCTATCATTTATTTTGTACATTCTATAAAATGATAGCTAGAATCTGATTGGTTGCTATAGGCAACATCTCCACTTTTCAAACCCGCCGGAAAACTCTCAGCTTGATACATTTACCCCCTGGTGATAGAAAAAGTATACTGCTTGCAAAAAAAGTAATTGAAACAAAATGCTTTGGGAAACACACTCAACGCAAAGCAATATGTTTTTAAAAAAATGTCAAATCAGGCTACATGGCTGGCAATGTAACGCATCAGGTGCTCAATTTTACAATACTCGCTATGATTATAGAGGCCAAAATGGTGGTGTCTGCAGTGATACAAAAGTCTGTACTTGTTGATAGGAGGAGTTAGGTGGATTGAGATCTGAATATAGATTACACAAATGAGCATTTTTCTGTCCACAAATGGACCTACATTTTCCATATGCTAAGAGGAAATATATATAACAGGCTAGTTCTATACTTTTTAATGGGATCATTTGGCACCTTTGACTTGCACTTCGTTCTAGGCAAATCTTTAATTTTAGAGATAAATGAGGTTAGAGCAGAAGTTTATGAAAAAATAGTTAAAAAAATTAATTAATGAAGGGGGTGGTTTTAAAGTAGAAGTAGATTAGACTCTGTAGTGATACTTTTACAGCTTGCACCATGCATGTTTTGCAGGGTATCAACAAATCCGCAATAGTAGGTGCCTTTTACCAGGTGTTTCTAAAGAGCGGACAGTAGGCATGTGGTCTTGAAATGTGCTTGGTGGATATGTAGATGCACTTTGCCAAATAAAAAAACAGTGTAGATATACATCTTCCGAACTGCAATAATCACAGATTAAGGATGGACCAGGACCATAATCAACGTGGGTGACAAACTAAATAATTTAAAACTGTCCCACAAAATTTACTCCTCATTCCTTTATTTCTTTGACCATATGATTTTTAAATTTCATTAGCAGAATTTGGTCTAATGTGTTTATAGACCTACCATAACCACACCACCCAGCAGTACAGAATGATCATTGTCATCCTAGCTCTTTTTATAGACTATAAGTTGTTCATAAAGCAACTTTTCAAATACAGTTTGGAATGGTGCATTTTTTATGTGGAACTAAAAGCAGTGATCGAAATGGAAATTTAGTGGCAGTATGAAAAATGTAATGGGAATGTAAGTGAATTCTAATTCAATAGTTTTACAATGGGGCAGTAGGAGAAGTGTTGGTATGGCATACCCCAGTTAACACCCCCACTTCGACCACTGGCTAAAAGATTGTACTATTAGAACTTTGCACCTCTGAGAAATGAACTGTTCCTCTGCAAAACTTGATGGTCCTGATTCACTGAGGCATGCAAAACTAATGTCTTGTGTGTTTTTTTAGAATAAATCAGGCATACATCTGTTGATGAATATGGGTCTAGGTCTGCTTTGCTCTAGCAGACAATACACTGCAGAATATGTCCAATGCATATGTGGAATATAAAGTTCCAAAAGAATGCACAGAAAAAACTATTCAATTAATGTCAACTGTTAGTAATATTTTTTTTCTTTTCCCCTATAAAATACATTTATTAGGTTGTTATTAATGTCTACTGTACATAACTTGTATTTTTACAGTTGCTCCTGATCGCAAACACATGTTGTAGCATGCATACACAGCCGTCATCACTAGTAATCGGCACTTACACCAGACTTCCATCTGGTGCAAGGAATACGACAGAAAAACATGCACCTGTACTGTGCGCTCAATCCTTAGGCCAGTTATGTGCAAAATTTCACCACATTTTGGCTGATCTCTGGAACATATAACTGCTCTGACCAAACAAGTTTGACACATACTCCCACAAAAATATAAAAATGGTATTTGAATTTTCTAAATTTGTCACACTATTACTAAATGGATCGATGAAAGTCCTTAGTGACGGTTTTACAACCCTTTTCAACATGACTACAAACATATTTTTCTGAGCTCCTCAGAAAACTCTTGATTGGGGCTTGATTAGTCAAATAATTCAAGTTACAGCCTAAAGAGAGATGATTAACCCAGAGGATCACATATTTTTCCAACAATGACAGTGAATGTTGCATCAATGTGTTAATGTGTTGCATCAATGTGTTTAAAAAAACACTTGAAAAGGGGCAATTCTTGCCTCAGAAATGAGCGAATCGATTTGGACAATTCTAAAATTCAATCAAAGATTTTGTGCCAGTCCAGGCTTTCTAACACTGGGTCTGGTTGAAGGGGACATTCTGCCCATTTTTAAAACTATTTATTTTTTTAAAAAAAACATATTTTTTTTTTACCATTGTTTAATCCAAGCAAAATTTGCAAAGTATGAGCCAAAATTTTTCTAAATTGCAGAAAACAGAATTTATCTTGTTTCGTACAACCCCAGATCACAGTCTAGAATAAGTATTTACATGAAGATAAGTTGACGATCAGATTATAATTTAGACTAAATTAAAAGATTAATACACTTTCTCTCATCATATTAGTTGTGAATAAGTTTTAAAAAGAGTGTTTAGTAAACTATAGAGGAATTCATTTTTCTACACAGAGAACCTTATTTTCTCCATAATTCTATTTGTAGGATTCACCGTGCAACTTTTAATCAGCACTCTAAGGGGGGTATTCAATTGTTAGCGTTAACGGAAAAAAACGAGCGCTCAAAAAATCTTAGCGTTAATACGGTAATTACTCGCGAAATTTGGGAGCAGCGAGCTGAAATTCCGCAAGTAAACTACCATATTAACGATTTTCGCGCGCAATATTACCGTTTAAACGGTAATATTTTTTGAGCGCTCGTTTTTCCCCGTTAACGCTGACAATTGAAAGTGCCTTTGTTTTATTCATCAGCAACAAATTTACACATGGGGGAATTCAATTCCTCTCGAAGTAGCGCTGCGATAACTCTATTACCGTTATTATGGTAAAGTTAACCCGGCTTTCTGCCAGGTTTTGCTTTGAGCAAAATCTGGCGTTGAAACTATCGTAATAGCGGTATTTAAGGACACTATTACCGTAATAACTGTAATAGTGCGCAGGCCGCGTTACTTTTTACAGTAACACGGCCAATTGAATTCCCCCCATAAAGTAAGAATTGCTTTTCTTAACAGGATTACATTGTAAAGGAAATGGAAGCGTATGTGATTCAGCCAACTATATGAAAACTTTTTTCATTTTTTTTTAAATAATTGCTTCAACACAGACAATAATGTGTCTATTATTACTGCAGTTTATGTATACTGTATAATGCCAAGATTTCATGGTGCTATACATAAAAAGGGGACGAGGTACACAAACAGACAAACACACAAGAAGTAAAATACAGTAGACTGTATAGTAGATATAAGGTGGAGATTCAAAGTATATAGTTGAAGAAGAATTCTATCCTCAGAGTTTGAGCCCCCTGTATTTATGTGGGCGACATAGGTGCATACTCTCAGACACTTAATTCTGGTTATCTTCGTCTTGCCAGCAAGGCTTAGCTCAGTCTTCTTCTTCCCAGGGTTTGGTGGGTAGTAAACCAGAAGGTTATCTACAGGATCCTTTGCACATGCAGGTTTAGACATAAAGGAAAGGTTTGTACGAAGCTAGCACATGCATTGTAGCGCAATACAAATACAGTCGCCATTGTGTGCCAGACCATCTCACAGACAGCTTAATAACAATAGCATTACATAATACAGTTGTGCACAGAGCTGACACTCTCACTGATAGGGATAGTAACTCTGTCTCATTCTGTCACTATCATCTGTACTATCAGAGTCTTTCTCATTGCCCAGATCTAAACTATCTACGGGGTATTTACTCTGCACTTTGTTCCTCATGATATATCCTTGTGGGCGGTCCCTCACGCTACTCTTGGCATTGCTTTTAGAGGAGACAACCATACTCCTGCACTCTTGACTCACCGATAGGTCCGGCTGCGAGGAGGCGGCTTGGCTGTGCTTCCGATCTCTCCCATCTACTCTCAGCAGTTTCACTGGCATTTTTCTGTCTGTCACCCTCTGAGTCCAAGAGCCTCCCTTTTGGAAATCAAACTCTCTCTCACATTTGTCACTTCATGTGTAAAATAATATTTAAATAAGGTAAGTATGGGGTCTAAAAAAAAAAATCCCATAACACAGATTAGCTTTATGTATGCACCATGGATCTGCAGATTGTATTCCCTGTGCAACGAAATGGCAGAAAAGTATTGTTGAAACATCTTATGCTCTTCATAGTTCTAGCTGTTCTATATTGGGAATATGTCACATGTGCAGTACATCTGCTTAGGGTCACAACATACACAGTAGTGCTGCGTTATTTACTAATTAAAGTTAAGCAATATACTCAGTTAACTGTAATATGCCATTATTCCTTAACTTGCGTCATACTGCTTCAGGACATTTCTCATATTAAGTCCAACTGCAGTCATTTATCATTGCCAGTGAATAGATCTTTTACTGAGGTAATTTAATGTAATCCATTACACAATTCTTTACTGTACCGCAGTTAAGGCTGTTGTATGTATGATTACGGAAAATAACACCAACTCCTGCCATGACAGAACAAGAAGTATGAGTGAAGAAGCCATTATGACAGGCAATCATTTCTCTTACATAAGGCAAAGTGGACGTTAATCAGCAATTTTCCGCACCTTGCATATCTCCCCCCCACGCGCTTTTTGTATCGTGCACCTCTTATATTGGTGCAGAGTCAGACGCTCTGCAATTTGTCAGTGAATAACATAACCCGAAGCACATTCTCCAGTATCATGCCAGTGAGGGCAGGTATATAAGGCAAGGTAAAGCCTTCTACGTCACTATGAGGAGTGCTGGCAAAATGCATTGGTCAAGTGGGGAAGGGGTGAGGTATCTAGAACAGCTGGTTAAAGTTGTTTGAAATTGTTGAAGTTTTTTTCTTTTTTTTTTTCTTTAACATAAAATTATTCTGAGGCATAGAGGTGATGAAACAGGTAACACGTGTTTCAGGAAAAATCATGTTGATAACAGGAAATATTTATACCATTGTTAGAATATGTTTGATAATTACTGGTTAAGTGAATTATATAACCTCGAAAATGACCTGTTGTGTGCACTGGAGAAGATGGTTTGTAAGGCGTTATTCTGCAGTACAAAGTACAACATAAAGGCAAGTAAATTATGGACGTAGCTAAGCCTGGTAAAATGTCGACAAACAGAAAATATTACTTAATATGCTCTAGAAGGCCAAAGTGTGGTAGGAGAAATTCTAATGACGCTGTTCCTCACATTTTGTAACGCAGGAAACAACTTGACAAGCTACTTCTATTGGACTGGAGTGTTGGTGGACTTGTCCTGGGTCTCGGTAAAAAAATAAATCATGTAATAAATAGAAAAGCATAACAAGGCAGATACCCAGGGTAAAGTTTAATTTGCTCTCATACAATTAAAGCAACAAATAAGGTGGTCATGTTTGGTGGTGGGCTATCATGTGCTTAGATAACCAGGAAGAGCTTTGTTTCTAGAATGATTGTTCTTCTGGTGCTGGCTGGTGTTTCCAACAGTTGGGGCACATACTGGATGAGGAAGTCACAGAACTGTCCTTTGATCTGCTAGTGTACAATGCACTTTTTGAAAAGACTCCCCACCTCACTCTTCAGAATCTGGTCCACATACTGTACAGTAGAGACATATTAGGTCATGCTCATGACCTACAAGACTCCTCTCCTTACCCGACAGGTTAAACCATCTTATTGATAGGCCACACACCTTCTGCCCCAAGGTTAGAAAAAAAATGCAGCAGTTGAGATGCAAATGTATTACCTGAGCATTTTTATGCTTAAATAGCAAATAATCCTAATAACAAGTTCAAAAAAAGGAATAGAGGTTCTTGTACCAGTCAATGCATTATAAAAAATTCAAACAAAATTCAGTCAGCTCCTCCCATCCATCAAAAGATGCAACATTGTGCACCCATAGTTGCTATCATCGTGGCTCTCAAATCCATGTGATTCCCTTTAATAATGGATGCATTTGCACCAATGTAGGCACAAATGGCCTATACATTGCACATTTATTGCACTTCTAGAACTTACCTTTATTGTCTTACCTCTATGGTTTACTTTTTTTTTATTTTTCAAAAAGCATTTGCTGTACTTTACAAAGTACAGGCCTCTTAAATTCCCTCTAAGGCACAACTGCAACCAAAATTAAACTGGTTTATTAAAAAAATAAACCTGAATCCTGCTGTCTCTATGACTACCACATCGGGTAAGACAGATGCTGGAGGCCACGCCATAGCTACTCCACTTTGACATGGACAGCAGAAAAAAATAAAAGTAAAACAATGTAATTACAGAAATTACCATCAGCTCGTACAACACACATGAAAGATTGTCCCATAAATGTGTTTTATATAACTGCTGTGTGTTTTTACTATATATTAACAGAGCAGAGCGTGCAAACTGCTGTCTGCTAGTTTTTCTACATTTGCAGTGTATAATACATAAAGCCCAAGTGGCATTAATTTATATAAAAGTGACTATAAGTAATATGTGTAGATAAGTTGAACACTGAGAATGCTTTGTAAGAAAAAAATGTGTATTATAGAGAAAAACCTCCCTCCTATTGTAGATTACAAGGATTGGACTTCACGCAGGTCTGTGACTAATAGCCTTCTACCTCCACCTTATAACTCAGTAGTCTTTAATAAAAAATAAAACAAAGTAAAAAAAAAAGTAGTCAGATTTGCAGGAATGAATCACAGAGGTAAAAATATCTATTCTGTGTCACCCTTTTTTCATCCACTTCTTTGTTAACTGGGATGGAGTATTTTTTCTCTTAACCTTCAGCACAAACAGTATAAAATGCACAATTTATAGTTAATGACATAGTTATCTCATAAACCCATTTTCCATGCTGCATTCTAAAATTAGAATAGATTCAAGAGATTTAAGATAAGCATGTAGGGCCTGATTCATTAAGGATCTTAACTTAAGAAACTTCTTATTTAAGTCTCCTGGACAAAACCATGTTACAATGCAAGGGGTGCAAATTAGTTTTCTGTTTTGCACATAAGTTAAATACTGACTGTTTTTTCATGTAGCACACAAATATCAACTTTAAATTTCAGTGTACAAATAAGCTATCAAGTATTTGTGTGCTACATGAAAAAACAGTCAGTATTTAACTTATGTGCAAAACAGAATATTAATTACCCCTTCTATTGTAACATGGTTTTGTCCAGGAGACTTAAATAAGAAGTTTCTTAAGTTAAGATCCTTAATGAATCAGGCCCGTAGTCCTTTTGGAATAGCTCTTTTTACATATGTAGCATATAAAACAATGTATATGAATTCACCTGTCTGTACAGAGGATTTTCTTTACAGGGAGGCTTAAAAACCCAAAAAATGATGGTTGAGACTAGTGTAATACCTCTCCTTTCTCTCTTTCTCCCCATTCTACATACAACTTAAAGAAACTCCCTTGCCATCAACAGCACAGTATCATACCAACATTTTTAGAGAAGTGGGAGCATAAGAACTATACAAAGCCATAGACAACTATAGGGATATGAGTTTATTCAGGGACCACATATACCATTTTCTAATTGTTTACAAATACATTTGGTCATAAAACAAAGGGGATATACACCTTCATACAACTTCTGATTGCTCCATTTCGCCAATACCTAATGTACTAGTGTTATGTATAGAGCTGGTCAGTGCTGGTTATCCTGCAGCTAGTAATTTCTTTAAATGGTGATTTCTCCTGCACATGCCCCTAATCAGTGGTTTGAAAGACAAGGTGGACCCTGTCTCTGTTAATGCCTGATAGATCCACCACCAATTTTTCCACCACTTCCAGTTTGATCCAAATAACAGGGGTTGTGCGCTGTGGAGCATGCAGGAAAGTCTAGTTTATTCATCAGACTGAGCTTACAGTGCTTGGTGACACCAAGGACCTATTTTACATATCTACAAGAGTCAGGGATTCAATGTAGACATCATAAGTGATCAGGAAAACCCAGGTAGGTAGTAAGAGCTGAAAAGTTTTTTAAATCATGTTTATGAACAATAAGATTTGGAATGGTGAAGGTCTTCTGAAGGTGTTTAACCCTTTTAATAGGCAAACGCATTATTATTTAATGCAAATTAGCTGTAGCCAAAATAGATCAGAAAAATAATTCCATATATAAATATCATACTCAGGTGGGCAATACTGGAAAAAGAAAAAAGTGCAACCATGTTACCCCAGTCCCAAAACACGTTTTGCCTCTTGCGTCTTTATTCAATTACCTTTTACATTTATTAAGTTGTGTTTAACAAATCTACCTGTTTCCTGGCCACACTTGCATACAGGTGCGGGCTGGAAAAGGGAAGCCCGGGGGGCACACAGGCGGCCGCATCACATGACACGGGATGCGGCCGCGTCTTTGATGAAGCGGCCGCATCACCTGTCAAGTGATGCGGCCGCCTGTGCGCTGACGCGGCCGCATCTCATGTGATCAGATGCGGCCGCCGGTGAAAATGCCATATATTGCATCCGGAGGGCGGCCGGCCAGCTTACCCCCCGGCCCTAATAGCGGTCTGACTGAGCGGGCCAGCCCGCCCCTGCTTGCGTAGATTGTCTCATTCAGTCTGACCAACCACATAATATTATAGGTATACAAAAAGTCCCTCTCCTTGTGGGAAAATTTCAGCCATTCATCATGTTGAATGGTTCATTCAAAACACGTTCCTTAATTAATTTATAAAGTAAAATCTGTAATCAGATTTAAAAATCTAAGTGGGGATTTGTGACAATTGTTACGCCTAAATGAAAACTCCGACCAGGGGGTAAATGTATCAAGCTGAGAGTTTTCCGGCGGGTTTGAGAAACCAATCAGATTCTAACTATCATTTATTTAGTACATTCTACAAAATGATAGCTAGAATCTGATTGGTTGCTATAGGCAATATCTCCACTTTTCAAACCCGCCAGAAAACTCTCAGCTTGATACATTTACCCCCAGATTGCTTAACACATGTATGGTTGAATTTGTGTAATATCTGATTTTTTTAAGATTTGCACATTCATTCGGAAATGGAAAACTCTGTAAGTGTGTTTTGTATAATTTCTCTCCCATTCCCGTTTACAGGACTTTTTTTGAACTGCATCCACTCTATGGAATTCCCTCCCTCGCACAACAAGACTTTCCTCTGGTCTAGAAATGTTCTTTGAAAACTCACATCTTCAGGCAAGCTTATAATAATCCTCTGCAACCGTCTTAACCTATTTCCACCCTTTACAAAATTCACCCAAGAAAACAACTCTCTGACCCCCTCATCGACATTGTTGTGTGACTGGATCATATAGCATACAGATCAATTTTGACCTTTGCGTTCTGGCTGGACCAAAATGCAATATGCAGACTTAACCTCATGTATCCCATTGTCCCATAGATTGTAAGCCCTCTTACCTCTTTGTCTGTATTACCCAGTATTGTGAATCACTGTGTTTGTCCTCAATTGTAAAGCGCTACGGAATTTGCTGGCACTATATAAATAAATGATGATGATGATTTATGTGTCCCTTAGAAGTATGTGTCCCTGGAAGTAGTCAAATTTAAAATGACTAATAAATTCCGTAGCACTTTACAATTGAGAACAAACACAGTAATAAAACAATACTAGTCAATACAGACAGACAGAGAGGTAAGAAGGGTCTGCAAACAAACTTACAAACTATGGATCTTTTATGCTCCTTTCTATGGAAACAAGAGCACATGTACTTTTGGATAAATATATCTGGTGAATCGGAAAAAATGGTTATTCCAGAAGTGCTGAATTGAAGTGCTAAACCCTTAGTGTAATGCCTTACATTATCATTATTTTTCATTACACAAAAATTAATTTAAAGGATTGTTTCAATCATAATTTTCCTATAGAACATTGCTGATATTAGTTTGGTTGTGATGCTCAAGGTTGTCAGGTCAATTACACTCGTTACTCACAGATGTGTGTAGTTAGCACATCTCTACAATTAATTAGTATATTTAAATCCCATCTGGAGCTCATTACCTTGGTTGGGATGTGCACTACGGAACTTGCGACTGTTTTATGAGTTGGAAAAAATATTTTGTGAATTGGTAATTAGATATGGTTATATGTTATAGTTTGAAATGTGATTTCACACAAAGTATAATATGCGATTTTGTGAACTTTAAAGTTCGAAGCACAAATGCACTAATTGAAAAAGCTTAACCCTAATGGTCTGATTTGTTGACAAACTAATACTTATATTTGGGTATATATATATATATATACAGGGTGTTGGGGAAATCACTAAATCACTGTGCACTTATCATGAAGCAGTGAAAACAGTGGAAAATTGAAGCAGTGGAGAATTTGTCCATGGCGACCAATCAGTATTGAGGTAACATTTCTAATTTGCATATTATAAAATTATATGGAGCAGCTGATTGGTTGCCACGGGCAACGTCTCCACTGCTTCACTTCTCCACTGTTTTCACTGCTTTATGAAAAGACCCCATATTTTGTTTCAGATTTTGATCCCAATATGGTTTTAACAACTTAAGAACGTGTATGGCTAATAGAACACGTATTCCGAATAGGGGATAGATACACAGATGTGGTGCGACAGCGATTTGCTAAAAAATTCCCAGACACACCTGCTTCACATCGCAATGCAGTTCGTAACATTATCGATAAGTTTCACGAAACAGGATCTGTGGTTGATGCCAAATGCTGTGGACGGCCAGCAAAGCTATCGGAGGAGAAACTGTTGGATATTTCTGACAGTATGCTGCAGAGTCCATCAAAATCATTTAGTTAGTTCAGCAGCATGATACTGGTCTTGGAACTGCTCATAAGGCCGTGAGAAAGAAGTTATGGCTCTTGCCATACAAAATAGCGAGCAACTGATAGAGGTGTTTAGAAACAAAATGAAAATGATCCAAGCCTGTCTTGATGCTAACGGTGATCATTTCCAACATTGCTTATAATTATCATTCGTGTTTACCTCATGTATTATACAGTGTATATTGAAACATGTGTGTTAATAAATATACATAAGTGCACAGTGACTTTCCGAGCACCCTGTAAATAAATATATATATATATATATATATATATATATATATATATATATATATATATTTGGATGAAAATATTTGTGCTATCTGGTTTGTGAAGTAGCCACTGGTTTGAAGTAGAAATGCTCAAGGTCGGTTTTACGCAAATTGAACCCCCCAAACACCCCCAAACATTGCCACTCCGCGTATCGACTCCAGACGACTTGGTACTTTCCAGCTTCCTCAGATCTGCATCGAGGCAAAATGTCATTGTTGCGTCATCGGATCTCGCAGGTTTTGGATTCCATAAGTACCTCCATAAGTATATCCAGCGCCATTGCCCACACACAAACAAGGGTAGCAGTGTTCTTGTCACTCCCCATTCTCCAGTGACATTGCTCAGTGCCATTGCTCACACAGAAACAGGGGTAGCAGTGTTCTTGTCACTCTCCATTCTCCAGTGACATTGCTCAGTGCAATTGCCCACACACAAACAAGGGTAGCAGTGTTCTTGTCACTCTCCATTCTCCAGTGACATTGCTCAGTGCAATTGTCCACACACAAACAAGGGAAGCAGTGTTCTTGTCACTCTCCATTCTCCAGTGACATTGCTCAGTGCCATTGCTCACACAGAAACAGGGGCAGCAGTGTTCTTGTCACTCTCCATTCTCCAGTGACATTTCTCAGTGCCATTGCTCACACAGAAACAGGGGTAGCAGTGTTCTTGTCACTCTCCATTCTCCAGTGACATTGCTCAGTGCAATTGCCCACACACAAACAAGGGTAGCAGTGTTCTTGTCACTCTCCATTCTCCAGTGACATTGCTCAGTGCAATTGTCCACACACAAACAAGGGAAGCAGTGTTCTTGTCACTCTCCATTCTCCAGTGACATTGCTCAGCGCCATTGCTCACACAGAAACAGGGGTAGCAGTGTTCTTGTCACTCTCCATTCTCCAGTGACATTGCTCAGTGCCATTGCTCACACAGAAACAGGGGTAGCAGTGTTCTTGTCACTCTCCATTCTCCAGTGATATTGCTCAGTGCAATTGCCCACACACAAACAAGGGTAGCAGTGTTCTTGTCGCTCTCCATTCTCCAGTGACATTGCTCAGTGCCATTGCTCACACAGAAACAGGGGTAGCAGTGTTCTTGTCACTCTCCATTCTCCAGTGACATTGCTAAGTGCCATTGCTCACACAAGAAACAGGGGTAGCAGTGTTCTTGTCACTTGATAAAAAAAATGTCTGGAAATTAATGTTATTGAGGTTAATAATATTGTAGGGAAATAAAAAAAAGAGCCAAATTATGTGATTTTAGCATTTTTTAGCACTTCTTTTTTTTTAAACTCCAAAACCAAAACCAATCACGAAGTTAATACCAATCCAAAACCAAAACACGGGGGTCAGTGAAAATCCCTAGTTTGAAGGGATATGTGAGAATATGCAGATGAACACGGATCTTTAATGTTGACAATAACCATCATCTGCATTCTTTTTTAATTTTAGTTTTTAAAATGTTATAGTGTGTTTTTATCTCCTTTTGCAAACTATTTTTATTATTTTATTATCAGAGGTAAAAGACACATTGCAGTCACTATTATTGACATACACTGGCCACATATCCATATAAGTATTTTATAACTAACAGAGATCAGGGGTTTTTTAAATGAATAGCCATCATATATTGGCATCTGCATTGTTAGTAACCACCAGAGATTTAGGTTTTAATTTTATATTTTCTCCAGATATGTGCTTTGAAGAGTGATCCCTAGAATGCATTTGCATTTTACAGTGATCTCCAGAAAAAAGTCTGCACTAGAATGTACCCTGTAATGTACAGAGGGCACTAGAATGCTTTCAGTTTTGTATCAAGTATACTAGAATGCTGTCTGTATCAGTCACTAGAATGTGCTATGTGTTTTATATAAGTCACTAGAGTGGTCTCGTTATGTAAAAAAGGTCTGCATGCCTTAATCTGGAGTTCACTATAAAATGCAAACACAATTCGTGAGATCACTTTATAGCACAAAATATTATTATTATTTTCAATTTCCTAGACCCAAAGTGACAAATAGCAGTCCTGCCTATTTGTTTTTTTTTGTCCTATTGTTACGTTGCTTAGATAACTCTCTTAACAAGTATAATTTGAGTTTTTGTGGGTTTAGTTGATACTTAATGATATACATCCTTGGGCAAAATGAAAAGTCGCTGCACGTGTGGGCTGTCTTGTGGGCTGAAAAAAAACCTCAGTGTATCCGATGCAATTATTTAAGAGCCAATAAGGGGCCATTGATCTGAACTGAAAATATTGTTACTGGCAGGCGCTGTCTCCACACTGGTACTAGGTGCAGGAGACAGTCACCTGTACCTTGCTGACAGCACTGTCCCATTGAATAGCAACGGAATGCTTCCTTGTTCTCTCTGTACACTGTGCATGCACATGCTCTGTGGACCCCACATCCCAGGTTCCCTACTCACCTGTTGGCGGTCAGCGTATCTGACCGCCGAATCCCTCTCACCCAATCTCCAATCTGGGTGCATCTTGTTACATAAATAGGAGCATCTGGCACCACGAGGGTGCCAGAGTATTGGTTCCCTAATCTGTTCCAGAATTTACCTGTGATTCCTGATTCCTGTATTCTTCGGTTCTATCTCGGCTCGTTTCCTCTACTATTGTCCTGGTTTACTATTTGGTGCCTTATTGCATGGTTTGTTTTTGACTCCTGGCTTGTTCTGACTATTCTCTGGATCCCCCCTGTGTATTGTCCTGCTCGGCTGCTTCTGACTCGGATTGTTTGACTACGCCTGTCTGCTACTGTCGCTATGCTGGTGACTGCCTTAGAGAACCACGACCTGCATACCCCTTGCAGCAAAGCCCAAACTCCCTTGCGGGGGTCCAGGGGATACGTTAGACTCCATGCCTCCGTGTTCAGTTGCGCTAATACGGCTAGTAGCCACCTCTGCTAATTCCGTGACACCTACCCAGAAGATGGTTAACTTCAGTCAACCATATCAAGACCCTATAGCAGACTATAGCTTGGATTTTGAATATTATATTGTTGGCAAGAAAAGGACAAGATTCAAAGACACTGGTGATAAACTGATGGTCCATGGCTCACACATGGTCCTTCTGTGCTCACCCACTGACTTGTCCATTAAAGCGGCTAGGGAGTTTAAGCAGAAATGTGAATTTCTAATAAAAAAAAATACTTATAATTTTCCTCCCTCCATAATTAGCACAGATAATAATGTCATACCACATAGGTTGATTATTATAGACTGACATCTTCTAATTAGATACTGGTGCTGCTACCCTCATGTTACAAATGATGTGAGACTGTGAGTTCCATTGGGATTGTGCTGTTGCAAGCAAGGCAATCAGACTGATGGGTAATGAGGTGCAGAAGAATGGGATAAGTACTAATCGCTATATTACTGTTGGTTTATTACTGGTCATTGATGGCATTTTATTTAACGTCACACCTTCTTGTGGCATATTAATATATTTTTTTGTTATGTCTTGCATGTTACTGGACACTGCTACTACTGGTAGACTTTTGCGCGGAAAGGCATATAAAGTGCAATTACGATAATGGGCTTTGTCATGGGCATTACTAATACTACATGCACAGAGTTGGGCATTACTACTACTGGCAGCATTTTAAATGGAAACAAATCTGTAAATGTTTATTTGCTTAATTGTGACTAGCAGAGAGTACAACACATACATAGTTTTATATTATATTTTTGTAAAGAATATGAGCAGACACAGTTTTATCTTCCCCCCTTTTAATCTGATTTATTTCAATTTTTTTTACTTTTGTAGACCAGGGCATGTACCTAATAAAGTTATACCGCTGCACTAAAGTTTATTTGAGTTACAGTTATTTCTACCACATTGTTTGGTACTACTGCTAGCATCTAACTGGGCATTGCAACATCAAGTGGCTTATAAATGGGCATTAATGTTACTGCTGGCATATTACTGGGTATTGTCCATATTACTAGCAATGACCGCTAGTCAGGGGAGGGCTGGAAAATTTTAGTCCGGGTGGGCAAGACTCGATTCAGCAGCCTATTAGGAACATTTTAAAGAAAAAAAAAATGCAGGTGGGCCAGTGACCCAGCCCAAGGTAGTCCACTATGAGACTGGCCCGGGGTGATTCTTAGTGCAATACAAGCAAATAAGTTCCATTGCTGCTCAGTGGAGATCCTAAATTATAAAATATTAATAAAATATAGAATGTTTTTCTTTATTTACTTTTTGAAGCAAAACTTTTAAAAAGTTGTATGTTCCCCTTTTTGGTTGTTGGGGACCCTGTGTGAGGCCCACCACTGTTCTAGTGCAAGTAATAACTAATAAGAATATTATTACTATTAATTTGGATTATCACCAGAAATACTTACCCGTTGGGATGTCTCACTGGTTGTTCCTAGAGTGTCCTCAAATGTCAGTATTCCTCCTATTAGTTTAGATTTCCACAAGTCAGTTTCTCATTAGATTTAATTTTTTTCATTCCATTTCCAAAACAACAAATGTTACTAGTAATCAGAGCGGCAGCTTGCATGCAGTGTGGTCAGGTCAAGCATCCCATTACGGATGTGCACAGGTTGTTTTTCCTCTGTAGTGTTTCCCAATTTCTCTGTTTGGAGATAAATCAAGCAGCTCCAATATGTTGCGTGTTCAGGAGACAACATCTGGAGCACTCAGGTGGTTCATCTGCTTCATATTTATGCTAAATTCTTTCGCTTATCAGACTTGTCATCGGAAATAGTTCCTTGTAGAGTAAACACATGGTAATCAGTACGAGCTAGGTGAAACCTTATGCTCAGCTTCTGGTGGCTTAAATAGATCCCCATACAACTAAGACAATGTTATGCAAACATTACATTTCCAACTGCCTGTTTTCACGTCTACCGCAGTGTATAAGCAGAAGTTCTAATCGAATATAAGGAGCACTCAAGATTTGACCTTTCTCTGAATGGGCTCCAGCTCATTGTCTGACATTCCAACACTGCACCTCTACAGCAGTCAGTAGATGACACACAGGCAGGAGAATTTCCTAATGTCATAAAGTTTTTTAAGGTCATAAAAACTAGAGACGTATGCAGTTCTGTTTTTTTCAAAAATCCTCAAAGGTTTTGGTTTTGGATTTAATTAAAAATTGTGAAAAATAGGCAAAATCATGTGATTTTGAGCTGTTTTTTGCTCCTACATTACTATTTATAGCATTCACATTAATTTACAGTCATATACTGTCTATTTTCTAATGACCTCTTCACAACTCCCACCCCACAACTGATGAAATGGCTTGAGAAAATCGCTGAAGCATATAACGTGTGGAATTCTACCTCGTTACTACCTCTTGCTGGGTATGATACATAACGGTGGCGGTCATAATTGCTATACCCCGGACCTGACAGCATTGGTCTTTTAATGCCATTGTGATTGGCGACATTGTTCATGTGGCCAATCACACTGTAGACATTGTCAACCTGTCAGCATAATGGAATTGTCAGCATTTAGCCTGTCGTCATTTCCACTGTCGCAATTATGTAACCTGCCCATACATTATATGTTTGACAGTTACATGATCAACATTTATATGATCACCACCATAATATAGACAGGGGTGGAAAGTCGACAATAATGACATCAACAGTATTATTAGGTCGACAATTGAAATTTAGACAGTATTATTAGGTTAACATTTTGAATATAGACAGCATTTTTAGGTTCACAATAATTCCCCTCAACCTATCCCTAGCACTATCCCTAACCATATAATACTGTCTACATTTGAAATGTAGATCTAATAATACTGTCGAAATTTGATTTGTTGTTGTAATGTTGTTGACTTTCTGAATGTTGACCAGTGAATATATGGTCATTGACCGCATACCTTTGGAACTTTGAGTATGAGTAGTAGACATAGAAATTGAGGATGCTACTTTGGAACTTGCTAATGTGCACCAGGATGAGGGTGAAAATTGTGGATCTGAAAACGGTACAATGTGTTGTACTTGTACAAGATAATGAGGAGAATGATGTATGTGTCCAAGTAAGTCAGTCACAAGTGGCATTTTCATACTTTGGCAAACGATCAAGAAATCCACTTATTTCATATGGAAATATTTTTATCCCAACCCAGACAACATTTGTCAAGGCATATGTAGCCTTTGTCATGCCACAATAAGTAGAGATAGGCACCTACTACCTTCTTCATCATCATCATCATCATCATCATTTATTTGTACTTGGCAAGATTATAGCTAAAATAGAATTTAGTTTTGAAATGAAGACGTACGGTTTCCCTTACTCCATGGCACCCTCCTCCCCTATAGTTAAATGGTTTGATTGGCATGAGTTTATTACTGAGGGGTCTCAGCTCCAACGTCTCTCAGCTTTGGTGGACCCTTCTCTGTCTAGCTTAGCTGAATTGTCTTAATATACCTAATTGTATATTTTGCATTGTTACTAGGTTCTATATGCTCATGTGTATTATGTGTATTATTAGATCTACAATGACTGATTTCATCAATACGTGTTTTTTAGTATACTTTGTATTGTCTGCTACCCACTATGTAACCCCGCCCCCTCCCTTTTCTTCTGTACCCTTCCCCTTTCCTATAAAATGTTTCAATAAAAACCAATGAAGCAAGGCCCTGTGCTCAAGCTTACAATTCCCTGTTATGATAATTACAGCGAGTTCAAGTATTTTATCAAAAGGTGTTAAGTCATGTATACTAGCAAGCAGCCCAGCATTAGCTGGCAACAGAATGGATAGACACCCCATGCCATCTTCATCATCAACACTTTCATCATCAACCTCCTCATTATTAATACATAGCCCAGCATCCATATTTCTAATGCAAACTGACTCCCCTAATGAAATCTGTGATTCCCAAGAGGCATTCTTGCACACTGAGTGCTGATGCTGGGGGTGAAACTTCTATACAGAAAAAGGGGGCCAAGAAGAGTCAGAACAGCATTAAACAACAATCATCATCATCATCACCATTTATTTATATAGCGCCACTAATTCCGCAGAGCTGTACAGAGAACTCACTCGCATCAGTCCCTGCCCCATTGGGGCTTGCAGTCTAAATTCGCTAACACACACAAACACACACACACAGACTAGGGTCAATTTGTTAGCATCCAATTAATCTACCAGTGCTGTAAGGCAGAAGTGCTAACAACTTAGCCACCGAGCTGCCCAACAATTGTCTGTGAAGCAAGCATTTGCAAGTATGGCAGCCAGCACCCTGTTGCACAGTGGATCACTAAAGCCATGACAGCTATGTTAGCATTGGATATGTGTCCAATGCACGTGGGCAGCACGGTGGGCTAGTGGTTAGCACTTCTGCCTCACAGCACTGGGGTCATGAGTTCGATTCCCGACCATGGCCTTATCTGTGTGGAGTTTGTATGTTCTCCCTGTGTTTGCGTGGGTTTCCTCCGGGTGCTCCGATTTTCTCCCACACTCCAAAAACATACTGGTAGGTTAGTTGGCTGCCTATCAAAATTGATCCTAGTCTGTCTGTCTCCCTCTCTGTCTGTGTGAGTGTGTGTCTACAATAGGGAATTTAGACTGTAAGCTCCAATGGGGCAGGGACTGATGTGAGTGAATTCTCTGTACAGCGCTGCAGAATTAGTGGCGCTATATAAATAAATGATGATGATGATGATGTCCAAATTTCCGCCATCAATGCATCAGGTTTTAACAGATTAGTTGAGATCATATGTCCACGTTACCAAATTCCATCTCGAATTTCATTTCTCCCAAACCGCAATTCCTCAGCTGTCTCTGTTTCTTAATAAGGGAAAATAAACTAATAAACTCAAATATTTACTTTATTTAACTGTGCCTAGCACAGGGGAAGGTATATGCTACACATAGTCATATTCTAGGCTATGAGTAAACTTTAGTCTGATACTTTTTTATCTGCTCTCTTATATATTTAATCTTCACCGAACCTGACCACTCTCCTAAAATTTCATACCTACCCACGATGATATCACATATTACTTGAAATTAGACTAGACCCATAAGATATATTGTGAAGATCATCAAACCTCAATTAGATTGACAGAAGAGCCATGTTACAAAACAAAAGAATTATGGGGGAAATAAGCAAATAATGAAACTGTACTAAATGTGATTGGCTCTGCAAATAGACTTACTAGTGCCATAATAGAAACTAGATATAGTCCTAACTAGAAAACATTTATGACTTTATTCCCTAATATTTACTTATTTACTTAATGTTTACTGAAAGCATTAGAAAAATATCTTCAATAATCATCAGCTATTTATATAGCGCCACTAATTCCGCAGCGCTGTACAGAGATCTCACTCACATTAGTCCCTGCAACATTGGAGCTTACAATCTAAATTCCCTAACATACATACATACATACACAGACTTAGAGAGACTAAGGCCAATTTAAAAGCAGCCAATTAGCCTACTAGTAAGTTTTTGGAGTGTGGGAATAAACCGGAGCACCCGGAGGAAACACATGCAAACACGGGAAGAACATACAAACTCCACACAGATAAGGCCATCAAATTCATGACCCCAGTGCTGTGAGGCAGAAGTGCTAACCACTGAGCCACTGTGCTGCCCCAAATAAAGTTATATCTCTTTATACTGCATCCAAAAGGCATTTGGAGAAAAGATTTGTATGGAATTATCATTGACGAGTATAAAAAATATTTGAAAATTTACAATATATTATTACTTTTTATATAAAATATGTTTTCTTAAATATATTTATAAATATAGCTTTTCTAGAACTGCAATTTTTCAACACAAGCTCTAGTAAATTACTTGCCAGCCATAAAACAGTGAGATTCATCGAAACGTTTTAACATTTTCTTAAATGATATCTCATTGCTAATTTTAAGGATGCTTAGTTCCATGCAACTATATGCTTGTCTCAGCAGTTACAAATGATTTACTGAATGATTTGCAATATTGGGCCAACAGATATATTTTAGCAAATCAATTGAAAAATCTTATATTATGGTAAAAAAAAAAGTATTTTAAAAAGTTTGGGGACTGCAATAATCACTGGTTATTTTAAAATTAATGTTTACTTTTTATATAGTTTGTACTTTATTTTAACTTTAATTCTGTGTTCAAAAAATGACATTTTAAAAGCCAAGTTTGTTCCAAATTCCATATAATTTTTTCAGCCCAACTGTCGTGAAATTATTTGCTGGCATTTAAACATCAACATTATCAAATTTTGCTGAATGCTTATACTCATCTCTACATCAGTGTTACTGCTGTTCCATGTGTGCTGTAAATTCTAAAATTAAAAAGATGAAGGTGTAATTTAATGAAAATATCACCCTTGCAGGCAAATGACTTTTTCTAACCACCAGCAAAATAATTTCGGGCGTTGGTTAGAGAATTGAGATAAACTACAACTACTTAACTTCAGTTCAGAGTTATCATGATACGGCAGGTCACCCTGAAAGCTCCAGTACTGCAATCCTCTCATAGACTAACTTCGGTGATATTGACACCCCTTCCCTATTAACTTTGCATAAAGGGGAAGTTAATGACGGAGGGACGTCAACAATACTGGTGCTTTCTTGAATCACGTAGGCGGTAGTACGAAAGGATTTAAGCACTGGAGATTTCTGAGGACTGAAAGATCAGGGTAATAATAGAGCAAAGATAAGTAAAACATTGTAGTTCATCATATGTTAGTGATCTCCATGAAAAAAAATGTTTAGTTTATGGGTGGCAATCTCCTTCTTATTTCTAAGCTGGGTGCAAGTGCCAAGCCACAAAACCAATGTTCAATTTGGCCAACTTTGGCTGCATGACTTTAGCATGGCGGGGGCCTGTTAATGTGTATATTTATTATTATTATTATTATTTATTTATAGGGCTCCACTAGGTGTCTGTAGCGCTGTACAGGGACAAACAAAATAACAAAACAAGGTGAGACAGCACAGTACAGTAAACAATAAGCACAGTAACTCAGTGAGCTCAAAGCACAGCTAGAGGGGCGGGGGAGGGGAGAGGGGAAGGTCCGCCTACAATGGAGTCCAAGAGGGAGGGCACGGATGACAGGGAGACCCCCAGAGGGGAGAGGAGGGAGCGAGAGGGGACGGGGGGAAGAGGGTCCTCGAGGAGGAGGTCTAGGTAGCTGGAGAGCAGAGTTAAAAGTGGTGAAGACAGGAGGAGAGATGACCCTGCTTAAAGGAGTGTACAATGTAAGGTATAGAAAATGACAGCACTCGTCGGTCGATAGCAGAATCTGTGGTTATATTTTTAACCACTTTTTGAGCATTCCCAATATCAACTGTGACATCACAGCCTGTGGGGCCAAAATAACCCTTAACAAATTTGTTTTTGTCAGCGTACTGCATCTATACATAAGCATTGAAAGAGCACACAGAGGAAAATTTGTTTTAATGTTGCAAAATATCTTCCTACCTTCTTCATTCAAAACTATTTGCAAACTCTTTTGTGAATGTTGTTTATTCAGAAGGCATTAATAACGACAGCACAAGAGCCCTAAATAAAACATAAAATGAGGACTGAAATCTCAACCGTGTGAGACAAGATCTTGAAAACTTATTGCACTTTCCATTTCTTTTACATCATTATCCTCTTTGTATTTACCATTCTGTAAAATTGGAACAGTGAACGCCTTACATCAGTTATCAACAAACTATTTGTTTATAGAGGTAATAAGACTTTTACTGCAGTTATCAGTCGTACATATAAAAGTCATTGCTTGCAAATTATTCTGAGAATTGTGAGGAAGAGAAAACCATAGCAACACTATTTTTATTGGCTATTAAATATGTTTAGCAGAGTGTCACAAAGAAATCTTTTCTCTCCTTTCAGTTTAACAGACTTCAAAAGCTGGGGCATAAACTTCAGGCTCACAAAAGCTGCAAAACTACAGGTGCGCAGTGCCAATACTGTTTAATGATGTCATGAGTATTTTCGCATCCATTTATAAGAGGAAGCATATTCTTGAGCATGTTAAGACTGAATTGAATAAGGGGGGGGGAATGTTGCTCTTAATTCTCACTCGAGAGTTCAAGACTTTCCTTGCTTTAATGCTGTTTAGGTTCTGGAATGCACTTTAACACGATCTATATGCAAAAATAAGCTTTTCTTTTGCAGGATGAGAGACATAGAAGAGCTTCAAGGGGTAGATATTGCATACTTGTGGGATGTTTCATTGATCATTACTTGTGCTCGCTAGTGGTGGAGATCTGGTGTCAACTTGTGCTTTCAAGGTAACACATTCTGCACCATGCACACTTTATATGGGAAAGTGCTCTTGCATACACAATACCAAAGCAATAGATCCAGTAAACAGTAAAATTGTGACACATGAAATATATACACATATGCAGTATTTTAGGAGAAAATTGTAATGTGTAAATAATAAGGGAATGGACCATTAATAATAGTATTTAGGGCTATAAAGTGACTTTTGTCTTTCCATAGCAAGTGCATTGCCAACTGGGGCTGCAGTTCCACAAATGATCACTCAGCATCAGACAGTCTGGATTTTTTTTAGATGTGTCTCTTTTATATATTTTAATGCTTTAACTACTGGATTGAAGTGCGCCAATAAAGGCACTTTGCAATAAAAAGTGTTCCTGGAAGGCGTCCTTTTTTAAGAATAGGCCCGTTTTCCGCTATCTTCAAGGACATGTAAAAGAAGTCCTTATGCAAAGAGGAAAATGCTACACAAGGAATGAGAGGATGATTATTCTAGGATGGAATAGGATTACACTCAACCAAGGGTAAATTAATAGTGATATTATGTGCATAAAATCTCTATAGCAAAATACAGTTAGGGGTAAATTTATCAAGCTGTGAGTTTCCGGTGGGGTTGAAAAGTGGAGATGTTGCCTATAGCAACCAATCAGATTCCAGTTATCAATTATTTAGTACATTCTACAAAATAATGGCTAGAACCAGATTGGTTGCTATAGGCAACATCTCCGCTTTTCAAACCCTCTGGGAATTTGCAGCTTGAGAAATGTACCCATTAGACTTTATTGTATTATACTATGTGTTATTGCTCACTTATCAGTCTCAGGTCTAAGGAGGAGATTTCCAGGTATTTTACCTTTTAAAAAAAAAGTTGCTCAATAAGATGGCTTTTGCTTGCTAAGACAATTTTTCAAAGGGTTGTGTGCTGGTAATTCTTGTTCTGAGCAAACTTTATTTAAATATCACTCTTTCAATGTCAGAGCAGCTACACAAGTAGTGAGGATAATATTACAATTAATGGGGGTGGCCCTCAGATTATATGTTACATCCAAACTTACTATAAACTGTATGTGATCATTTTCAACAAACACAAAACAAACCTTCAAGGCGATAAAAATGTAGTAATTACAGTTGCCATTAAGGAATAACTCCACTCTCACATTTATCATTTACAGAGCTCCTTTAATTCCGTAGCGCTGTACAGAGAACTCACTCACATCAGTCCCTGCCCCATTGGAGCTTACAGTCTGAATTCCCTAACATACACACAGACAGAGACTATAGGTCAATTTAACAGTAGCCAATTAAGCTACCGGTATGTTTATGGAGTGTGGGAGGAAACCAGAGCACTCGGAGGAAACCCACGCAAACATAAGGAGGACATACAAACTCCACACAGATAAGGCCATGGTCAAGAATCAAACTCATGACCCCAGTGCTGTGCGGCAGAAGTGCTACCCAATAAGCCACCATGCTGCCCCAAGATTTAGCACTAAACAGAAAAAAAAGATATACGCAGCACTAACAATACCTCCAAGAAGTTAATTAGAAGAGTCAAAGTTAATCACAAAGATGAAATATAAAAAAAATAGAATTTAAAATGTACTTATTTACCATTTAATACATATATTAATACCAAAAAACATTTTGGTATTATATATTCTGCAACATCTATATCACAGATGTTGTTGTGAATATCGTCTGAAACTGTAGAAATGTAAATAATGGCTGGTTTGCAACACTTATTAGGACAGAGACAATTTTGCATAGAAAAATTATAACACCAGGCTTACGGCCATCCTCATTAAGGACAAATGGATAAATAGTTTGCAATTTCCCAAAAAGTTGTAAGGTTGAATTTCTAAATAAATAATCAAGTTTTCATCCCTTACTTGCAGTGTCAAGCTCAGGTTTAGACATTTAGGGACTGAGTCATTAAGGAAAGTACGGCAAAAAAAGGAATAAATGTTCTCCGGGACAAACCATGTTACAATGCAAGGGGTGCAAATTAGTTTATTATTTTGCACATAAGTGAAATACTGGCTGTTTTTTGCATCTAGCACACAAATACTTGATAGCTTTATTTTTACACTGAAATTTAAAGTTGATCTAGGACAAGTCCTACCCCAATTATAAATCTGTCCCCACATTTTAAATTTAGCTCCCCCTCCAATACAACATGGTTTTGCCCAGGTGCAAAGTTACTCCTTTTTTATGCTTTGCTCTCCTTAATGACTCAGGCCCTTATTATTGATGTTACATGTGTGCCTATTGTTTAGTTTCCAAACTGAATAATACAAGTATAATCCATTTGTCTCTCTGATTCATGGCTTGTGCAGAAGTGACCATGGGCTCTCATCTGTGACACGGGATTAGCAATGATACGCAAGAGAAAAGGTTAATGAACCAGAAAGTGTGCAGCAATGTAACTGCAACATATGATTTTCATGACACCTGCACCTGGATTCTCAAATTGAAGCCGGAAAGAAAAATAAATCAGGCGAAATAGTAATGTGAGTAACTGTATTATGCAATCTTTGAGTATGATTGTATTTATACATTTTGTAAATCTTTCAAACAGTTATCTAATCCCAAAGAATTTCACAAAATGAAAATCGTAATGATCACAACATGAAGTTTTTACTTTCTCGTGATAAAAAAGACTTTTAGTCATATGTGAGTGTATTTCAAATATAGGCAGTTTTCTCTGAGCTGTCATGTATATTTACAATCACCAATTTATTTACAACTTGTGTCTTTTATGACATGAAATAACCAGTTGGTAAAGCTGTATGCTTTGGTTAATAAATGTACCGGTATATATTACATATCAGATTTATTGTTTTTTGAACCATTGTTGCTAGGCAGCAATAATCTTGACTATATTATTATTGCTCTCAGAATATTATAGATTGATTTATTATATTGGATAATATACAGATTTAAAGATTATTAAATCCTTATATATAAAAATATAAATATTATTACATCGGTGGTATCACATTCCCTTCGTTTATGTGAAGTGAAAGTATAATATAATTCTGATTATATATAATATCATACTTGCCAACTCTCCCGGAATGTCCGGGGAGACTTCCGAAATTCAGGTCAGGCTCCCGGGAGAGCTGGCAAATCTCCCGCATCCCGCTGCAGCCACCGCTAAATGACACGATTCAGCCAGAATCGCGGCATTTTGGCCCCACCCCCACGACAAAACGTAATTTTCGTCACGGGGCGGGGCTAAAATGATGCGATTTGCCTTGCCCTGCCCCGCCCCGCCCCCTCCAGTCACGCCCATCTCCCGGAAACAGAATACAGAAAGTAGGTAAGTATGTATAATATACTTTGATTAGTCCCAATCCTGAGATTAGGAGCAGGTCCCAGTCGCTGCAATGGTTCAATGACTGATGAGAAGTAATGTTGCTGTGACAATGAAGACTAATAGTTATTACCAATGACAATAAATATTAATAATCACATAGTTACATACTTAGGGCTAGATTTACTAAGCTGCGGGTTTGAAAAAGTGGGGATGTTGCCTATAGCAACCAATCAGATTCTAGCTTTCATTTATTTAGTGCTTTCTACAAAATGACAGCTAGAATCTGATTGGTTGCTATAGGCAACATCCCCACTTTTCCAAACCCGCAGCTCAGTAAATCTAGCCCTTAGTCAGGACATAACTATACATTTGTAGGACATTACAGATATCCATTTAAACATCTTAGCCCATAAGACAAAAGTACAGTTTTTGCATGGGTCACTGTTGTACATAGGTTGATGCGCATTCCCATGTGAAGTGCCTCTGGAATGTGCAAAGGGCATTCCATGAAAAATATAGGACAAGACCAGATCTCTGCCACCTCGAAGGAGAGGAAACTACTGTGCGATATTCAGTAATACAGGTCCCTTGAATCATTTTGAGTCAGCCATACATATCATGCATGATGCCACACAACAAGAAACCTATTTTCATCTAATCTGCATTCATAGTTCAGAGTCTGCCAATGACACCAGTAGTACTATGTTGAACCAAAACAATGCTTCTCAGTCAATATTAGGTGTTAAAAGGATGTAATGGTTTGCACTTTTTCTTTAGATCAAATACTACATGAAGTACATTTAGATTGCCGAAGTTGAATAATTGGATGAAGTAATTTTGGGGCATATTCAATTAGCTTTCGCGGGATTGCGCCGGAACAGGCCACGAAGTCAATCCACGGTACCACAATAACGTGAATTTTTGTTTGCACCCCATAGGGTTGCGTGCAAAAATCAGCGTTATTGCGGTAACGTATTACCGGCAATACTGCGCAGGTTCCGCGGTAATGCGTGTTTCCGCGAACCGGAAACCTAATTGAATATGCACCTTTAAATGAATAAATATCGGTTATTATAGAATCCTGTGCAATGGCGATTTGTACCGGCGTACAAATGTTAAATATGCAATCACTTAGGAAAACACAGCAAATACACTTGCATTCACGCATACATTTGTAAATAGTTCACTCTTAATGACTGTTCAACTCACATCTTAAAGGTTATTTATACCAAAAAAGAAATTACATTAAAGATATGTATGGTTCAGGTCCTAAGAAATGTATGGTGTTTGGTCTTATATTAATCCACCTTTCCCAGCAGCAATCCAGTACCATCAGAGAAGCGATTGTACATAGCAATAGCTAGTTATGATTAGTATAAGATTCATACTCAAAAATACTTTGTAAATAGGGTTAGCTCAAACAAGTTTGAGTCAGTACCCTCAGGCAAGACATGTGCACAGCTGTTGGAATGACTTCCCCCCACCTTTGGAAAGGAATCCTTTGAACTGACCTACATCTTACACCCTGAACCAATGAAGTAAGACCTTAGTTTATCTTTGCGTACATTGTGACATCATCACTGTTTTTTTCTAATCTAAACTATATAACACAAGGCCAACAAAGCAGCCCCAGCCTCTTTGCGAGCACAGACTTCAGGGCTGATGACTGTCCCTGGATCCAGGACTGTACTGCCTAATGTATCGGTTATACTTTCTTGCATTTTGCTATACTTTCTTATACTTTATCATAGTTTGTTGTAATTCTGCTATATTTTGCTATTAAATATCTTTGTGCTTGGAACCACATTAATTGCATCGGACAATCTTTATTGGTGAGATAGTGATGGACATAACAAGATATAGCTGGAGAAGATCACAACCCAGCAGTGAGAGAAAAGGAAAACACAATTTGGCTTTTTATGTGCGCCTTATAGAAATGACCTTACATGATCGCCAGTGTGGATTGGCTGTGTTTGGAAAGCGCTGTCAAAGTTTCTTCTGTTCTTCTGACGCTGCTGTGGTGGCAGGGAGACTTAATAAAAGGTATAATTTGCCTAGGTTAATAGGGTATCCGATAATAGCTGACAGCTGTTCACAACTACCAGGAAGGTTAGTTGATAGGAAACTATTTTAAAAAAAATGAGTTAGAATTGTTTTTAAATTGTTTAGCCAACTGTATTCTACAATTAGTTTACCCAGGAGGAACAAAAATGTATATTTGTATAGCTAACGAACTCTCAAGCTACTGAAAACAGAATACATAATATATTTTTATTTGTATTTTCTCAGTATAGAACCCATATGAAGTCCCCAGCAACCACCACTTAAATAAAAGGTGGGAGCTTACAAATTAGCAGGCTTTGTACGTAAACAAAAACAAAACAAAACAAATCCCCACTGTGTTTGATTTGGGGATTCCGCTACAGATTGGCGTTTTGCCTCCAGCATTACCAATGTTGTGTTCTGAGCATAACAAAAAGTTTTACAAATTATGTAGAAAAACTGTAATAAGGTTCATTGCTATCTGGATATCCTATAGGAATCACTGTGTATCTTTCCATGAAATTGTGGGTGTTCTTTTCCATGGCACTGATCAGAACTCTTCCTGACCTTTCAGTGGGCTGCACTGATCCATCACATCTTAGGGCTAGATTTACTAAGCTGCGGGTTTGAAAAAGTGGGGATGTTGCCTATAGCAACCAATCAGATTCTAGCTTTCATTTATTTAGTACTTTCTACAAAATGACAGCTCGAATCTCATTGGTTGCTATAGGCAACATCCTCACTTTTTCAAACCCGCAGCTTAGTAAATCTAACCCTTAGTGTTGTACATATCTGTTCAAATGATGTGAAATGTCTTCCATGTGGTTAGCTGGGACCGTGATCATTAGAGTTGGGGTTTATTCCAACACCACAGACCTGTGTGGAAAGCAAACAAACTATGAATCATGGTCCGGATGGTCTGTTTTCCTCCCACACTCCAAAAACATACTAGTAGGTTAATTGGCTGCTATCAAATTGACCCTAGTCTCTGTCTCTATATGTGTGTGTGTGTGTGTGTGTTAGGAAATTTAGACTGTAAGCTCCAATGGGGCAGGGACTGATGTGAGTTCTCTGTACAGCACTGCGGAATTAGTGGCGCTATATAAATAAATGGTGATCATGTTGATGATTCATCACTACTATCCACAGTGTTGGAATAATTCAGGACTCTTTATGGAAAGTTATAATTACCAGTAAATCTATTTTTTATTAGAATAATAATCTGTTTCCCTGTATAGATAAGGAACATTTCAGGTCTTCAGGGAATCCTTCTTGTCTTCCCAGGAGTGTTGAATGGTGGCCTTGGACCCTGTGGTGACGAGGTTGCTGTTGACAGGCTGCATCATGATTCATTAATGTTGACACTGGCAGTTGTCCTATTTCTGGACACTAGAGAGGGCAATTACAACTTCACTGTC
The DNA here is from genome assembly GCF_038048845.1 of Mixophyes fleayi. Classification (NCBI taxonomy): domain Eukaryota; kingdom Metazoa; phylum Chordata; class Amphibia; order Anura; family Limnodynastidae; genus Mixophyes; species Mixophyes fleayi. Next base: position 119,641,037 of record NC_134409.1, on the reverse strand, counting down.
ACATCAGCTGAGAAACTGCATCGCTCTCATCTGATGTCATGATCAAGCACAAAACGAAGTCAATAGCAGGACAGAAATTATCTACAAGGCATATATTCGGCATTGGTAGTACATAGGTGTCCATGGTACACAAACATATAGACAAATAAACATACTAGCAATGCAGGATGTCTTTTTCATAGATACCTTTATGAGCTGTTTGTCCTGGGCCTGATTCATAAAGGAAAGTTAACCAAAAGTAAGTAAGGCAAAGCCATGTTGCATTGAAGGGGGAGGTAAATTTAAAATGTGATGGCAGATTCCTATTTTGGGTAGAGCATGTCCTAGATCAATTTTAAATTCAGTCTACAAATAAGCTATCAAGTATTTGTGTGCTACATGAAAAAATAGACAGTATTTTCCATATGTGCAAAATAATAAACTACTTTGTACCCCTTGCATTGCCAGGGCCGGTGCTAGGGTCCATGGCGCCCTAGGCAAAATCGGCGCCCTCTCCCCCCCCCCCCCCCCCGCAAAAATCGGCGCCCTCCTCCCTCCTCCCTCCTCCCTCCTCCCCCCTCACCCCGTCTTTTCTTACCTTGTCTCACCACCGCCGCCTCTCTGCTCCGTCTCCTCCCCTCCACTCACTGACACTAGTGAGTGGAGGGGAGGAGACGGAGCAGAGAGGCGGCGGTGGTGAGCAATAGCCTCTTCCCCCCCTCCCCATGCATCTGAATGCTGTGCGGCAGCCGTGACAGGTATGGTCAGCGGTCGCCGCACAGTTTTAAAATTAATTTCCAGTTCTGTGGCGCCCTCCAGGCGCCCTCCAGAGCCCGGCGCCCTCGGCAAGTGCATTGCAACATAGTTTTGTCCAGAAAACTTAAGTAAGTAAACTTACTTATTTTGTTGCTTAACTTTCCTTAATGAATCAGGTCTCCTGACTTCAGTTTTCTATGTTGCAGTCTATATTTAACATTTCATCCCCTTGCTATGTATTTTCTTGGCTCGCACATAGTCCCCCTGTTTGCTGTACTCATATTTCTTTCCCCTACTTGCTTTTCTTATCCAGCAAACCTGGAAAAAGAGGTGAAAATAAAAGTCAGATTTTGAGGGGGAAAAAAGGTGTTTTATTTTTTTTAACACCTGAAAAGAGGGGGCATCACATTTTGGTTTTACCCTGGGAACCATACTTCCATGCCACAGTGCCAGCTATGGCAGAATTATTGACATTTTAGGTAATTTGATCAAAACCAACGTCCTAATTTTTCCAAATCAGCCTAAGGCCCCTAAAAGGCACCGGATGACTGAAATTCCTAGAGTCTCCAAACTTGACAAATTGTTTTGACAATTTCTAAAGCTAAACTTTTAATTTAATTTGGCTGATCAAATGTGCATTACTTTAATATACTTATAGTTTCTGTTCAGTAGTCAGCGTTTCAAACCATATCACAAGTGTCATCTTTTTTCCCCCCGTCATTATTATGTAGCAGATTTCTAAATGTATAAATGGCTGTCATAGTCCAAGCACTAAACGAGTTAAAATATCCATCTGGAAAATGTTATAAAAGGGCACCTTGATCTCTGTCAGGCTCCATCATTGCTGCACAGTTTTGCAGCTCAAAATATGTTGTGACATTCTCATTAATTAAGCTGAAGGAAATTATTGAAATGCAAGCTGTCTTGTGAATGCACTTTACTATCACTGTAAATTAGCGTTTCGGAAAGCAAAAATATTTATCGTAAGTGCTCAGCATATCATTAAAAAACATATGTCAAATTCTTTTAGTTACTTACTTAAAAGCCTGTTTGGAATAAAATGGTCCTTTATAATAATTGAATCACAAAAATGCAAATATACTTTATTGCTAGTTTTTTTTTATGCTTTTGTTTCGGCGTCCCGTTCATTTTTTTTCTTACATTTTCTTATATTTGACATCAAACACGATGTGGCAACTATATAGGCTGTAAAAACACAACAACAAGCTTCCATTACAATTTCCAGAGAAATTGGAAATTGATTTTCTTTCCAGCTCTCTGGAAACGTTTAACTGTATACCATCTATATTCTAGCGCAATATGCGAAGAAGTTATTAATAGTTTCCGTCCCACCAAAAACGTTGGAGAAAAACATATATTGATGCAAAAATTAAAGCATGATTGTGTAACATGCAATTATGTCTAACTATGAGGCTAATATATAAAGAACCTTGGCATTTAACTTAATATATTTATTTACAATTCCATTTTCCATGTATGATCACTTGAAAAGATGTGTAAATCTTTTGCATGGAGCTGTAGCATGCCACTAGATTTTGCAATTCACTAGTTTTATCTTTTTAATGTATTTATTTATTGTTTGTTTGAACTTTGAATTTGTTATTTGTCCTGTAAATTACTCAAGCTCTCCAAGGGATGGATATCATTTTCACAAGGCTGATCAAGGCCATGATCTGGTCACTCAACTGTGATGTCACAATCAACATTGCTTTCTTTAAATATTTTATAAGGCTTGACTTATGTAAATTTTGTAGCTGTGTGCAATAATTGATTTTACTACAGTATTTAATGGGTACACATTCTTACGTTTCCAAATTACATTTTAAAATCCGATGTTATATTCTGTTTAAAAATATCACTAGAAATTACTATTCTTTTTTTTTGTTATCCCCTTCCAGTAAATTATGATTTGTGTGAGCCCAGGGGCAAGTAGTTTGTGTGGGCCACTGCCAGTAAGACTTAATTATCAAAATGAAGCCAGCATCTATGCATGTGCAGGTCAGGTAAACACTACGCTGGCTGTCTGCAGTTACTGTATTCTGCACTGCTGAACCATGAGCAGGGCCGGATTAACCATAGGGCTAACTGGGCTACAGCCCAGGGGCCTCGGGCATCCAGGGGGCCCTTTTAAGTGCTCAGCAGCAGTACTGATCGGGCGGGGTCGCCTCTGGCGCGATCAATGCTGCTGAGCACTTTCACTGCGGTCCTTCCCCGGCGCGCTGTAGTCTCCTTACTGAGGAGATCTCGTGAGTCTCACTCTCACGAGATCTCCTCAGTAAAGAGCATACAGCGCGCCGGAGAAGGACTGCAATGCCAGGAGAAGAAGGTAAGTGCCTTGGGGGCGGCTCGGCTCACGGGGGGGCAGCTCAGATTATGGGGGGCCCTCACTGGGGAATGGAGGCCCCCTTAGCCCAGGGGCCTCCATTCCCTTAATCCGGCCCTGACCATGAGTAGGGCGTTGGATGCCGCATGGCAGTGGGACCAAATAGTTTGTGGTGGGCCAATGCATGAGTCCTAAAAAGATGGTACAGGTACTCTAATGTCTGTGCACAAAGCTATTGGCTAGCTGGGACATGATGTCTTGCAGCTCATCATAATGCCCCGCCTCCAACTCCACCACCAGTGAATAAGAGTATCATAAAGAACACACCAGGTGTCTGCTCAAAAAATAAATACAATATATTTTTAGCTAGAAACTGTTAGAGATAAAAAATATATATACTCAGCATATTTACTTATTATTTCTGCACCATTATTGTTTGACCACAGTAATGCCTATCCATAGCCCAATATGTTTCCTAACTCACCAGCCTGTGCCCTACATGTCGCCTGCGCACTTCATTGTGTCCTGTATGCCTCCTTTGAATACCTCCTGCTTTTGCCCAGTATACCTTCCTTTTAATCGGCTTGTTCCCAGCATGTGCTTTCCTCCTCTCCTGTGTTCTCTGGACCACATGACTAGAATGGCCATGCAACATGGTTATGTCCTTAATGCAAAGGGAAGCTAACTGCTAGTGTAGCACTGATTCTGAGCAGAGTAGGAAACGGAAGCAAACAAACAGCAATCCACTACAGCCAAGGGCAGGCTGGGCTGGTGGCAGGGCCGGCCCCATAGTGGGCTACCTTGGACTGAGCCACTGGGCCACCTGCATTTTTCGTTCATTTAAAAAGAGTGGCTGAGTCAAATCTTGCCCCCTCGGGCTAAAGCTTGCCAGCCCTTCCCTGACTCCAGCTCTGATGGGGGCCCCAGCTTTGCAAATCACAACCTCAGCAGGATTACAATGTAAAGGGGCAACAGTACCTCAGCTCTGTCTGGTAGTTTAATATAGAAACATTTTTATGTCTCTTACTCTTGTTTCATAGATTTTTAAGTGTTGGTGTTATTATATCTTGAGAATATCCATACAGCAATTGTCTCAGAATTTGGTTTACTGTATGATATGTTATTTACAGTATATGATTTAGATCTGTGTTACTTAAATCAGGTTCTCAGGGACCACTAACAGTGCATGTTTTCCATATCTCCTAGCTGGAGTACAGGTGTTTTAATTTCTGACTGACACATTTTAAAAGATCCACGGGTAGTGCCATATATTTCACTCATGAATCTGTGAAGAGACCTAGAAGACATGCACTATTAACCATAGCTGTAAACATTTAGACTTGCAAAATCAGGACAAAATAAACCCTGATCTCGATCTGGTCAAATCCTGCCCTGATCCACCCAGAAACACCCACTTTTGGGAGAAATTCGTGTAAGCCCCACCCCATTTGTGGTCGCGAATTAGGACTGTCCTGCCAAAATCGGAACAGTTGGGATGTATGCTGTTTGTGGTCCCGAGACTGTTGATTTATATTACCATTTAGTTTATTTCAATTGCTCCTTTAATTTATTGGATTGAACATGCCATCTTTTCACTTTTACCAAATACATTACTTTATCTTCCTTGCTTTTCTCTGTACATTTCAGCTATGCCTGTATATCATTAGACTGATTGGTTTATTTCAGACATATTTTAGACACAATAATTGTATCTATTGCAGAGAGCTTAGCAAAGGCATATATTACACAAGAGCAATGGAAATGAACTACTCTGCTGATACAGAGACATGGCTGAAAGGCATATAGGGTATCCAGAAATAATAAAGCAATGAATGAAGCAATGGTTGCAGGAGGATACAAAGGGGCAAACGCAGGATTTGCAGACGGGGGTTTACACACCATGCACCCAGTGGACGTGACCAGCATGCATGGGGGCGTAGCTATAATTTTAGAGAGTGCTTGGCTGCTCTCCAACTCTCCCTATCCCCATAATATACATGGGAAATGCTGCGTGCATTACTGTAAGGTGCATGCAGCTCTCTCTTTTCAAGCAGAGCTCTGTGAAGCGGGGGCATGGTCCAGCCACCTCAATTATACAGTGCCCCAGGCTTAGAGGGGGTTTTTCTAGGCATTAGGACCCCACCCCCACCCCTCACTTGGTTTGTCTATGATACATACACCAATAAATTAAAACAACCTGAAGGTGACAACTTTAAATTAGAGATGTTCACTGACTCCCGTGTTTTGGTTTTTGGTTTTGGTTTTGGAACTGGATTAACTTCATGTTTTGGTTTTGGCAAAACCGCCCTTGCGTGTTTTTGGTTTTGGATCCCGATTTGTTTCTAAAATCCCTATTTTTTTTTGCTACAATCAGATAATTTGGCTCTTTTTTATCCCTACATTATTATTAACCTCAATAGCATTAATTTCCAATAATTTCCAGTCAATTTTTGTCAAGTGACAAGATCACTGCTACCTCTCCTGTTTCTGCATGAGCAGTGGCACTGAGCAATGGCACTGGAGACTGGAGAGTGACAAGAACACTGCTACCCCTGTTTCTGTGTGAGCATTGGCACTGAGCAATGTCACTGGAGACTGGTGAGTGACAAGAACACTGTTACCTCTGTTTCTGTGTGAGCAATGTCACTGAGCAATGTCACTGGAGAATGGAGAGTGACAAGAACACTGCTACCCTGTTTCTGTGTGGAGCAATGGTGCTGGATCTCCTGGGGAGGGAGGTACTTATGGAATCAAAAACCCGCGAGATCCGAAAACGCAACAATGAAGTTTTGCCTCAATTCAGATCCGATGAAGCGCAAAACTAACGAGCCGGCTTGCTAGCCTACTCGGATCCCCTACGTTCGGATGGGCTCGGTTTTCAGAAAACCGAACCTGAGCATCTCTACTTTAAATGCACTAGATTTCTACACATAATTCCTGCCGAGATTTCAAACAGAGACCAACTTTGCTACAATAACACACGTTTGCTCATCTTTTAAGGATAGAAAATGCACTTTCACCTGCAACTACATGAGCAAAAAGAAAAAAAAAAAAAAGTAATTTTTATGAAACTGGCAGAGCGATATGCTACAAGGTTTATAGCTGTACAGGACATCCAGTATCGCAGCTGTCACCCAGAGTCTTTATTGAAAATAATCAATAGCACTGACAGTTTAAGAGTTGTAATCCAGCGACATATTTTTATATTCCTTGACTGTGTCTGACATTACTTTTACTGCCACCATACAAGACTTCGCTTTAAAACAACATCCCAGACCTTTTCCCCCAATATAACCAGACACGTAGTAAGTGGTCAGACGAACTGTAGCAATCTCTTTTTTTGTTTTTATCAAGCACTGATATTAATACTTCAGTCAGGAATATATTCACTGTCTCTGCTGTCAGTTAACTCTTTCAAGATCTAAGTGCTGTGTGATGGAAACGACAGGTCGCTCCGCAGAATTGTAACAGAGGCAGCATTTCATACTGACAGCCTCTGTTCCAAGGAGAGTCCATCTGATGAACAGTTATGAGAATTCAGCCACTTAAGATAAGCACTTGTCCATTCCAGACATGTCAGAGCATCGGATCTCTGCAATACCATTCTGAAGAGATGACACAGAGGTTTCAATGAGAATCAGCGTTTTCTTCATCTAATTCAAAATAATAAAAGGTCCCTACTTGTAAAGATATAATTACATTATATTATTCTTAAATGTTTTAAGCAGAAGAAAAAAAATATACTTATATATATATATTTTTTTCGGCAAAGGAGAACTTTAAACTAAAGACAGGAGTCAGATTCAGGGAAGCAGAAAGGAAGATGAGCAGATGTAAATGAAAATTGTAACTGTATAAAGGCTAATGGGGTCTTGGTTGTTACTGTATTTTCCTTTAAAAATGACCTGTCAATTACACACATTGGGCCTGAGCCATTAAGGAAAGTAAGGCAGAAAAAGGAGTAAATGTTCTCCGGGACAAACCATGTTACAATGCAAGGGGTACAAATGAGTTTATTATTTTGCACATAAGTTAAATACTGGCTGTTTTTTTCATGTAGCACACAAATACTTGATAGTTTTGTTTCTACACTGAAATGTAAAGTTGATCTAGGACATACCCTATCCCAACTAGAAATCTGTCCCCACATTTTAAATTTACCTCCCCCTCCAATGTAACATGATTTTGTCCAGATGCAAACTTACTCCTTTTTTATGCTTTGCTGTCATTAATGACTGAGGCCCAATGGTGACAGCCACTTTACTTGGTAGCCTCCATCTTACTTTCAATTCTGACCAATCACTTAGTGAGATAGTTGTCACATGCACAGAATGACCAATCTCAGCCATAGATAGTCTAAGCCCTTGGAAGTAGCCATTGGCCTCTTGTTAGCTTCCCTGATCAATATCGTCTTGGCTCAGTCATCCAGTTCGCAGGGACAGCCCTTTCTACACAAGGTGTTGGTGGTATCATAGCCCTTCCACTTCTTAATAATGCTTTGGACAGTATTCAGAGGGAGAGTAAAACCCTTTGAAATCATTTTTGTATACTTCTCCTAACTTGTGCCTTTCCACAACTTCATCCCAAAGCCCTTTTGAAAGCAGCTTTCCAACCGTGGGGAATTATTTGCCTTCCCATACACTACTAGTAGTGGAATCCTCAAGGAACAGCTGGTTTTATTCTGAAGAAACCAAATCCACTACAATTGATGTCAGTGGTGGTCAATTATCTTGTTGTGTGATCTGGAAGGTCGTTGAAGTTGATATTTGTGTGCTACATGAAAAAACAGTCAGTATTTAACTTATGTGCAAAACAGAAAACTAATTTGCACCCCTTGCATTGTAACATGGTTTTGTCCAGGAGACTGAAATAAGAAGTTTCTTAATTTAAGTTCCTTAATGAATCAGGTCCAATATGTTGGCTTAATAATAATAATAATAATAATATTAATAATAATAATAATAATAATAATAATAATCTGTTATGGGGAGATGTGGTTATGAATAATATAAAATTTATATGCTTTCATGACACAGGGAGGTCTTGCTGTAAACTACGAGGACTATAGAAAACAAGGCATTCTTGTTTCTTTTTTGGCTCTTTTACTCCTTTCAGTTCCCATTCTATTTTTATCATGTCTGTCTACGGTCCTGGTTGGGTAGGAGACAGTATGAAGCTGAATAAGGCTTATCCTGTTCATCTATTAGGTGTGTGGTTTTAGCAGGAAAAGGTTCGAGCAATACTTTATCGTAAGAACAAACAGTGTTACAATGAATAACCTATATAAAAGGAACACATGGATCATTTTAAGCAGTACCAGGGAAGCACTTCATACTTTTCAAGACTTTCAGATTTTCTTTAAGTCATATACCAGCAGACAGGCTATTGTATTGATCCAGTGTTTTTTTTTAGTCTATAAGAGGCCTAGGTAAATTGACTTTCTTTTCTTGTTAGATGACTTGACCCATATTTTGGAGCAGATAATATTAATGACATAGAGGAAAAGATTGATGAATATGGGAAAAGGTGTTGATAACACTTAATGATGATAAAGGCAGAGGGGTAACAGAATTGCGCTCTCTGTCCCTGAGAGTGGATGCCAACATATTCCTATATGATTAGTATTATTAAACTTTTTTTTATATAGCACTAAGATATCATAAAGCAGAATCAGATGTTTATTCATTACAATCTCTTTCTCTACTACAGGCATACAAATGCATACACATAAAGAAGTTTTTGGACTGTGGGAGGAAGCACACATGAACATACAAACTTCAGAACGATAGAGTCCTTGTTGGGATTAAGCCCAGGACCACAGTACTGGGTGGCACTTTGCCACCCAATTTATTTATTTTAATTTATTTAATAATAAGCTATAATAAATACCATATTACACAGCATTTTATGCCTAATTTAATTATTCACATCAGTCCCTGCCCCATTGGAGCTTACAGACCTAAATTCTCTTCCCCCACACATATAATAGGGTACATTTTGCCAATAGCTAATTAGCCTCCCAGCAGTGGTGCAAGTGGGCTGGCATACGGTGGTACGCCATACCGATGCCTCTCCTACTGCTTTGATTGTAAAGCTATCAAATTCCATTCACTTACATTCACAATACATTTTCCATACCGCCACTTCTAAATGTCCACTGTCTACCAGTATATTTTTGGACCATGGGAAGAAAATGGTGTACACTGAGGAAACCCGCACAAACATGGGGAGAGCATACAAATTCCTGGTCGGAATCAAACCCGTGGCCCCAGCGCTGTATGCAATGCTAACCACTTCGACACCGTGCCGTGCTAGCAGAGTTTTACTGAATGTTCTTTTGTGCATTTCACCAGACACTTTCACTGTGAACCTCACCAGATGCTTTTACTATCTCCACTCTAAGCAATTAGGATTTACAACCCCACTACTTTGGTAATGTAAGGTAGTTATTTTGAACTTGGTAATGCCGGTGGTTATTATACTGATTACATATTTGCACATTGGTTCACAATGCACTAAAATGTCTCTGACTAAGGAAGGGGTTAATAGATCTATGCTAAAATTTAATGTGTTCCCAACTTTCTACACATATACATATATATATATATATATATATATATATATATATATATACATATATTGGGTTCAGAACTCCCAGAAAGTGCCAACTCCATTTGCTCACCTCTAGTTGTGTTATCAACATCAGCTAGTTATATATTTATATATATATATATTACTAATTCCACAGTGCTGTACCGATGTAATTCCGCAGCGCTGAGAACTTACTCACATCAGTCCCTGCCCCATTGGAGCTTACAGTCTAAATTCTCTTACATATACAAACACAGTGGGACTGAGAGACTAAGGTCAATTTGATAGCATCCAATTAATCTCCCAGTATGTTTTCAGAGTGTGGGAGGAAACTGGAGCACCCAGAGGAAACCCACACAAACACGGGGAGAACATACAAACTCCACATCAATAAGGCCATGGTCGGGAATCAAACTCATGACCCCAGTGCTGTGATGCAGAAGTACTAACCACTGAGCCACCATGCTGCAGATGTTCTAACACTAGTCATACAACCCCAACATACAGGTTGCATTCATACTTTCAGTCTTGAGTTATGAGTCATGAGTTGAATGTATAATAAACACACTAATTTTAAGGTGTATCTGGTGAATTTTAGCCTTGTTGTTTTAGTTTAGCCATACTCCAATACATTAACTGGATGAAAAACATATAACAATGAACAAAAATGAAGCATTCTGGAAGTAGTTTACAAACTGGAAAAAATTCAAGAAACCAATGTGTCTGGTACTCTACGACATACATACATTGCAGCAATCCACACTCTGCTTCTTGACTATTGTCTGCACTGATGCACAATATATTGCCTTTTATCTAAATGACCTCTGAATTAGTTACAACTTTTCTCTTTTTAACCTAAGACCACCTGCATTTATTTCTTAAATTACTCATGACAGTAAGGGAAAATTGAGTTTTATAACTATACATTTTGATCTTTTATTTACCCTGGTTTATGTGCCCATGTAAATAAGATTTGACTATAAAATGCTCTTATATTAGTATATAGGACAACGCAAAATTCTGCAGCGCCGTACATGGTGGTAGTATAAACAAGGTAGCTATAGTTCACATAAGCACACAAAAAATTGTATAAATTTACTTAGAATGAGTAGCACTGAAAAGTGACGTTACTAATAAGTAGTCGAGGGCAAGTAGTGAAAAGGGATGGGTAGGAAAGAAGTGTGGAAGTGGTGGAGGAAGGGGGCTGCTCATTAGGGCTTACAATGGATGGAGAGATGGAGAGATAGGCATCACTTTGAAAATAAAAGTTGAGGTCTAATTACCACCAACTCCACCATAGTTTTATGGCCATCAGAATTAGTCTCTGCTGACAAAATCTCATGTTTGCATTTGTGCTCTGAATCAGGCACAATGACACACCATTATCCATCTACTTGTTTGATCCATCAAAAAGAGTAAAAATGTATCCCTCACTCCTTGCAATCAACACCACCTTTCCACTCTAGCCCATGCAGAGGTGCACAAAATCAACTGCAACTTACAATATTGGCACATAATCATTATTTATTTATATAGCGCTACTAATTCCACAGCGCTGTACAGAGAACACACTCACATCAGTCCCTGCCCATTCGCCGGAGCGTGACATATGTCCCAGCAGTCCTGACTTTCAGGACATCTAGCACCATAGTGTAGTATATAAAGAATGCAGTGTGTACATAAAGAGTTCACAGTCTTGGCCTGCCCCTTATATTGGGCAGAACACTCACCAAAAATTGGGACTGTCCCACTAGAATCATAACATTTCACACACTCTCCTACTCTCTCCTACCTGTTCTTGTCACTTTCACTACCTGTGGCTGCTGGTTTCATTAGTTGCAGCTTCTCTGGATCCTGGAATGTTGGGGGCCCTAATTGGAAAAAAAATGAATATATTTTGAAAATTCAAACCAGACCCGGTGTTAAATCAATAGCACCATCACATACACACACACTACCACATGCCCCCTGTGCCATTACACACACACACTACCACAAGCCCCCTGTGCCATGACACATACACACTACCACAACCCCCCTGTGCCATCACACGCACACACTACCACAAGCCCCCTGTGCCATCACACACACTGCCACAAGCCCCCTCTGCCATTACACATATATTACTGTGCCCCTTCATTATCACCATGTTCTGCCTCCTTATGATCACACTGTGCCCCTACACCACAAGCACGCTGTGGCCCCTTTTGATTAAACTGTTCCCTCCACGCTGTTTTTCCCCCTTCACCTGGCCGCCTTCATCACTCTGGTCCATGCTGACCCCCCCATTCAACACTCTGTGCCATGCTGCCCCCCTCCCCTACCTCACACTGTGCCGTGCTGTCCCCCTCCCCTTCATCACTGTGCCATGCTGCTCCCCCCACCTGTCCTTCCATCACTGTGTCATGCTGCCCCCCCTTTTTTTAAAATAGCCTGCTTCCCCCACCAATTAAGAGGGCAGAGCCCTCCATCCCCCCCCCCCCCCCCCGCCTGGCAGGTCCGGGCCCAGGCAATTAGTACCTTCCCCCTATTGGCAGCCCTGAATGCTACACAATTACAATAAACAAATTGGGTTCAAAGCCTCAGCCTTTTTTGTTGTTCGTAAAAGGCCTTCATTATAAAAAGAAAACATGAAAAAAATTAAGTGGGACTGGTGTTAGGAGGAATCCTCTTGCTTTATTTTTCATGCACATGGAATCCATTTTCATGTGTTCAAAATGCATATAAACCGGATCAAAAACTCCTAGTGAGAATTGTTCTTAGATTGACGGCTATATGGAGTGTAACTTGCCTAGAATGTCAATTTTGTGACTTGATTTGATTTCTTGCTGTACTTTAGGCATCTGAGCTGAACAGCACTGACATCCAGCCTGACATCCAAAAGAGTTTCTAACATATTCTAAAATCTACCGTGTCTTCTCCAGCCCTTAGCCAAATGAATAAAACATTTAGCCAGTCAGCAGCTTTGGCAGTAGGACCCAGCCAAATCTCATCCATCAGTGTCACAGGGTAAATTACAGAATGATTTCACATAGCTAAGTAAACTCAACTACATAAATAAAGTAAGTAATAACAACAATAATTAATTACAATTTAAAACATCTCAAAATTGCACTGATCCTGTCTGACTAAACCATATAAAATAGGATTCTAGATAGAACTGACAGACACAATGATTGACAGAGCTAGAGCCGTGTCACATGACTTATAAATCACATGGCCTTGAAGCTGTTAATATAATATCAATTCATATGGTGTCTATTTGTTAAATGGAGCTAATTCTAAAAGGCTTACAAAATGCAATGCAAACTTCAGAGCTCATATAATGTCTTCCATCAATCAATGGTTGTGATATACAGTGCTGGCCTTTAAACAGATGAGCAGTTCCACACAATGTTTGCTGCATAATATCTGGAAGCATACAAGGCTAACAATGAAGCTGCAATGCTACACCGATACAAACATAGCAGTCCAATAATTACCATATTAAATTATAATGTATCTCGGAGCTTACCGCAGTAAGCTCAAAATGCAGACAGTAACGGAGGACATTTAAACTTGCCTTTTGCAATTCTTCTTCTATGATTTATTTCTATGGGTGATAAATGCTGTTTGCACAAAATGTGATTAAACAACGCCCCCTACATGTGACATATAGTATATTAGTATCAAAAAAAATGAAATAAAGCTATATAAGTGCGATTAGTACCATATATAGTACCATATATGAAAGTCATCTAATATATACACTCATTTTATTTTGCCCTCTTGTCATTACTAGCTGACCGGACATTTGCAAGACTTAAATTATTTAGAGTAATATGTGGAAAATGAGAAAGAATAAATGTCTTATTTTCAGAAGTTCCACAGGTTGCATAGCAAACCCAAGTGGATAAGGACAATTACCAGACAGAAGGATATTTGAATAAATACTACATAATAAACCGTTATCTTCTCTGATTCATGCTGTATGCAAAATAAGATCTCATGTAAAGATGTAAAAACAAAATAATGCACTTGATGCATCTAAGTGCAATTCCTCTCATCATACATTATCCATGTGCTCTTGTAAATATCTCAATTGCCTCTTAAAAGCTTCTCTTTTCTATCTTCCTGTTTGAAGATTTGCATCCAATACCTGTTCTCATTACTTAGATGATTTAGTCAACTACTCTATAGATAATTCTTGTCATTGGCGCACCAACGTAGAGCATAAAAAAGCAATACATAAAAATAGTTACAAACAGGGCCCTATTAAGAGTTAATGCTGTATATAGTGTTGTGACTGCATATGCCCTCACTTTATAAAGTGAACCCAAATGTGTTTGCCCTTCTCCTCAATCAATATTACTGGGAAAATCATTGATTGCAAAGGCCAAGTAGCAAAACTAAAAAGAAAATAAAAAGATAAAGTGAAATAAAATAACAAATAAACCCCAATATGATGCTGACTCCTGAATAGTGAGTGCTGCCCTATCTACATTCCTAGCTTGTCTACAAACTAGACACGGATACAAACTCATTCAGCCTGTGCCCTACTGGGAAGAGGAGAGGTCACCAGTGTCTGCATTCGTGCAGAAAATTAAAGGGCTAGTTTTAAAATATATTTTCAGTCAAGGTCATTTACGAAGCATAAAATGTGGTCGGAGTTAATGGGATGAATTCAGTTTCTGGCGATGTGCCCCTGGATATCACTGCAATGTCCGACTGAGCACATCACCAGCCACTATGGAACACAATCTCCGCCCCATTATAGGGCACAAGGGAAAATGAGCTGAGATTTAAGAAGAATCATCATCATGATCATTTATTTATATAGCGCTACTGATTCCGCAGCGCTGTACAGAGAACTCACTCACATCAGTCCCTGCCCCATTGGAGCTTACAGTCTAAATTCCCTAACACACACACACACAGCCAGAGAGAGACTATGGTCAATTTTGATAGCAGACAATTAACCTACTAGTATGTTTTTGGAGTGTGGGAGGAAACCTGAGTACCCAGAGGAAACCCACGCAAACACAGGGAGAACATACAAACTCCACACAGATAAGGCCATGGTTGGGAATTGAACTCATGACCCCAGCGCTGTGAGGCAGAAGTGCTAACCACTTTGCCACCATGCTGCCCAATCATAATGTTTCTCCAGGGACTGTTCCAAAGACACATTGTGGCACCTTGCACTGGATTAAATCCCCCCCCAATGCATGTGTGCTTGTAAATGAGTGTGTGTGATTTTTTGGAATTTTTTTTTTGTGTAAATGTGGGTTTGTGACACTAGCAGTACTTGTGTATGACTATACACTTATAAGAAGAGGGCTATGCAAATATGACTTGTGAGTGAACCTAAATTTTACATTAGCAGCCATATAGGAATGCAATTGGTTTTGTGTCAGGATATGGTCCTAAAGGTTAATATGAATAGGCAATAGGCTGACAACAATAGATCGCTGCATAAATGTTTACACGTTTTGGTGTTACATGTCATTTTGCAAACAAACAAGGTCACTGGCAAAGGAAGAGGCAGTGACACTGACAAAGAACATATCACCCAAAATTTAAGATTCCTAAATTGGGAACCTGCGACAGGAGACATGGTCACATCACATTTCTGGCCTATCCATGTTCCAATTAGCCAACCCATCCCGTAAAAACACCCTCGAATTCTGCAAACATCAGAAGCACCCACACCCGCTCACCATGTGGATAATACTCTCAAATCAGGCTGGTCCCACCAAAATCAAGACGGTTGGATAGATAGAGTGTGATACATTGACGTTATCCAGGCTTGCTGCCTATAAACAGGGCCACTAACTCTGAATTATAAAGAATAAAGACTCTGCACTTCATAGATTAACTGGATTGATTGTCAAACAATTAGTTGGTCTCCTGATGACATCAATGCATACAACAGCGGACAGCAACCATCGTGAGTATGGCATAGTATCTCGGAGGGAATCTCAGTAAACGCATGTAAGAGGAAAGTGGGACTAGCTGTGAGTGTGCAATAGAACTGCTATATTTACAATATATATCTACTTCTGGTAATAATGCAGATTTTACCAATGTGCATGCAGATAAGATGCAGTGTATCAGCGTAAACTGTACATTTTAGCAGGTTTTGTTTTTTTTACAGCAGTATTCATTGAAACATTTAGCTCACCTGTTAGATAGCAGTGATAAGAATCCACCAAAAATAAAATAATGGCTTACAAGAAAATCTAGGTAAAGATCAAACACTTCCCATAAGAATGTATTTATCTGCGGTTCCCCTGACACCTTGCTCTACCGGGACATTACGATACGGAAATATCTTTTCTAACAGCTATTATGTTTAGCTACAATAGATAACAATGACTCGCGGTGTTTAGAAATATGAGGTTATACTGTGGAGAGTCACATCAAATATAGAAGCGTGCACTCAGGAGGTCTGTCTTCATACATCTCGGATGATTACGGGAGATCCCATGAGGAAGCCAAAAATTATTTTTCACACTTTGACAAATAAACCTGTGGTTGGATGTGACTGTGACATGTAAATTAAGAAAAACAAAATATCATTTCACAAAATGTTACAATGGCATTCATAATATTGCTATATGCTATGTATTATTATTCATGCTGTGCAGGAAAAAATATACAAACTTCTCTTCACATAGCAAGAAGCGCTTGAGACTGCAGCTCTCCTTATAGCACTTTTTAAATGAATAGAATAAAGTAAAATTGTCTATTATATTTACGCTCAGCAAGATATGGCTGTGAGAAGGGTTTTCCAAATTAAACAGAGTTTTGTAGACGTTTTTTGTGGCCAGGGAGGTTATTTGATCAAAACGATCCAGAACTGCCCCCAATAATCTGCTGAAGTGTACTAATTGCTAGGAAGTGTAATTAACCAACTGTTTGATATAGGATCCATTGGATCTATTTTATCCTAGCACGTAAGGTGGAATTATCTTCTAAAACCTGGGCCCCTTCACCCCCACCTTCCCGTCAGTTATGCTAACATTTATTTGGGATCTCTGCTGTCCAGGCTCCATAATCATCAAAGAGCGCAAGAGGAAGGATGGATATAATGCTGCCCGGTTAAAAATAGCATCAGGCTCCTGATTGGAAGAGCACTGTGGCTTTTTCTATAAAAAAAACTCCCTCCCCTCCTTGATGAAAATGGTACAACCTACAAGGATAGTTTGTCTTATTTTGTTTTGGCTCCTGCTAATGTAACTTGTTAAACTGAATCACTTGCTCCATGCTTGGAAAAGTGAAAACAAGCAGTAGACTCTAAAGACCTGGGGCCTGATTCATTAAGGATCTTAAATGAAGAGGTATCTTATTTCAGTCTCCTGGACAAAACCATGTTACAATGCAAGGGGTGCAAACTAGTTTTCTGTTTTGCACATAAGTTAAATACTGACTGTTTTTTCATGTAGAACACAAAAACTTGATAGCTTATTTGTACACTAACATTTAAAGTTGATATTTGTGTGCGACATGAAAAAACAGTCAGTATTTAACTTAAGTGCAAAACAGAAAACTAGTTTGCACCCCTTGCATTGCAACATGGTTTTGTCCAAGAGACTGAAATAAGATACCTCTTCATTTAAGATCCTTAATGAATCAGGCCCCTGGTTCTCTGATCAAAGATAATATTATATATCACAGCTGCAGTCTTTGGATCTTGTCCTGTATTTTTAATGGGATCTCTATTGTGTCTCTATGTTGCACTTAAGCCAAGAAGCACATTTCCAGCAATGTAATAAAAAGCTTAGCACTTGTAACAAACCCAATGCTCATGTCCCTTGTGATTGATTTAAGTCAGAAGTAGGTAAAGAGTACATTGGGCAAGCTTTGTAGATGACATTTCAAATATACTATGGTTAAAATTCTTATTGTTTAAGGATAGACTAATCTGTAGCCCAGCAGTTGGTTTTAAACCAGTACAGGCTTCTCAGCTTCCAGTTCAGCAGCTACTCCATCTGGAACCAGCAAGAGAAACTGTAAGATCACTTTAAATATACTCTACAACAGTGATGGGCAACTTAGTTTCCCTTGAGAGCCACGGGTTCGGACTTCCAGCCTTTAAAACGGAGCCTTCTATACATAGGAAGGAGGGAGAGTATATTGCACACACAACTCCTCCCCCGCGTATGCCACAAAACTTCCCTTCCCTGTGCAGAGGAGGACACATGGTGCGAAAAGCTAACTTCTCCCATTCTGCTTCATTCTCTGCTTATTACAAAGAAGAGAATAAGTCCGGAAGCAGCCGGCTGGGGTCCTGCAGGTGAATGCTCGGTTTGTCGCTGTTGCCCACCACTGCTCTACAGACTCACTGAGCTCTACTACACAGCATAAACTCTGTTGATTTCTCAGAATTACTACAGATGAAGCAAAGTTTGTTTCAGTAGACTTCTTTACAATTGACTGAAACTAGAGAAACCTGGCGGTAATCACTTTAAATTAAACTGAAATGTAATGCCTAAATAACTTTTTTAACAGAATTCTATAACTTTTTTATACACTGCTGTCACAATGGAAAGGTATCATTGCCCGATAAATTTGGTGGAGGAACCACATTGGGCAACAAAACCTTTCCACTGTGACAGCAGTCTGAAAAATGGCTGTCAATCTCCTCTACCAAAAAGTGTATTCACCATAGTTCACACATGGCCCATCCATAGGACCCAAAGAGTGGTACTGTGGTGAATACGTCATGCCCAATGCAAGTGGCGTATCAGTTTGCTTTGTTATACATCGATTGTTACGATAATATTCTAACTGTAAAATCTTTGAACTGCGAGCTCTGGGCGACCTGTAAGAGTTCCACCACGTCAACGTCCTCAAAGGCGGCCTCTTAGCATGTTTGTTGTAAACATGCAAGGATAAGTGAATAATGAATAGCACAGCAGTCCGTGATTCAGGTCCCCCGCAAGATGTGCTTGTATATGTGACTGCAAATAACTGTCACAGTTTCCAGACCACCCAACAGGTCACATGTTCCAGGTCACCCAGCAGGTGCACGAGGAAAGTTCACTAACTGTCACAGTTTCCAGAGCAACCAGCAGGCGCACGGGTGTATTACCAACTGTCACATTTTCCAGAGGACTATGGTAATGCATTGTTGTAAATGGCAGGTGGACATTTTGCAAAATAACTCCGAAACGATGCAACCGATTACAACACTAGTATTTTTCTGCAAGTCTACAGACATATATATTTAATGATGTGCTCTGCTCAGACAACAGCATCACAGAAACAAGTCACTCATAAAAGTTGTACTTATGTTATTAATATATATATATATATGTCCCTATTCACTACTTTACTAATTGGAGATGTGTCACAAGACAGAACATATTCTCTGAAAGGTATTTACGCATTAGGAGAATGTTATTGCCTAAACATATTTGTTTATTCCTGTTGCTTTGGAAACAACATCACAAAAGTTCCAGACTGCATTAGATAAAGTTATATATATATCCATGACACTCACTAAACCAATCTGTTATCTACTGTACAACAAGATTACAAATATTCTTTTGGATCAGCCATTAAATATTTTCCTATAGATTCCTAATAACATTAACATTATGTTCCACTATAGTTATAAATTGAATTATCCAGAAACATCAAAGGGAATGATTAAATGAGGCAATTTTCTTAAACAGACCCTCTTGAAAACGTACAATAAAAACTCAATTATGTTTACATCTTTTAATATTTAGTCCTAAATTGCATTTAGCTTCACAATGCCTTTAGTCATCTAAGTTATTATCAATTTAAATAATTTTTTATGCATGAATGTTTCATGTGTCTCTGATCTTTTATTTTAATATTTCATATATTCTGGGAGATGTATTTTCAGGCAACATAAAACAATTATGTGTTCCGTCTTTACACTGTGCAATGGACAGTTTGCCAGAGGGAAATACAACTTTAGATATTCATGTCTGTGTCATTTTAATTGTACTCCTGGAGAGAAAATAATGGTCTATGGAATTCTTTCATTGAGGTGCACAGTGCAGAGGTGAGTACTGCAAATCCCATTGTAACTCAGAAACGTGATCCAGGGTCTAAATCACACAGTATAATTCCATCCTTACATCAGTTTCTCTAACTATCAATGTGGAAGCCTGGATGTTGAAACAGAAATCCTTAGAGGTAATAGCATATACGATACAGGTTTCTTGGTTTGATTTTCCACATATAGGGCCTGATTCATTAAGGAAAGGAAAGCAATAAAAAAAATGAGTGACTTTGCACCTTGGCAAAACTATGTTGCATTGGAGGGGGAGCTAAAATTAAAATGTGCGGATAGATTTATAGTTGGGGAAGGGCGTGTCCTAGATCAACTGTAAATTTCAGTGTAAAAATAAAGCTATTAAGTATTTGTGTGCTACATGAAAAAACAGCCAGTATTTAACTTCTGTGCAAAATAATAAATTAATATACACCCCTTGCATTGTAACATGGTTTTGTCCAGAATAAAACGTACTCATTTTTTTGCCTCGCTTTACTTAATGAATCAGGCCCATAGGTACTATTACTTAAATATACAAAGTTACATTTGCAAATTACCCATTTATTTGTCCATGATGCCTTTGCAATTCTCCTCCTCATTAAAGGACCAGCAAATGTTAAACAAAAAGACAATTTTATTCCAGCAGGACTTCTCACTAAAGGTAAAGGAGAGAGGGCAGGGTCATATTTAAAATAAAAATTCTTAAGAGTTTTTAATTTTGTAGCATTGCTTCTCACAGATACTGTGGGAGAAAATTTGTGTGATAGATAGATAGATAGATAGATAGATAGATAGATAGATAGATAGATAGGATAGATATCAATTACTCAATTACTTGTTATCAAAAAAAAGATAGACCTAATTTGTACAATTAAGATTAAGCTATTGCAGTCTTTGAGTCAGGTGTGTTTTGCAGATAATTTAATTGCGCTAATTTGTAACATGTGGCCCCAAATTATACTGTACACATTTCAATTTATTCCTACCAGTACAGTCGTTAATTCTTTTTTGTTTGTAGAGTTCTTATCTGTCATATATATTGAGAAATGTTCTTTTTGTAACACGCTTCAGCATCCAGTCATCAATCATTAATTTCAAATATCACACTATGGAAAGAGCAACAATGCTGTAACCCATAGCAACAAATCTGCAGCTCTTCAGCAGACAAGTGTAGATAAACTTATGAAAGGTGGGATTGGATTGGTTGCTATGGGATACTTCTCTTAAGACTTTTAAACCAAGCCACTCATTTACCTATAAAATATTATTTATTGTCCTTCGTTGCTCCATCCTGTTTGAAGAAGGAATCAATACTAACAGACTCACAATCCATTTACTTCAAAGTGACAGTTACATAATGTGTAGCTATGGTTTCTTTTGCCATCTGGCTCCACATTAAAAGATTGTTTTAGTCTGTACTGTTTGTTTTTACACTAGGAACAGAGGTTTCCAAACTGGCTCCAGCTCCCATCTCCTTGGAGCCGCCCTCTATAATACATGAAAAGCCTTCTTCAGTTGAAGTCTTGTTCACATGCCAGTGGCTGGCTGCTTCTCTTGCTTTAATGTGGAGCCAGCTGGACAGCCTGTTGCTATTGATCCCACAGGTATGAAAGGATCTGTACTTTTTATTTATCGTAGCAATACAATGGGTATCATCCAAGCAATCTAAAGACATATAAAATATGTTTATTAAGTGTATTGCCCTATAAAGCACCTTAAAAATGATAAATATATAGTAGATTAATGCCAAATGATGTATATGTTATTTCAGTGATAATCAGGGCATATAGGGCCTGAGTCATTAAGGCTCTCCTTAAAGAGCATAAAAAAGGAGTAACTTTACACCTGGGCAAA
This sequence comes from Mixophyes fleayi, assembly GCF_038048845.1. Lineage (NCBI taxonomy): Eukaryota > Metazoa > Chordata > Amphibia > Anura > Limnodynastidae > Mixophyes > Mixophyes fleayi. The sequence goes on along the minus strand of NC_134409.1, from coordinate 119,619,498 downwards.
ACTATGTTGCATTGGAGGGGGATGTAAATTTAAAATGTAGGGACAGATTAGTTGGGTAATTGGGGTAGGGCATGTCCTATATCAACTTTACATTTCAGTGTAAAAATAAAGCTATCAAGCATTTGTGTGGTACATGAAAAAACAGCCAGTATTAAACTTATATGCAAGATAATAAACTAATTTGCACCCCTTGCATTGTAATATGGTTTGTCCCAGAGAACATTTACTCCTTTTTTGCCTTACATTCCTTAATGACTCAGGCCCAGAGTGTATCTGTATTACAAAGGACATTTTTGTGAAATAGTGTAGCTTCAAAAATGGGAATGGTGGTGACCCTTTATGTGAGAGATTAAAGAGGTACTTCTGCTTAGGCCATTGTATTATTATTATTATTATTATTATTATTATTACTATTTTTATTATTATCGTTAATTTATAAGGCACCACAATATCAGCAGCACCATACAGTGGGGAAATAGAGTATTAATAACATAGAATACATAATGCTACATAACAGGGTACAGAGAATGAAAGTATAACAGCAAAATATAGCAAAAAAACTGAAGACATAAATGTAAGATACATTGCATAAAACAGGTGCAGGGAATAAGAAGTGAGTTAGAGAATGGAAAAAAAAGGTAAAGGACACAGAGGCACAGGTGAATAATATTGTAGGGTGGGGGTGAGAAGACAAGAGCAAGAAGGGCGTGTCTGTGACATCTAGAAGGGAGGGACTGACACAAGATAGGACAACATGAAGGGAAGGTGTAGTGTAGGGAGGGTGAGGGCAGGGCCGGATTTACCACTATGCAACCTAGGCACTTGCCTAGGGCCCAGCGGTCCCCAGAGGGCCCTCCCAGGGCTGGCGGTGAGACCAACCTTTAAAAATGGGCCACTACTTATGGGACAGTGCTATGTGCTTGCCCCCCTGGTCTAAAGTCTGCCAGCCAGGCCCTGAATAAGGCTATATGTTATGCTAAAAACTATAGTGCTATAGATTTTTTCAGGGAGGGGGCCCCAAACCAGTATCTTGCCTAGGGCCCCATGAGGTCTAAATCCGTCTCTGGGTGAGGGGCAGTGGCGGGCTGGCCCGGGGGGCAGGGGGGCAGCAGCCCCCCGGGCCACTGGGCAAGACGCCTATTAGAGCCGGGGGGTAGGCCGGCCGGCCGCCCCCCAGATGCAAAAAAATAGTTTCTCCCCCAGTGGCCGCATCCGATGTCATCAGATGCGGCCGCGTCAGCGCACAGGCGGCCGCATCACATGACAGGGGATGCGGCCGCGTCATCAATGACGCGGCCGCATCCCCTGTAATATGATGCGGCCGCCTCTGTGCCCCCCGGCCACGCCTCTCCCAGCCTGCGCCTGGTGAGGGTGAAATCTGAGCTCAGCTGATAGACAACAGTAAAGGGGTCCAGTCAGCCAATGGACATCAATGAGAGAGGAGATGCTGTTCAGCTGCACTGCAAAGAAGGAGCTAAAGACAAAGACTGAGGGTAAAGATAAGTTTAAGGGGAACAAGGGGAGAAGGAAATTGAAGAAGGGGTTAAGCAGAGAAGAAAAACATAGGAATCCTAAGGGAATGGTTGACCAGAGGGGATTAGCTAAGAGTGAGGGAAATAGCATAACAGTAACAGGAGGAAAGTGACAGCTGAAGGAAGATGTGAGACGTATGCCCATTTGAACAACATAGCTGTGTATTTTTGCACTGCATATGCACAGAAAGTGAACATACGAAAACTGCGGCTTTATAGATTCCTTGCACCTGAAGAGATGTGGCAGGGGAGGGAAGGGGTGTTCTAACATAGCCAATGTACATTAAGGACATGTTTGAGCAATTGTGTACAGATTCAGACTGGAACATAGGGCCTGATTCTTTAAGGGAAGTTAAGCAAAAAAATGAGTAAGTTTTCTTACTCAAGTTTTCTGGTCAAAATCATGTTGCAATGCAAGGGGTGCAAATGAGTTTATTATTTTGCACATAAGGAAAATACTTTTTGTTTTTTCATGTAGCACACAAATACTTGATAAATTATTTGTACAGTGAAATTTAAAGTTGATCTAGGACATGCCCTACCCCAAATATAAATCTGCCATCACATTTTAGACTTACCTCCTCCTCCAATGCAATATGGTTTTGCCTTACTTACTTACTTACTTTTGCTTAACTTTCCTTAATGAATCAGGCCCATCGTCACAAATATGCCTATAAGGTGGTTCTATTTTTAGGTAGTCAAGGACAGGTGTAAGCATGATGTAAGTAGGCATGATGATGATGATGATGATAATGATGATGAAGAACACCAGAACTAGCAAACCATTTGTAATTAGAGGGTTGCGAATGACTCACAGACTCTTATTGAGACTTTATTAGTAGCTCGGCCATAGATTAGGATTTACCAAATGTGTTACAGTAAAGGTAATTTTTTTTTTTACGCAAGTCAGGAATTTGTGCCTGCTTTATTAGCTAGGTTATTCATCAACATTTATTTATATTCAAGTTTAAATGATGCTTCAAAGCAAATGTGCTCATAAGATATATAAAAAAAAGGTTTTTGTACATGTTCGCAAGTACGACTGAGGGGTGGTGTGTCTGTTGTCATGCGGACGTACCTGCCATTTACATAGACCTGGGCGCATATTTACCTCTGAATGACATACAATATACATACACATGCAGGTTACACTTATGCTTGCATTCCACTCAGGTCCCACAGTGTCCTGCAATAGAGGAGAAATAGTGAAGACAAGTGGGAAGGGATATAGTCACATTAAACTGTTAAAATACAGAAAGGAGGGAAGGAGTTAGGAAAAGAAATAAGAAGAGCTAAGAAGATGAAACATAAAATTATAAATCCAGACATGGGAGTGATAATAATTATACATTGACAGGTAACCCGGAATGAGGGAAAAGTGAGTTATGTAAAGACATCAGAGTTAAATACGAAGTTCAACACAAGAAGTGTCAAGAACACACAAGAGACAGATGATTTATCAGGAGAAGAGTTGTTGGCGAAGTGGGTGCAAAGATGCAGAAGTTTGAATGGTGATATTAAGGTAACAGTGATTCACTCTATCCATATTTCTCTTACTCTGATTAATGTCAACCATCATCAACACCATTTATTTATATAGCGCCAGTAATTACGCAGCACTGTACAGAGAATTCACTCACATCAGTCCCTGCCCCATTGGGGCTTACAGTATAAATTCCCTAACACACACACACAGACAGACAGACAGACTAGGGTCAATTTGATAGCAGCCAATTAACCTACCAGTATGTTTTTTGGAGTGTGGGAGGAAACCGGAGCACCTGGAGGAAACCCACGCAAACATGGGTAGAACATACAAACTCCACATAGATAAATTCATGGTTGGGAATTGAACTCATGACCCCAGTGCTGTGAGGCAGAAGTGCTAACCACTTAGCCACTGTGCTGCCTAACTGAGCACAAAAAGTTAAATCAAACATTGGGCCATGAGTTCAGCTGCCAACACACGCAGCTATATGGATTTTTTGGCACAAGAACTGATTAAACCAGACCAATCAGTAATTTGACCACCCACACAGGTTGCAAATTGCACAGATCTGGTCATTCGGGCACCACGCTGACCAACCATATCGTAGTACATAACATGTTTATCTGCTCCTAACTGCACTGCCATATTAAATTATGACATGGGGACATGGATTTTTTTTTTAAAACCAGTTTTGTCACCATGTCGAATCAACTCCAAATGGATCAGTTTTTCATTGGGTATGATACATCTACATAGAGTACAATACTTGGTCAATTGCGTTCGGTTGAATAAACTAACCCAGTATTTCCCAAACCTGATCCTCAGGTTGCCCTAACAGTGCATGTTTTCCATATCTCCTTGTTAGAGCACAGGTGAATTCATTACCAGCAAACACATTTTCAAAAAAGCCAGGTGGTTCTAATTATTTTATTTGTGACCTGGAAAACATGCACTGTAAGGGCTCCATGAAGACTGACTTGGGAAGACACTGAACTAACCAATCAAAAGAACACTCAGCAGCATTACATATCCTGTGTCCAGTTTTTTTTCTATCTTTTGTGACATCAAAGATTTCATCCACAGCCAGAAAGGGAGCAAAGGTTAAACCAATGTTTTCTGTGCAATTTACTTTGGGTTTTTTATTTCAAAGGGGGGCCTTCATAATATTTTCCTGCTGCTAATGCAAAGAGTGCAGAAGAGAGAGCAGGTGATTGTGTTCAATCAATGACTCATGATAGCATTAGCAAGGTGACTGACAAAGGGACTGGAGGAGGTGGATATCTTTCTGTTTGGAGAAAGGAAGTGGCACTGCAGATTCCAGCTCTGGTGGCATAATAGGAAGGAATGAACAACAAAAGGAAGAAAATAAATAGTGTTTATGGGGCACACAATTTCTTTAATTTCTTTAGCTGTTCATGAATGCTACAAAGTTGTATGGGTGCACCTCCCCTTATAGATTACCTCCCGGTGGGCCTGATTCATTAAGGAAAGTTAAGTAAAAAAGTTGAGTAAGTAATCTCCTGGACAAAACCATGTTACAATGAAAGGGGTGCAAATTATTTTTCTAATTTGCACATAAGTTAAATACTGTCAGTTTTTTCATGTAGCACACAAATATAAACTTTAAATGTCAGTGTACAAAAAAGCTATCAAGTATTTGTGTGCTACATGAAAAAACTGACAGTATTTAACTTATCAAAATAGAAAAATAATTTGCACCCTTTGCATTGTAACATGGTTTTGTCCAGGAGATTACTTACTCAACTTTTTTACTTAAGTTTCCTTAATGAATCAGGCCCAGTATCTCTAAATCCTATTATATACTAGTAGAGGGGTTGTTATTCACTCTGTGCGGTGCATTCTGCTTTTTTATAATAGGAAGGAACCCTGTGCATTTGGTCGCATTTAGATTTCAAAGTGGAAATCTTCATTTAATCGCAACCTCAACCTGATTTAAGTTCACAATTTCACAATCATAGTTCAGTTTTTAGTACACATATGATCATTTAAAGATCTGCCAGGTATAAAGCAAAATGATAAAGAATGAGCAGGAGAAACTTCAAATATGTCCTTATTCCACTAGACGTGCAGAACGAAGCCTTGCATACATTGTGAGTGATGTTACTGCCTGCTAGCACTATTTACAAGCAATTTTGTCATTTGGTGCAGAAAATTATATTCTGACATATCTGTTAAGGTTACTGAGTGGTTGTCAAAAAAACGTAGAATGAACAGTATATTCATATTGAAAAATATGTCAATTTAATTTAAAAACTGTTATTTTGGATGTATGGCAGATATTAATGAGGTTGGTGGGAGAGAGTCATTGTATCATTATATTAAAACAAGATGAGATTAGGTGAGATTCATAGTCTTACCGCAGATCTGAGCAAAAATTGAGCTTATTGTGTGGTCACCAAATGATATTAGTCCAATATTTTTTCTTGCAGTACCAGAGAGTTTTCACTAAAGGTATAAATGAACCTTATTTCTGTATATTCGCAAAGAATTTTGAAAGCAACTCAACGTGATGCAGTGCGGATGCCTTCAAAGCGTGTTTATGAGGCCTAATATTAAAGCATTTAGCCTCATTTGTTGTATCCTTTAGGACAGAGCTAATTAAACTACGAGACACCAAGCCATTTGGGTTGGTCCCTATTATAATGTTATGTATACCCAACATATCGTAGTGCAATAATATGTCTATTGACATTATACAATGACATCGGGATCAGAACGGACAGAAGAAAGAAGACTTTACCGGACAGAGGAAGCATCTGACAGGGTAAAGCAGAATTAGCAATACCACTGTATAAGACGCACCCAGTTTTAAGACCCAAAATTTTGGGGGAAAAGGTGCGTCTTATACACTGGAAAATACAGACGGTATATATGGGAGGGAGAAAGATCTTTAATCATTTTTATTATCAGATAAAATACATTTCTTTTCTACAAATCTTGCGTTGAAGGTTGGGGTCATGGAAGTCTGCGGGCATGAAGGTCGTAGAGGCAGCGGCAATAGCAGCAAAAACAATATGTAAATCCAGACTTGTCGCCTCCCCATTACCAACTGACCACCGCTGTAGGCTCTCTGTAGACTCTTTAGCCGCAAAACTCTTAAGCCAAACCATCTGGGTGCCCTAAAATCTCTCTGAGTTCTCCAATGAGCTTCACCCATTGTCTGTCCAGGGAAGGCCTATTATGTTTCTCTTCTCTTTGCATCTCATCCTCCACAAAACTTGTTTCTTGGACAGCTGCTATAAACATCAGTTATCGTCTACCCAAACCCCATCCATATTCACCACAAATTCCTGTACACCTTCCACTAAGCCGTTGGCCTACAAGAATAAAAAACAAGTCCACAAAATAACTATCACTATAACAATGGATGAATAGAATGGGAAAACAAGTATTGTGTACTAATTTATCTTGGATAAGACCCATGCATCATCATCTTATGGTTCAGTAGTTTATCCAGGTCTTCAGGGAGCAAACCAGCTGCGGAAAGTGTCTGCATGACAATTAATCACTGTGATTGTTACAGGATTTACACTTAGTAAGGCTGTTTATGGAAGCAATCTGTGCACTAGTTGTCTTATTTCAGTGTTTGTGAATTGTGTTTTAATTCCTTAACGAGCTAAAAAGAGAGTGCCTTCGCGGCAGTTCAAGAGGCACTCCGCGCACAGTTTAATATGCCCATAATATTTTAGTTACATCAGCATAGGATACCTTTTATTTTTTGTACAAATTCAGAATATCACGTTACAACCTACTTAACTCTTTCTTTGCAAATTATTTTTTAAAAGTTATATCTTTACAAGAAAAAAATCCAACATATTCGTCATTTTCCAGTCATTTCGAGTCCTCTTAGTTTTCTATCTTATATGGGTAACTTTTATTTTTGAAAGAAGAAGTCCCATGCTGTCTATTTCAGTATATCAATTATTTTTCTTTGATAAATGAAAGTAATTGCCAAAATAGCTATATAGTGATTACAACGGAAACATCTGATGTTTAAACTGCTATATATATATATATATATTATTTTTCCAACAGCAGAGATAAAAGCCACATTGGCATCAAATGTGCATTCAGGTATTGTGCAAAACAATTACAATGTAAGCAATTTCTCTAATGTTGTAGAATAAAGGGAGGGGGGGAATAAAGGGAGGGGGGGAGGAACTATTGTAGATCAAATGCTTACACTGAGATCTATCATTGTAACAGGCTCCAAACACAATAGCTGAATGTGTTGACCGCCAAGTAATCTTTTGGAAGAAAAATGAACACAGTTGATGTAGTGGAATGTAACCATTATAAAATGCAATGTAATGATTCAGTAACTGAGGTGCAGAGCACAAGACCATTGTTCAAGCAGGTAATGGTTTTATGCTAAGATAGAAAACCAACATTAACACAAAGAACTTCCATAAACAAAAATAAGGCTATTACCAAAGAGATAAGCGTGATTTCTTAAAGGGGTAAGTGACTGAGAGATTCCTACCCTCTTTAGAACATTTAAATTGACGTCAAATTGTCTTAATTTAGAAAAGCATTTAATTGTAAATAAAGTATATATATATTTCTTTATTCATGGGAAAACATTTTGTTTTGGGTATCAGGTTTCATGTTTGCAACCAATAATGTATTTACTGCATCAAATATAATGTATATATGATGTATGTTAAATTAATAATTCACAATAATAATAATAATAATAGTAATAATAATAATAATAATTTTGTATTGTGAAAGACTCCTGATATTTATAAATCTTTTTGAAAAAAAATTAGATTTATTTTTTGGAGTTTAATACAGTAAAAATCCCTTGTAAAATTTATCAAGGGGTTAGGAAAACACTGGTGGAAAATGAGGGGAAGTCTAAGAACTCTTCGAAACTTTAATATACGTATGAAAAAAACAAAAACACCCGAGGGTATATTTATTAAACTGTGGGTTTGAAAAAGTGGAGATGTTGCCTATAGCAACCAATCAGATTGCCTTCTCCTCACCGGCCTCCCCCTCTCCCACCTCGCCCCCCTTCGCTCTATTCTTAATGCAGCTGCTAGACTTATCTTTCTTTCATGCCACTCTTCCTCTGCCTCCCCTCTCTGCCTTGCCTTACACTGGCTCTCTTTCCCTTACAGAATCCTCTTTCAACTCCTCACTGTCACTGACAAGGCCCTCTCCTATTCCACTGCTCCTTATATCTCTAACCTCCTCTTCATACACACTCCCGCGCATTCCCTGCATTCGACCAATGACCGTTGCCTTTCCTCCACACTGATCACCTCATTCCATCCCAAAATTCAAGACTTCTCCCATGCTGTCCTCCTTCACTGGAACGCCCTCCCTCCCTCCATCCGGCTGTCCCCTAATCTTAGCACCTTCAAACGGGCTCTCAAAATCCACCTTATCGTCAAGGCCTACCAGCCATCCACACAACCTTCTCCTTCCTTGTTTTCCTTACCTCCCACTTCCCTGTCTTGATCACCTTTACTGATTCCTCACGTGCCTGCTTTCTGTTTCCCCTCTTCCCTTCTGTCTCAATACCATTTCTTCTACTCCTACACCACTGTACTTGCTATTCTTGGAGATATTGAAGTCTTGGTTATACTTGTTTTACTCTGTACTGTTGTACTCTGGTATACTGTCTGTACTGTAAGTTTGTATTTTGTAAGGTGCTGCGGATACCTTGTGGAACGATATAAATAATTAATAAAAAGAAGAAGAAGAAGAATTCCTTTAATATTGGTGGTGGTACTTACACAGTACTCAGTTTGATTAAATAGATTGGTACCTTTTTTCTGATCTTATTTTGCGCTAAGTGCTAAAACTAGTTCCTCAGTGAGGAAATCTATTATATTACTCAGACATTAGCTATTGTATTACTGATCACTTCCAGTAATACAGAATAAGAAAAAAAGCTACTCTTCAATACTATAGTAATTTAAATTACTGTACTTGGAAACACATTGAGTTAGTACGTGTGGGAAGGGTATTGTAAAATCAGGAAAATGGGTCTATTGAATACATTAGGAAGAAAGGGAATTGTTAAACAAAAGTTTAGAAAGTGTAGAATCTGTGAATGTAAAATGGGGGTTCAATTTTATTATACTATAAGGCAGAGGTAGGCAATCTTTATTTTACCAGTTTTTGCAGAACTACAGGAACTGCAATTGCAGCACGTCTTACCAGCCAGGGGTTGATTGGTCCTGTTGGAACTTGTAGATTGAGAACTGGAGAGCCAGAGGTATCAAAATCAAATCTCTGCTGCAATGTCTAGCAAGTCTGAGAAAAAATTGTATTGCCCTATATCACCCATCGTATTATTATAAATTACCTGTTATAAGGTGTCTTCCATGACAACATGTACTCAAGGTCCCTCAGCAGTGTAACATTAACCTTACAACTACTGATTTTCAACATGTAAACTTCACTTTTATAATGTACGTTCTAGCATGAATTTCAATCTAACAGTCTCTGAGGCATTTTTCAGAAGTATGTCTGTAAATCACCATTGAAAATCATTTGGGTTTAATGGAATTATCAATATGCATAACAAGGAAATTCAACATTTATCATAAGAAATGTTGAATGGCTAAAAAAAACAATACATACAGATATGATGTAAAATATTGCATTCAGGGTTGATCAATAGTCTGCACCAGTTTGGATGGATTGAGTGTCAGGGAATGAAATTAAGTAGCAGAAAGTTATCCCCACTAATGAATGAGGTCCTTAATCACATCACAAAAGTTCAGTATTCAGAAACAGCTCGGGAAATAGGAGTCAGGAGGGCAAAACATATGTTAGAATAAAATGTTCTTTTAAAAAAGACATTAATGTTTAGAATGTTATTATTGATACTGAGTAAAATGTATTGTAATGTATTATTGTATGTTTTAGCTGCAACATAAATTTTCGATTAAATTAAATAAAACATATTTTTGTTCTCTAATAATTGCTCATGATAAAGCTTCTAGGAGAATTTATTAAAGGACAAATCTATTTTATTTAATTAGCAATATTGTGTATTTTCACTTTATATTTTTATATTGTTTAGCAAAAACATATTAGCATTGTTCATTGTACCTAGAAAACTTGTTTTTTTGTCTGCATATTCGCCCTTATTAAAATGAGTGAGGGTCGCCATGTTCCTCATCCTGCTGAGATATAATAGAATAGCTAATGAGTCGAAGGCAGCTAGATTATTCATAGCTTATCTTTTATCAGCTTACCTCAACACCAACCCACTACCTGTGATTGGCACAAGACTGGTAAAGAAATAAACTTTCACTTTTATTCTAACCAGTATAAATAATAAGCGAGATCAAAGAACTATCAGTCGATAAAACTGGATACATAATTATGGCATTGTGAGGAGTTAATAAAACAACATATGCATTGTTCCATGATTATTCCCAATGATGTCAGTTGTTTTATCCTGTGCCTGTGTGCACACCAAGGGTTAACTATGGTTTATTCTACTTCAGTGGGAGAGATCTTGGGTCATTTAACGTGGCTGGGTCATGTCACATAGATGGGTTGTGTGAATCTTGTAGAGTCCTAGGATCCAATAAAGGAACTATAGATAAGATAAGCCTGGACCTCTAATGTTATGAAACCAGATATGGTGCCTTTTAAAAGAGAATAGTGTGGCCATCCTAGTTCCTTATATATTCATATGGGGAGCCTAATACAAGAAAGCAGCACTCTTCATCACTCATATTTTCATAAATATGGGCAGCACAGTGGTGTAGTGGTTAGCACTTCTGCCTCACAGCACTGGGGTCATGAGTTTGATTCCCGACCATGGCCTTATCTGTGTGCTCCGGTTTCCTCATACACTCCAAAAAAACCAACATACTGGTAGGTTAATTGGCTGCTAACAAAAAATTGTCTCTAGTCTGTCTGTGTGTGTGTGTGTTAGGGAATTTAGACTGTAAGCCCCAATGGGGCAGGGACTGATGTGAGTGAGTTCTATGTACAGCGCTGCGGAATTAGTGGTGCTATATAAATAAATGGTGATGATGATTTGAGGAAATCTCTGTCAGTAAAACCAGTACCTAGTACCAGGTCAAGTGTCATCAGCAACTACTAGCTGTATAAGGAAAATACAGAGATCAAGTATATCTCCAAATAATTTATCCAGCACAGTCATGTTTCATATACAAATATGCAGAATGCTCTGACCTGGTTGGTAAATGTCATATAATATTTCTATTATGTTCCAAAAGAGAAATATAGAGAAATATTGTAAGTATAAGAATTCCTGAATAACAGTAGTTGGAAACACAGAATCATAAATAGCAGTTTTGAAAACAATTAGCATCTAAACACTTCTTTCAGTGAGGTCACAAGGTGGAGATGAAAAAATCATTGAAAAACTGTCAAAGATTGTCAGTCCCTGGGGACCAATCCGTTATTGAGGTTCTATCTGTTTTTCCACTTTCCCCGACAACAGATTTCATGAAAATATGTGAGTTCTCTGTTTCTGTTTTATCTCATTTTATCTTTTTCAACTGTTTACACATTGTTTTACTGTGTCATTTAAATTTGTTATACATTAAGCATTGGGACATTGTGTATATTCCATTTAATACTGTTCTGTCTTGGTGTGCTTAAATGATTTGCATGCTAGTTAAGCATGGTTGCTTGTAAATTCAATATAATTAAATACAGGGCATTTTTGGGATTACTGTGAGATAAGTCATGGAGTGTTTACGGAGCATCAGTTTTGAAACCAAATCTTGGGGGTGGCAGATCTAAATTGTTAAATAATGAGTGTGACATCGTATTTTGGGGGATTTGAATTATTGCTAGGCAGACCAAGAGGGTTTAATCCTTTCACACCCATGTTACGCAGGCTTAGGAAAGTGTGTATGTGACACTGGGATGAAACTACCTTGCACATGCTGGACAGAGATTGTAAGAAATCTCCATAGCATATAAAACATACCGGGGTTTATTTAATAAAAGCAATACACATGTGCTATAATCATAACAACCAATCAGATATTATCTTTAATTAGTTTGACTACACTACGCTAACCTGCTCAAAAATAATATCTAATTGGTTGTTTTGGTCTACAACACATCTTTCTCTTTGCAACATATTTTTAACTAAGCCCCATTGTTTTCAAAATATGTCATTTGTTAGTATAATGTTCTGTTTATATTACCATACATCATATTTTATTTATTAACATTTATTTACAAATGTTGTCGCACCACAATTTTTATGTGGCAGTCAACTTAAATATTGATCTAACCATTCAGTGTTTTCTTTTGAAGGCAAATAGACAGGGCACCAGAAACTTTTTAAGTCTCTAACTTTAATCAGCATACAGCTTTCTCTCGGGAGCTGTACACTAAAAGGTGATCGTAGTTTAATTTGGTCAGATCTATGGAATAATAGTGTTCTCAATATACAACTGAAGAAGACTGGTTTGAGAAACTCTGCTAGTTGTATCTTATTGCCACCGAATTCTGATGATACTTTCAAATGCAGTTTCACAAATATTTTCAAGAATAATTATCTGGGATATCACTATGAGAGAAGTATAGTTACATTTGCAAGTAAACCAAAATAATATCATCACAAGGACAGTAGATTATCTATCACAAGACAGAGAGAGGTAGATATATACATTATAGGAATAATGCCTCAGTGGTCTGGAGATGAAGATTATTATGGACTTATGCTAAAATTTTCACCTGTTCACTCTTATAAAACTGTTCCATTTTATCAAGAATAAATACATTTTCCAGAAAATATATGAGGTAGTTACTTTTCACAAGACTGATAAATTAGTTTCCTTTCACAGAGATTACCATTCACCTTGGGGGGCAATTTTCTTTCCCATTGTCCTGGGAGCAGATGAGAACCATTGGCTTGCCCAGACAATAACTGGTTTAGTATATCTTGTTTATCTACACCTCATAAGGGTGGCAACCACATGTAATCAATGCACATGACATTCCTAGTGTGGACATTCTCCTACACAACATAACAAGCTGTATATTGTCTGGACCATTTCTATCTACCTTCAGTTGACCCCTGAACCTGAAATCCTCTACAAAAAACTAAATAAGTGTTTTCTATGTTAACGATCCTCGAATTTATGAAAAGCAGATAGGAAAAAGAATTTTGCATTCATCTTATTATAGGCACCCATCTAATACTCCACTTTGAAGTGCTTTTTGGCTAGAGAAAATGTCATATTTCACTTAAATATGCCACTTTCTCTTTTTTCACAGATTATGTTCAGGTGGCAGAGAACAAATTAAATATCTATTCCTTATGTGTATCAGTACAAAGAGAATTAATCAAAGACAATTGCTGTCTAAACTGCCATATCATTATCTTTAATAATCTCTATCAAAGAACGACCTGAATAAAATAGTTTAAAAATAAATGCCACCATCAGTTACACAGGACATTTATTAAAGTTATTGAGACAAGGAAAAATAATAAAATCATTTCTACAAAGGGCAAAAAATTCAAATAATCAACTAGGCTATCTTGTAAACGATTTCACACAGATGATGCAGAATGCAAGTAACATTCAAATGCTTTGGGGGAAATCTGGTGCAAAATATAAAAATATGCAAATAGCTTTAATCAGCCCACAACCCACACATGTAAGACTTTACTTGGTAAGTTTGCTCAACTTAACCAACATTTGTCTTTAGTTCAACAAAATCCAATCAGACGCAATCAGATTAGATCAGATTAGATTGGATTTGATCTAATAAGATTGAAAGCCCTGTGTTTTGGTTCTGGTTTTAGATCTGTATTAACTTTGTGTTTTGGTTTTGGTTTTAATATTTGCAAAACCGTCCTCATGTGTTTTGGTTTTGGATCTGCATTTTTAACAACAACAACAAAATGCTAAAATGACATAATTTGGCTCTTTTTTTGTTCCTACATTATTACTATTAACCTCAATAACATTAATTTTCAGTCAATTCAAGTCAATTTTTGTCAAGTGGCAAAAACATTGCTACCCCTCCTGTTTCAGAGTGAGCAATGGCACTGAGCAATGGCACTGGAGAAGGGAGAGTGACAAGAACACTGCTTCCCCTGTTTCTGTGTGAGCAATGGCGCTGAGCAATGTCACTGGGGAATGGAGAGTGACAAGAACACTGCTACCCCTGTTTCTGTGTGAGCAATGGCACTGAGCAATGTCACTGGAGAATGGAGAGTGACAAGAACACTGCTACCCTTATTTCTGTGTGAGCAATGTCACTGAGCAATGTCACTGAGAAATGGAGAGTTACAAGAACACTGCTACCCCTGTTTCTGTGTGAGCAATGGCGCTGGATCTCCTGGGGAGGGAGGTACTTATGGAATCCAAAACCTGCGAGATCCGACGGCGCAACAATGATGTTTAGCCTCAATTCAGATCTGAGGAAGCAAAAAAGTACAGAGCTGGCTCGGCTCAGTACTCGGATTGGCAATGTTCGGAGGGGAACGGTTTTCTGAAAACCGAGCCTCTCAGAGCATCTCTAGTATAAACCTACCTGGTTGTAGTCATTCCTGGCAACAGTCAGGAGTAGTAGAGTGATACATTCTGGAAAGTTTGACCAGAGTGAAGTACCATCTATAGTAAACCTTATATGCATTCATCTTGATTAATGTGGAGATTGAGCTGGAAACCACATTTTCTTTTTTTACATTTAGAGAAGTTTATACCCATGACAATGATATATCAACAGTATTATTAATCTATAAATCAGAAAATATTTTTTATTAAAAGGGTTTTTTAATCACTGCATAATCTAATGATGATCAAGATAAATAGCATAAACTGATAAAATCAAGGCAAATGGAGCATATCAATATAAGGAAATCAGCAGGAAAGATAAATAATTAGGAAAAAGACAAGATCCTTATAATCACTTTTATAATGATGGATGGAGGATGATTTAATGAGAGGAATGGAAAAAGTGAGATCTCATTATAATTTACCTTACTGAAGGAGTGAACAGTAATTATGTTATGACCACTTTTATGTCTGCTCAATCAAGTGAAAGTTACTGACGGCTTTTGTGGCTATTTTTAAGCTCTGAAAATGTTTCACAATTTTTAAAAGTGAGTAGCAACATTTGATTATACTTGCAGTAAGATCTTAATTATAAAATGTATTTTTCTATTGATTTATAATGATAAACACGGGGGGCTTAATGGTTAGCACTTCTGCCTCACAGCACTGGGGTCATGAGTTCGATTCCCGACCATGGCCTTATCTGTGTGGGGTTTGTATGTTCTTTCCCTGTTTGCGTGGGTCTCCAGTTTCCTCCCACACTCCAAAAACAAACTAGTAGGTTAATTGGTTGCTATTAAATTGACCTTAGTCTCTCTCAGTCTGTGTGTGTCTATGTTAGGGAAATTAGACTGTAAGCTCCAATGGAACAGGGACTGATTTGAGTGAGTTCTCTGTACAGCACTGCAGAATTAGAGGTGCTATATAAATAGATGATGATGATAAACATGAGTTTTATAAGTGTCTTTCTTTACATGGTTTGTATGACTTTAATGACTCTGATTTTTTTTTTTTTTTAAAAGGTCCTATTTAGATGTCATACTCGAAAGACTTATAAAAGGAATAAAACATTTTTATAGAATATTTTTGACAATCAGTGATGGGTAAGATCAGTTAAAGAAAGAACCCTCTCTTTTATACATAATTAAGTTGTTCACAAATTTACAAAAATTCATGTATCATATAACCAATTTGACAAAACTAACTTGGTAACATTGCATTTTTTTTTCTGTTTTACAGATTTGAAATTGCTGTGTGTTGAAGCCAACTTTGTGCCTATTAGGCACACTACTACTACTATTATTACTTTCCGAGCTGTAAAGAATAATATTAGTCCATTAGTGATAATACAGTTTTACCTTATATTGCTTTATTAGTTGCCAACAACATGACTGGATGAACATAAACCTACAACAGTGTTTGCTTATATTAATGCCCAACATAGTTGCACTGCCCAAACCCCAACTTTTCCCAAATCGAAGGACCTGTCTGTATTCTGTTTTGCTGGTCTGTTGTTTTGCTGGTCTGCCACTGAGACAGTTATTCTTTGAACCTCAGTTCTCAATAGATTATTCCCAGGGATTTCTAATTACCCAATCAGTTTTATCTGTCCCCTAACCAGCGGCCAATCAGAGGAAGCACTGGGCTATTTAAAGCCAGCAATTTGTTGTTTCCCTTGTCTGATTATTGTAGTTTGTTCTATTGTGCTACTTCTACTATGGATACCTGTGTACTGAACCGGCTTGTCATTGACTATGTCTCTGCTTCATTACCCTGTACTGACTTTGGCTTGTTTAACCAAGGTCTGTACTGACCTTGGTTTGTTCTTTATTACTTCCACTCTGGCAACTGGGCTCCTTCCCTGATACCAGATCTGTTACATTATATGTATA
This sequence comes from Mixophyes fleayi, assembly GCF_038048845.1. Lineage (NCBI taxonomy): Eukaryota > Metazoa > Chordata > Amphibia > Anura > Limnodynastidae > Mixophyes > Mixophyes fleayi. The sequence continues at coordinate 119,603,033 of NC_134409.1, read as the reverse complement.
ATATTTATAGGAACATTAAGCATAACATGCCCAGTTGCCTTTGATACATACAACTTGCAAGCCTGCTAATACTTAGCCCCTTTTAGTAAATACGGACCATTGACTTCCTTATAGAATTGACCCAATGAAGTCATTTTGCAAGATTTTTAACTTATGAATTTCTTTTACTTTATGAACCAGAAAAGAGGAAGAAATCAGACCACTCATTGTTATTCAATTTAAATGATTGCACATTTTTTTTGCATTGCAGAAATGATTTCTCACCCCACTAGCTCTGAATAAAATGAATTTTAGATGTTAGGCGCTGTACAATACCAGTGAATCAGGGTCTCTCCTACAGCTGCTATTTCGAAATATGTAAGCTTGATGCTAAATAAAATTGCACCACCATGTTTTAATCTGTGTTTAAATTATGATATGTTTATAAAATAAGCCAACGTTTGCAAATGACTGCCCAGCTATTGTGGAGCTACAATAAAATTAGTTAAAGAAGAATTCCAACAAGGCAATGTTTAACAGCAGATCCGCAACCCCAACAAGCAGAACCACTACACATCCTATGATGTAATACTTACATCATATGTAAGTATGTCTAGGATGCTGCCTTGTGCATTCTATTCTCCAGTTGCGACAGGAAGTAATATTTTAAATTCCAACGCTGGTAACATGAATTTATGAACTATAGATGTTTGACTGTTTTTCTTCCTGTCTATGTCTTATTCTTTCTCACACCTAGAGGTAAATGTATCAAGCTGCGAGTTTCCGGCAAGTTTGAAAAGTGGAGATGTTGCCTATAGCAACCAATCAGATTCTAGTTATCATTTATTTAGTACATTCTACAAAATGACAGCTAGAATATGATTGGGTAACATCTCCACTTTTCAAACCCACCGGGAACTCGCAGCTTGATACATTTACCCCCCTAGGTTTTTATCTCCCATTCATTCCTTTTCACACCCTAGGTCTCTCTCGTATTCATTCCCTCGGACACCCCGGGCCCGATTCATCAAAGAATGCAAGTGAATGTAATTTGTGGTGTTTTTTTTTAAAACGGATGGAAATATCAAGCATGTGTGGCCATATTCAAGTACAAGCGGATCTTAAGTCCATTTGAATGCAGGTATAAGTACGCTCTGGTTCTATGGTCTCAAATCTCCATCACTATCAAGAACACCAAAATTTCTTCAGCCTCCCAAGCCCACTGCCTTGGTGTCACATTTGACTCCAACCTCTGCTTTATTCCTCACATACAGACTCTCTCCCAGTCCTGTCGACTCCAACTTAAAACATTGCTAGAATACGCCCTCTTTTTTACTCAACCTGCTACCAAAATTCTTATTAAATTCTCTCATCATCTCCCGTCATGACTATTGCAACCTCCTGCTATCTGGCATCCCTGTCACCCATATATCCACAATTCAATCCATCCTAAATGCTAATGCAAGACTGATCTTCCTCTGTCTCTTCGCTCCACATCTGCTACACCAATTTGCAAATCCATACACTGGCTCCCTGTGTCCTCCGGAATCAAACCTCTCACTTTCGCCTACAAGACTTCTCCCGTGCTGCTCCCGACTTATGGAATTCCCTACCACGCTCAATCAGACTTTCCCACAGCCTTCAAATTTTTAGATGCTCTTTGAAAACCCATCCCTGTTTTAGATATTTTTTATCCCTGATAATACTAGTCACACTAATACACCCTCACAACTCTCCCAATCTCCACTCTAAACCACAGTTGCTTCTCTTGTTTCAGCTGTGCCCTCTTCCACCTAGAATGTAAGCTGTCTAATGAGCAGGGTCCTCCATACCCTTTGTTTTCATATCTGCGTTTAATTTGTCTTCTTTGTATGTTACTGTTTTATATACGTCCCTATTTTATGTATGTACTCTTTTGCCTACTGTGGTGCCGTACAAATCTACGATAATAATAATAATAATTATAATACGGTACTTGCTGCATGCAGACAGACACAATACACTGCAGGATACACACAATGCATATATGCTATATAAATTCCCATTAGAATACATAGAAGAAAAAATAATACATTAGCACCTGTTAATACTATAATCATTAATAAAAATACTTTTGAAATGAAAATGCTATATTTTTTTTTACATGAAATACATATATCAGGTTAATCTCAATGCCTACTGTACATAAAATGCATTTTTACAGTTGTTCTTAATTGCAAACACTTGTTGTGTCATGCATGCATGTCTGTCATCACTATCATTCAGCACTTACACCTGCCCTTTAGCTGGTGCAAGTGATAAGGCTAGAAGTCAAAATTATTTACAAAATAGCAACAATGATGACTTGTAGATTGTCTTTCCTGCCCGTGCCATCCTAGGTCTTTGTGGCCTTTACACAAAGTCAGGCCTGTACATGCATTATCAGTCTAGCTGTCATTCATTTAGTCATTTTCACACCTAGCATCCTTTTTCTTTCAATCTAACACTTTCAGTCTGTCACTGTGTCACATAACCCTTCTTACACCCTTCATGATATTCTCTCTATTTCATTTTGTCTTATGCCCTTTATCCATCTCTCCTTTATTTATTACTTTTCATAGCCTCTAGCATTCTGTATCTCTTTCCATTGTGTTCTTATCTTAATACATTCATTTCGCACCCTGTGCTAGCATGTTACCCTATGTCTCTCATGGTAGATCTCTGGTTCTTTCTCATAGCCTTTATAACACAGTTGTAGTCTCTCTCTCTCTCTGTCTCTCTCACTCTCTCTCTCTTTCTCTCTCTTTCTATCCCGCCACCCTCCTGTCAATTTTTACCAGCCTATATAAATCTTTGACCAATTGTGTACCTATAATTATGTAATTTGAGGCGGCAGTTTTAGGCAGCCAGTTTTGGCTTAAACAATATATGGAGGATGGGGAGGGGGCCCTAGCTCTAGCATGGAAATCGTGCTCTGAAGGCAATTAATCGTGCTGATATCTAAGTGGCATTTCTATGACAATGCTTGTCGTCAATGCGGTGGGTGGAATGATTGAGTCTGACAATATTGAATGCATACATTTGAAAAAAAAAAAAAGAAAACTTGGATTGTACCTTTATGATACAACGCTATAACTTGACATTTCTAATGGATGGCATTATTGAATTGTGGAGTCATTTTTTTTTTCAATGTACTATATCAAGGTAATACACTGCCCATCATAAACATCTTATTGAAGCTGTTTGCTTCAATATGTATGTTTATAAAATAAAACCCACAAGGCCTTCTGTTGTCCATAGTCATTAATCATGGAAATCAGCATGGAGCTTTATTGAAATTCTTATTTACACTGCATTTACTGTAACATAGAAAAATGACTCATTCATTCAATGAACCTTTATTATCTCCTATCCTTGGACCAAAGCTGACATTCTAGTTTTTGTTCTGTCCATACACAACATGAGAATTAATTATAATAATCAAGATAACAAAGTTATATATGGGACACTAAAGGCCTGATTTAGAGCAAATAATGCATTTATTGCTTGGGGCCTGATTCTTTAAGGAAAGTAAAACAAAGAAATGGAGCAACTTTGAAACTTGGCAAAACCAACTTGTTTTGGAGGGGGAGGTAAATTTAAAATGTGGGCATAGATTTATAATTGTGGTAAGGCATGTCCTAGATCAACTTTAAATTTCAGTGTACAAATAAGCTATCAAGTATTTGTGTGCTACATGAAAAAACAGCCAGTATTTAACTTATTTGCAAAACAATAAACTATTATGCACCCCTTACATTGTAATATGGTTTTGTCCAGGGGCAAATTTACTTCTATTTTTGCCTTACTTTCCTTAATGAATCAAGCCCTGTGTGTGTAAGTAAAAATGCACACTTACATTTATGCAGCTGTCTTTTGAGTTGCACATACCTTAATGTATGGGCGACTTTATATATAATGTACATCTTTCAGATGTGGTTTTCTCTTAAGCCAGTGTTTGACTTGTGACTCCATACTCTTACCGTACAAAACTTACATGTGAACAACTCCAACTAACTTCTCCAAGAGCAAGTGGATGCAAGTATAACATAGGATGAAGTCAAAATACAACCGTAAGTTGTCCGAACCTGCAAAACGACAAAACTTTCATGAGTTGCATTTTTACATGGAGCAAAGGGACTTAACCTCCAAGTCTAAGTAGGGTCATTTATGAAGCAGCAAAATTGTTAGCTTGCAGCACAAATGTGATATTATGAATTTATTACCGCAATATTGGGAAAGTATATGAAGTAGCACTTCAATATGGCAGTGACTGAGTGCAATACATTGCTCCCTCTGATTTGAAGAGCTGGGGGTTGTCACCGTGGTGGCCCAGTGGTTAGCATTTCTGCCTCACAGCGCTGTGTGGAGTTTGTATGTTCTCCCGATGCTTGCATGGTGTTTCTCCAGGAACTCCCGACCGTATATGTGTGGATGGGAGTTTAGACTGTAAGCTCCATGGGACAGGGACTGAAGTGAATGGTTCCATAGAATAGCAGTTAAGTGTGCCCAAGATAGCTGCCTCATTCTCTCCAAGAATGTAAATGGATTTGAGTTCTATTGGGAGAAGAGGCAATAAGTACATAAATAATTATTATTATTATTATTATTATTATTCAAGTTTTCCATGCTGAATACAGACTAATTGCATGTTCCTCATATTACACTCACCTGCAAAACAACAGTTTGTGTTGCAGGACAAGATATCTAAATGAGCTTCAAGGGTTCACTGCATGATTTTTACACATACGGTTGGGTGCCAGCCTCTAATTTTAATCGTCTGCTTCTTTGTACCATCCGGGCGCAATTTATGCAGACAACACATTTAGGGAAATATGTGAAAGAAAAACCCATTAAAATGTACAAATGTGTTACATGTACTAAAGATAATTTCAATGTCTTCTTACTTTCATTAATCTTTTTCGACAAATGAGGCTCCAAAGAGAAGGGTCTTAGGAGAAACATTTAAAACATGATGGAAGAAAGACAAAAAATCAGTCTGATTTCTGCCATCGAAACAAATCCATGCCAAAATTAGCTTAGTTAAAAAATTAAGTACATTAATGAATTGATATTGCAAATGAATTGATATTGCAAATGAATTAATTAAATATTGAACTTTGATCAACATGATATATGTGTCGATCACATGACACGGGATGCGGCCGCGTCATGTGATGCGGCCGCCTATGCGACCCCGGGCTGAAATTGCCAGCCCGTGCCTTTCAGTAGATAATAAGAATATCAAATAGTAAAAAAACAATGGTATGACAAAATAAATACTGGCTAACTTACACTACACACTCTAATACTGCAAATTTTAATATATTGAACGTATAGGGCCCAAATAATTAAAAAGCATTTTGCAATAACTGAAACTGTAGAGTTCAAGTAAAAAATACATGTCCACAACATGTACAAATGTGAGGCTAGATCCCGAATTAGACTAGATTATGAGCAAATTAAGACACGACTTTAGCTCAATGTACACCATAATGCGCACCAAAAAGGTAGTATCAGCAGAGGGAGACAGTTCTGACGAATAAGGGATATCCACTGCATTCATTGGTAATAACATCCCATATAACCTGAGAGGTATCACTTGTTAATCATTTCCAAAATTGCGCTGTATTGGGGTGTAGCTGGTACATCAGGTGGTGAACCGCAATTATGTGAATGATAGGAAAGCTAGATCTCAGTTGTCACTTGGTTTAAATGCCATAATAGCCGCATAGTACTCAGTACTCATAGTACTCATAGTACTCAGTGGACCTCCTCCCCCACCCACTGTCTTGGTCACTCCCTCGGCCTTGTCTTCTCTCACCTCTGTGATCTCTCTGACTTCTCCAACTCTCCCTTCCCACTCTCTGACCACCATCTCCTCTCCTTCACTCTCTCCTCCTCCCGCCCCACCTAAGGCCACCCTCACTAGGCGCAACCTTGACGCTATCGACCCTACCTCTTTCTCCTCCTCTATTGAAACTCTCCTATCACCCCTTTCCTCTCTGGCCTGTCCTGACCAGGCGTCCTCTCTCTATAACCTCTCCCTCACTATTGCCCTTGACGCCCTGGCCTCTTCTATCCGCCGACCATGGCACTCCAAACTCACCCGCTTCCTCCAAAGTGCTCTCGCACTGCCGAACGCCTCTAGAGAAAATCTCGTTCCCTGGCTGACTTCCTTCACTTCAAATTCATCCTCTCCTCTTTCTGCTCTGCCCTCTCCCTCGCTAAACAAATCTTCTTCAAGTCCCTCATTTCTTCTTAGTCCTCCCATCCCCGCCGCCTCTTTGCCACCTTTAACTCCCTACTCTCTCCCCCCCTCTGTCCCGCCTTCCCTCTCCACTTCTGACTTCTCCACCTTTTTCTTGTCCAAAATTGAGGCCATCAAACTGAACACCTCCTCCTCCCCTTCCCCCGCCACCCTCATTGCTTCACCTGCCCCCAACAACCTACTCTGGTGCTCCTTTTGCCCCACTACAGGTGAAGAAGTCCGCTCCCTTATTCTCTCCTCCCCACCCTCTACCTGTCCTCTCGACCCAATCCCCTCTCACCTCCTTTGCTCTCTCTCTCCCACTGCCTGTTCTTACCTCGCTCACCTCTTCAACTTATCACTCTCCTCTGGTATAGTCCCCTCCTCTTTTAAACACGCTCTTATCTCCCCTATCCTCAAAAAACCCAATCTCGACCCCATCTCTCTTGCTAACTATCGCCCTATCTCACTACTCCCCTTCGCCTCCAAACTTCTCGAGCGGATTGTCTGCAGCCGCCTCGCCAAACATCTCTCTGACTATTCCCTCCTTGACCCTCTCCAATCTGGCTACCGTCCCCTCCACTCCACCGAAACTGCCCTGGCCAAGGTTACTAATGATCTCCTAACGGCCAAGTCCAAGGGTCACTTCTCTATACTTATTCTCCTCGACCTCTCCGCAGCCTTTGACACCGTGGACCACCCCCTCCTGCTACAAACCCTTCTCTCTCTTGGCCTCTCGGGATCTGTCCTTGCCTGGTTCACCTCATACCTTGCTAACCGCTTCTTCTCTTTATCAACGTCTGGCTCCTCCTCCTCCCCCCACCCTCTCCCTGTTGGAGTCCCGCAGGGCTCTGGTCTCGGTCCTTGACTCTTCTCGCTCTATACTTCCTCACTTGGCGCTCTCATCTCCTCCTTTGGTCTTCAGTATCACCTCTATGCTGATGACATTTAACTCTACATCTCTTCTCCTGACCTTTCCTCCACCCTCCTCTCTCGGGTATCTGACTGCCTCTCCGCCATCTCCTCCTGGATGTCCGAGCGTTTTCTTAAAATAAATATCTCCAAGACGGAACTCATTGTCTTTCCTCCGCCCAGACTCCCATCCCACCATGACCTCTCTATTGTCGTCAACAACACCACCATCTCCTCTGTCACCCAACTCCGCTGCCTAGGTGTCACCCTTGACTCCTCTCTCTCTTTTTTCCCCCCACATTCATTCCCTTGCCCAGTCCTGTCGCTTCCAACTATGCAACATCGCCCGCATCCATCCCTTCCTCTCTCAGGATGCCACCAAAACTATCATCCACGCACTCATCATCTCCCGCCTGGATTATTGCAACCTTCTCCTCACTGGCCTCCCCCACTCCCACCTCTCTCCCCTCCGCTCTATACTCAATGCGGCTGCAAGACTCATCTTCCTCTCACGCCGCTCCTCCTCTGCCTCCCCTCTCTGCCTCGCCCTACACTGGCTCCCCTTCCCCTACAGAATCCTCTTCAAGCTCCTCACCACCACTTACAAGGCTCTCTCCCACTCTACTGCCCCCTACATCTCTAACCTCCTCTCCATATACACTCCAGGCCCGCTCCCTGCGCTCAGCCAATGACCGCCGCCTCTCCTCCTCTCTTTTTACTTCTTCCCACTCCAGAATCCAAGACTTTTCCCGTGCAGCCCCCCTTCACTGGAATGACCTCCCTCGTTCCATCAGTCTCTCTCCTACTTTGTGCTGCTTCAAACGTGCACTAAAAACTCACCTCTTCTGCATAGCCTACCAACCATCTACTTAACCCCTCACCTCCGCTACTCGCTCTCCCTTCTCTCTTCTGGCTCCCCTTGTGCCTGATTCTGTCTACCCTCCTTTAGGATGTAAGCTCACATGAGCAGGGCCCTCTTCCCTCCTGTCTCCTCACCTGTTCTTCTGCTCCGTGCTTATTGCAGCAGCCTGCCTGGAGTTTCTGAAGTATTGGTATTTTTGTTTATTGTTCTGTACTGTTTCACCCTGTATAGTCTACTGTTTGTACTGTGTACGGCGCTGCGGAAATCTTGTGGCGCCTAACAAATAAATGATAATAATAATAATAATAATAATAGTATCTCTTAGGTATCTTGAGTTTTCCCAGAAACCTGAACCCAGAATTGGAGTTATGGAATACACATGCTGCATGGTTGCATTGCAATCAATTTAGACGCATGGTACATGTTTGCATAGTAAAAATGTATTCCATATGACTGGCATTTAGTGGTTGAACTTTACTTAAGCCACCCAGGTCGTAACTTTTAATGACCAGTAATGGAGATTTGCTTCTGGAATAGCAGAATATAAGAAATCATCGTAAACACAATCCTAGCCTCCAATACAGTACAATATGCACAACATTTGAAAAATGCTCAAACATATACCAAATAAGTATGAACAATCCATGTTATAGTTAAGCAATATATTTGGCCTTTCCATTCTTTCGTATGTCTACTCCTTATTACAATGTCATAACCTTTACTTATTAGAATCATAACCAACTCCATTGCTGAGACAATAGCTGGTGATTACAATAAAATTTCTTTCATACAACATAGCTGAACGGCTTGAAAAAAAAATGAGCGAATGGTATTGTATTTACTGAGAGGCACATGGGGATCCTTTGTACAGAGGAATATAAGATACAAATTGACATTGTTCGGAATTATTGCTTTACTTGCCGTCTCATTTTGAGAAAAAATCTCTGCATTTTTCTTGCAGCGCATATCTTACAAATGTTCCGTTTTGTGGCTGTCTCGGGTCTCAGTGGAGACTCATCAGTGATCTGTAAGTCAGCCACATTCATTCCACTTGCCGGATTAAAGCCCCCCAGAGATGGTGCACGAATGAGCATGTGGCAGGATGCATTTAAGCAATGATCATCTGTAACATATTTATTTATTTATGGAGATAGATCCCCTACCGGCTCAATATGCTAGACTCATACTTAGCTATGCCATATAAGACATTAGCAAGCCTCTGTATCACACAGTGTCAGCTCGCTCAGTAATCATCTTCATTAGTGCACTCTGACTAAATGCGATGACTTTGTAAGTAATTACATATTATCTTCCATATTGTTATTGTGTCTCGGGACTGTTTTGCTGCAGGAGCACAATTCAACTCTAATAGTGGAATTTTAATTTATGGTGAATACGCTGTCCACTCTCAGATGATCTGAAGATTATAGAGTCAAAACTGCAAAACAGAAATTCATTAAGAATAAAATGTATTGTGAGAGGTTGTACTGAACAAAAACAAAAGTAGCATGCGAAAAAGCATAAAAATGCCATGTGTTTCCCTATGCAGGTAATATGCGGTTCACATGCGCCAAATCCATGGTTGACATGTGCTGGGCACGTTTGCATGTGTTTGTATTAAAAAACGCAAGCGATACAGGACTTTTCTCATTCATTTCAATAGCCCATTCATTTCAATGAGGTTCCAGCGTGTGTGCTACAGGCAGAAATGCCATTGAAATAAATGGGATATTGAAATGAATGTGAGAAATAAATCAATAAAATCAGACATTATACCCCCTGTGAGGGAACGAGGAGTTAATTCTAAACCATTATTGCTGTACCTCATTTCCCACGTTAATATTAACTTAAAAACATTAGGGTATATTTACTAAACTGTAGGTTTGCAAAAGTGGAGATGTTGCCTATAGCAACCCAATCAGATTGTAGCTGTCATTTTGTTGAACGCACTAAACAAATGATAACTAGAATCTGATTTGATGGGATGGGTGAGTTCAAAGTAATTGGCCCAGCTTTCCCTTAAGGGACAGGCCCTTCTTGTGTGCCTGACATTGGCAGATTATGGTGGGGACAGATGGGCTTTTGCTCTTGTCTATGAACCCATGTGAGCCACTTTAAAGGATGATCAAAGTGAGTGCTTGGATCGGCTAGTGCAGAAGAGTCCTGGGGACTCAATCTTTGATCATATATAAATAGAGATTTAAAAAAATGTTTATTGACTGGGATCAATTGCCAGTGTTGTGCAGCTCCATTCATGTCAATGGCTCATTCATTTATATGGCCATTCTTTTCAATGGGGTCTTTACCCATAACTCAGGGGATTGAGGATTATAATAGGACCTCTTCCCATCCACAGCCTTATCCAAGCTGGATTATAGGTGGAAGGAGTACAGGGGTAAATTACTGCATGATTAAAATAGCTTCCAATTGGTCCAGGTGGCCATTCTCAACGCACTCAGTATTGAATCTCTGGAATTGATTTTTAAAAGTTACTTTTAGCTCTTTATCAATTAGCATCTCACACTTTAGTTGTAAAACATGTATTTTTAAGGAGAAATATTTATTGAAGAGCAGGTTTGTTAGCCAATAAGTGGTAATAAAACTGGTCATTTGCCTAAACCTGTCTGTAGTAACGTTGTCAGTCTCATGTGCTCAGGATACATCAGGCAAAAATCAGTAAGATTCTAAATGAGAACACAAATTTATATAAACTACTGCTGTTGAATCTTTTAATTTACTGCTGTTGATGACAGAAATCTGAGAAGTATACAGAAAGAGTCATAAACTGAACTGAGGAATGTATAGGTAGCAAGGAAATATACACTATACCACAGTAAATGACAGCATTGATTACACCGTATCATTTAGTGGGTTGTATATTTTATTTGAAAAGATATATTGATTGCATTGCTCTCTTTTTTATATATCTTACAAGTCATTCTTTTGGTCGTTTAAGTACTCAGATAAATTGCCCCTTTGGTTGGGTTTTCCGTTTGGATGCCTTTCAAGATTAATGTTGCGCGTGACGCTAATACCTTTTTATCCAAATGAGGCAGGGAGTTTGAAGTAGGAATTTTATTATTGCTATCTATTATTATTTTTATACAGCTGTCAGAATGCAGACAGACTGATTTTTTCACATTAGTACTGTCATCTCACTTTCAATGTTTCTCTGACTCTGAAAAGCAACTTACTCTATTGTACACTATTGAAAAACATTTACTGTATTTTGTTTTAGGACAGGCCAGAGATACTTGGTACGTCTAGAACCCAAATGTGGTCTCTGAAAGCTCAAGTGCTTTTACTGGCCAGCTCATTGATGCTGATGCAGTTCAACTGCATCTTTGTCAAATCCATGGGAGGTAACCCATGGATATCTTGCTTGGAGGTTTACTCCAAGCCAGATATCCCACTAACTGGGAGGAAATCACCACAAGGAAACTCTTGTGTTGCACATGAGTGAATACATGTCCATTGGTTATTATGAGCCCTAAACCATCGCCATCAGGCTCTGGATAGTGACTTGACTGTTTGGGTAGCTCACTTCCCTAAGTATTAGAGATCAGGATTAACCAAAATAAATTTTGGTACCCTAATTTTGATTTTTATTAAAAAAAAATATTTGTAAAGGGCTACAAAGTCTGTATTCCAAATCATGACCCTGACTCCGTAGACCAATGATGGGCAACAGATAGCCCTCTAAGCTTTCCCCTACGGCCTTCAGCAACTTAGTGCTTCATAACCTGCCTGTCTTTGTCTCTTCTTTTTGCCACAAGCTCAGACTACAGTTCTTATTTCCAGCTGGGGCAGCGATTGATGTTCAGCAGGTCATAGAACAGAGAATACAAATTAACTTGATCTTATTCTTTGACCAGAGCAGCCAACTTCTACATCAGGTCCATTTCCACATCACGTGATCTCCAAGTACAATGTAGGGAGGTCACCGGAGATCAGAGAAGAGGCGACATGAATGCTATACCACATAGTCTCGTACATGGGAGTGTTTCCTGCTTATTTTAGTAAACCAATGTAAGGAACTTTTAGGCAGATAGTGTTATGCACCTGTGTGCCGCAAAGTTATTGCTTATTTTGTGTTCCACTTACACACTTGAACAGACATTCTCTATTAAGAGGCACATTAAAAACATCAAGTGCAACAGGTTGACAGAGCTGTGCCTCATATAGACTTACATCTAACTTTCAAAAGCTGGTTGAAAAACTCGTCATCCCCAAGTCACATTAAATTGTAATATTTGTTAGTTATAAATGGAATAGTGATAGTCTCCCAGCACACATGTAAAGAAGGAATAGAAGTATGTAGTGTTCGGTAAGACTCAAAAATAAAGTGAACAATTCCTGACCACCTGTCTTTTTCAGAACAATCAGCAGTGGAACTCCTTCCGATACATTCATGTATATCGCCAATGTTCTCCAAATGTGTGCAAGTTAATAGAACTCCTCTGATGATTTTACACACCATGTAGACTTTATTTTAAATACCACACACACCTCAAGTGATGAGACTTATTTTGGATTCACCTTTCTGTGCCATTCTCGTTTTGCCCATTTTGTTGTACACACATGTTAAACCTAGTTATATCTGGTTTCTATTCCTTTGACACATTTGTACTTTTATATTTTCTGTACTTTTTGAAGGATTTGAGTGTGATATATTGCTATTAAGGAGGTTGGTATGCTCTATCCCACTGCTGCTGGCACCAGCTGTCAATCAAACAGTTCCCATTTGATTGATGAGCAAATTTATTCAAAATCATTCTGCAAAAATAATCAACCAAATTTTGCCTCCCAATTTTACAACAATCACAATGGGTTGGGTATGAAATGTCGACATTCAAAATGTTGACAGTCAAAATTTATTTTACCAAATGTCGACAGTCATAATGTCAACATTGTCATATTATCTACAATGTTACAAGTAATCTATTACTTTAGACATGCAAGGTGACATTAATCCTTTTTAAAAGTACAAAAGTTAAAAACGTATTATAGGTAAATGTGGCAGGTTGAAAATCTGTAGTAAATTAAAAGATTCAGCAGCAGCAGTAGTTGATTTAAAATTAGTGTTCTCATTTAGAATCTAACATCCATGAAAAACACTTGGTATGAGAGTTTTGTGCTTTTCATAGTTGTTTTTCCCTTTTGTAAGTATTAAGGGACTGATACACAACAATCCCCTGGAAAAACAGAAATTATCATTGCCAAGTTTATTGATTTGTGGCTATTTCAGAATTGTTATATATATATTTTGATCTGTTGCAAGTATTATAATAAATTATAAATTAATACCCCTATTGGGATTCCACAGAAGCGCCCAATATTATCCATCCTTTTGGATAGGATAAAAAATCTTTTTCTTAGTTCATTTAGAATCTTACTGATTTTTGGAGACTAACAGAACAGTTTAGTGGTACAAGTTTGGTCTATGATGTCACATTTGTACTTTAGCACAGTGATCCTCTAAAGATTTTTCTACTTCTCTGCACATTGAGAAAGTGATGCAGAAAATCAAAGTCGAATGCTTTAGATGTGGGAAACCCTTCATGAGTGTAGAGGAGGTCCAGATCAGATCCCTGTTATCACAAGCACTATTAGAAGTGAGCTGTCAGCCAGAATACACTATATTAAGAAGGTTATGGAGAGGTCCATCAGACTCTCACCTCATACCAAGTGTCTCCCAAATCTTTTAAAAAATGTTGGAACTGATAAAAAAAAATATTAAAACGTTGTTAAGAAAGAATAAACCAAAACAGTTATTTTATTTCCTAACCTTCTCTGTAGCTGAATAAAACCACTGTAGTCATTTAGAATTTTTCACAGAATGAAGGTCACCTGAAAAGTTCCAAAATAGTGCCACCCCTATACATTTGTCCTTCCACTATTTATTTCCACCATAAGTATATGGATAAAAATAAAAAAAAAGCGGGCTTTTGCCCCTAGACCATATAATGTTGTCAGACCTTATATATTGAGGTTGGGTACGTATTCCCGCTGACGAGAATTCCGACCAAGCTCAATACCTACAAAAAAAAAAGTTTCTATAAAAAAATAAATGCAATAAAAAGAGACTTACCTGAAATCCGAAGATACAGATGTCCGATGGCATCGGCATGCTGACAGGCAGTCATTCCGAAGACCCGTAGGTATGAAGGTTGTCGGAATTCTCATAATCGTTAATACGATTACCACCGATATATTGTATCATGTATATTATGTTTACACTGAGGAAAACTTGCTGATTCAATTTTGGGGCAAATATCATCAGTCTCACTATTCGTATTAAAGTAAGTGGTAACAGGTTGCCACTTTCATAGGTACATCTAACTAATAATGAGTTATTCCCCATTTGTTCTCAGAAAAGTTTGTATTCCCCAGGGTATGACACAAACAAAGGGGTCAAATATATAGCAATATAGATGCCAGCTCTGTGGGTGCTGATGGTGCTTGAGCAAGTCCAATATCATCATCATCATCTATTTATATAGCGCCACTAATTCCGCAGCGCTGTACAGAGAACTCACTCACATCAGTCCCTGCCGCGTTAGGGCTTACAGTCTAAATTCCCTAACATACACACAGACAGGCAGCCACAGAGACTAGTGTCAATTTGTTAGCAGCCAATTAACCTACTAGTATGTTTTCGGAGTGTGGGAGGAAACCCACACAAACACAGGGAGAACATATAGACTCCTCACAGATAAGGCCATGGTCGGGAATTGAACTCATGACCCCAGTGCTGTAAGACAGAAGTGCTAACCATTTAGCCACCGTGCTGCCCTAATTATTTGTGCTATCTATGTCTATGTATGGCATTCTTCAGTCATATGAGGAGAATACATGACTACCACGATCATTTTAAATAGTTGGCTCCTATGTGTGGACAATGTCTCTGGCCCATGTTAACTGTAATGTGTGCGATAGTTGTAAACTAGCTGGTGATGAATCTCAACTTCCCACAGCTTGCATCATCTCATCTTGCCAATTTTAACTGGATAGAAATGTAATAACTGGAGAGGCCACTACAATGAGTTGAATTCATTGTCGTGTTTGTGGAACCATGCCTGGATGTTTTTAGCCTAGTGGCTTGGATCATTATCTAAAAATGTAAAGGGGTCCACCTGATCTGTAAAGATGATCAGAAATTCTGTAGCATTCAAACATTTTTCTGATCATATGAAGGTACCAAAAAAACACATCTCCCCAACAGGACAGTTAATTATATGGGAATGACATGTGTACCTACTAAAGTGGCCAGTCAGTGTAAATCAAGGAATAGCAGGTATAAGCAAAGAGTAAAACCGTATTAACACCACAATTTTCATATCTGCCTTCCAGGAGATACATAGACCAGGAATTAAAAGACAATGTGCGCATGACAAGATGACTCCAATTACGTCATCCAAGCATTTGGGCAAAGCTTATGAGCAGGCTAATGGTATCTCCATGATCCTTAATGATATCATTCATGTCATCAGTTGAATAGGGCAAGGAGTATGACTATGTGATTTGTTTCCCCATGGTACTTCCCCGCAAACTTTGAAGGAAGTGAGCTCCCTTTCTGGAGCTTAGTCTGTTCTCCTAGGAGCCTGGGAGGTTCCTTAACAATCCAGGAGTCTCACAGACATTCCGATATTGTAGGCAACTAGGATTTACACATAAACAACTATGTATGGATAAGATTAAGAATGTCCTGAAGAGATTCAGGGTTGTATTTAGAACTTCATTCTTCTGTTCTGTTCCATTCACAAATTCTAAACATCTCAGAGCAGTGCAGAACATGCTTGTGGATAATACATTTTATTTCAGGCAAGGTTTTAAGTAGTATAAATTCCTTTTATGCCATTGATTTTATTTTGTTTATTGCTCGATGAATTCTGAAAATGTAAAGATCAGAGTATTGTGTGAAAAACACGAATTGTATTGATTTTAATTTCACTCAGTGGAGCTGTGGGATTTTCCTAGAAACTAGTTAAACATATGCCTAGAACTGTAAAATTCCATCATTGCACATCATTTACTGCATCTCTTCAGCCTAAATGCTTTCATCTGTAGAAGGGATAGGACACAAGTCCTGCATCAGACTCATTCCCATGACATCTCATCACACACTTGCTCAGACCAGATTGTGTGCAGGAAGTCTATTCCCTGTGTTTAGAGCACTTGTTAAATAGTCTTCCTCAGGTGGTAACTCAAAAACAGCCCTTTCACCAATGAAAACACCCAAAATAACCCCAAATTCATTTTTGCCAGGAAAAGCAAGTACTATTTGCTAGGGTACAATAAAAAAAACAAAACAGTTATTTCCAGTGATCCCCACATGTCTATGTTTCATGCTATTTCTGGGGACACGTATAGTCCCATAAAATGCATGATGTCCCTAACTTATATTTATATTTATTAATATTATATTTGATTAAATATAATCAAAATCTAGCAGATTTATGAACCTGTTTGGTTATTTCTAATAATGATGGCTTCTATTACACCTTATTGCACTAGGCTTATCATCATCATCTATTTATATTTATCTATTTAGGTTGGATATGTCGAAGTCAGCAAATTGGATAAAGTCATTTCAATTAATATCTAGCCAACTTGGTTGTCTTTGTCTGAAATTATGCGTAGAGCACGCTACGGCGTGGAGAAGTGTATCCAGCCGCGACACGTGGAAATAACAGGTTTTACACTTTTACACACATTCACACGAACAAACACATTTGTAATTAGTACACATTAATTGTAGTTGCAACACATAGTTATTTATGTCGAAATATAGCAGTATTTATGTTCAATATTATAAGTTATATGCATGTTAGTGAAGTCAAGGGTTCAGGTTATAGGAAATATGTCATGTCTGGTATCGTTTTAATCCCCTATTCATCCGCAGTTGCCCGGTTCATTCGCCGAAGGAATCGCACATTGCATACTCTAGTTAGCGATGTTAGGGAATAAATGTTTAAAATTATGCTGCCTGTATAATGTAAATAGACTACTTTAAACTGGATTATTGGCGGGAAAATCGGAGTGCATCCCTTGGAGAGCTGACGCCCACCTTTGGATATTTTGATTTGAACTGGCCTATGACCTGCAGTACACTGTACATTCCTGACCCCTGGACCAATAGAAGCAAGCCACATCATCTGCATTGTTTTACTGTATTCACTGACTTTATATAAGCAGGGGCTCTGGACTTAGTGGACAGTCTTCTTGACCACAGCCTTCAGACCTGAATGACTGTACACTGGATCCAGGGCGCCTGCGATAAGTAATGGCAGTACTTAATTTTTTTCTGACTTGTTATTCGGCTACTTTTGGCTATTAAATTACTTTGTGCTTTGGAACCACACATCGGCAATCGACAATCGTTATTGGATAGCAATTAGATGTGCATAACAGATATATGGGCAGCATGTGGCTTAGTGGTTGTCACTCACCGGACTGTTAGTGCCTCTGGTTTGGGACATGGGTCTCTCTCGCTCTTTCCGGCGCCTGTCTTGTGCCGCGGCTGTCCGCCATCTTGACCCAGGATTGTGCATGTGCAGAAACCACGGACTGTTGAAACCTTGCTCCTAGTCTCATTGGTTAATCAATCACCGCTCACTAATTAAGGCAGCTGTTGCTCTATTACCATTGCCTGTTCTTGGTTCTCATACCCTTGTGACTCTGAGGTGTTTCCTGTTTCTGCTCGTGCTATCTGTTTGCTGTGGAACATACCTACGCCTGGACAAGTCTCCTCTTCTCATCAGTGGTAAAACTTGCCAGCCGCAGACCACTCCACGCTACCTTGTTACATACCTGCACCTGGACAAGTCCCCTCTTCTCATCAGTGGTAAAACTTGCCAGCCGCAGACCACTCAACGCAACCTTGTTACTTACCTGCACCTGGACAAGTCTCCTCTTCTCATCAGTGGTAAAACTTGCCAGCTGCAGACCACTTCACGTTACCTTGTTACATATCTGCATCCGGACAAGTCATCTCTCCACATCAGTGGTAAAACCTGCTAGCAGCAGACCACTCCACACTACCTTGTTACATACCTGCATCTGGACAAATCTTCTATCCACATCAGTGGTAATACCGGCCGGTCACAGACCGCTACACGCTATCTGGTCTTATACCTGCATCTGGACAAGTCCTTACTTTACGTCAGCGGGAACATATGTCAGGAGCAGACTACTCTACTACTTTGTATGGTACCTGTTATTTGGACTAAAGTCTATAGTGTCTCTGAAGTATAGCTGCAAGTCGCTGACTCTCCTGCTGCATTGTTGATTGATCGTTGCATAGACTTTATCCTATTGTCAAGTATTGGCCTGCTGTATGCTATCTACGTGCTAAGGCACTTTGGAACTCTCTCCTCCTTTTATTACTGCTCACTAGTCTGCCGTGTTACCATTGTGTCCACTATTCAGAGACTCTGCATTTATATCATTGACATTCCTTTTTCCTATTCAGTTGTACAGTTCCGTGTATTCACCACACTTCCCAGAGGACCGCGACCTGCACAGTGGCAGCCGCTAAAACCATACTTCCTTGCGGGTGTTCCTGGAGAAGACCAGCCACTGTGTTAGACTCCGCACCTCTGGTAAGTGCAGTCACACCTGGTGAATTCTGGGTAAAACTCCTAGTGCCCGTGACAGTGGTTAGCACTTATGCCTCACAGCACTGGGGTCATGAGTTTGATTCCTGACCATGGCCTTATCTGTGTGGATTTTGCATTTTCTTCCTCTATTTGCGTGGGTTTCCTCCGGGTGCTCCGCTTTCCTCCCACACTGCAAAAACATACTAGTAGGCTAATTGGCTGCTATTAAATTGCCCATAGTCACTCCAAGGGCCATTTAAGTCTGTCTGTGTGTATATGTTAGGGAATTTAGACTGTAAGCTTCAATGGGGCAGGGACAGATGTGACTTCTCTGTACAGCGCTGTGAAATTAGTGGCGCTACATAAATAGATGATGACATAATCCTCCAGGAATGATGAATTGGACAATGACTTGTTAACTTACTAAGGCTGTTTGTATTTAAATCCTTGTTTGCGCCTTTGCTGATAAAAGTAAACACTGTATATATGATTTTTTTTTCTCGACAACAGCCTGAGGACAGAAAATAACTACAGTCAGCTGTTTGTTTCATTTCAATGCATTTAATAACAGTGCTATAAAGATCAGATCCTAGGAGATTGTTATTAAACAAATGTATCTATGGTCTGACTGCACAATGACTGGCACACATAATTTTACACAAGACTTGCCTTGCTTTTCTGCCTTAGCTACGTTATTTCTTCAGAGTCTTTTTCGTCTCAGATTGATAAAGGATTTTCAAATTACTTTATCTTGCTTGGGGCCGTAATACAAACTTAGAAAAAAAACAATACTTATTTGCTTTATTCCAAATGAATATCTTTGCAGGGAACAATAAGTTTCATTCAATTTTGGGAAAATGGGATGTGAAAAATGCCTTCTCGATTGCCTATTGCTCCATCTATTTGTTATGGTGCTGTTGTATTTGTTTGATGGATAAAATATATATTTTTAACAATTTACTATGGTTGCTTCACATGCAAGAAAAAAACTCTTTCTGCCCCTTTTTGTCATAACAAAGGTATAGGTCAGTGCAATCACAGTCTCCTGGGGTTAAAGGCCAATGCCAGAGATGCTCAAACCCAGCACAGTTCAATAATCAACCTGCTTTGAGAATTTGATTCTAAAATTAAAAATAAAAATGTGGTAATTACTTGAATTGTCGAACCAATTAAAAGTTTAGAAAGTCAGGTTTGAGTTAAATTTAAATAAATATTTTGGGTGATTTTTTAGCTAACAGCCAAACTTGAACAGCGTACCTTGAATGAATAACTGTGCACACATTAGTGTTCACAATTTGATTAAAAAATGCTTTAAGTATTTAAATATTAAATAAAAAATATTATTTTGTGTTAAAACCATTTTTAGAAACACTAATGGGAACATGAAAATCAAATGTTGAACCTTAAACGCCAACAAGCAAAAACTGTGAAAAGCAAATGCAGGCAGTGAACAAAACCAGCAAATTCAAACTGCAAATTAGAATCGTGGTCCATTCCAAGTGTACTGTAAACATACTTGGGGTGATGAAATTGGTTGTTAATAGTAGTGGCGGGTGCCACCATTCCCCAAGTCGGTTGCATGGCAATGGCAACCGGCATCCTACCGCCAATAGGGGAAGCTGCCTAACACTATTTGTTCATTTATTCAGCTGCTTTACATTATGTCTCTTTAGGGTTCTCCCTCTCATTGGTTCCCAAGACATTATAAATCCCTATCTGTCTATCACCTGTGCAGGTGATAGTTCAATATTTCCTAGTGTGCTGTGTATACTTGGTGTGAAGTGACCTACAGTTGTAATGTGGATGTGTATTGGAGTTTTCTGCTTTTTCCTGCCTTTGACTTGTTTTCTGGCTTCAATATTGACCTCTTCCTGACCTCGGCCTGTTTATCGGATTTTGCTATTGATCTCTGCTAGACCTGACCTCAGCCTGATTACAGACAGCGCTATTTATTCTGCTCTTACTGACTTTGGCCTTTGCATTGGACTTGCTCTTGAAGTTTTTCTGCTCTACTGATTTCAGCCTGTTAATTATTATCACCTATTGCCTCCTTCCATATCCTGTCCACCCCTTCCAGCAATGTCATGATATAATAAGCACTTACTGCCACGAGTTGAGACATGGGTACTCTGGAACATATTGTGTTCCTTGGAAAGGGGGCTGCTATAGGCTAAGACCTGCTGAAGAGGTTCTAGAGGTTTTGTTTCATCCGATTTTGCCATAGCATCTGTGAAATTTGGTGGGATTTCAAACAATCAGAAGTGGAACTACCAGGGGTGCAAGGGGTGCGGCCGTTACAAGGCCCAGAGGTCTTCCCAAAGCCCCTATAGTGCTCCCGATACTCCCTCTTTGCTTTAAATAGAGCAGAGTGGAGTAATCTTCTGATCAGTGCATGAGCAGTGGTCGCATGCACCAGAATGCACATGCTCATAAGAGGCCCCCTAATTTTAGAGCAGAGGCTACAACGGCATCGACAGGCTCCTACCTAAGTTTTTCAATTGGGCTGGGTGATGCACTGTTTCAACACTGCAAAACAGTGTGAAATTTTCAAGTATCTCTAATTAATACAAAGCAAGAAATAGTCCCAGGAATTCCACTTACCTTCTCACATAACAAGTTTTCTATACTCATACCTCCCAACGTTGTAAATGAATAAATTGTATGCATGCATGCATTCTTCTTACATACCGTAATGCTGCTGCTGGATAAGAGTGTGCTGTTGGCCAGTGGTGCTGTCACAATACGAGTAGAAGTGTATTCACTCTCGCAAACCTGGATTAGAGCTGGCAGTAACAGAGACACTTAGTCTAACGAACCACCGGCTTTCACCAGTGACCCCCGCAAGGAGGTTTGGGCCCTCTGCGCTGCATCCAGGGAGAGGAGCTGGTATCAAGTGCAACAGATTAGTCAATGTAGCTGGAACAGGTACACTATGGACTGCAGGAAGCCGAAGAATTGTCAGACAAGCCGGGTCAGCAACAATTGGGAATACACCAGTACCAAACAACAGGCAGAAGAACGGTCAGGAACAGACCAGGTCAGGATACACAAGATTCAGCCACAAGTTGCAAAGAAACGCTAGACTAAAGGTACGGAGCCTAATTCTCTGGCACCGATCTGTGGACTGTGCAGGTTTAAATAGCTGAGCTGAAGAGCAGGATGGGTCTCAGGACAAAAGACATGATCACAGGTTCAGAGCTCTTAAAGGGCCATGTGCCTTCTGTTGTGCAATGTATTAATATTATGGCACAAGGTTCTACGCCTGGAGTGGAGGGACAAATTGAGTGATGTGTGACAGGTGCAGAATTAAACCTCCAGCATGTCACTGAAACCAAGGAGCAGCAGCAGCCAACAGCTATGAGAATGACATCACACTCATCTGCCTAGCCCCTTCTACCTACTTGCTCCACATAGCAGAGGGGGGGGGGCTATTCTGAGGGTACTTCACTAGGAGAAGGAGTGAATGTGGTGCCTTGTACTCTTCTTCAGACCTTGGCGTGCTTAGTGCTTTAGAAGTGCTAGGCAACCTGAGCACCCTACCCATCTCATGATACACTCATTTGTGACTGTTATCCAGACACACTTCCCATCATTCCATCAATTGAGACAAGATTCCAGACATAAAGAGATGGAGAAGGAACATTTAAGGGAGAGTTACCTGCTATCCAGGAGGACATACAGTATCTTTATCTCTACTAAGGGACATGTATTTTGTCTTTAGATTTGTTGGAGGTAAAACCTCCTTCTATACTTACAATATACAGGGGGGATTATGCACATTTCATCCAATAGTTTTTGTAACAGATTGAGAGCTGTATGCCTCTTAGTGAAGCCGGTGATACACAGAGTAGCCTGCCTCTGACAAATGTGGTGTACTTGGGTACATGCTGCTGCTGTTCCTGCTGGTGAAGGCGAATCACCAACCCAGTGGGCTGTCAGTCATATAATCTTTAGTTTGCCCAGTTCAGCTTGTCCACATATCTGTGGTTAAGTGTACAGTGGGTAGAATGGCATTGTGCAGCCCAATAATAACATTTTTACGCTCCTTCTGGTAGAGGTGAGGAATAGCTTTTCTACTGAAATGGTGTCATGATGGAATTTGGTAACGGGGACACAAGACCTTAAGTAATTGTCTAAAACCAACTGTATTAATAGTGAATATTGGACGAAGATCTGATATGAGCATAGTAGCCATGGCGTCTGTGATCCGCTTTGCGACTGGGTGACAGCTTTCATACTTGCAGCTTTTCCTCTTGCAAAGGATTGTTTAACAGTGAATTGTTGTAAACTACTAGTAGTCTTCTTCTTGGTCTGCTTCTAGGATGAAGATTCACCCCCAGCAGCAGCAGCAGCAGCAGCAGTGGGAATAATGCTCAAGAATTCTTCAGAGGAATCAAGGATAGTGCAGGAGTCATCTAGCCTTAGCAACTTGGATGCAGGACTAACTCGCTACTGAGATTATTGATGAGGACAGTGTTGTGGATGTAGATTGCAGGCGTCCGGATGTAGGTGAGAGAAGCTGATGATGGACTGTTGTTATTTTTTTACCATAACTCTCTGATTTTCCCAACACCTTGCCATGAACTCGCGTCAAATGGCGTAACATGGATGAGGTTCCTAGATGGTTAAGGTCCCTCCCTCAACAGACTGTGGCTTTACATACACTACAAATGGCTAGACAACTGTTGGCAGGATTTGGGTAGAAATAATTCCACACATAAGAAGTGGCTTTTTTGGTCTTATGTCCAGGCATGACAATGGCCTTCTTCTTATCATGTGCCAGAACTGCTTCCACTGGTGCAGGACTTACACAAACAACATCATCCTCATCAACATCATCATTAGCACCCTCATCGGCTACACAAATATCCCCCTTATCCTGTTCCAATTCCAAAGTGGCATCCTCAATTCTCAACGGCTACACTCGGGCTGTTCAGGCACACATCTGCAGAAAGGTTAAAAGGGGCCTTCTTTATGGGTACACTATCAGAATGGTCACGATTACACATAGCACTTGTGCATGTTTCCTCTTCAGGGATTGGTGTCATTTCTGAATCTAAGCATACATTTTCCTGTAATGCCTTACTGTTTTCTTCCAGCTTGGATTCTACACGTAACAGTATTTGTGCACCAGTTTTGGAGTCGGAATTACTTGGTCTTGCTTGGTCACGAGTGACCTTACAAGAAGATGCTTCAGTAACAATTTTAGATCTCGCACTCATAGAGAAAGATGAAGGCCTCATTCTTTCTTTGCCACTGCATGTGTAGAATGGCATGCTGGCAATTTTTTTTTTTACATAGGCTTTACCAGATGACGTACAGGGATTACTATCATCAGGACTGGTGGCAGCAGCTGCTTGCTGCTCCTCCTCTTCTGTGTACTCATGTGAATCCATTTGGGTAACACCCTACACTTTTTGGTGCAAATTCAGAAAAAAAGCCTGCAAGGACTAGTATATTTGTATTTCAGAAAGGACAATTAGCAATGGAGCTCTAGTCTTTGGGTGTATATAAAACCCTTCACTTTGTGGTGCAAATTCAGAAGAAAAGCTTGCAAGGACTAGTATATTTGTATTTTAGCAATGACAATTAGCAATGGAGCTCTTGTCTTTGGGTGTATATAACAACCTACACTATTTGATGCAAATTCAGAAAAAAAGCCTGCAAGGACTAGTATATTTGTATTTCAGCAATGGAGCTTTCTTTAACACTGCTACCACCCTCCTCTTTCAATTCTGTAAGTTTGCCTGCCCAACTGCTCTACACTCTATCCTACCCCTTCTGTATCCCTCTCTCAAATAGCGCTAGATCGCCGTGGAGGGCGGTATTTATAGATTCCAAAACTCCTGAGATCCGATGACGTCACGATGACGTTTTGCCTCGTTTTGGAATCCTAAAAAAGCGAGAAAGTACCGAGCCGACTCGGCTCAGTACTCGGATCCCCTAAGTTGGGGTGTGTTCGGTTTCCCAGGAACCGAGCCTGAGCATCTCTAATATATATATATAGATATAGATATACATATATAGATATACAAAAAATCTTTGAGTATAGAAATCACACTGGATCTTTATCGTTTCCTGCAGCTATGAAGAACACTGTCAGCTCCTATAAACCTCCTGATAGAAAATAAAAATCCACTCACAGCGCTGGAAAAAACTCAGAGCAACGGAACAATTTAAACAGATTTACATCATCTATTCGAGTTTGCTCTGTTGAACTGTGGAGTAGCTTCATTTGTAACATTTATCTCACTACATAGAAGAATAGAATAATGCCTCTATAATAGTTGTTCTTGTTAGAAGACTTATTAATATAAATGTGATATGAGATAACATGATTTGGGGGTTTATTAGCTGTTCAGGTATATAGAGATACAGTTTTGTCTATATTAGAGTATAAATATATTTATTTATTTATCGTTTTTTATTAAAGAGTTTGTTAGATTTATAATCATTTAATCCACAGACTATCATTTTCAACTTTCCAATGTCTGATTATCATTCGCAAGGATTCCATGTTGTTTCCAGTGATGTGAGTGCAATTTTATTTTCTATCATAATATACATTGGGTCCTCCTCTTTCATGGGGAGGTCAGCTAAGTGTATCAAGTCTGCAGGAAGTTAGAGAGGCAGAGAGAAAAATCTACAGAGCCTGATAGTACAAGGTAACAGTGAGAGGAGGGTTGTTACTGTAATAAAACGGGAGACTGGGTATTAATTTAATGATAAAGTTGGGTGATAATCATGTAATAGTGTGTGGGAAATATTAATTTATTGGATGGGGCAATTTATTTGATGTTGGGGACTATTTAATTTAATAGTGGGGTCATAGTAATGGCTATTAATATAAGGTAGTGTGATGGCATTATTTAATTATTGCTAGGGTAGTTTGGGGATTTTTAATTTAATGTGGGGCTGAGTATAGGGAGAAGGGAAACTATGGTTAACACTTCAGCATTTTACCCCCGACCAGGGCTTTATCTGTGTGGGGTTTGTATGTTCTTCCCATGTTTGAATGGGTAAACTCCATGCACTCTGATTTCCTCCCATACTCCAAAAACATAGTGAAAGCTCAAATGGGGCAGGGACTGATGTGAATGACAAATATTTTCTGTACAGCGCTGCGGAATTGGTGGTGCTATATAAATAAATGGTGATGGTGATGATTTATCAATTGTGAATACCAATTATTTCAGTGCTCGAAGTGGGGCTGAATGTGCCACAATGATATAGCAGTACTTCTTCTCCCCACTTCCGTTGAAGTCACTCACATGCTCAAAAGAGCCTACATGGCCCCCAAAGCACTGGCCATTCATTTAATTTTCTATACCAGCACTTTTCATTTCCACTTCGACTACTGAATTATTTAATATTGGGGCAATGGGGGGGAAATACGTTTAGATATTACATGGGAATACTAATTATTTAATATTAGGTCTGATTGGGTGGATATAGGCATATTTATTAAATGCGAATGCTATTAATTTAATGTTGAGGGTGATTTCAGGTAGGGGGGACTAATTATTAAACATAAGTGCTATTGATGTAATATTGTGGCTGGTTGGAGGGAGGATGGCCTAAATGGCTCACTCACTGCTAGACTTTCCTTAATTTATGCACCTATCCCTTTTTACCAATCAGGGCCCCAACATTCCAGGATCTAGACAAGCACTGAAGAGACTAGCTGCCACAGGTCGTGAAAGCTGCAAGAACACGAAGGAGAGAGCAGCACTGTCTGCCAACTATCCTGATTATGGTAGGGCAGTCCCATTTTTGTCCCACTTAGTCAATTCTTTGTTCAGATAGATGCAAGCAGCTCGACCTTAATAAGCAGTACAGTGTGAAGCAGGACATACAACACAACTATCCTTGCAGTTGGCATAAAATCCTGACTGAGCAGTTACACAAAGTTGGGATGGCCCCAACAGAATCAGGACAGTTTGTCAACCATTGCCTGTGAATTTGAAGGGGATAGGAAGAGTTGGAGCACTGATAATGAAGCCATGTCCCTTGCATAAACTCTAGCAGCGTGGCATAGAAACCACCTTCTAGAAATCCTGCATTTACCTCTGATTGTTGTATAAGCATGCAATTCCACATGTTAAAATGCAGAAGGGGGTCTAAAATGTAGCGGTTCTTAAATGAGCCTCACTGTTTTACTCACTCACTTGCAGTGGAATAGGTCCACCTTGTCCCTCAGTCTAAACAATGACAGTATGTGGAGTTTGTATGTTCTCCCCATGTTTGCTTGGGTTTCCTCCGGCTGCTCTGGTTTCCTCCTACACTCCAAAAACATACTAGTAGGTTAATTGGCTGTTATTAAATTGACCTTGGTCTCTCTCAGTCTTTGTGTATTTTAGGGAATTTAGACTGTAAGCTCCAATGGGGCAGAAACTGATGTGAGCGAGTTCTCTGTACAGCGCTGCCGAATTAGTGGCGCTATATAAATCCCTGATGATGATCGAGCAACAGAGGTATTTTAACACACATTAAGGGCATGTTTTCAGAATTGCAAACCAATGCAAACCTGAACGGAAATGCAGATATGGCTTTTACAGCTGTATTATTATATTGTACTATTAGCTGTCTATAGGCTGGTGCAAGTACACACTGATGATGAAAATGCACTGGCGCAAATACATGCTGCCTCACTGTCTCACACACTCACTTGCAGTAGAATAGATCCACCGTGTTCCTCAGTTTAATCAATGTCAGTATATAGAAATAGAGCAACTGGGGCATTCTAATGCATGGTTGCAGAATTGCGAACCAATACAAACCAGAACGTAGATGGGAGACTGGTGCAAATACACATTGAAGATGGTGACGATCGCCAGCACTACCTAACCGCTTCTAATTGGCTGATTGCGAATTCAACTCTGAAGCTGCCGTTCTTATCAGATAACACTCAGAAGCAGGAGAATATCTCTCATTCAGATAACTTTGGGTTCACAATAATGGATTATTTCCCAGTGTTTTTTTGAAACTTATTCCATTACATAATGAAGTTTAACCACATTCACACTGAAGCTAATATCATGCCATACACATTGCTCTTTTTCTTTTCTTTTTGTGCTGTTTTTCAGATTACAGATTTTATTCTTAACTTAATCCACTCACATAGCTGATGTATGGGACGCTAACTGTTTGCATAATCAAAGAGAGCTTATTTCATAATTATCTGTGGGTGTAACAGTCAATGAGATGCAAAATGTTTAATAATTGTCTAAAATGAAAGAGTGCGGTTTATCTGACTATTAAATAGCTGCATACCGATCAAAAGAAAAAAGATGTTAATATGGTTAATATGGTTATATAACAAAATCATTCTGACGTTACAGCTAACAAGCACAAGTAAGAGTGTCCTGAACCTGCGTTCATTGTAGCGATGTGATGAAATCATTTGTGATTCCATTTGTCTGAGGTGACTTCTGCTATTACCGGACCAGGTACTGTCTCCCATTTTGCTACATGTTACTATACTATAACACAAATAGTGGGCCTGATGGAGGGTTGAACGCAACTTGGATGTAATTTACATCCCAAAAATGTGCACGCAAAAATAACATCAAAACGCTTAACGGCTGACTTACTTCACTTAACCTCTTTATACTCATTTAGCTGCTTTGAATGATTGACACGAAACATAAATGTGGCAAAATTAAAAGGGGTTTATTTTCAAATATGATGGTTGAGAAAAGAGAAGTCAAAAAAACGACATCCACCAGGCAACCAGGATGCCCCAGCATCAAAAAGGGTCATCCGCAAATGGGGGGACAACCATAAAACATCCCGGGGGCACATATCTACCTTACCGGGACCATCTGTCCCGGGCACTATAGAACCCGCCAACCTCCTGTGCTAAAAGGAACGCAGCCACAAGCCGACCCACAGGGGCGGTACTTGGACCAAGGCTACAGCTGACTCTTCGAAGAGAGGCGGGTTCAGCGTGACCTCTATCTTAATGTGCGCCCCAACCACTGGCCGTCGACTGCACTGCGTTTTCCAACAACTCACCATCCAGGATCTCCACCAGCTATGCCAATATACCAGAAACTGCCCACCGTTACCATAGAACAGCCTGATCATCCAAAACAGGCACCTGAGTTCAGGCACCCAGGGAGCATGGGCGAGCAATTTCCCGAATCCAAGAAAATTCTTTACTCCTCGACCATCAATCTTATAGACTAAATCTAGCCCTCCCCTGTGACATCAGATAGGCGTACTCCTCCTCAGTTAAACTTTTGACCCCAGAGGACTAGCTACAGCTTATTGATACAGCCTCAGCTTTTAATTTCCTTCATGCTTTGTTCAGCCTTCAGTTCTTAATTTTATCCCACATGCTGAGAATGTCGCATCTCAAGGTGCTTCCAGCTCTGCATCCTTCAGCACCAAATATACATCAGGCATACTGACACCTGCATACTCATATTCAGAACCAGGTCATATGCGCAATACAATTTAGTGAAACATCCATCTGCTATTAGCTTAATATAATACAGCAGAAATAACTTTCCTTCCCACTTACACATGAAAGTAGAAAAGGTTTTTTTGTAAAATGTGCACTTGAGCTCCTCAGAATCAGTTAATTAGCGCTGGCAACTGTTATCATCATTAACATGTATTTGCACTGGTACCAATAAGGCTATATATACATTCAGGTCTGCACCTGTTTGCAATTGTAGGAACACACCGCTACTGTACTCAGCCCCTTCCCTTCCTCGCCACAGCTCTACAGGTACAAGCAGACGTAAGTGTGGATGCAGGCAACTCTGCATAGACGTAGGTACAGGCAAGTTTCTCTATGGTTTTATTTCTCTATGGGCATATGTAGTGCAAACTCACGCAATTTACGCTACGCAAAAAGAGCATATGTTCAAGTTTGCATCAGGCCCAATGTGTGAAACAATAAACAAATAAGATCCCTACGAGCGAACTAGGGCCGAATGGACTGTCTAATTCTCTACAGCATTCTATACACAAAATATGTGTGTCAGCCGTTAGTGCGCAATAAATTTAGGCCCCCTTCTCAAAACACTGTTACTGGGTTACTTAAAATAGGACATGTTTTTAATAGCAATTACATGAAATAACAAGCAAGTAATGCCTATGTAAGGGTTTTTTTAATGAGCTACATTCACTAAGTAGGGTAGTTGTCTAACCTCCAGGCAATTTACAACCCCAAATGGTTGGAATCAAGATTTATTGATATAGTTATTAAGTAAAAAGGACAGAGACATTAAAAAAAAAAAAAAAATTCATAGCTCATTTGACAGCTGAGGAGCTTAGTGGTTAAGTGCACTGGCAGCATAATAACACTGAGAATGTTGCTAGATAGTACCATAGTTCAAATTCCTCTGTCATTTTGATTGGAATTAGAGTGTAAGCTCCTTTGGGCAGGAAAACTAAGCCTGAAATATATGTTTTGTATGTGCTGTATTAAAAAATGCTTAAACATTTTGCTTCACAGGGTAAAACCAAACATAAAATATACTGTGCCTGTCAACATGGTATGACAACAAAAGTCTATTATGTCTGTGGGGCCTATTCAATACACCATGGTTCTCTTCTGCAAAAGGGAAAGGTTTTTGCTTTCTCCCTATTCAATTGGGGGGGACTTTTCACTTTTGTCCAGTAGAAAACCATTGGCTGCAAGTGAATAGCCCTATGCAATTCATTGCATATGTAACAATCTCATGCGTGCAGTGATTTGTTTAAACGCCAAAGGCTGAACCCACCACACATGTCCCACCTAAATGTTAAACTTGTTATAACAATAATAACCTTAAATAATAGTACCTGAAATAACCACACGGACACATATTTAAATTTTGGCAAAAATAAGGTCACAGTTTATTTAGACCTGTAGAACTTGAAGATGGTGGCAACGAAAGATTGCAGGCAGCTACCAGTCAATACCAAACCTTATCAAGAACCTTATAGGGATGGCCAGCCGGCCCATGAATCCCAGCGCAACCATAAGGCGTCAGAAAGACTTCACCCCCTCTGGCCTCACGGGTACGCTTCCTGAAACGATACCCAGGGCACCTGCAGAGGTGACCCCTTAAAGAAACAAGATCGAAGAGGGAAGACTCCTGCGGCCAAGCTAAAGATAAACAACTGCGCCTTGTATTAACCGCTGCCTGCTCCACTTTCCGGCCTACTGTGCCTCCTCTGAATGCAAAGGGAAAGTAAGGTTAATGATCAAACAAATACATGACAAAACAACATAAAACACATAAGGGAGGGAGGGAGGGAGGGTGTCTCCACGAAGAAAGTGCTGACGATTTCCTGTGTGACTACACTAAACTCACTGAAACTCCACCCAAGCCCCCTTATTGGTCAACTAAGTCTCTACAAATTAGCCCCTAAGGTTCCTAAACGTGCAGTTCCAACAGCCTGTCGTTTAATTTCCCTCATCTCCATTCAGGTCTTCACTCCAAATAATGGAACAAAACACAAAAATGAGTTTGAAGGAATGGAGATTGCACCTATATGAAGGCATTCCTTATAGTACACAGTGCTGCAGTATGTTCACTGTTGGACTCATTTGTTTGCCCTCATCTCATTCACCCTTACAATGTTTTAATTATGCCTAAAGTTGATGAACAACATCAATTAAAAGGGATTTACTACTTTCCCATTACTTTGATTTATCTGTTTTTACATGCCCTCCTTTAAGATTTACTAAATACATTGTTGTATCTTTGTTAAATTGTTTCCCTCTTACCAACAGTGGCTTTATATCAAAGTCTATTTAAAATCCCATTTCAAAGAGTAAGTAAAGCCAGTAACTGACATTAAAAAAAAACCAAAGGCCGCAGAAGATGATGGTGAATGATGATGATAATGATGATGATGATAGGGGTGTTTTATGGCAGCTGTCCATAGCCTACAGCTCCAAGAATCCAATGCCTGCCCCAAAAGTTTTACACGTGCCATTGATTAACACCAATTGCAAGCAGTAACCAAATGGGTTTGCTGTGGCAGAGTGACGTACAACTCAAAGGGGGAAGATACCATGTCCCCAACCAGGACTCAACACTGCTCTCATTTCATGGTACTCACATCATGTAACATTAGTGCTATAAAGCTATTATTGTATATTTTGATTTTGGCTGCATCATCAGGAAGAGGGGAGACAGAAGTGAACACATGCTCTGTTGCCACACACTGTACTGAACCTGAAGTCCACAGAACCAGGCAATACTCAATATAGACGTTCTTCTTTTTCTGGCAAGTAGCGACATATTGACATAATTAGTTTATTGTAAATGTGATATGTGAATGTGATTATAATCCGGTGCTTGAAGAGGTTAACATTATTTAAAAATGAAATTATTAGATTAAATAAATAAAATGTGCGCTATATACAAATTAGGTCTGCACCACACCTTACAGGCCAGACATGAGTTTGAAAGCCACTTGCGCATGACCAATAAGCCTCCTCGCACATGCGCAAGCTCACACTTACCGCTTTCAAATGGGCTGTGTCACATCAGCATCTGCACAAAGAACTGTTGGGACACAAAAACTACAGCATGCAAAAAAACAAAAAACAAATCACATTCACATTCCTCAATCCTTCTCATCCAGCACCTCATTTTATAAATATTTCAACTCCAGTAAACAACCAAGATCAAGGAAATTCTATATACATTACTTACCTCCCAATAAGTCCAAGTTCTGTTGTACTTATAAAAAGGAGGCATGGTCATGCCATATCGTTCCCTTAAAAAAACCTATGAATGGCACCCAGGGCCGCCACCAGGGGGGTACTGTTGTACCGGGCCCGAGCTCACCAGGGGACCCGGTGCAACAGCTCATGTGATCTGTCACAGGCAGAGCACATGATCGCAGGAGGAATGAATCCTCCACCCCTGCGATCGGATCCTGGTGCCTGGCTGTCACGGTGACAGCCAGGCTGAAGACAGAATAGCGGAGACCAGCGGCGGGCCCCAGGTAAGTATGTGTTGCTCATGGGGGGGGGGTGGCACGGGGGCCCGTACTGGGCCTGATATTTTCTGAAGGCGGCCCATCAAAAACTGTCCCACTTAAATTGGGACAGTTGGCAGGTATGACATAATGAAAGCATAACTATCCCCACATACAGAGGTCTATGTGCCTCACACACCACTATATCATCCATGTTATTATAGACTTTATTGGTGACAAAGGTAATTTGAATCGATACAGCATTTGTATTTATATAATTATTTCCATAGCTAGGTCTACATATTTATTTATTGAACTTTCTTTCTTAAATAGGGATCAAATTCTGATTCATATCCGTATATCAGATATTTCTGAATATTCCTAAAGCATTAGTTCAAAGACAACAGGCATCAGAGCTTCCCACACATTCTAATAATGAGTCTGTCACGGACTATCCACTGTATAGATTATGGATCAAGGTAATTTCCACTTAAAAGATGCAGAAACGGCTGTTTCTGCATCTGTTAAGTGTATTTGCTATGCATTAACTGCTATAGGAGAAGATTTCACAGAAATCTCCTCTGTTTAGGCTAATACCGTGCAGCATCGCAGTCCCCATAGATTTATATGGCGTCTGTGATGTTCTGCAATGCATCAAGCTTTGATAATTGAACTCATGACCCCAGCGATGTGAGGCAGAAGTGCTAACCACTAAGCCACTGTGTACTAAGAACGAGTTTAAAATAAAATCATTTCCAGATACAACCATAGTAGAAACTGTTTCAAAAACGTGTAAATCGTCAAAACACATAATGAAGCCAGCATGCATTGACAAAACAGTGCTAAGTCAGCTTACTGTCTATTCTTCCGGTTTGTGCTGTGGAATTCTCTGTTTTAAGGTATCATCAAGTGTGGTAAACACTAGTGACTACTGATAAGCTTCACAACCTCCACAATACACAGTATCCATTTGTCCACCCAGAGATCATATTTTCTTTTTCATGGCTGTACAGTACAAATCTGGGTAAAATGGAATAGATTGCTAACCAGCAATAACAGGATCTGGTAATATGTTTCCCAATGCCGTAAAAAATGTAATGCTTTTTCTTTTACAAAAGGATTATGCACTTTTCTCCTATTCCCTAGTAACTGATAAGTAATTAGAACCATGCACCCTGATTCCAACTGGTTTTATCAGACTAATCTCCACTCTTGCTATTTTCACACTAACTTCTTTCCTTCTTTCCACACAATTGCCCCTTCTTGACCTCTCCAACTGCAAAAAATCTGTTACCTAACACGTTACTTAAAAGGAAAAAAAATAAAAAGTATAGTTGTCATATATGTAGGCTTTGGAAGTTTACAGCGAATGCACAATGTAACAATGATATAAAAATATGTACAATTAATAAAGAATAAAATTGAAAGATGCAGCAAGATGTAAAATCACATGTTATGAAAATGGATGGTCAAAATTAAACATCTCAGCAATGGAAAAGTATTTCTGAATAATAATTTAAATTAGAGTTGTATTTTTCTCAGATGAATGTTGTACTTAAATTCAAAAAAATGCTTTATTTGTATACTCTTTAAAGGACTATAATACTTTTCTATAGTCAATTATAAGGAAAGTAGACATGTTTCCTGTCAGTTTATTAAATCTAACACTTGTATATTTACTTACATTAAATACTCTCTCTCTCTCTCTCTCTCACTATATATATAATTAAAGTGTTTTTTATCATTTATCAATAAGCATTGCCTAAGCGATTTATGTGGTTCCAAAGCACAAGCAATTTATTTAGCAAAAGTTTAGCAGTTCAATAAACAAGTACAATAAAGCCGATACCAAATACATACATACATACTCTGCGCCCTCAGCTGGAACCAGCTAGACAGTCCTTCAGTCCAGAAGACTGTGGTCAGTGATAACTGTTTTAGCTCGTCCCAGGGAACTGTATATATACACTCAGTGAGACAGAGAAAATAATACAGAAGATGTGGCTTGCTTCTATATTTCCAGGGTTCAGGAGGGTCCAGTGTAATGCAGGTCATAGGCCAGTTCAAACAACCCCCTCCAAAGGTGGGGGTCAACATTCCAAGGGTGGGGGTCTGCTCTCCAGATGATGACTCTGTTTTTCCCGCCAATAATCCATTTTAAACTAGTCTATTTACATTACACAGACAGTATCATTTTAAACATTTATTCCCTAACATCGCTAACTAGAGTATGCAATGTGCGATCCCTTTGGTGAATGAACCGGACAACTGTGGATAAATAGGGGATTAAAATGATACTAAACATGACATATTTCCTGTAACCTGAACCTTAAATATCACTAAAGCGTACATATAACCTTATAATATATATAACTATAAACCAAATACCATCTGCTCATAAACGACTGTGGAATGGAACCATTATGAATATGAAATATATAAATAAATGAATGTGAGAGTGCGAGTGCTATTCAGTAGCTGTGCTGTGATTCTTATAAGGCAATGTTTTTGGTCCCTTACAGAAATCTTCAGACTAGTGTCATGTCTAACCAATAATATGTCAGAAGCAGACCACACCAGGTTTTCTATACATATGGAAACAAGCATTAATTTCTTTGAAAACCAGTCCCATAACAAGATTGCTGGTATAAACCTTGCACCGTAATTAAGGAACAAATTAAAGTCTAATTGTAGGACTTTGTGGATCAATTTATAAATTGTTATTCTGAATTTTCAGCAGAATAAGCGTTGGACTCATTTACCGGTAAACGTTCCTCATCTTGTAAATCACTGGATCATTAACCTTAACAATGTCATTTGATTGTCACCGTTCGGTTCAGTTAAAATACAAGGAAGCGTTTGTCACATGGGAAAAATCACAAGGCATTTACAAACTTCTCTAGAAAGAGAACCAAATATATAAATTATTATTATTATTTTATATAAACACTAATGGGCAGCTGTGGAAATATATTTTTCTTGCATGAACTGAACACACCAACCTATAAAACGCCACCAACCAGCAAATCATTATTTTGATTCTGTAGAATGTCCAATTTACTATCGGAACTAATATTATGCAGATCATTAGTTTACTGTCAAACACTGATGAGATCTAATAAAAAATAGCAGTATGGAAGTTGGATACATGGATATACATATTTAGGTTTATCTGGCCTATGAAACCCAGATTTCATAGCGGGGAAAAAGGATATATAAGTAGGAATTTGCTCAGCACTCACCAAATACACCATTAATGCCGCTCTAAGGAATTCAAGCTGCACTCTGTATTAAAATGTTGAATGTTAGTTCTACATATTACATAACACAAATCATTCCAGTAACCTCTACACACTGCAGAGATCCTTCTAGTAACATATGTACAATACAATACAGTGAGCATTCTACAATGCACAAAGCATTCTAAAGACCAATTTACAATCTTAAAAACATTCTAGTGACCTCCATACATTCTACTGACCTCCACACAATACACAGAACATTATAGTGGCTTCTGAACAGTACAGAGATCATTCTGGTATCATCTAAACAATACAGACCACATTCTTTTGACAGATTTACAATACCCTTTGTTTTCATGTCTACATTTATTTTTTTTCTACCTTGTATGTGCCTGTTTTATGTATGTTCTGTTTTCCCCGCTGTACTGCGCTGCGGAGCACTGTGGCGCCATACAAATCTATGATAACAATAATACATTGAGCATTCTAGTGTGTTGGGCTATTAATCAGACTACATTGCAAGCCTCATATTATCCATTAGAGAGATATTTTTATTCAGTAACGCCAATGATTTAAGTATAGTCTAGACAGTACCAAATGTCTTGTATACTATCTTAATCCTGTTAATAAAACCTGCTTAGTGGCAGACAAACTTTCTGATACTTTTATGGGGTTGAAAAGTGGTATAGCTCAGTCTAGATTTAGTCTGCATACACATTATTTATTGTAGTTTATTATAGGATTATAGTTTATATACAAATAATAATGTCTAGATGACAACACTATTGTATACAATTAAAATTGTTGAATCTCGGAGAGAGGAAACATATTTTATGGCAGAAAGCAGACTTCTGATTTCAGGGGTCTTACTATAAAGACCCCAGATTTCTGTAGCATTATTATTGTGATGATTCAAGTGTGTTAGGACTTAGCATT
The DNA here is from genome assembly GCF_038048845.1 of Mixophyes fleayi. Lineage (NCBI taxonomy): Eukaryota > Metazoa > Chordata > Amphibia > Anura > Limnodynastidae > Mixophyes > Mixophyes fleayi. The sequence continues at coordinate 119,566,298 of NC_134409.1, read as the reverse complement.
ATTATTGTGATGATTCAAGTGTGTTAGGATTTACCTCCACTGGATGAACCCCTTGGTATTTAAGGGTTCGTTGATCTTACAGACAAGGAAAGAAGATACCATAGCATGTTTATTACAGAAATGTACAAACACAACTGTAAAGCAATAGCTTTAGGAATTAAAACAACACCCACTATGTCACCAGATCGTACAGGACTTCTTACGGAATTCAAGAGTCAAGTGTCGAAGTCGTATAATTGGATGAACGAAAGTATATTGGTTAATATTGTTTTGCAGTGCGATTGCGATCCGTACGCCACGTAACACAGATCCGTACGTCACGTAACGCGTGGCATGGTGCGATCACACGGTAAAATACGCACGTACACACTCGCATTACATCATTTTGTTATTTATATAATTCATATTCATATTGGTTCCGTCACACTGTAATTTATGAGCAGATAGTATTTGGTTTATTATTAGTTTATATAATATGATTATATGCACACTTAAGTGTTATTTAAGGTTCAGGTCATAGGAATTGTGTCATGTCTGATATCATATTAAACCCCTAATCATCAGCAGCTGTCCGGTGCATTCGGCGAAGAGATCGCACATTGCATACTTTAGTTATTGATGTTAGGGAATAAACCTTTAGCATGATGCTGGCTATGAAATGCTAATTGACTAAGATGTAACTGGAGCATTGGCGGGAAGAAAGGAGCAGATCCCCTGGAGAGATTACCCCCACCTTTGGATTCCTTAGATTGAACCAGCCTATGACCTGTTTACCCTGGACCCATCTGATGTCTGGACCTATAGAAGCAAGCCACGTCATCTCCATTGTTCACTCTTTAACACTGACTGTATATATAATCATAGCTGCACCCCCACCAGGCTCAGTCATGTTCTGACCACAGTATTCTAAGCAGATATACTGTTCACTGGGACCCGTGGAAGCGCAGCGAAGCTCATGCAAAGCGCAGCGGTATGTATGTATCTTTTGGTATCGACTGTACTGTACTATATTATATTACAATCATGTATTGAATTGTTAACTTTTTACATCTGCTAAAATAAATCACTTTGTGCGTTAGAAACACAATACAATCGCTTGGGCAATGCTTATTTGAAAACAATAGAATTACTTTAATACAAGCTACCTTAAGCCGCCATAACTTCAATGGGCAAAATGCTAACAGGCCAAGTTGTACAGTTCTTAGACCAAGATGTAACTTCGCAAAATGGTCCTGATGCTGTTGCCTGGACAAAGCAAGGAAAGTATATCAGGTTGTTGATCGATGGACGTTTGCCCGTCCAAGTTGTAGAAATGTGGCTAATGGTTCTTTACAGTCACTTCATCAAGAAGCTGCAAACTCTAAGGGATTTCCATCCGGTGAAGTTGTATTGCCGAATGAAGTGGTCCTGATGCAGTTGTTCTGGTGACTGGCCACTCGGACACACTTGAACTTTCTGGAATTGGTTTTCCCCAGCCAAACTGTCTGTTTAAAAAATAGGTCCCAGGCAAGCACATAGCTCTGGTCCTGAGATCTTGATGGTCCTGGCCATTTGGCCACAAGCTCTCTACCAGTATGGTAAGGATCTGAACCCCTGTGTCTCTATTCCTGTAGGCCCACCATGTGAACAGAGATGCAACATATGTTTAAAAACAACAAAACATATGCATACGCCCATTCTGCTCCCTGTTTCAACCCTGACATTGCAAGCTGTCATAAGGGACCTTTGCACTCAAAGATTAATTGGATGTTCTTGCGTTCACTGTGGTATGGACCAGTCCTGGGAATGCGCAGGGCTATTTTACAAAAAATATGGCACATATTGGCATTTGAATCAGGCCCTGTATCTCCAGAACACTACTAATCTCTACTCATGAATATAAATCATGTCTCATGAATATTAGTCAGGCAGTGCCTTAGTTATGTTACTGGTCCCTAGTAAATCTATGCTCCACTGTGTGACTGGTCCACTTTAATATCATGTGAGCAACATTTGTGGAGGGGGGAGGGGTAAAATAATTTTGAAAAACAACTAGACACTCTAATGAAGCACACTATGGCAAATTATGTAAAACAAGTTAACCCGTGCATGATACTCATGCATTCTAGTCAAATCAAGCTACTTAAGGTGTTAAAAAGGTTCTTGTCATGCATTTGGGCCATAGCCCAGGCCTCCTCAGGGGAAGAGCGTTACTTCCCGACGCAAGCGCCCTTTTTTAACGTGGTTTTGTCCACATGTCACCACCTCATCATTTTTCTCCATTACCTCATCCTTCATCTTTATCGCCACATCTATCCAGATGTCTATCCAGACACAGGGATCTCTTTCAGCGGTCCTGAGTATCACACTCCTCTCACTCTGTCACCCCCGGCAACCACCAACCACTCCCAACTGTCACCCCTGGCAACCACCAACCACTCCCAACTGTCACCCGCGGCAACCACCAACCACTCCGAACTGTCACCCCCGGCAACCACCAACCACTCCCAACTGTCACTTCTCCTTGTCACGGGCACTAGGAGTCTTTGCCCAGGATATCACCAGATGATGATCTTACCAGAGTAGTGTGGGTTACACAGTGGTCCTCTGGTAGCAGGGTGACTAGCGGAACATATGACTCAGCAGATGGTGAGAGGATGCAAATAGAAAAGTCAATGACTAGCATCAATCTGGTTAATGATTAGGTAGATATGAACACGAGGATCTTGATGGCTGTGAAGAAGTGCAAGAAGGTAACAGGGAAGTCAGTGGTCTGCGTATAGCAAGTTGTACCACTGCTTATGGTGAAAGGACTTGTCCAGGTGCAGGTAGGTAGAGGGGAAGTCAGTGGTCTGCGTATAGCAAGTTGTACCACTGCTTGTAGTGAGAGGACTTGTTACTGGTGCAGGTAGGTAACTGGGAGTCAGTGGTCTGCGTACAGCAAGTTGTACCACTGCTATAGGTGGGGATAGGTACAGGTGTCGATGAGTGGAAACATAGACTGTAGACACTGAGAGCACAAGGAACTTGATGCCAAACAATATGCACAAGTCTATGTTGGTGTGGCAGGGGCTGCTTGACAGAGACGAATTCACTACTGGAATCCAGGCTAATAGCAGAAGGTCAATTAGCATATGTATCTCACGACTGAACAAAGAGGTAAACTTCCCAGCAGATATGCGGAGTAATAACACAGTCTCAGGGAGATAGAGGATTCCGTGGGTAAGTGGAGAACAGTCCAAGCGGATATGCAGTAAACGAATACAGTCAATAGAAAGTAAGCATACCGCGGTTCAGTTAAGCAGGCTGTCCACGAGAGGATACAGGAACAGCTGAGCGGCTGCACGCCAGCACGAGTAAAGAAACCACAGGTGAGTGGTAGCGGTAATCAGGGTCCGGGTCAGCACACAGGCAGAGAACTTGACACGGGTAGAACAACGATGAGAAATGCAGGAATCACTGGAGATAGCGAACACGAGTAGAACACTGGAGGTTTTTAGCGGTCTGGAAACCGGCAGGAATCAGCAGGGAACTGAAGACATAGTAGAACACAAGAGACTTGTAGCGGTCTGGAAACCGGCAGGAATCAGCAGGGAACTGAAGACATAGTAGAACACAGGAGACTTGAAGCGATCTGGAAACCGGCAATGAGTTGAGCAGGAATCAGCAGGAAGCTGAAGACACGGAGAAGTACACAGGAACACCTTCAGAATGGAACACCTTCAGGGAATGAGACTCCAAGATCAGGCAACGAGGTAATGAACACAGGTGCTTTAAATAGGGAGCGTTGCCTGATCAACCAATTAACTAAAAGCAAAGGTCAGAAGAGTTCTTAGGAACTGCGCATGCGCAGACCATCAGGATGGCGAGCGGCCACGGTTCAGGATAGGGGCTGGCAGGAGTACTGGAGAGCCACGCACCAGTGAAGAGGCACTCACGGTCCGGTGAGTGACACTCCTTCAAGAAATATATATATATTTTTTTAAAATCTTTATAAACACTTTTAACAAGTAACAAATTAAATGAACAAATTAATAACATTTTAGTATACCAAATTTCAGCCCTTTCTGAGGGGCACACACACCTAGAATTTAGTAGGTCAGTGTATAACTCCGCCCAGCAGGTGGCGCTGCAGCTTGGGTTTTTATTTTCCACACACAGACACACGCCACTAGGCTTTTATATTATAGATGGTTTACCAAGCAATATCCTGTAGATAATGAGAATTTATTATCAATAAACTGCTCCACAGTGGAAGATAAACTTGATTTTTAGTCTCCAACAAAGCCCCGTTGCTGACAGCACCTGATTGTCTCTCTCTATCATTCCAAACTATAAGTGTTACCTCTTAGGGGTGTATTTACTAAACTGCGGGTTTGAAAAAGTGGAGATGTTGCCTACAGCAACCAATAAGATTCTAGATTTCATTTTGTAGAATGTACTAAATAAATGATAACTGCTATATGCAACATCTCCACTTTTTCAAACCTGTAGTTTAGTTAATATACTAGAGATGTTCACTGACCCCCGTGTTCTGGTTCTGATTTTGGTTTTGGATCTGGATTAACTTCGAGTTTTGGTTTTGGCAAAACCGCCCTTGTGTGTTTTGGTTTTGGTTTTTGGATCCCGATTTTTTTCTAAAATCCCTATTTTTTTGTTGTTGCTAAAATCAAATATTTTTGCTTTTATTTCCCCCCTACATTATTATTAATCTCAAAAACACTAATTTTAAGTCATTTGCATTCAATTTAGACCACCTCACAGGTCACAATATTATTTTTATACACTTTCAAACAAAGACTGCAGCGACCTGGCTGGATGTTAAGTGACAGAGCAATGACACAAACACACGGCAGTTCCTAGCACATCTAGGACACATTGCCACACAGCAGTGGCAGAAAAGAAAAGTGGTGCAATTAGCAATGGAGCAATGGAGCTCTCCTCTTTGTATGTTACCTTTATAACACAGTACAATGTGACAGCATATTTAGAAGACCAAGCCTGCTAGACCTATTATTTGTGTTTCAGCAATGACAATTAGCAATGGAGCTCTCCTGAATGTCACCGGGGACTTTGAAGAACTCTGCTACCCCTCCTCTTTCTATTGTACCTATGACACTGCCCAACTGTACTAGAGACTGCTAAGTACTGTGCTTACACCTTCTGTGTCCCTCTGTTAAATGGTGCTGGATCGCCGTGGAGGACGGTACTTATAGAATCCAAAGCTCGCGAGATCTGAGATCTGACGACGTAACAATGAAGTTTTGCCTCGTTTTCAATTCTGAGGGCGTGCGAAAGTACCGAGCCGGCTCAGCACGGTACTCGGATCTGCTAAGTTCAGGTCTGTTCGGTTCTCGGGGGAACTGAGTCTAATCATCTCTAAAATATACCCCTTAGTGACTAATGGTACATGTTTTATTTAATCCTCTAATTTTAAGTGTTACTTTCATGATTTTCTCTCTTCTTTGCTGCATGCCTGATGATGATAATGATGATAAATTTTGATAATAATAGTAATTTTAATGCTTTTACTACCACAAACAACTAGATTGTGCCATAGAATAGAGCTGCTGCCCAATTACATGAACTATACTTTATTGCTTAGTGGTATATTCTCCAGACACCAATTATATCTGTTATTACAGCAGGCGTAATAAACGTGAGTAGTTATTAATTTCTTCTATCTCGGCTATAGAAGATTCTTTCCCCTATACTTTACTTTAATTGCAGACAGATGTACCAAGTCATGCAGCAAATACATTTCCTTGAGCGAGAAGTGACCTACAAGACATTTTATTTTAGTATGTAGCATTTCAGTATAATGCATTTTATTTGTCCTTAAATGCAGCACTAAAGACACAATAATGAATGCAACTTCCCAATGAGGCACTCCTTTGTGCACATTGAGTACTCTCAGGTGATATTGAAAGATAAAAGTATTGTGGAAGTTGGTCTCAGTAGCGAGATGGGGAAAGGGATTTCTGTGTGTGACTAACAAAATGTCATAGAAGGAAAAAAAGAAATGGAAAAGAAATGTGTAAATATGATCATATCGGTACTTGTTTCTGTAAGAAATTATGTAGTTGCCTAAGGGATTGGGTTTAATTAGATACATGATATTTTGTGTAAAAAACAGAGAATAGGCATTAATATCCATTATAGTTACGTTTCTACTGCTGATATATGATACTTGTGTAATTACCAAGAAAAGCATATGTACCAGTGATAGCGGGGTATTTTTTTCTTTTCATTGTATTGAGCTATAGATATCAGTAATCCACTGGAGGGGGGGGGGGTTGGTTCTTGTAAATCATGGTGAATATATTCTACATTGAATACAGGGAATACTTCAGGCACAAATCTGATTTCTAAATAAACATGACTATGGTCATTATCACTTTATAGAAGCCTCTTGATTTATTTTCACTGTATAAACCATAGTTGCCTACTCTCCCGGAACGTTCCGGGAGACTTCCGAATTTTTGTGAGTTCTCCCGGACTCCAGAGAGAGCAAGCAAAAATCCCGGATCCAGCTGTCTCCATTGTTGAAGATGGGTTGGGGCTGGGCTAAATGCGGCATCATGGCCCCGCCCCCTGCTGCGATTGGCCGACATTACATAAGATTGACAGGGTTGGAGCCTAACGGTGCACCAAGCATGGCCACGCCCCTTCGACGGACCCCCTCCCGGACAGCTGCCTTCAAAAGTGGGTAAGTATGGTATAAACTATGCCCCGTTTCTATAGCTTATATTTTGTATCGTGGACTGAAAGATACTCATTCACTTAGCGTAATAATAAGGCAAAGGGTAGGGGAAGGCGAAACAGTCAGAGAAAGTTTCCAGGGCAGATGGCAAACAGCATAATCAATTATAGGTCCACAACAGCAAATAGTGAAATATGAGACTAGAGAACTTTTCCAGTTGTGGGGAGGTGTGAGGTTATTTAAGAGCCAAAGTTGGCAAGTATGATTCAGAAGTTAACGCATGTGTCCAGAACATATGTAGAGAAAAGACACATGGAAAACAATATATTACATGCATATGTCCAGCCAGATTCCTCTCAACATGCATCCAATTTAAAAACAGTAGCATTTGTGACATACATCGTTCACGAGTATGAAGTGTGTATACATACTGCAGAGATATATGATTTGACACTGCTAATAGTAAATAATGAAAGCCACATTACCCTATTTGTACTAGAGATGTTAACTGACCCCCGTGTATTGGTTTTGGTTTTGGATCTGGATTAACTTCGTGTTTTGGTTTTGGCAAAACCGCCCTCGTGTGTTTTGGTTTTGGTTTTGGATCCCTATTTTTTTTTTCTAAAATCCCTATTTTGTTTCTAAAATCACATATATTGGCTCCTTTTTTGTTCCTACATTATTATTATTAACCTCAATACCATTAATTTCCAGTCATTTCCAGTCAATTTTTGTCAACTGACAAGAACGCTGCTACCCCTCCTGTTTCTGTATGAGCAATGGCTCTGAGCAATGTCACTGGAGACTGGAGAGTGACAAGAACACTGCTACCCCTCCTGTTTCTGTATGAGCAATGGCTCTGAGCAATGTCACTGGAGAATGGAGAGTGACAAGAACACTGCTACCCCTGTTTCTGTATTAGCAATTGCACTGGAGACTGGAGAGTGACAAGAACGCTGCTACCCCTCCTGTTTCTGTATGAGCAATGGCACTGAGCAATGACACTGGAGAATGGAGAGTGACAAGAACACTGCTACCCCTGTTTCTGTGTGAGCAATGGCGCTGGATCTCCTGGGGAGGAAGGTGCATATGGAATCCAAAATCTGTGAGATCCGACGACAAAACAATGACATTTTGCCTCGATTCAGATCCGAGGACACGCGTAAGTACCGAGCCGGCTCGCGAGCCTACTCGGATCCCTTACGTTCAGGTGGGATCGGTTTTCAGAAAACCAAGCCCGAGCATCTCTAATTTGTACACAATATAATAATATAAGGAAGTATCAGCTACACAAGAACGAATATGGTTTTAAAATTATTGATGTTATATGTTCCACATAAATGTTAACTGTCAAAAGAAATTCAAAAATACAAAATAAATTAAACACAAACATTCATTTGTTTCCCCCTTAAAAATTAAATGTGAATCTTCTTTCCTGCAGTAGTCCAAATAGAAATGTCAATTAAGTAATGCAAATATACAGTCAGAATTCCATAAAATAGCGATGACACTAATTAATTACATACTATCAGCTGGAGAGGTCAAGAAAAAGAAAACAATCATTCTGAAGATTCTAATTGTAATGCAATTACTTAAATACACCCTTACTGTATGTGTCTTACATTTGTCCACCCTGTCTGGCCCATACATAATTATCTATAGACGGACAAATGTGTATGCATGCAAATGTATGATAGGAAAAAACAGATATACGTTCAACTCTAAATGAGCCTCTTAATGTATCATTTTAATCATTCCTTAGTTATTGGAAACAATTTTAAAATGTATTATTGCCGCAAAGTGGGTGAAAATACAGACTTCTCTTTGAAAAAAACAAAGCATTGAAAGTAAGTACTGAGAAGAACAGTATGCAATAGAAATACAACAATATTTTGGTAAAATATAAACTATAAAATAATTAACAATATAAAATATTTTGGTAAATGACACAGTGAAACTTTGTTATTACTTTAAAGCAGCAATTTCATGAAAAAATAGGTGTGTTTCCTCCCACACTCCAAAAACATACTGGTAGGTTAATTGGCTTCTGACGAATATGGACCCTATGAGTCTCATGTAGTCATATACAGGTCCGACTCGTAAGCACAAAAAGCTCTTTTGGCTAAGCATATAACTTGTGGAATATCCACGGCCCTGAATGCAAGCTGTGGGAAATCTCTATGTTTTTTATATATATATATATATATATATATATATATATATATATATATAAATATATATATATGCACACACACACATATATATATATATGTATATAAATATATATATATATATATACATACACATATATATATATATATATATATATATATATATATATATATATATATATATATATATATATTTGACTGTACAGAGCTCATTTGTAGCGGGAGCTCTTAGGAACTGATTGTGCAACGCATATGAAGGTTTGCCAGGCCCAGTATCCCTCCAATTATTACAGATGAGGAGCCTGGATCTAGGTGAGTATTAAAGAAGTCGAATGAGAGATGTTTTGGGGAGTTTTAACGTCACAGAAAATCAATTTTACACTTGTGTCTTTGTTTTAGTTACATTTTTTCTTGGTGCACTATAGCTTCCAGTGGCCAAGTGCCAGCATGCTCTGGCAGCCAGGGGCATCTTGGTACTTGTAGTACCACAAGCGCCAGCATGCCCAAACACCTAGTGACGACCTGGGCATGCTGGGGCATCAGGAACAAAATGGATTTATGCATTTAACTATTTAATATTTCCCCACAGCCACCATCCTTACCGCAGTGTTGTGGGAGGAGCCACAGGGCTATCAGCACAGGGCTGTTTAAAACTAGGAAGGGGGCGGCTGCAATTTTTTTGATCTTCCTAGAGACTCCAGACTTGTGCTGATCGACCTGGGGGCTGCTTTGGCATTATGGCAGGGGGATCCCATACTGCAGTATTCCCTGCTGTAGTGCCAACACCCCAGTGTTGCGAGTGCCATCCTAGCAGCAGTAGGTTTAGTTAAGCTGCTGGGGGTGGGGGCACTCCGTCGTTTTGTTTTTTAACATTTATTTATTTAATGATTTATCTGCTTTACGGAGCTGCTGCGACTGATACACTTAAGTGTATCACTGCACTGGCTCGTAAGGTAGATAGAAAGGTGTGTCTAGTGCAGTGTTGTGCAATTTTCATAGTGTTCTAATTCGCATGGATCTAAAGATACGTGCGACTTGGAATCCTTTGTAACTTATGAGATGCAAATTCACACTTAGGTCCAACTCTATATCACGTGTGTCTGTATGACTGGTAGGGAATTTAGAATGTAAGCTTCAATGGGGCAGGGTCTCAGGTTAATGATCACATATTCTCTGTAAAGTGCTGCATTATATGTTTGGTGCTATATAAGTAAATAATAAAAATAATAATGATAATAATTTAGTAAAAGTTGCATAAGGGAGGATGATATAGATATTTTTAAATGACCATATTTTTGCATAATGAAAGCATGTGACGTCAGCCAGCTTCAGCGAGAACCCTGTGATTGAATTGATTGCACCTTTTAAATAGAGATGCGCAGGCTTAGTTCCCCGAGAACCAAACACACCCGAACTTAGCAGATCAGAGTACCGAGCCAGACTTTTGCTCGCCCTCGGAATTGAAAGCAAGGCAAAACTTCATCGCTACGTCTTTGGATCTTGGATCTCGCGAGCTTTGGATTCTATAAGTACCGCCCTCCATGGCAATCCAGCGCCATTTCACTGAGGGACACAGAAGGTGTAAGCACAGTACTTAGCAGTCTCTAGTGTAGTTGGGCAGTGTCATAGGTACAATAGAAAGAGGAGGGGTAGCAGTGTTCTTCAAAGCCTGCAGTGACATTCAGGAGAGCTCAATTGCCAATTGTCATTGCTGAAATAGAATTACTAGGTCTGACAGGCTTGTTCTTATAAATCTGCAGTCACATTGCACTGTGTATATAGGTAACACACAAAGAGGAGAGCTCCATTGCTCCATTGCTAATTATCATTGCTGAATAGGTCTGACAGTCTTGGTCTTCTAAAATAATATTGTGACCTGTGAGGTGGTCAAAAAACTGACTGCAAATGACTTGAAATTAGTGTTATTGAGGTCAATAATAATGTAGGGGGGAAAAAAAGCAAAAATATGTGATTTTAGCTCAAAAAATAGGGATTTTAGAAAACAAAAATCGGGATCCAAAACCAAAACACGCAAGTAGGGTTTTTTTTAAAAACAAAACACGAAGTTAATCCAGATCCAAAACCAGAACCAGAACACAGGGGTCAGTAGACATCTCTATTTTTAACTAAAATTCAAATCAAAGGTTAAAGTCTTCAGCATGTTTGGTTTTTTAAAGCAGCTTGTTCCTTTGGGGGGGATCCATCACAGCTAAACTTGTTAAAATTCTTAAGTTCCCTGAAGCAAGTACTTCACAAACATTCTAATAAAAAGCTACATTCCAGGCAAGTATAAAGTGAGTGAGAAACAATTTTCATGCTTTTCACAGCAAGTCTGGAGACTGTGCGAGAAGCAAAGGCACTAAGTATATACTTAGATATTTTTCCAGCCTCTAATACTGACAACCTGATCAAACACATGTACATAGACTTTGTCGTATGTCTGTGCAACTAATAGACTCAATTAGACATTCATTTTGATACGGCTACTATACCGGGCGGATCATTCATCAAAGTTTCTGAGCTATAAAGCCTACGGAAAAAAAACTGCTTTCATTTATGAAGCATAAAAATCCTGTTGATCTTAACGTTAATGCTTGTTGTACAACTGAAAAATTGTAAAGTAGATGCGATGCCAATTAATGGCAAACTAAACTTATAAAAATTATAATCTGTAATAAAATGCATATTGCACTTTCTTTAGTTGGCTGTCAGAAAAGCAAAAGATTGCAGTATTGATGTACTTTAAGTCAGTATATATGACCCACTTGTCATTTCTAAAGCCTTTGTAGATACTTCTTATATGGATTTTTTTTTTACTTTCTTTTCTGCATCTATTTTATGTTTAAATGTACATTACACTCACAATGAAATTTGATTTTTTTGTTTCAAGTTTTTAATAAAAGTAACTTTCCTGGTTAACTTTTTCCCTGGGCTCCTCCTTTTCTGTAGCATGACACCTGGGGGTAAATGTATCAAGCTGAGAGTTTTCCAGCAGGTTTGAAAAACCAATCAGATTCTAGCTATCATTTACTTAGTACATTCTACAAAATGAAAGCTAGAATCTGATTGGTTGCTATAGGCAACATCTCCACTTTTCAAACCCGCGGGTAAACTCTCAGCTTGATAAATTTACCCCCTGGAAAAGACCATCATTCACCATTTCCAAATGGGTGTGAATGGGAGAACAATAAGAAGCGGCAAGCTCCATGTTTGTGGCATCCTATTGGTTAACGCAGCCTCACCTTTTTGGTTGGGGCTTTGAAACCAACAAAGGAGCCCGGAAAAAAGGTGATCTCTTCACTCTATGTGGGAACGCAGCTTTAACATTTTCCATAGAAATCAGGGGTGCAACGACTGAAACAAATAAAGTGACAAAATATTAAAAGGGGGAGGACTTTAGCGCCACGGCCTTAAATATAGTTGCTTTAAGTGGAGTCTTATATATCTAGGATGTGCTTGAGAGAGCAAGTGCCTAATATATTAATCAATTGTACATCCTTTGTCTGGGACTGTATTTACAGTTACATCAAAAGTGCCTCAAATAGAGAAGCTGTCTATAATTAAGGAGAGGCTCAACTAATAAAGTTTCTAAAGTATTGTGAAAGGATGCTTTAGTTGTTATGAATATTATTGCCACATTACCATGGTATCTTTCTGATTATGTGATGGTGCTCTGACATGTATTTTAATGAGTGGCAGAGAAGGATTATGGGGTATTAGTAGTCACAAATTGTACGCAACTCATTTCCAAAATAAGAGTATACAAAATCAAGTAGTCTCACTTCCTACTGATAGAAAAGAATCTTATGGTAAACGTTTGTTTAGCAACTATTCGGCCATTGTGCACTTACCGATGTTCGCTGTAGACAATGTCGGAGGTTCATTCGTTTCATGGATTCTACTGTGGAATGCAAGGTTACTTTCGGGTTCTGTCTCTTAGTGAAAATAGATATTTTCCTCCTTTATATATTTTCAGTACTGTACATGCATAGAATAGTTGTAGGTCTTTTTGCAGGGGCTCTGAGCGTCCCAGCTCAGAAACACCATTCATACTGCACCTTGGACCCGGGAATTTCCTGGGTTGACCCCATTCATACTGCACAAGTCTGTGCCCTGGCAATTTGTGGGAGTCATCACCAGAGCACTTTTTATTGGCTGAAAGCTGCAATATGAAAAATCTCTCTCTCTCTCTCTTTCTCTCTCTCTCTCTCTCTCTCTCTCTCGTTCCACCATCCATAGTGCAGGCAACCCGGGTCCGACCCGGGAATTACCCCTCGATAAATCCCGGGTTGAAGACCCGGGTTTTTAGACCCGGGATTTTTCACTTGTACCATTCATACTGCACCAAGACCCGGGTCGTTTGAGCTCGCCCCGGGAAAAACCTGGGATTTTGGTGCAGTATGAATGGGGTATAAAAGATGATTCCTCAGTTATTATTAGTTGGGTATTTGTCCTTTGTGTGTTGTTTTAATATCCGCACCCAACGCGTTTCACCTTGTAAAGCTTTCATCAGCTAAAGCACATCCTATCGATAACACTCCACTTACAACAACCATATGTAAGAGTGTAGCTCTTAAGTCTGTCCCTTTTTCATAGAGCATCTACTGTGGGGGCAGGACACCCCAGATTTGAGCTCCTACCCCACTTACCCAAAATGTCCCAAACACGGCTGTGAGCACAGATCACACATCCTCCCTTATACAGGGGAACAAAATTAAAATAGGGATGAGAATACATTAAAAGCAATTAGCAAAATGACAAATTATGGGATTCTATGCATTTTTTTAGCAAAAAAATAAATATAAAAAGGTTTACCCTTAAAATTTATTTTTAAACAACTTTTTTTTTATCCATTAATAAAATATTTCTGAATTGCTTCAACAAAAGTCTAAATGTAGGTCCAATATCTCAAGATGGCCCAATATCCAAAGTGCAAGACTATCGTTCAGCTCTACACATTATCATTTAAACAACTACAACAAAATAACATGGAATAACAACATTGTCACTGAGGAAGAAAAGAGCAAAAATATAGTAAAAGATATACCAGATAAGGATTGGGTTAAGGTAGAAGTGCTTGTCCTATGCTCATTAAAGTATTTGTGATCACTCAAACCAGGCTCACAGCCACCAAATTTGGACTTCCCTGGTTTAGATTTTTTGATGTATCTGATAGCAGAATGAGTCCTGCAGCAGGAACAATTATGCCTAATCTAGCAGGAACTGAAGAACCTACAGTAACTTGCATTATAGGCCCAAAAGACAACCGTGTATCTGCTTACTGGAACGCCACAGGATTTGGCTGAACTTGCTGTTGCTGGAGAGGGTGGTCACCTCTGTGCCAACATATGCCTTTACTTACCATCTGTAGCCTTAACAGCCCATGTCACTTCCGGATGTGGAGCAACTATGCAACAAAATTCCTGTTCATAGGGTCAACATTTGGAAACCCCATGAACATTATGCCCCCCCCCTATTCATGTCTACATATGCAAAAAAAAACAAAAAAAAGCACTCTGCACACTTTTCTGGATACTGCACAACATCACGTACACTAACATACAGAAAGTTTGCAACCAACTTCCAAGGATCTTTAGTGCCTCAAAGTTCTTCTTGTCATTCTCATATGCCTTCTGCTCTTTATTCACAGTTAGCTGATCAACAAACATTGACAGACACTTATCATATAATCAAAAAATCTTTCTTTCAGATCTTTTTTTCATATCTTCAGAAAGACTCCCTGCATTTTATAGAGGTCGTTAGAATGTTCTCTGTATTTTATAGAGATCACTAGAATGCTCTCTGTATTTTATAGAGGTCACTAGAATGCTCTCTGTATTTTATAGAGATCACTAGAATGCTCTCTGTATTATATAGAGATCACTAGAATGCTCTCTGTATTTTATAGAAATCACTAGAATGCTCTCTGTATTTTATAGAGATCACTAGAATGCTCTCTGTATTTTATAGAGCTCACTAGAATGCTCTCTGTATTTTATAGAGATCACTAGAATGCTCTCTGTATTATTTAGAGATCACTAGAATGCACTCTGCAATGTATACAGGAGTGACAAGTCAGACCTCCTATGCCACCCTGCAATGTTGATGGGACCAGCTGGGTGTGCCTTGCCGCTTTATCCTTTCTTTATCCAGCTCATAGTGTCAAGACTTAGCTCTTTTGGCGCTACATGCTGGTCCCTGACGGGTGCTGCATGCTGCACAGTAACAAACCATAGTTTTTAAATGACCGTCTTTCTATTTTACACATACGGTGCCCAGGTAAATTAACCCCTCCGACACAGGGTGCTAACCTTCCCGACGCTGGAGCACATTCCAAGATGGCCACCGCACATGTGCTGCTGCCAGAACAGCGGACCTGGCCACAACAGATCAGTATAATGATCACTGTACAGGGGCGGACCTAGACGTAATTTCTAGGGGGGGGGGCAATTTTGCATAATCACGCCCCTCCTTCATTCTGATTGGCTGGCCCCGGAAAACCCCGCCCACCTTTCACGATTGGCCCCTCCACCCGATTTCGCCCCCCCCACCCCTGGATCCACCACCGTCACTGTATTGTATGTCTTTTCACTAGAATGCTCTCTGTATTGTTAATTTGCACCTGCATTGAATACTAGTCATGTTGTTTTTTGAGCTCCTGTATACAAATACATACATTTTTTGTGACTTTTTTGTGATATATATTATTATTATTTTTTTTTGATACATTTGTGATTTCATGTGCCTTTATAACACAATATAGTGCATTGTATGCACAATTTTTTCCGGCCGGAATGTGTTCCATGTAAACCATGTTACAATAAATATCTACTATATCCCACTTCACTTATCCATCCTGTCATACATTCCACACTGATCAGCGCCCAGAACCTGATATTTATTTATTTTAAACCCTGTTTCCCCTTGGGAGGGTAGGGATTCCCTCCTGCACACCTTCAGGTTCATTTATTGGCTGCTCTACATATCATCATCATCATCATCATCATCATCAATTTATATAGCGCCACTAATTCCGCAGCGCTGTACAGAGAACTCATTCACATCAGTCCCTGCCCCATTGGAGCTTACAGCCTAAATTCCCTAATATAGACACACACTCACACACACCCACACACACACGGAGATAGACAGAGAGGGAGAGACTAGGGTCAATTTTTGATAGCAGTCAATTAACCTACCAGTATGTTTTTGGAGTGTGGGAGGAAACCGGAGCACCCGGAGGAAACCCACGCAAACACAGGGAGAACATACAAACTCCACACAGATAAGGCCATGGTCGGGAATCGAACTCATGACCCCAGTGCTGTGAGGCAGAAGTGCTAACCACTAGGCTACTGTGCTGCCCAAATATCATATCTAGAGGTAGCGCAACCCACCCTATCTGTCTATATCCTGTGTTATATTTGATAAGAGTTCTTAAAAAGATATATAGTGTATATATATATATATATATATATATATATGTAACCCACCCCCATTTCCTAGTAAGCCACTCCACCTTTGACCCCAGGACATCAAGACTGCTGCATGACTGTTGAGAGTTAAATATCGGCAGATCTAGGAAAATGTTAATATATATTTATTGAGTTTAATAAAAAAATATATGTATTTCACAGGCTTACCATTTTGCTTCTTTAGTTTGGCTAAAAATGAAATGTTCTTTCCATGCTGTGGCACATTCGCATATCATTTGCAATTGTGATATGAAGGTACAAGGTGACTTTCTGCACAATAAAAAAAAAAAAACCTTTTATGAGTCTTTTAAACATTTTTCTAAACCTTTCAGCAGATGCTTTTAATTTTCTTTCTTTCCGATCATCACAATGGCCTCTCTCTTTCTCTCTCAAACACGGAAGGGGCGCACAAAACATTAGTTTGTCAAATAAAAGATTAGAGGGTTCTGAAGGTACAGAGAAGGTCAAAGTACAATGGTCTACTTTCTATTTTCTAATATTTATAATGATGGACTGAGAGATGCTGTGTAGGACTCACACGGTAGCGGGATCTGACAGGACATCATGTCTATTTAGTTATTTTTTGTACATAATTTCTACTGGGAAAGGATAGCTGTGAAATGACCTGCAAGATAAGAGGTGCGTATGCTAGAACAGGATTTATTATCCAATAGGCAATGGTCGCCCAGGGCTGCCTCTGTAGAAATAAATGGGTACTCAAACTCTACAAAAATATGTTCCTTTGTTATCAAGTTAAAACATATATACAAAAAAAAATCAAATGGGGTTTTGTTAAACTCTTACAGATGGGAATTTGGTAAACATTATAGGAGTACGTGGGAACAATATATAGACAGAAGAGGAAACTTGTAAAATAATTAACTAGGCATAAGAACTACACGATATGGACAAAAGTATTCGGACGCTTGACCATTACACCAACAGTGACTGTAATGACATTGTATTCAAATACATATATTTTAATATGGAGTTGGTCCCCCTTTTGCAGCAATAACAGCTTCCACTTATCTTGGAAGGCTTTCCACAAGATGTTGGAGCGTTGGAGTGTTTCTGTGGGAATTTGTGCCCATGTATTCTGTAGAGCATTTATGAGGTCAGGCACTGATGTTGAACAAGAAGTCCTGGCTCGCAATCTTCGTTCCTGTCATCCCAAAGGTGTTCGATGGGGTTGAGGTCAGGGCTCTGTGTGGGCCAGTCAAGTTCTTCCACACCGAACTCATTAAACCATCTCTTTGTAGTCCTTGCTTTGTGCAATGGGGCACAGTCATGTTGGAATAGAAAAGGGCCTTCCCCAAACTGTTGCTACAAAGTTGGAAGCATAGCATTGTCCAAAATGACTTGGTCTGCTGAAGCATTAAGATTGTCCTTCACTGTAGATAAGGGACCTAGCCCAGACACTGAAAAACAGTTCCATACCATTATCCCTCCTCCACCAAACTTCACAGTTGACATAATGCAGTCAGGCAGGTAATATTCTCCCGGCATCCGCCAAAACCTGACAGTGTATGTGTGCTTTACACCACTCCATCCGACGCTTGGCATTGGTCTTGGTGATGTGAGGCCATGGAAACCCATTCCATTAAGCTCCCGTTGCACAGTTTTTGTGCTTACATTAATGCCAGTGGAAGTTCAGAACTCTTCAGCTTTGGAATCAATAGACCGTTAGCGACTGTTACGTACCATACACTTTAGCAGTCGTTGATGCCGCTCTGTGATTTTACGTGCTCTTCCGCTTCGTGGCTGGGTTACTGCTGTTCCTAAACACTTTCACTTTCTAATAATATCGCTTACATTTGACCATGGAATATCCAGCAGGGATGAAATTTCACGAAACGTCTTACTGCAAAGGTGGCTTCCTATCACAGTATCATACTTGAAGACACTGAGCTCTTCAGAAGATCCATTTTGTATCACAAATGTAGATTGCATGGCTAGGTGCTTGATTTTATACACCTCTGGCAACAGGTCTGATTGAAACACCTCAATTCAATAAATAAAAGGTGTGGCCAAATATTTTTGTCCATATAGTGTATCTGCAAATATTTAAAAGCAAAAAAACTATACTGTACCCTAATTAGTCAACATTTACAGACATAACAGGGTACTCTGTCTACATCCACAGTTTTAAGGGTGCACTCAAAACCCCCCAAAAAAAATTATAGCCTCAAAAGTTATTTACTAACTGCACTCATTTTCTGACCTCTGTCCACAAACTATAGATGTTCACCAATGTTGCACTTTTGTGAAGTGTCTGGTGTAGTTATGTGAAGTTAGATTTGCTGGATTGCATGCCCAGTTGGCAGAGCTGGATTAATGATCTGGGGAGCCCGGGCACTTAAGACAGGAGGCCCCCTGTTGTGTAATATGGCTTTTATTTTAGACAAATAAACAGACAATACTGTGTGCCCTCTTGTTAGGTAGACGCAGCTCTGCCTTCACAGTATAGTATTCCTCCCCCCCCCCCTAATCCGGCTCTGCCAGACAGTAATACTTATGGTGGCAAAAGTAAAAACATTCAGAAGTATAAATATATATATATATATATGTGTGTGGAGATGTTGCCTATAGCAACCAATTAGATTCTAGTTGTCATTTATTCAGTGTATTCTACAAAATGGCAGCTAGAATCTGATTGGTTGCTATAGGCAACATCTTCACTTTTTCAAACCCACAGTTTAGTAAATATACCCCTCAGTCTGCTATCACAATAGTACAACAATGTTACAGATTTTACATATTTCTCCTAAAACACTTAATCAAGCATCATTCATAACTAATGAGAGTAATGGGAAATAAGTGTGGTCTTCATTTTATATTATACATTTGTACTTAGGGCTCCTTTGCACTAAATCTTTGAGCATTGTTTTTGTGACGAGAAAGATGTGAGAGGCAACTTTTTATTTAAAGCGTTTTCAAAGCTGTTTTAAAGCTTTTCTGAGGCTGCTTAGAAACATTTGGAAACTTCATCATCATCATCAACATTTATTTATATAGCGCCAGCAGATTCCGTAGCGCATTACAATTGGGAACAAACATTAATAAGACAATACTGGGTAATACATACAGACAGAGAGGTAAGAGAACCCTGCTCGCAAGCTTACAATCTATGGGACAATGGGAGTTTGAAACACAAGGGCATGTGCTACATCATATTGCACATTAGTCCAGCTAAAATGCAAAGGTAAAAGTATTGAAATGAGGGAATTAAAGGAATTACCTAATTGCAAACTTGTATGTAATTGTGATTTGATCCTTCGCTTGCGTTTGATCCTCTGATCTGATCAGTATGGGGGTGACTGACTCAGTTGCGGATCCAGGGCAGGGGGGCATTGGAGCAATTGCCTTCCCTTACAGCACAAGCCTACCTTTACATTGCGCCCGCGATGATGATTAAACCGGTGGGGAGGGCGTGGCCAATTGTGGGTGGGCAGGGCTATCCGGGCCAAGCAATCAGAATGAAGGAGGGGGCGTATCTATGCTAAACTGCGCCCACCCTAAAAATAAAGTCTAGGTCCACGCCTGAGCTGATTCCGAGTCACATGACCTACTCTACACAGTGCAGGGAAGTCATGTTGTATACCCGGAGGTTGGAGGGCTTCTCCTGCGGCTCTCCGACTTCTATTCCTCTGAACTTAAAGCGGCAATGTCAGTCCCCCTTAGGTTAAGTGTTTAAACAATTAACTCGACATTGCCGCTTTAAATTCAGAGGAATAGAAGTCGCGATGACAGGAAACAGAAGTGCCGGACAGCTCTTCAGTCAAAATCAGTTGCGGTCAGCATTTTCCATCATCGGTGATCTTCAGAGTCGCTTTAAAGGTAAGTCTATTAATATTGCCATCGCTTTTTCACTCTTTCGTTTTTTATTTGTAGGTAAAGTGGGTGTCATAATGGTGGTAATCGTATTAAGGATAACCACCGCCTGAGATATAGGTTGTGTGGTGCTCAAATGTGGTATTACAATTTTAGAATGCAATGCTAGATTTGAATCTCAAAATGCTTTTCCCCCATTAAAAATAGCATTAGTTCGGTGAGGTAAACAGGCTGTGCGACCAAACTGCATTCCTCCAGCTTCACAAATGACCATTAATATAGGGTAATTGGTAAGAATTTAGACTCTTAAGAAGTGTGTGGCAAATCAGTACGGTCCTTGTTAAAACAATTTAGACAGAAGAGTTTACTTTGTAAACATCTACCAACACTAACAGAGCTCTTGGTAATTATATAAAGGTATACTAGGATAATGGATGAAACATGATAATCTATGAAGTGTGGTTTGTTTAGATTGATTGAGAAGAGGGCTGACAAATTGTTACCTCGAATGCCTGTGTGACATCAGCAATCCCTGTCCATTCATGACAAATAAGGTTCTTTTTGAAAAACAACTGGTAGGCCAATAGGTTTTAATGAAAATGTATAGGACGAAGTGAAAATAAAGTGTATTTATATAGGGTATATTTCTATTTAAGTGAAAGTCTTAAGGTGTAGAGTTTAGAAATAATAACAGAGTGAGTCACTGAGACATGGCTGTAACCTTGTTAAATACCACTATAAGCCTATTCCCAGGCTGCTTAAGGTGAGGTATCACTCTAGAACTAAGACCTTTAGTCAGACATATTTTTTACCAGTAAATGATAAGACATTGATTGTTTCTAAAGCTCTGTGTGTGATTGGCTGAATTACAGATTACTGTATTGATCCAAAGCACACATCCTTTCTATAACTGTCATGTTACAGAGTAATGCAGATTACTGCTTGAATGACCTTTTTTTTTTCGCTTGATAGACAAGAAAAGGTATTTTTATTTCTTACTTAAAAGATGTATCATTTTAACACAGAAATCAATGTAAACTTTTGCAATGATACTGGTGCTGGATAAAAACATAGAAATAGGTTATTGTAAGACACAGCCATCCTCACACTTACATATAACACCATGTCCGTTACACTTACTCTCTACCTACCCAACCTCACATGCAGTTATAACATACTTGGCAACTCTCCCGGAATGTCCGGGAGACTCCCGATATTCGGGTCGGTCTCCCAGACTCTGGGGAGAGCAGGCAAGTCTCCTGCATCCCGCAATTCCCTGGCCAAAATGACGGGATTCGCAGTCAATCGCGTCATTTTGAAATCCCCCCTCCCCCCACCGCGCGACAAAACGTCATTTTCATTGCAGGGGGGTGGGGCCAAAATGACGTGATTGACCACGCCACACCCCTCCCACCCTCTAGTCACGCCCCTCTCCCGGACTGCACTGCCTAAAAGTAGGCAAGTATGAGTTATAACATCCATAGACCTAACACATAATACGCTCTCAGATGCCAAAATGTGAAACAGAAATAACATTAAAGAGAAACATAAGTGCACCTAACAATCAAATGCACAAACACACATATACATACTTTTCAGAGTTGATATTATTGTTATTGATTTTAAAGTGCTAACATACTGCGTAGCATTGGATACTTGATACAAAATGTAGTGGTGTAACAATTGTAGTTGTTGTTTATGATATATTTTCACGAATACAGACACATGATGACTTTTACTACTTTGAAGGAGGTTGACATGTTTGTATGGAGGTCTTCTCTACCAGAGCAGATAGAGTGTGACTGAATATTGGCAAACTTGCAAAAATGAATTTTGTGGATTTGTTGATACACAGGAAGAGTGCCAGTAAATTCACACCAGCTCAAATGGCTGCTGTCTCAAATTTTTTACCTGCCTCATATCTCATTAGGACATTATCCCGTGGGACTTACAGTCATGCAGACATTTGGTCGGATTCATGTTCAGACACAAACTGCACACAAGATGCGTTTTAAATAGAGAGCATGGAACGTGAGCCAGGGGTGGATCTAGATTTTTTTGGGGGGAGGGGGGGATTAGCACCCTGTCTCCCTTCCCTAAAAGGGGCAGGCTTCCTGCAGTCGCAAACTATAGCCGAGAGGCATAGAGAGGACGCTGCCTGGCCACTCCGATTGAGTTTAAAACACAATAAGGATTGTCTGTCTATCTCTTGGCTGACAGACACATGCAGATAGTGTGCGGCCACAGGCAGCCCTTCCCTGCTGGAGGGGGGGGATCCGCCGTTCTCGGTCCACCGTTGACTTGAGCATAGTTCCGACCATATTCAAATTAAAGATTAGGTGTCCTACTGGATTTTCACATGACTACAGCCACTAGCGGGTAGATTTACTAAAAATCACATTTGGTGGCAGTTTTAAAAAGCCTCCGAACCGCCACATTTGCTATAGGGCGGTTTGAGGCTGCGATGTAAAATGCCTGGCGATGTGAGGCAGATTAAAAACAGCTAAACTGGCAACGGTTTAGTTAAAACCGCTTTTATAAAAACAGGATTTTTTTATACCTGCTTCTGATTAGCTTAATAACTCAAACATGCTCATGCGATTCAGAACATAAGAGGAGGCATCATTGACATAAATTATGGGACAATCATTATTTATTTAAAAGTCAATAATGCCTCCTCTCTTGTTCTGAATGGCAATATTGCTCAAACAGCATGTAGTTTGAGCAATATCGCCTCTCACACCTATCTCTCTTCTCTGGCTGATTTCCTGGCGGTTTTCCCAGCGGTTTATTAAACAGCGGCTTAGTAAATCTGGCTATTTGTATTTGGATCATATTAAAAAATCGGGATGGCGATCTGTACAGTTGCGATTGGTTAAACTGTGGTTTTCAGATTTTTAAACTGGCGGTTTGTCCTTTAGTAAATCCTACAGTTTCAAAACTGGCAAAAACTGTCAGTTTCATCAAAGTTCTCTTTAGTAAATCCAGACCTAGGTGTTATTCTGGATCTCTAAACGGTCTTCTCTTTTTACATTAAATGTTCTCGGTGTCTGCACACAGATGAAAACTGACGACGAGAGTGATACTATAAATAAGATGACATACAACACAATATATTTGAAAGCATTTTTATTAATGGAACTAACCTGATGATAAAGCAGGGAGCATTCTAAAAACATTACACCATACTTGCCAACTTATGGCAAGTATGATCCGGGAGCCTGCCGGAGAAGGTGGGAGTGCAGGGGGCGGGGCTCCGAAAATGCATCATTTTGGCCAAACGCCGCGATTCCCGATGAATCGCAGCGTTTTTGGACCTAATTCTGCCAACTTCACTAGGAAGTGGGCAGATCCGGGAGATTGCCACACTCTCCCGGGAGTGTGAGTGTGGTAGAGTCCCGCGAAATGCATTCCGGGAGAGTTGCCAAGTATGCGTTACACTCGATATAGACCATAAAGATGGAGCCAACTTACTCTGGATTCTCAGTGTGTCACAGTTATCTGTATAAAAGTCTTATGTCTGATACCTTAACCTCTTTACCTCCTTCATCTTAGCACTTATAACCTGAATTAATGACACGAGACCTGAAATAGGGCACAAATAAATGATTTATTCATAAACATGGTGGAGGTGAAATAAGCAGTCAGTCCGACGTGTGCCAGGCAAAACCCAACTGTCCTAGCATATCCTTAGGACTACAAACTGGGGAACAACCAAACCCCTGGGTTCAAGTGGGGGACCAACCAATCAAACCCCGGGCGCACATATCTACCTGGACGGGGCACCACGTCCTGAATCTACCGAACCCGCCCCTCCTCTGGGCTATACTAGAAGCAACCACAGGGCAGCCCACAAGGGCGGTGCCTGAAACCGAGACTAATAGCCGATTCACTCGAAGGGAGGTGGGTTCACCATGCCCAATACCGTAATGTGGGCCCAAACCACTGGCCGTCGACTGTACTGCTTTTCCGGCCACGCCCGGATCCCTAGGATCCGCGGCCCGCCACCATACTAAAACCTTCTGATGCTAAAAACACATAGATATCCCGAACAAAAATAACCATGCCTTCATCGCTCAAATGAACTCCGTCCCCCCTATATAGCGAGGGGCTCTGATAACGAATACTCGGGTGTACAATCCGCCAACCACCCATGGAACGTAAAAACCGTGAAACCACTGAATTAATTTTCCTCCTTACTCCATCAGCAACACGCCCTTCAGGAAACGCACGCCAAGCCATCCTTGGCACAATATCCGACCAGCAAATGACAAGGGAAGGCCAAGATGCTTGCATCCAAGCCAAGTCCTCCTGGATACGCAAAATCAAATCCACCGACTTGCACCCTCCTATGTCATTACCACCCAGATGAATAACTAGGACCTGGGGTACCCCTTGAACGGCAACATAACTACTCAGGAGATGCCGAAAACCAGACCATCTAAGACCTCTACGACCTATCCACTGCACTACCATTGCCCCCTTAAACAGAGAAGTATCCTTAGCTGCCCTGTGCAATCGAGCCCAGTGAATATAAGAGTGTCCCAGCACCCAGATGCGCAGCGGGGTCCGATGGTCTGTAGGGTGGAGAAAACAAAACATTAGTCAACAGCAACCATACGTGTTCATACATCCAGAAAACGGAACTCAGAGAGCCCCTATGATGTTGAAAATTTGAACTTGACAAAACCACAGAAAGCACAAGAGCTAACAAATACTCAGCACACCAGACACAAACACCCAAGAACACGCCCACACCGACAAAAGAAGGAAAAAGGTTTTGGGCGGAGGCACAGACGAAGGTGAAACCATAAAACCCAGTGGGAAAAAAATGGAGAAAGCCCTTCGAGCCCGACCTCCAAAGGCCCGAGCAAGTCTAAGACCTGTGCCACCACCGCAGGAGATAGATAGGTAAAAGATAGGAAGATTTAGGTAAGGAGAGCAGGACGAACATAACGCTTATATACCTTGGTTTTCCACCTGCCAACACCCTGTATGGCCCGTTCTGATGCCCCAGCCAAAGCTGCAGACGTGGCAGCACCAATTCTGAATGAATGAGTGCCGAACTGGGATCCGTCCAAGCCCAGCTTAGACAATGTACGCTTAAACACTGCCGTAAACTGGTACCGGGTGAGGGGGGTACCATCACCATGCACCAGCCACGGAATTGCAGACACAGGACGAATAACAGCAAATTCGTTCATAATAACAACAGGGCAAACTAAGAAACCCACCTTTGGGGCCAATGTAACCCACTGCCCTCTACCTAACTGGTCAGACTTTGATCTCCTAATTTTACAACATACTGAGGAAGGGGAAATAATAACATGCTGCGCCAACATTCCTGACAAAGGACAAGACTTAGAAGAGGCCACTACCTCACTAAAAGCTCCAAAATAAAGCATGACAAATGCTGCGCGAAATAAGGCTGTCTCAAATGCATCACGTGCTACTTCCTTAATAGCCCCCAGCAATTCCGTCAACAAAGCCTCACCGATGGGCCGTCTTCCATCCGTAAGCGCAGGGCGCTCCCTCGCCCAACCCTTTAATGCTTTGGCTATAATGAAACTTTTCGTGTAATCGACCTCATTCCTAAGCCTGGTAAAAAAGGATATCCCGGCCAAAGCCCCTGACATTGCCGCTTTGGACTTACCGGACTTGAAACCTGCCCAAATATACGCTAGCATTAGCTGATGCCCTGAGGCCACTGACTCGCGCCCCTGGTCCCGGAACGCACACCAGTCATGCCAAGCCGACCGATACTTCTCCCTGGTAGCGGGTGTCAATGTTGATTCAGCCAGACCCTCTACTTCGGCTTGACAATCTGCCAGATATAAGTGGGACAAGGTGAACCCGACAGGGATGCCTGAGGTGCCAAGGCTCGAAATTTCTCCCATTCCCCCCTAGATAATGAATCTGCCAGCGCATTATCTACCCCAGGAACATGTTGCGCCCTGAAGCTAATGTCATCGACTAAACACCTCCATACTAATCTCCTCAAAAGTGTGATGACCGGCTGAGAGGTGGCCTTCTGCCGGTTGATTACTTGCACGACACCCAAATTGTCACACCAGAAAACTATCTGTTTCCCTACTAATCTGGGGGCCCACAATTCAAGGGCCACTATGATCGGGAAGATTTCTAACAGCAACAGGTTAGCAGTCCAGCCGGCCTGCACCCATTCTTCTGGCCACCGCTCAGCGCACCAGTCACCTGCGAAATATGCCCCAAAGCCCACACCCCCTGCCGCATCAGTATGTAGCTCCAGCTCCTTACTAGACACAGGGAGAGAAGGCCACAACCTAACCCCGTTAAAATCCCGCAGGAAAAGATCCCAAACTGCCAAATCCGTCCGGATTTCGGCAGATAGCAGTACTCTACAGTGAGGTCCCTTACGCCCTGACGTTGCCCTTTCCAGCTTCCGACAGAACACACGACCCATTGGAATTACCCGACAGGCGAAGTTAAAAAGTCCCAGTATAGACTGAGTCCTTTTCAATGACATCCCTTCAGACCCAAGCGCCACCCCTATAAGCTCCTGCAGTTTCACTACCTTCTCTATTGGAAGCCTACAAAGACCCAAGACCGTATCGATCTCGATGCCTAAATACGCTAAACGGGTAGTAGGACCCTCAGTTTTATCATGCGCGACCGGGACACCAAGTGACTGAAAAAGAGCCCTAAGTGAAAACAAAACATCCCCACAGGTGGGTCCCTGGCTTGGGCCCACTACAAGGAAGTCATCCAGATAGTGTGCCACGCCCTGGTGACCGGTTCCGGCACAAACGCACCAGTGTAAAAACGTGCTAAAACACTCGAAGAAGGAGCATGAAACTGCGCACCCCATAGGGAGGCATTTATCCACATAGTAACCATCGCTCAGATGGAAACCCATGAAAGGGAACGAGTCCGGGTGCAATGGAAGAAGCCGAAAAGCCGACTCGATGTCGACCTTCGCCATCAAAGCCCCGGGCCCAAAAGATCTCACCATCTCCAGCGCCTCCTCAAAAGACTGATACACTACCCTGCAAAATTTTTCCGGGATGGCATCATTAACCGATGCACCCTTTGGGAAAGAGAGGTGCTGAATTAGGCGAAACTTCCCCGCAGCCTTTTTAGGAACCACCCCTACCGGTGACACTACCAGGTTCCGATAAGGAGGGTTCGCAAAAGGCCCAACCATCCGCCCAAGCGCCACCTCTTTACGCACCTTCTCCGCCAAGATTTCGGGGAACACCTTCGCAGATTTTAGGTTAACCATCGAGGCGATCTCGACAGACCCTTCGATAGGTAACCAAAAACCATGCCTAAAACCCTCCCGTAAAAATTCCGCAGCCCATCTTATTGGGTAGCGGTCCAGCCAGCGGCCGAGATTGACCACGTTAATTGGCGACGCTGCTTTCCGCAGGTCCGGAAGCCGTTCGACTTCCGTCGCCACCCCCTCCTCGACTCTGCCTGTCACAAGTCTTAGCTGGGTGACCTGCACCGCAGCGGGTGCAGGTGTGTGAGAACCTACACGCCGCTCCGCGCAGGCAACCGGACTTGTTAAAAGGGAAACAGCGGCCCCTACCCTCAAAGGGCGCGGCACCCCTGCCGCGCCCCGACGGCCGCCGCCAACCTGAACCCTGTGAAGACTCTCCCCCGCCATCTTGGGACACCTGTAACCATACCTCCACATCCTTGAATCCCAACATGAGGCTCGCATGTCCATCATATTTCTCCCGAAACGCTTCATCGTAGGCCAGCCATACCCCGGGGCGTGATGATGCATACATCTCGTGGATCATGTGTAAATATTTCAACATGTCCATCCCCTCTGTAGGGCGCGTTTCTAAATAACACGCCGCAAAAAGGTAGGCCCCCGTAAGCCAGTTCTTGTATGACCTATAACTCGTCTCCCCAGCGCCACCCCGTGTGAGGGCTTGGGCTACCGCTTTTTTCCCCTTATTGGTCATAGCGAACATGTCAATGAGTCGGCCTTTACGAATTCTGTCTCTGACTACCATTCTAACCCCTTGCAGTATCCCGGTACTAGCACAGCGCAGCTCCTCGTCACCTGTAAGACGGGAACCTCTTGCCTGCCTTAAACGCCCGTCAGCCGGCCTAGCCCCAGCGCGCGGTACAAAATGCTTGCGCAATTTCTTAATCAGTTTCTTGGAGGAAGACCCAGACATATCTGAACCCGTACTAGAGCTATAACAATCGGACCACACGGATTGCACATCAGGTACATCAGACAAATCACGCTCACCTGCCAAAGCCGAACCAGTCTCAGAACCCTGCGTCCAGCCTTCATCCCCGGACCATGCCTGGTGACGGCCGACTTGCTCCACTCCAACGAAACGCTCCTCCTCATACCCACCGGCCACTGCTGAGAAAGAAATGTTACTACCAGAAGCTTGAGACTGGGAACCACGGGACGTTGCTCTATGCTCTCTGCCATGATCTGAACTCACCCCCTGACCCAGCTCCCAGCCCGACACTTCCCTATAATTCTCCGCCCCCAGGGACTCACTCACAGGAACACCCCCATCGTGTGACTCGCGCCGCTCGTCCGAGCCGTGCGTGCCTCTCCTATGCCCAGACCAGGACTGTTGCCCTGGGCTCCTACCCATGACCTGAGACCCCGAAGAACCCCGCACCTGACCCCTATGTTCCCCGGAGACTGAGTGACAGGACCCCCCTCTTCCCACCGGGATGCCCCTAACACCAGAACCCACAGGGGCCACTGATGCCTCCCCCCGAACCACACTGTTGCCCCTGCTATGAACCCTATGAACCTGCTGGGGCACGATCTGCCTCTGCATTCTGCCCCCTTACCGGGCCCAAACTACTCCTGCTACCCCTGATGACTGAACTGGCTCCCACTATGCCCGTTGAGGAGCTATCTGCCGCTGGAACCCGGGATAATTGGAGAGGAGGGGGTCGCCCCCCCTCAGGACCAGGATGCCCGCCCGCCCTAACATGGCCACCATGAACCCGCTGCCCGCGGGACTGCTGAACTCTACCAGCAGGGGGTGGAGGGCCCCCCGCCGCTATACTACCCCCCGGGGACCACCTGTCTCTTCTGGATGCCCTCTGCCCGGGAATAACAAGCCCGCCAGCCACCGGAGCAACCGCCGCATGAGCTGACCTCGACCGGAAGTGACGGCCGTCACTTCCGGTTCTGCGACCCCCGCTAACGCCACCATAACCCTCGGCGGATGCCCGGGAAGGAGGAACCCTCAGCCTGCCACTGAATCTCCATGCAGGTGAGGGAGGGGAACCGCTGGGCCTAGCGGAGGAAGGAAGGGAACCAACACCCGCCATTACCGCTGGGGGATACACCCGGGGAATTGGAAGGGAAATTGGGCCAAAATGCAACCCCACCAAAAACGGGAGGGGGGGGGGTGGGGGGGTTAGCGGGAGAGGGGGGGTAAGGGGGGGGCTAGTAGAGAAGGGAGAAAAAGGAGAGGGTTGAATTTCGTGAAAGAAAAAGAAACAGGGGGTTGAGCAAATTAGGTGAGAATGACAAACACGCTAGTGGGAAAAGCAAGAGAAAAAAGGGGAGTACAAGCAGGAAAAAACAGGAGACAGAGAGGGGGAATCAGATACTTATCAGGATCCACGTCTGCACGCTGCAACTTCCAAACTGCCAAGGACTGAGCAAACTCCGCCCATCCAACTTATAGTCCTAAACCCCTCCCCTATGACACCAGATGGGCGTACCCAAAGATTAACTGTTAACACTCCAGAGAATAGCTCAGTTAAAGATACAGCAAAGCTTTTATTATCCTTCGGTCCTATGCAGATCTCAGTTCTTATTTCTCAATACGAATCGGGACCCTTGGGTCTGGCTGAAGCAGGAGTGAAACAAAACCTGGAGGCCTTGATGATCTCTCTGCTGATCTAGAGTGCTCTGAGTAGCACTAGCAGTATAGGAGTCTAAAACCGGAATCTGCGCCAGAGTACGGAACTGGGATCTGGCATAACACCGCTCTGGAACTGTTCTTGGGATCTGTATTCCAGCACCTGTAACCCACTAATAAGAAAACTCAGAAACTCAGAACAAAACAAACTGGAATTCGGAACCTTAACACAGAATGGCGAACTCAGGACTGCAAGACAGCCACAGACCTGGAACCCACACACATCATCATCATCATCATCACCATTTATTTATATAGCGCCACTGATTCCGCAGCGCTGTACATAGAACTCACTCACATCAGTCCCTGCCCCATTGGAGCTTACAGTCTAAATTCCCTAACATACACAGACCGACACAGAGAGAGAGAGAGAGAGAGAGACTATGGTCAATTTTGATAGCAGCCAATTAACCTACCAGTATATTTTTGGAGTGTGGGAGGAAACCAGAGCACCCGGAGGAAACCCACGCAAACACGGGGAGAACATACAAACTCCTCACAGATAAGGCCATGGTCAGGAATTGAATTCATGACCCCAGTGCTGTAAGGCAGAAGTGCTAACCACTGAGCCACCGTGCTGCCCATACAGATACACATAACTGGAAATAAGCCCTAGAGACTCAGAACCAGCCGCAGCAACAGAACTGGTGATACCGGTGAAACCACAGGTACTGCAGAATAAACACTGGATAGTGCAATGTTCTTACCGAGGTAAGCACTCTTGATGAATGCAGAATATTGCAGGAAGATGAGGAGCTTGGAAAAGCAAAGTACTTGTAGACTGATGAAAACCAGGTAATGCAGGATACTTGAAGAAAGATATACACTCTGTAAATGCAGGTATTGATAGAAAGAGGTGAACTTTAAAATGCAGGATACTTGCAAAGTGATGATTAGTTAGTAATATAGGATATTCACAAAAGATGATCACTTTGGATATGCAGGGTAATCACAAACAGTGTAGGGACAACTGGAATCCGGAGCCAAGCCCTATCCTCAGGAGAGAAGTGTGTTATTCTGGCAATGAACAGATCTCAGCAGCAGGTTTAAATAGGGTGTTCCAAACAGCTATGGGCTGCACAGTTCATGTGATTACAGTTGCTGAATCTGGTTGGTCTGGAATGATCACCTGATTACATCCAAGATGGCCGCACTCATGCAGCAGAACAAACAGTACATGTTTGTTTACAAGCGAAGATGTGATGGACAGGAATGCTGCAGGAGACCAGGAGGTGCCCAGGTAACTGTGATATGACAGCGGCGGATGTGGTAAGTGTTGCTAAGACCCCGATGTGTGACACAGTGCAGTTTAGGAAAACATTTAATAGATCTGTGTAGGTCTCTTGATTGGTTTTTCTACTAGTCGAGACAAGGGGAAAAATAAAGGAAAACTAAATTCCCATTAAATAATGTCATTTGTTGCATTTTAATTACTAAAAACATGTATGATATTAATAATAATCTGAAACCATAAAAAAATATGGCATTGTATACCATTATCAACATTTGATATCATTTTCTCTACAACACTATTCTGAATTACACCAATAGAGAATAGTCACGTTTGAAGTGCTCTTTAGCAGATGAAAATCAATTTCACAATATACTGTATATATATAAAACTCTCCAAAGTTACAAGCTATCAGGCTAAGCTGATCTGACTGATATTACATCCAACCAGTGTGTCCTAGATAGCCTCTCATAAATAGATTACCAGGGAGCTGTCAATTCTGCGGACACCTCACACTTATCAATACACATGAGGAACGATCCTGTCACTTCCCATGTTGAAGCTGAATCACTCCATACCCCGCGTTTGTGAGTTTCTTTAATGGCACTTAGTAACATACATTATTTTTATATTTACTGATGATATCTCGGCAAAAAGGCCGCGGTATTACGATCGCAAAATGTTCATGGTAAAAAAATGTAAAAAAAAAAAACGTGACTTTATAACTAATATTTTGCATAGCTGGTATGTCAGAAAATATCTCTGTTATATGTACTATGTGTTTTGTGAATAATAATAATTTTCTTTATAGACTAATACAAGCATTCATGTTATAATATTTTACAGTATGTTGGACGACAGAAACCTGTAGGTTTACTGCCGTTGTGCAACAACAAATACGAGAACGCTTTGAATGGAGACGCAGAGGTTGCCCAAATCTGACTGACATTCAATATGCAAGCAGCAAAAAGACAAATAGCTAATTATCATGGTTTCTAGAGATCTTTGGAGACCAGAGTGAAACTTTGCAACCAGACCATAATCCTAAAAGATCAGGGGGTAAATGTATTAAACAACTCGATTTTTGCAACTTACCGATAGTCGTCGAGTTTGGCAGCTCATTTTAAAATGGCAATGTGTTTAAAGGCAGGATTTGTCTTTAAACACATTGATGTTTTAAATAAGCTGTCAAACTCACCGACTATCGGCAAGTTGCAAAAATCGACTTGTTTAATACATTTATCCCCCAGTGGGTAAATTTTTAAAGCTGCGGGTTTGATAAAGTGGAGATGTTGCCTATAGTAACCAATCAGATTCTAGCTGTCATTTTGTAGAATGTACAAAATGATAACTAGAATCTGATTGGTTGCTATAGGCAACATCTACATTTTTTTCAAACCCACAGCTTGATAAATTTATCCTCAGGTGTTCCATAAAAACGCATTCTATTAGCAAATGTTATCAACTAGGTAAGACGTGCTAAATGTATTGAGCAATTAGGCTCTCTAATTGTGTCTATTGGTGCGCGCAGGAGATCTTCTCTCCTGTTCGGGAGGTCACTGTGTCCCTCATTCATGCACTTTTCATTCATGTGATGAGCTTTAACAATCATTAAGAAAGCCTGCTGGAGTAGGAATGAGGGTTTCCTGTTGAGATCGTTACACCAAATAGTTGGATCCATCAACAAGCAAATCTATTTTTTTTGCCTTTGGGGGAATAAGCCTTTAAAACTCTGTAACTGAACACAATGCCATTACTGATGTCTGATAATGCTCTGTTTAGTGAACTCAAATCCTCTCTCTGTCTGCTGCTAATTACTGTCTATGTATCCAAGTACCCTGCTAGCCATAATTGTTGTATAGCTATGCTTCTTATTTCCAACAAAACTTTTTAAAATAGGGATAATGGTTTTGTTGACTTTTTGATTCAAATGAAGCTTTTATTTATAATTGTATATCTGTCTAATCATCAACATCATCATCATCATTTATTTATATAGCGCCACTAATTCCGCAGCACTGTACAGAGAACTCACTCACATCAGTCCCTGCCCCATTGGAGCTTACAGTCTAAATTCCCTAATACACACACACAGACACACACACACACACAGACTAGGGTCAATTAACATACCAGTATGTTTTTGGAGTGTGGGAGGAAACCGGAGCACCCGTAGGAAACCCACGCAAGCACGGGGAGAACATACAAACTCCTCACAGATAAGACCATGGTCGGGAATTGAACTCATGACCCCAGTGCTGTAAGGCAGAAGTGCTAACTACTTAGCCACCGTGCTGCCCAACATCATTAACATTTATTTATATATAGCGCCAGCAAATTCCGTAGCGCTTTACAGTTGGGAATGTTTTAATATAATATTTTACTGCAATGTTATGAAAGTCTTAGGGATACCTGTACCTTATAATGGACCAAGTTTTTATTAATTAACATGGCTCTCACGGTCGTGATAGCTCAGGAAGAGCCCCAGAATTTTTCAACATAGAGCTGATAGTCTATGGTTGGGGTGAATAGTGGCCATGCTTCTTTTGCGGCCCCCCCCCCCCATAGAGGTACCGGCTCTGCCCTTACCAGCCTGGGGCTGGTTTCACAAGGCCAATGAAAAGTGCAGCTGTCTAGCTAATATTTAAATTACGATGTATTCTTTCTATTTCTAGCATGGATAAAATGCATCCTTTGTATTTTATTTTATGGAGTGACATCAGGTACATTTTGCCAACAGATAAACAGAAACCATATTTTAATCCATAAAACAGCAAATAAATAAGACATGCATAATATGTTGATGTAAGTTCCTGAGTAAAAGCATTTTTATCTTAAATGGCTCTTTTATCTTACTGTGGTCATGCCAAAACGGCGAGAATTATGACACAGTAATTATTATGATGGATGTGGAATGAGTGCGTTATTTTGGAGAGTCTGCCTGTAAGAGAGAAAATCTTACAGATTGTATCCTTCGCTAGTCATCATACCCACGCTTTGATATAGCTGATATAGATTAACAGCATTATGCTCTAGGAGGATAATTATTCTTCGAATTTTCTTTCAATTTCTTGATGATGAATATGACTGAAAAACAGGAACAATCTGTATTAAGTCTATGTCACATCAGCTGCTTTGCAGCAACCACAATGCAGGTAGCTACGAATAGATATCATTTATTTCTATTGTATATAAAAGTGTAAGTCATGTGATCTTCTCCTAGAACACATTAATGGTCATTTACGAACGTAAAAAGGTGCAGACCCTCAATCCTTCTTTAGTCAACTGCATGTGTCACTTTTGTGAGCTTGAAGTGTTTTATTACAGTGTTTGAAGTATGGCTAAAAATGACTTTCCTGCAGAAGTACAACTGGACGGTGCAAAATGCATCCTATTAAAAGTATAGTACGAGACCAGGTTTTACACTTTTGCATTTTGCAAATAACCCAGTGTCGTGAACATAGAGAACTTACATTTATTTATCAGGGTTAACCCATCACCTTATTGTGGGGAATAAGGGATAAATCATAACTGCAGTGCAAATATGTTATATCAAATGAATCCATTGATAAATTGAGCTATTAAAGTGTATAATCCGCTTATCGGGTGACATCTTACCTTTACAGTGTTACTGACAGAGTTAATATACCACTATGAAATAAAGACACGGAGACTTGTTTTGGCTAAAATGAATGGTCAGCAATTTATTGAGATTATCAATATATTGAGAAGAGGTGGCAAATATAAGCAGACCAATCAGCCCCTAGGTCACACCCATGAGCTATAATCTCGGCCCCAATAGATTGGGTACGGCTGAGGCACGCCCACCTAAGCGGAGCCCCATAACCCCGAAGGGTTATTCTCACTATAGGTTAGAGTCCTACCACGTCTTGAATGTGACCAAATTGTCCACTGACTGGGCTGCTTACCGCCACTACGAAACTTTATTTGTGAAAATTTCACTCAACTGACCCAATAATAAGAACCATAAAAAAGAAAAAATTAATATAGAAAACCAGAGTGAGGAACCAACATAGGGTCTGGGTGGGTGGGAAAACTCTCCAGACAATGAAAGGGGGAAGCTGACTGCTGGTCCTGGACCTTACCCTGCTTCCCCCACTACATTCCTGTAATCCTGCCCCCTACGTCCCTACTGATTGGCTGACCCCTGCCCCCCAGTGGAGTTAACTCTTGCTATACTGGTACTTTATTTCTACCTGCCCCCTCAGCATTTATGTTACCTCGGGCTTATCCCCGCCCTCTGTTATCTAAATGGGAAGACAGAAAATCTGTTGAATGTTCCAGTGTGAGAAGATAGGAGTGTCACCTGCGGCACCTTCAAAGAGCCCCTGCTGTGAGATATAGCCTGACCTGGGTTGGAGTTTGACACCTGAATAGACTTTTAGGAACCGCTCAGCATGGTGTCTGGATCACAGAGCCCATCTGCTAACTTGGCTATACTTTATATAGACAAATAGAATTCAGTTTTCAAAATATGCCACTTAAAATCAATAAAAGTAGTGATCAACCACATATTCCTCCATAGCATGATGAAGGGAAGCTCATATGACAAATTCAGAATTCTTCCCCCACAGAAAAGTTAAGAAAATGAGTATAAGCTCTACGATTACACTGTATCTGGGCGGGTTTGATATAAAAAAAAATGGACAAGTTCATAGGGGATTTATTAATAATAAAATTGGATCTGTGTGACGCTCCACAAAATAAGTTAGGTCACATAGTAAAAATTTTTAGTAAATCAGGCAACATGCAAATGGTGATTGGAAAAATTGTCACAGGCCACAACCCCTGGGGGGTAGGAAGAGGTGTGGAAGTGTCTTTAAAAGGCTGAGACCAGGTAAAGAAAATTGGCAGACTTTTGGGAAATCAATTCACATTGATAAGCTGTCCATCTTCCAAGCCAATTTTCCTTGGCCAGAATATTCAACTTATCTGTAAATTATGCTCTGAATTCAATTCCTTTTATTTTAGGCTGTTATGTGTATGTTATGTCAGTTTTTTAATTGTTTATTAATTATTTTTTATATCTGAATGCCCTGTACTTTTGTATGTTAAATCTACAATTTAATATGTTGCGTCCTTGATACTCAAATTCATTAGCCTTTTAAGAAGAAATAGCTTGACAAAGTTAACCCTTTGAATGTCAGTGTGTGATTGGTTGATACATTTAATTAACAAGCTCAGTGTGTGCTTGCATTTACTTTTGTGTAACAGTCTGGAGGTGTGAGGAGTTAACCCTATGTTCCCTGGTCTGGGCCTTGCTAGTTTGTGGTAGCTAGAAGCCTTGTGTGCTAATGTGGGACAGTATATTGGGGTCCTATTGCCGGTATTCAATAGGTGGTGGTAAAACCTGAAGTGTGTGGGGGTGTGAGCACTGTTTGGGGGGCGATTCAGTAGGTCTATAACCTGTGTGATAGGTAGAGAGAGACTGCAGGCTGGAATCGTGTGTAACCTCATACAGCAAACACCCAAATTCATGGCAGCTGGGAGTGTGTTCGTGACACCCAGTGACAGAGTATTGGGTACTGCTGTGGACGGCAAATATTTTCTAACAATGTCTTTGCGTAGACGTTATCCTTACTAGTGGGAAATCAAAAGGCACAGAGTGTTGTTAAAGGTTTACTAGTATGCATGGTGTTATATGTGTTACATTAATAATACTATTATGATACCCTCAGATGGAGTATTTGGTGGGAAAGGTGGGCTGATACTCTTTCCCATTTCAACAAACAAGTAGGAATCCGATTCAGTATTTTCTTGAATCAGACTTGGAAGGGATTCTCAGGTAAGTGGTGGCTCTGCAGAAAGGATCTGGACGTAGTTTGTGAAGATCTGGACATTTTGTTTTTGGCTCTAGATGCGGTTGGTGTGGATCATGGGAGGGGCTTATTTGTTTGCGCAAATTTGAAAAGCTAGAAACCCCACTTGTATGAGCCCTGGATAGCTCCCTATCTATTTAGCAACACATAGATAGGATTGGAAATATCACACACATCTTGATAGAGAAACTAGACAGCAGCCAACAGTAAGCACCTAAGACAATACTTCCTGTTTTTCACTTATTGGATAAAAAATCAGAGATTACCATAACAGAACAGGTATCACGGCGATTCAAGTACAGCAGCACTGCTTGTTAAATAGGCTTCAATTACATAGTAACATAGTAACATAGTTGATGAGGTTGAAAAAAGACACCAGTCCATCAAGTTCAACCTATTTTGGATCTCCTGCGATCCTGCACTTATATTTGAAATTAATCCAGAGTAGGCAACCGCCCATCTGTTTCAATTTTGAAAATCCCCCCAGACTCAATATTGCAATCCAATTTTTACCCTATATCCACTACTATCCTTTATTTTAAATTAACGGTCATATCCCTGGATACACCTTTCCGCTAAAAATTTGTCTAACCCTTTCTTAAACATATCTATTGAATCTGCCATCACAACCTTCCCTGGCAATGAATTCCATATCTTGACTGCCCTTACTGTAAAGAACCCCTTCCTTTGCTGGTTGTGAAATTTCCTCTCCTCTAACCTTAGGGGATGACCACGTGTCCTGTGTATGGTCCTTGGGGTAAAAAGTTCCCATGAAAGCTCTCCGTATTGACCCCGAATGTATTTGTACATAGTAATCATATCTCCCCTTAGACGCCTCTTTTCTAAAGTAAACATGCCTAAACTGGCTAACCTTTCCTCATAACTTAATGACTCCATACCCTTTATCAATTTTGTCGCCCTTCTCTGAACCCTTTCTAGTTCCAAATTATCTTTTTTATAGAGTGGTGCCCAGAACTGTACTGCATATTCAAGATGAGGTCTTACCAACGATTTATACAGTGGAAAAATTACACTGTCTTCCCTTGCATCTATGCCCCTTTTTATGCATGCCAATACGTTGTTTGCCCTTGCAGCTGCTGCTTGACATTGAGCACTATTGCTAAGTCTACTGTCTACGAGCACTCCCAAATCCTTTTCCATTATAGATTCTCCCAAATTAATTCCATTTAATTTATAGATTGCGTTCTTGTTTTTGATCCCTGAATGCATAACCTTACATTTATCTGTGTTAAACCTCATATTCCATTTAGCCGCCCAGTCCTCCAGTTTATTTAAGTCCCTCTGTAGAGAAGCTACATCTTGCTCTGATTTTATTACCTTACAGAGTTTAGTGTCATCTGCAAAAATAGAAACTTTACTCTCTAAACCATCACCAAGGTCATTAATAAATATATTAAAAAGGAGTGGTCCCAGCACGGAACCTTGAGGTACTCCACTTAAGACTTTTGACCAATTAGAAAATGTTCCATTTATCACAACTCTCTGTTCCCTATTCTCTAACCAGTTTTCGATCCAAGTACAAATTTTGATTTCTAGACCCAGTTCCCTTATTTTGTAAACCAACCTCTTGTGTGGCACTGTATCAAAGGCCTTTGCAAAATCTAAGTAGACCACATCTACTGTCCTGCCCTGGTCTAAGTTCCCACTAACTTCCTCGTAGAAACTAATTAGATTAGTTTGACATGACCTATCCCTCACAAATCCATGTTGATTCCCACTAATAATTTTATTGCGTACCAAGTAATCCTGAATACTGTCCCTTAAAATACCTTCCAGTAGTTTCCCCACTATTGATGTCAGGCTTACAGGTCTATAATTCTCTGGTTGTGATCTCGTCCCCTTTTTAAACAACGGCACCACATCTGCTATTCGCCAATCCCTTGGTACTGAGCCTGATGAGATTGAATCTCTGAAAATTAAGAATAGCGGTCTAGCTATTTCCGAGTTTAACTCCATAAGGACCCTTGGGTGTATGCCATCTGGACCTGGAGCTTTATTTATCTTAATATTCTTCAGTCGCCTTTGGACTTCTTCCTCTGACAACCAAGTATTAATTAATGGCATGGTTTCATTTCCATTTTTATGTATTACTCCTGCCTTTTGTTCCTCTCTGGTAAATACTGAAGAAAAGAACGTGTTTAATATCTCTGCTTTTTCCTTAGTATCATTTATCAATTCAATTCCTTTTGTGTTTTGGGATATTTGCCTTTTCATAAATATGTCCCTTAATGCTGATCAACTCCACCTCTATCCATAACACCAGTACTGCTGATAACACCTCGGTGCTTAGACCTGGCCATACTTGTGCAGCACGGTGGCTTAGTGGTTAGCACTTCTGCCTCACAGCACTGGGGTTATGAGTTTGATCCCAACCATGGGCTTATCTGTGTGGAGATCTGGGCCTTATCTGTTCTCCCTGTGTTTGCGTGGGTTTCCTCCGGGTGCTCCAGTTTCCTCCCACAATCCAAAAACATACTAGTAAGTTATTTGGCTGCTATCAAAAATGACTCTAGTCTGTGTGTGTGTGTGTGTGTGTGTGTGTTTGTTAGGGAATTTAGATTGTAAGCTCCAATGGGGCAGTGACTGATGTGAGTGAGTTCTCTGGACAGTGCTGCAGAATTAGTGGTACTATATAAATAGATGATGATGATGATACTAGTTTTTTGATAAGTGAATTTTGGAACAAATAGGCCGTACTTGAGCACGACAAACCGCAATCATCTAAACCACACCCATTTCAGATAACCCTACAACACTTTGTGAAATACCACACCCCTGGTAGTCACTGAAATTCGGAACTCATTAATGGTCAGCACTGAATAATGGTTTTAAAATAATTATGGTTAGTGCAACATATTAAAATATTAGAAAGATGGTATGATCGAAACTACAAATCTTAGGCCGGTAACATTTAAGTTACAGAGTTTTTAGTTGAATAATATTCCTTTGTACAATTAGATGACATATTAATGAAACACATCTTTTCTTGGAAAATATTGTTAATAATTTAAATGGCTGGACAAAAGTGGTAATTTTCTCTTTATCCTCTATATTCTATGATTTCAAATATCAATGTAAATATATAATTGTATTTGTGTGGATTCGCCCAAGTTCAGACACAAATTTTTCAATTACGCTGAATTTCATTAATTGCGGTTTCTACTGACAAATTGGTGAATACAATTCACTTGATCCAGTTTTGAAATTTTATATGTATTTACACATGGAAATGGCTGTGCGCTCTTCCCCTAAAAATCTGCCCTCTCCACTCTTTCAACTCATTTTAATAATGTTCCTCTGCAAAACAAAATCTTAGCAGGGAACATCCTTGCTCCACCCAATCTTCTTATTAGCCAATGCAAAAGGATGCCAGCTGGCCTGCAAACACTTGTACTTTGGCGGAAGACTTGGTAAATACTTGGTGGACCAGTGTAATTGGGACACATGGCTTCACTACATAGGATTTTGCACTGCATCGCAGCACTTTTTGTGTTGCAAATGACTTCCTAATTGTTCAAGTCAACAACATTAAACACCGATGACACCATTTTTTAATTTGCTGTTTAATGTCTTATAGAATTTAGTTTCTACTTCATGTGGAATATGTCTTTGTTCTAAATCAATATAATGTCATACAAACCTTGGGTGTCAAATTTAGGGGTTACCCTTTGCTCTTTAATTTTTTTTTTTCAAAAACAGTTCACAACGACAGCTACAAACACTTTCTCTCAATTCCTGTAATCAGCCCTCTGTAATCTAGCTTGTCTCCTCAGATAGACTACTGCACAGCTTTCCATACTCTGCAATCAGCCCTTCAGTGAAAAAGTCAAGTCAATCAGAACAATTTATCTCACCTGTTTGTAGACTTTTTAAAGTTCTATCAATTCTTTGCAGGAGTAAAGTTTTGTTTTCGATTTCTCTACTTCTGCTTTGAAGACGACTTGTTTCCTTGGACTGTACATCACGATTCTACCTTCTCCAATGCTTCCACCCTGGCTTTGCCCCCACTATTCTCCCTTCTCCAATCCTTTGACTTTCGCTTTGTCCATCATTATTCTATCCTTTGACATCGGCGTGTACCTCACTACTTTGTCCATCATTATGATATCGGCGTGTACCTCACTACTGGTCATCTCAGGACTAAGCAGCCATTATATGTCCCTGATCGCTACCCCAGCCAAGTGGTTCTTTCCTGGGAGCTGCCAACACTGTGACACCAATATTTCAGAAGTTAGCTACCAAGTACAAGTAGTATTGGACATTTCCAATGTTTTCGCTCCATAAGCTTCAAAATTGGATGACTTTTCATCCCCTTTATCAAAAAACTTCTGCATCAGTCCCATCAAACTATAAATATTTTTCTACTATTAATAAATTGAGACGGTGTTTTCATGACAGTTTTCTGAAATGCATTATTACGTTCGCTACCACTGACATGAAGTTGCTGTAAACACACTGACGTATTTTGTTTTCTTCCTGCATGAGGAGTTTAAATAAGTGGTGCTTGGCAATAAACAAGCTTTGGCTCTTTGAGATGCTGCAAAAAATATACCCATTTTCTACTTTCAGCCCATAATAAACATCTTTCTATACCTAGACAGGTAATGGTGCTATTGGTATGCCACGCGTTTTTGTAAGACAATAAAGGGCAAAGATGAAACAAGCATTGCTGTAGTATTGTTTACACAGCTAGGTAGCAAATGCAGCATGCACAGAAGTGGACAGTACTTTGGGCTACTAATAGTCACAGGAGTCTGTGTTATGACCCTACACATTTTCTTCCTCTTCTTATCAATGAAACTATTTAAATTGCCTAATTATAAAAATTGAATAGTCAGGACAGTGGCTCCAATAGAAGCCTGTTGCGTTGAATATTCTATAGGAAAGCAATCGCTTTTGCTATTACTTTACTTCCAGGATCTGACCTGGATTTTGCACTGTGCATGAGTGGCTCAAAGCCCAAATTGCGATAGGAGGGAGGGGAGAAGTACAAAGTCTGACGGAGAAGGTTCTGAAGACCTCTCTCCTGTGATGCTCTCTATATAGCATGGAATGACTAGTGCCATCTTCAGATG
The DNA here is from genome assembly GCF_038048845.1 of Mixophyes fleayi. Classification (NCBI taxonomy): domain Eukaryota; kingdom Metazoa; phylum Chordata; class Amphibia; order Anura; family Limnodynastidae; genus Mixophyes; species Mixophyes fleayi. Next base: position 119,524,064 of record NC_134409.1, on the reverse strand, counting down.
GTGTTAGCAATTAGAGGACAAACTACCAAACGTTAACCTTTTCGGAGCTTGGTAAATAGGTCCAGACCGCACTGCCCATTGAGAATTATAGGGACTGTGGTAGTTTGCTTAAGGCGGGTGTTATCGCCTGTGTTAGGCTAATGGTAAATAGTAATATGACTTTATCTTACTTAAACCATTTCTGCATAGTTTTGGGCTTTATAAACAGACCACACAGTCAAAGAAAACATTCACAGATGATTTTTCCTTATACGATCTAGGAAGAATGAGTGTTCAAGGATCTCTAGGATTCTTTTATAAAGCTATACATTTGTTGGTGCTTGCGATTGACTTCTTTACATTTTATGCATTGTCATTTGCCTGGTTATCTTTTCAGCAAATGTTTTGGACCAATTGGCGAATTCATTTGCCAACAGAGAATCTCAGAAATCTAGAAGAATTTCAGAATCCAAAGAATCGATTCAGCCATCTCTAAATATCAAGCAGCTACTGTAGTGCATTATTTAATCCCCTTAATAAAATGCTTTTCAGACTGACTCGAGCCTCCACAGCGCAATGTACATTGAGCTCTCTGTGCTGCTTCTGTATTGTGTTTAATCAATAACTTATTTGTCCTTCATCACAACAGGAGAACAACTCAACAGCATGCTTTCGTCAGACATGGATTCATATATCGCCGTCAGTTTACTGGGCAGTTGTCACAACTTGTCCATAAATGTCTACATAATTATAGGAGAAAGCATTTCAGGTATAGCCTGAATATATTAAAAATGAAAACAAATATTCATGTGCTGTACAGACTAATTTGCATTTTGATAACGGGTTATGTTGCAACGTGTTATTCCAGCCTAGAAGTGTTAGTGATTCATTCTCAATGTTTGATGGTGATTAATCCAATATTGTAGAATCCACTTATGTTATGAAAAAAGTGTGTGCAAAGCAAATGCATATTCTTATTCATTCAGGTCCACTTCCAACATGCAACTTAAAGTCATTGTGCCTATTTTTATGTTCCTTTTCTGGATTATGGAGTAAATACAATGGATAGGGTTATTTTTGTTGGTCCGTTGGTGACAGTGTTTTTTGTTATAAAGTTGTTGAAGTGGTTTTCTACCAACTATCCAAATCTTGTCTAATTTGGCCACTACATTTGCCATTTTCAGGGGCAGATTCTCCTATTGAGGCTTAGGGTATCCCTATCGAGCCTGTGCACAGTGGGCCAATGATGAGCCCCAGGAACTATGCTTTGAAGCTGTTTCTTCAGAGCTACAGCATCAGCTGGTTAATACTGATTCATTAAGGATCTTAACTTGAGAAACTTCTTATTTCAGTCTCCTGGACAAAACCATGTTACAATGCAAGGGGTGCAAATTAGTATTCTGTTTTGCACATAAGTTAAATACTGCCTGTTTTTTCATGTAGCACACAAATATCAACTTTAAATTTCAGTGTACAAATAAGCTATCAAGTATTTGTGTGCTACATGAAAAAACAGTCAGTATTTAACTTATGTGCAAAACAGAATACTAATTTGCACCCCTTGCATTGTAACATGGTTTTGTCCAGGAGACTGAAATAAGAAGTTTCTCAAGTTAAGATCCTTAATGAATCAGGCCCTAGATGAATATATCTGCCACTATGGGGTTGTGACCCAATACACCAATAAGACCGTTCAAGGCTGCACACACAGCACTGTCAAAATTCCTGAGGCCGAATTTTATTTACAGCCCTGGCCCTATTGCCCAGTCCTAGCGCCAAGCGGCAGGATTGGCCCATGTGTGATCCAGCTTAATCTAACTTGTGTTGTAAAGGTGGCCTATTAAGAGAAGATGCAAGTGTGGGAGTGGTCTACAGCACTTATAAAGACAAAAATATTTAAACGAGGCAGACAATCGAGATTTACTATTTGCATGTTTTCAAATGAAATCCAAAATGCACAAATGCATTACAATTTTTTTTTAAACACATTTTTAATGAGACTTCACCTTTGCTCCCCAAGGATATTAGAATAAAGTGTTCTGGGTCTTCTTATTGCAGGAATGACCTTATAGACCTCAAGTAAACAAGATTAATTTTCAAATCAAACAAGAGACAGGGATGACATTAAAGATATCTGCTTTCTTATAATAATCAGTCCTTTTTGCACTGAATGCTATTAGCAAACTTTAAAAATGATTAGAAAACTTGAAAAGTCAAAAGGATGAATCCATTAAATTGATCTGGAAATAGGATTTTAGTCTCCACTTACTAATTTATTCTCAATGCATTTTCCAAGTGATTGGAAGCAACTATCTGAGAAAGTAAAAAGTCAGGTTTATCAAATATCAGCAAAACAGCAAAGATGTGGTCTCACCACTTACTTTCTGATGGTAAAAATGAAACCTGTAATTTACTTTATTAACACACAGATAAACTATTATTCTGTTAGATTGCAAGCTCCTTCTGTTGTCTCGTGCTTGTGTTAATCATATAACTGTTATACTTCCTTGTATGAAATATTTACACTATATAGCAGGGATAGGCAACAGGCAGCCCTAGGGCCTCTTGTGGTCCTCCACATCTTCACCTGCGGCCCCCAGCTTCTTCCTGCTTCAGGCTGCCCATCACTGCTATACAGGGGCGGATCCAGACTTTTGCTATACCCCGGGCGATTTTAGGGGGGGGCGATTTAGGCCCCACCCCCTTTCTAATTTCTAAGGCTGCCGGCGGCTGCACAGTATGTGCAGGTCCGCTCGGCAGTGACAGTCTGCTGCCCCGCTGCTCTGATTGTGTTTAAAACACAATCAGAGCAGCCGGGCAGCACACTGTCACTGCTGAACGGACCTGCACAGTGTGCAGCCGCCGGCAGCAAGCCCCTGCTAGGGGGGGCGATCGCCCCCCCTGGATCCGCCACTGCTGCTATATAGTGTTGCAGAAGATTTGGTGCTATATGAATAAATAAGATTCACACAGGTTAAGATGTCTGCATGTTAAAGAATATAATATATAAGAATATATTGTTGGAATTCTACGAAACTGACACATTAATGAGCAGCTGCAGTGTTTTACTATGCTTGTAAATTTAAGTTACAATACATGGAAAATATATTCTGATAAGCACACATGACTTTTGTATTTTTCTATATTTTTATGAATAGAAAGCATTTTATGAAAACTGTGGAAAAAAGGGTGTTGTAAGAGTTGGCTCCTATGACAATAAGTATGCTTATATAAATCTCACACACTAGCACTTATAACATGCACCTGCACGTCAGGGATTACTCTAAAGATTACGGTTACTTCAAAAGATATCATTTTCATAGAACGTCCATAAAAAATCACTTTAAATCCCGATCTGCTAAATTGTTTGTTTACCAAATTCTATGTGACATAAATCATTGTTGTTTTCTCACTCTGTCAGCTGAGAGTTGTCAATAGTCATTTATTAAGAATCTCATTTGTTATCCGTATAAGTAATTAAGAATATGCCTCAAAGATCGATTAAGGTTTTCAAAGGACAGAGGAGAATGCATTTGAGAGTATCCACTATTTAAACAATCGCTGTGGCTGTCATCTAGTCAGTAAGATCCAAAATTAATTTGTACTTGTAAAAAATGTTAGATATAAATAATGGCTTTAGGCATTAGGTCATTTACTTGCTTTGTAGCAGTGAGGATCATTAAGACGTTTTCTAAAACAGTTTCCATTCAGAAATTGCCTTATCCTTCTTGATATAGGATTGATCTCCTATCAGCTTGCTCTGTAGAGCTGGGTCATTAGCTTCTGCTGGCTGTGGACTTCACTGAGATTACCAAGATGGCCTGCTGATGACCTCCTGGATCATTATAGAGTTATAGAGAGGGCACAGTAAAAACAAGGAAACAGGATACAAGAAGATGCACGCACAAGTATGGATAGTGACGGAACCACCACCATTGCAGTAGATATGACAGCTATGTGGCCCTGAGGTGAGGTGGGGCCCCATTGTGAACTGAGATACACTGTGCAAACTGGCACCGCGCATGCACAGAAGAGAAGAGCAGGCGACCCAGAAGGATGGACAGTATGACCAGGTTTCCATTAAAATTTGCTATGAGATGTAGTGTTTGCCCCTAGGTCTGAATAATGTTGTAGGGGAAGTACACATAATCAAAATCAGATCCATGAGTTTAGAACAGAGACTTTAATTTAGAAGCCTCACCGCTACACATGAGTGTAGTTGTACAAAGAAAATGGGAGATTCTGCGCTTCCCAAAGGGAATGTATTTGCAGCCAAGGGGAATATTGTGGAGGGGAATGGTCCCAGACCCCTTAGAGGTAATAGTAGTCGGATACCCTGGAGCGGGAAGGGAAAGGGAAAAGGGACTGGATTTGAAAGATAATGGAAAAGTGTGTATTTAGAAAAAATATACAAAAGTATTCTGAAGCTGAAACAATAAGATACTGAGGCATTCAATATCGTGTAACAAATAAACCAGTCGGCTTATTGTTTTTAATTCAATCCAAACTCCAAATAAATGGTAAACAGTAGTTGTGTGCTCGGATAATGAGCGGACAGTATATCAGATTGTTATACAGATAGTTCATGCAGAATCTGATTGGTACGATACAAGTCCATAAACACAGTCTTAGTAGATCGCTGTGTATCAGAGTATCAATATCGTGTAACAAATAAGCCAGTCGGCTTATTGTTTTTAATTCAATCCAAACTCCATATAAATGATAAACAGTAGTTGTGTGCTCGGATAATGAGCAGACAGTATATCAGATTGTTATACAGATAGTTCATGCAGAATCTGATCGGTACGATACAAGTCCATAAACACAGTCTTTGTAGATCGCTGTGTATCAGAGTTTGAAAAACAGTAATGGAATCCAAAAGAAAACAATCCTGGCAATGGGAGGATAGTGCAGGGAAAGATAATCAGCAAATGATCAGTATCTTATTGTTTCACCTTCAGAATACTTTTGTATATATTTTCTAATTACACACTCCTCCATTATCTTTCCCACCCAGTCCCTTTTCCCTTTCCCTTCCAGCTCCGGGGTATCCGACTACTATGAGTGTAGTTGTGATGAAATATGGCACAAATCAAGTTTCGTGGCAGAACATGACATGACGAAGTGTGAAGTTCCTCCAATACAATCTTCTGCTTACCAAATTGTGCTTCTGCATAGCCATTCAGGTGTAATGTCATTCCACACTGTGTTTGTAAACTCTATAAGAAACAAAAAATAAGAAATGCAATATATTAATGGCTTTTAATAACTTTTTTTGAAACATATACTGTATTTTATCACTTTTTCGGTAGCGTTCATAACAATTTATACACATACTTTAAACTAACTAACAATCATTGTTCTGGCTGAAAAATATAAAGCACAAAACATCTGAGCTCATTACAAGTAGATTTATCTTGCATTATTCTACATCCAACATTCCTTTAGATGTAATATTATGGTTTGTAATGTAATTATTAATAGTGTTTAGTGCACATTTTCTTTCCACGCACGGTCTACATATTTCAGCCTTTGTATCCTGGTTCTTAGGCATGTTGCTATTATTTCTTTATTGAGACAGGATTTGTGGCAACATCTCCACTTTTTTAAACCCGTAGTTTAGTAAATATACCCCCCAGTCACCCTACTCCTTTAGGCACACCAGGATATCAGAACCACTGGTTTCACTCGATGGAGCCCCACAGGATCAAATATTTATGCATGACTTGCATAAATAAGGTATCCACCCAAATCTTCCTACAGAGCTGGTAGAAACCACAATACCTTCACCAGTCTCCAGCATAGAACCACTGAGATCTGTCCAGGTCCGTTTCAAAGCGACCTAAATTCCAACAATGTTGGGATACACGGTGGGTGCCAGATATCTTCAAGCTCCAGGATTGGGCATAAGTCACAAAGGGGCTGACTGGGGTGTGTCCCTTTAGTACATATAATTATTTCTACCCCCTGCTGGGCAGGAACCTATATGTTTTGGGATGACTTATAGAACAATAAGCACTTTATTATGGTAGTGAAAGAGTTCAGCTTCCTTGCTGATGTGAACCTCCCAGAGTCAAGCCCTTGCAAGTTTTTTCCATGTAAATGAAGCAGCAGCTTTTCTGGGCTTCCTGTCTGGGAGAGAAGTAGTGGAATGGGGGGATAGAACTGCCATATATGGACTTTCTGCAAAACCATCTCCCTACAGCATATAAATATTACTGGTAATCCACCTGGTCACTGTCAAATAGCAATAAAATATCTATATCACTATTACACCAATTATCCAACATGGAGACAATCTAACACCGTATCGCATAAATGACATACATAGCAACACTGTGATGTACATACACATGATAATACAAGCCATGGAACTTTGTCCCCTTCCAACGCCCAGGGGATCTAGAGAACATCCAAAAGGCCACAAACCTAACAGTTCTTTAGTGCATATTTTGTGAGAAATGAAGTACAGACTGAGTAAAGTGAAAGCAACCCCTCATTTTGTCATAGGCAGATACCCTCTGCTGGTTGACCAGGGCACAATGGCCACAGTGTGCCCCGGTATCGTGTCAAATGCTGCGAGAGACTTAGAAGAATGAACCCAAGTACCACTACCCATAGGAACTAATGAGGAGTATTAGCCAGTTACCCAAAAGGTCAAGCATCAGCTGTTGTCACAAGTGAGCAAAATATTAACCTGTGAAGCTTGGGGACAGATGGGGTGATAAAAGAAGAATGTGTATTAGAAGTGAGTGTAATATATTTATATATGTAAAAGTAAGAGACATATTCACCATGTAAATTAAAGTGATAGAAACCACTGTGACAAAATAATGTGTTCATCTATAGACTGTGTGTTGTAACATAATTATTTATGCACAATCAGAAGATGATCTGCCCATTATTTCCACCAACTGTGTTTGCGCACCACTTCCCCTGCCCTGTCTGTACTGAAGACTCTTGTTTGCTCCCACTGACCCATATATCCTGGGAAGGGAGAGAGTGTTTGACCTAAGGGCATCACCAGGCAGGTGACATGAACGGCAGTGGCTACATATAAGACAAGACCCGGGGGTAAATGTATCAATATGCGGGTTCTTCATTGTAAAGGGTTAACTTCCCTTTACAATGCAGCGCCGCTTGAAATTTAATCGCGGAAGAGGCTGAACACGCGGGTGTTGAAGAACCCCCATATTGATACATTTACCCCCCGATCTCTGCCACCCTTCTGTCATGTACGCACACTCCAAGTAATGTCATAAAAAGCTTCACAAATACAAACGTGACATGTAATCAAAACAACCTCTCATTGTCCCCTCACTTTTATGATGTATTTAAGCCATAAATACACTTAACTGGGCAAATATTTTTAAGAAAAAAAATGCAAATTGTATCTACTAAAGTGAAGGCGGTTGGACTTTGATGTGACATTTACAATCTTGCACAGCGCACCTACTAAAATCTTTTCCACCTCTCTTCGGCGTGAAGGGATGCACCTGTGTGTGCACTGGATGGGCCCTTGAAGTGCACAGATGTTTTGCTGTGCCTCTTGGCAAATAATCTCCAAAGAACTCCAGCAGCTCTGGCTCGCAGCTGCAACTATGTTGGACAATCTTACACCTGAGTGGAAGATTTAATTTAGTGTTAATTTACAAAGATGTGTACTTTTATATAATCCAATTTTCAAGAAAATGATAGCAACACACAGTAGTCTCCATTTAATTATATTACACCCCCCTCTCACGATGTTTGAACCATTTTATAAATAAACAATATAGGTGCTTAGACTAAACTGTTCATTTCAGAAAAAAGTTATTTATTCCGCATTTATTCAAGACATGACCTTGCATTTTAACCACAGACAGATTCATTTTCTGTTTACTGATCCCATTTAAGAACATAGTCATCTATCTTTGAACATTTCAAAAACCATTATAGTGCATACTATCAGAACAGCATTCATGAGGCATGCACGGAAAACGTTTATCTCAATAGAACGGACAAATGAGAACCCATCTGCAACTCATTTATATTTTTACGGGAAAAGGAGTTCGGGACACGTGATGATATAACTGATTACATTTCAATGCTCATTTTTAGAGATGGCAGGTTTGTAATTAACAGATAAAACAATGCTATTCTTTTGTAATTTAATTATAAACTGTTTTATTAGCCGAAACGGTCTACGCATAAAAGTGAATTGGGTGGGTAATTGAATTATCCCACTTTCAAGTTACGGCGCTGGTGACCAGTTTAAACGGTGCAGGAACATTCAGAATAAATGTGGTCGTTTAGAGGTATATGAGTCAGAACAACGTACAGCTCAATCCAAAAATGTTTAACTTGATCAATTTACAAATATACGTTTATTTTGTTGTATGCTGTTTGTTCTGATAATAACGCTTTATGGTAGTAGAGTAGAGAAGGATTTTTTGATGATTCGCCCCAGATTGTAAGAAACAGGTTTTCAGCTGTAACTTACTGGTAATTTTTAAAGTAACTACCTAAGTGCGGTGGAACTGTTCCTTTTGAGTTCTATAGTTTTCATTCTTCATAACTACCCGAGTCACACATGGCAGGAGAAAGGATGAAATGTCGGTGGAGTTAGAACAATCACAGTTATCAACTGACCTTAACTTCCACGGACACTGCTAGGTTTTAAAGATATGCCCCTGAAATGTCTCTGAAACAGGGGAGGGCTGGAAAATTTTAGCCCGGAGACAAGACTCAACTCAACAGCCTATTAGGGACATTTTAAAGGGAAAAAAAATGCAGGTGGCCCAGTAATCCGGCCCAAGGTAGCCCACTACGGGACCGGCCCAGGGTGCAAATGCCCCCCAGCCCAGCCTGCCGCCTGCTCTGGAAGTGTCCCTGTTTTTAGTACTGACCGACTGAACAATAAAATTTCTATGTTAGATGGAATCCTCACCATTTATTATTATTCTCTATTCACTTATTTTTCTTTAGAAATGAACATGTATTGAAAGGGCATAGTTAACATGCAGAAAGAACTATTATCACATTCAATAGATAATTTGAAATTAAGTCATCATGATTAGCATATATCTAATCAGAGTATTGCATGTCTATGTGTAACCATTTCTCAATCACCTAATGTACAGAGAAAAACTAAAATTATTCAAAGTGAAATTTATTTAAAGTTATTGAAAGTAAAATGACAATTGGTCTGGTCATGAAGGATTAAAAAACATTTTGTCATAAGGTGGTTAAAGCGGCAGGAGCTAGGCCAACATGTAGCCAATCCTAGAATTTAAACATTAATATCAACAAACAGTAATCATGTGAGGCTCATGCCAAACTGGTTTATGATGGCTTTGGTGTTCAGTGCACCTCTATGTGAAACCAATTTTACGCATCCAACTTCTTTTATGAATTACAGTAAACAGGTTTACCTCTGCACTTATCAGATGTGAAAAATGTGTTACATAACAAACACAGTGGGACTGATGCAGAGATGGTCAAAAAATGGGAGTAAATTACTTTAAAAAAAGAGAGCAGAGAAAAATAACGTATTTCCGCCAAATGCGGAGCTGTAGACATCTCAAGATGTGTCCGCAGCAAATGCGCCTGGTTTAAAACAAATCATCATCAGTATTTGCACCTGTCCTATGGTAGGTGCAAATGATACTCCTCCTACCAGGCATATATATGCGTTTTCCTGCTGGTGTGCATTGGCTGCATTTCGTAAACGACTGCCCTCCCCATCCCACCTTTCAAGGCACAGGTGGGTATACGTGCCAGAATTGAGCAAGTATGCATGGGCACATTGTCATGCACCCACTTTCTGAACATGCGCAGAGTGATTTCACATCCTGACGGAGGTCCCACTCTGCATCATCCCCAGTGACTTCCATGTAGCTGTTTGTTGCCCTGGAGCAGTGGGGGGAATCACATAGCTGTGGAAGTCCTAGGATTTTATGTCCACACTGGTGGGGTTTGGGAGTTCCCGGGCCAATGGTAATGGATGAAGGCAAAAGCAGGAAGGTAAATGGCAAATATTCTAGTAATATAAACTCCCATCCCCCATCTAAGGAGCGCTAGAACAGAGAAATATCCATATTCTTAGTAATATAGTTAGGAAGAGGATATGATTTAAATAAGTTATACTATATAAACAATGCTATACAATAATATAATACTGGAACGTTGCTGTAGACATTGAATAGTGAATAGATATGCAGGGCCTGATTCATTAAGGATCTTAAATGAAGAGGATTCTTATTTCAGTCTCCTGGACAAAACCATGTTACAATGCAAGGGGTGCAAATTAGTATTCTGTTTTGCACATAAGTTAAATACTGACTGATTTTTTATGTAGCACACAAATATCAACTTTAAATTTCAGTGTACAAATAAGCTATCAAGTGTTTGTGTGCTACATGAAAAAACAGTCAGTATTTAACTTATGTGCAAAACAGAATACTAATTTGCACCCCTTGCATTGTAACATGGTTTCGTCCAGGAGACTGAAATAAGAATCCTCTTCATTTAAGATCCCTAATGAATCAGGCCCGCAGTGTTTAGAAAGATTTATATGTTTCTGTGTGTTACTAGTAGTGCCAGAGAGGTAACTAGGTGAATTCATTATAATGGTTATGTAGCGTGGTAGCCGATATGTATAAATGGGTAAAAAGTGAAGTAGGAGGCCCTGTGACATTAGTTCTGTAGTGTTATTGCCGGCAGGATGCATGTGCACCTAGGCCTGGTGTGCGTACTCAATTCCATTGTGTGGCTCTGTAAGAGGTACAGATGCATATGCGTAACTTTAAGTTGACATAGTGTTTCTACATCACCTGACTGTGTAGAAAACATGCATATTTCTGCTAGGTCTGGTAGGGGGCTAAATAGATGTGTGCACATCCACTGGCCATGAGAGGCCTGGTATCGGCTCTGGATGTGCGTGCCTTCAAGGGATGTGCCTATGAAGTACAAGGTGTAGAGGATATGAAATTATCATGTGGCCGGGCTGGGGTGGGTGTTTAATGTGTTGTCACATGAGCCTGGCTGGCAAATTTTAGCCCAGGTGGCCAGTCTCGAGTCAGCAGCCTATTAGGAACATTTTAAAGGGAAAAAAATTCAGGTGGACCAGTGATCCAGCCCAAGGTAACCCACTATGGAATAGACTCCCCTGCCAGGCCAGCCCAGTCAGCCCCTGGTCACATACAGGGTGGAGGTTGAAAGCGTAATCATGTTAAATGATTGGTATGTACTGAATTTGGGAATATTTAGTTAAAGAGTATAGTATAGTGCTGGTACCTAACTTTGGTTTAGGTGTTTTAGGAATAGGTGTAGTAATACTTATTAATATTATTATGTATGCTGTGCAGAATATGTGTTTGTTTCACATTTGGCCATGAAATTTGGCACACGCCGGTGGAATTTGACCTTCACTGTTACTAATCCTATGCCAACCACAGCACCCAGCAGAATGAATGGACTGTCGTCAAACCAGTTCAGTTCATAGACTATAAATTCAGTAAAATGCGAGTCTACAAATACAGTGCAGAATGGAATTCAGACTTATGGTGAAGCCTCATAGCTGTGCGCATGTTATTTTTGAGAAAGCATTTAATTGGAATGAAATTCTGACTTAAGTTGGGAGCAAATGCATAAAGGCTAACTATGTAGGGAAGCCTAGTAATGACACAAAGATGCACTAAAATATACATACAGATGTTCTCATGAAGTACCAAGAGGATTGTGTGGCCATAGGAAGACACCCAGACATGATCATACACTAGGATGTAAGAGTGGGAAGTAGGTCAGCATCCAAGACGATGAACCTAGGTAAAAGTATAGGGCCAGAATGTAATGCCGATTCATGACAAATTTTGCGTAAACCCACCAGTGAACACAAAAACATTTAATTAATCTTCAAGGGCAAAGGACACGTTTGTTTTGCGTCCTTTAATCAGGCCCATAATGTCAGGTATGAAAAATACAGTCTACAAAATATAACATAGAATAGCAATAACATCCCACTTATTCCACTCTACGGAATTAATTATGTCTGTCCTTTAAGAAACACAAAGTCTGCAGATTTCTTTAAATTAGTAATTTATTTGGTGTACTTACAAATCTTTAAGTTATTGTACTGGGAAATCAGATGGTAAAAACATTAATCCGTTGTTACATTACACACTGTTATCTTCCTATCCCATGTGATGTTGAAAATATTCAATATAAAATAAAATATTTTTATTGCATCCATTCTTCTTGTAATATTCCCCACCATCTGTTTTGAGACAGCTACTTCTGTGCAGTTCATTTCTTAAGCATGTAGTTGGCTATAGACTTGTAGAATGATTTTTAGAGAAGCCTTTAAATCAGTTGCTGAGCCAAATGGCGGATGACAAAGTCACTTTAGAGCACAATTTGTTCTTCTCTCTGTCTGAGACTGTCTCTGGGGAACAGAGCCCAGAAAACTTTTCACCAAAGGAAGCGACCTGGCAGCCAAGCTGATCTCACCTCATGCCACACGGCCTCATCAATCTTTTGCTTCATCTCAGGATTTTTCTGCAAAATTAGGATTTTTACAATTTCTTGGTGCTCAGAGTCAGCTCACAGGGGAGTGTTCACTAAAATAACATCTTAAATACTACCTTGGTTGATTGACTTCACTGACAATGTGGGTTTCAGTGGAAATATTTCTCTGCACAATCTCTCTGCTTAAAAGTAAAGTTAGAAAAGAGAAATAGATACTGTTCAGTATTGAAATAGTTTTACAGAAATGCACTCTGGTTGGTTTTATTCTATATGGTATTTTTCCCCAACAATGTTGTTGTTTAACCCTAAGGGCACATGCAGGCTAGCAAACGTTGCTCAATGCTGCTAGTCCAAAAAATGATGCATGTGAATGGGGATGTACACACACACTTTTTGACAAGTGTCTGCTTTGCATAAATTTTAACATTGCCTGCCACATCCATAACCGTTAACAATGGGTACAATATAAAGCAGTTTTTTGGGAGTGCTCGCTAAGTGGCTTATGGTAAGTTAAACGTAACTGCTTTTGTCAGTGTATAATATACTTTCTTATATCTAAGTATTCGCACAAACCATTAATTTCAGAATTAGTGCGTTGTACGTTTGCCCAGAAGTATAAAAGCGTATTATGCACTAATAACAGAATTTGCGTTCAACTTAACCTAAGTATACAATGCACTATGTTGTAGGGAAACTTTGAAGGGCGCTACGACTGAAATAGCCTAGGGCAGCCGGAACCCTTAATCGGGCCCTGAACAAGACCCTTGCATATGTGGGGCTGCATAAATTTGTGCACAAAACGTAACTGTTTCAAATAGGTCTCCCACTAAGTTAGCTGGCATGAAAAATATAATGTACTACTGAGCAGTAAGTTATTTAATTTGCCAGTTAGATATTTAAACTGCATTAAGTTATCAGGAAAAAAACTTCCTTACTCAAGTACTCTCTTCTAGGATTTATTATGAAAAAGCCAAACTGACAATGTATATTTTTCCTAAAGTAAAAAAAAAGTTCTGCTTACACAATAAGATTACAATGACTGTAAAGCAAATAAAGCATGACTTTAATTATACTTACATAAAATTGATAACAGATTGACAACTACTTAAGTTTACTTTTCTGGTGCCTACTTGGGGTGCTCAAAATAGGTTATCTTGTCTTCTGTGTGCTCATTAGGTTTAGACCTCGTCACAGATCACAGGAATCATTAGATCCCTCGACTAATGGTCCATTTTAATGGGTACAGATATATCCCCCATCGTTCCAGAAATAAATTCTCTTGCTGATGAAACCTTTCTTGTGTGCTATTAGTTCGTGTTTACAGGTGTGTTTACACTTAACTATTGTCTGATTTGAGCACCTCTCCCCGAAACCTCTATCGTTTAGCTATTAAATTCTGCTCTATAATCCTCATATTACCTTCTCTCCGTTTATGAGAAAGTATCTGCTTTAATAAAGTGAAACCTTAGAAATTATGTCAGATATAATTATCCTTTTCGATAAGCATGTGTTCACTAATTACGCTTAGCCCTGGGATTTACAGCGCGCTAGTCACTTACAGAAGGACACAATAAATCTTCAGCAATACACACAGAATTACCACACGTTACTTCGTATAATTAACATCATAAACAAATGGGGTATCTTTATTACTTTGAATGGTGAAATGGAAGACGGTAGACAACTAGTATTGCTGGAATGGCACCTATTATTCTGAGTTAAAGAAAAGCAGGCTTTTAATTGGGATGCTCTTTCGGCAGTGCTTGGCTTACACATTGGCAACTTTCCCGAAAAAAAAAAAGAAAATAGTGCTGATTACAATAATTTGATTTCATGCAACCTAAGAGTATAAGACAAAATGTTCTTGTCCAAGGCAAATGCTTAAGCAATCATTAAGCGTTTGCATCTTTGACCTCAATGCCATGGCAAAGGCACAGATCTCAGTAGTGTTGTTATATTATTATTTACTTTATATATGTAACTCAATATTTAAAGTGGAGCTGAACTAGTTTTCTGAAAATGTTCTAAAATTAAGAAGAAGTAAACTATTGTGGACCAAAGATTTTAATAATGGTCCCAAGAAGGGAATTTTTCACATGTTCCACAGTAGTGTTTGCCATGACGTTGTGGACAGTCTTCTCCTTCGCACTCCTGGCCACAACTCTTCTCTCTGACCTTTCAGCAGGATGCGCTTCATTGTAAGTTATGTCAATGCAACTGGGACTGTTTAGGTTTAAAAGGTCAACCGTGTAAATACTGGTGCGTGAATTAGACAAAAAGTATTATTGCACTGCAATTAGTTTACATTCATGCTGCATGAATGAATGGTAAAAACTGCAGTCATGAATCAGAGGTGGAACTAGTGGGTTGTGGGCCCTTACCCCCCTTGCCTACCTCACACACACAAACGCACACATGGACGCACACAAAAACACATAGTATCTTTTTGCTTTGTTCACTTCAAATTTCAAGTATAAGAAATATAAATATATAACATGTGCCCCTTCTGTTTCACACTGTGCTCCTTCTACATCACACTGTGTACCTTTTGCATCACACTGTATCCCTTCTGTATTACGCTGTGCCCCTGGCCCCATTCTGTTTCACACTGTGCCCCCCCTTTTGTATCACACTGTGCCCTTTTCTGTATCATACTGTGCCCCTCTTTTGTGCCACACTGTGCCCCCCTTCTGTACCATACTGTGCCCTCATTCTGTACACTGTGCCCTCTTCTGTACCATACTGTGCCCCCCTTCCTTATCACACTGTGTCCCTGGCCCTCTTCTGTATCACACTATGCTCCCATTCTGTACCATACTATGCCCCCATTCTGTACTATGTGCCCTCTTTTATATGATACTGTGCCCTCCTTCCTTATCACACTGTGCCCCGTTCTGTACCACACTGTGCCCCCCTTCTGTATCACACTGTCGCCCTCTTCTGTACCATACTGTGCCCACCTTCTGTACACTGTGCCCTCTTTTATACTATACTGTGTCCTCCTTCTGTATCACACTGTGTCCCGTTCTGTACCCTAATGGGCTCCCCTTCTATATCACACTGTGCCCCAACTGCCTCTGTTCCTTTATTTACCTTTCACTTGGCCTTCTTTCTTTTCTTTCTCTTCTGTCTCCTGTCTTCATGCTTGTGGCTCCTCTCTGTGTAACTCCTCACTGACAATGCCGGACACAATGAAGTGATGGCATCATGTAGGAAGGAGTGAGCAGGGAGGAGGATGCCAGGATTGGTAAGTATATGCCGTGCACCGGCCGCAGCGCCGGTAGTTACGCCAGTGGGCTGAATGTTAAAAATGAAATTTAAGGGCAAGCAAACAAAACCAAACATAGAAGATTCTCAGCACATACCCATTTCAGTACTGCGCATGGGTGCCAATAATGCTGAGATATATGCTGATTTTGCTGCATGTTACACTTACGACTCCTTATACTTGGCAAGGTGGAACAGGAGAAGGAAGGGGCGGGCTATCACAGTTCGAATGCACCAAGGGGTGAATGTATATAAGTCCGTTTTCTTCAACTCGCTGGAAATCGGCGACTTTGCAGCTAAAATTTAAAGCGGCGATGGCTTGTAAACGCAAACTTGCCTTTACAAGCCATCGCCGCTTTAAATTTTAGCTGCAAAGTCGCCGATTTCCGGCGAGTTGAAAAAC
Organism: Mixophyes fleayi; assembly: GCF_038048845.1. Lineage (NCBI taxonomy): Eukaryota > Metazoa > Chordata > Amphibia > Anura > Limnodynastidae > Mixophyes > Mixophyes fleayi. The sequence continues at coordinate 119,507,908 of NC_134409.1, read as the reverse complement.
CCGGACTTTCATACATTTACCCCCAAATGTGTGTTCTAATAACTGAGACTGAAGTGGACTTGGACGTAGATGCAGATACACCTGTTAGGGGCTGTAATGATAATGATAATGACAATCAGCAGCCCTTGATGGTAGTCATATTTCCGACGGTCCCCATGTCGATGGAAAGAATGCTGACACGAAAATCCAGACACTATAAATACTGACATGGAGAAAATATCTAGCAGTGTAAATACAGACATGGAGAAAATCTCAACAAGCTAAATATCTACATGGTAAAAATACTTACAAGGATAAAATACAGACAAAGTGATTAATGATAGTGAAAATGCGACAGACAATCTGCCGGCTATTAGATTTTCATTCTGCGCCACGTTGTTTCTGTAGTCAGAAGCTGTCGCGACGTCTCGGGAACCCGTTCTTTGTTTTGCCAATCATGCTCTGGCTGGATTATTTTGAGGATCAAGCAGCCAGATAGATATATTTTTTTCACCTATTGGAATATTTGAGATTTTTTATTTTTAAACTTCGCTCACTTTGGATTAAAAGCTTATAAGACTGGATCGTAAAGAGGAAAAGAAGAACAGGGTTGGTAAGTAAGATTGGGGCTTTTTTATTTTTTAACAAAATATTGTGGTTGTAACGAGGAGTGTGTTTTATTTACATTTTACATTGGTGCACTACAGGACACAGCAGGATCTAGGTGTCAGGGCATGTTAGCATTTGTAGTTCACCAGGTGCAAACAAGCCCTGGCAGTCATGGGTATTCTGGTGCTTGTAGTATTACAAGCACCAGCATGGCAGCCTGGGCATGCTGGGACCTGTAGTTCACATATTTAAAATAGTGTTACATTCACTTCTTTCTTCTTTTTTTTTTTACACATTCATTACCCCACACCCACCGTCCAGGGGTGTGGGAAATCCCTAGTGATGTCAGCATGGGTTGTGCATTAGTTTTTATGGACCACAACTCCCTAGGGAATCCAACCCTGTGCTGACCAGCCTTGGTCTGGTTATCATCATGGCAGTGGGACCCCCTGCTGCGGGTTCCCCTGCTATAGTGCCACCACTAAGCATAGGGCTGGTCGGAAGAGAATCGGGGGGTCCCCACGCTGTTTGTTCCCCAACTTTCTTCCAGCCAGCCCTATGCTGGCAGCACTAGGGTTAATATAAGTTTGGCGGAGGGGGCGTTTTTTTTTTTTTACGTTTGTTCATTTTTATCACTGTTTATTGCCGGCGTGTACAGCCGTCGGACCTGCTCGCATTGCCTTTTTAATTCCGGCAGTATAACTGTCGGCACTTTCACTTTTGGCATTTTGTCCGTGACGGTATTTTCACCATGTAGGTATTTAGCCTGTGGTGATTTTCTCCATGTCGATATTTACACTGTTAGGTATTTTCTCCATGTCAGTATTTACAGTGTCTGGATTTTCATGCTGGTATTATTTCCGTCGGTATCGTGACCAGCGGAAATCAGTACACAATCCGCAGCCCTAGCTTACCGCTGCGTATAGACTAATTGCGGGTTGGGGGTCTATATTTTAAACTAGTCTTTAGGAAGGGATCTGTCTTGCACATTAGCCACTAGGAGTACCAACCTTTTGTCAAATGAAAAAAAATTGCCATTTTCATGTTGTCACTTTAAACAACACATCCAAAATAATATTGTGTGGTAGATTCCCTTTAAGTGATCTAAAGAAATGCAAGTGAAAAGACATCTCAAATGATGCTAACAACAATATGAACTGCTCTTCATGACAGTACAGCAGAGCTGCTATACGAGATCTGAGATGTGATCTGAGTCTGAGATGGTACACTGGAATATTAAGCTACTTTCCAGTTTTATTGAGGCTTGCTTGCCAGTGTTCCCAAGCTTTATGCATTTTAAAGTCTGTGATGCTTAAGATAAAATGTTTTATTTATGCCAGTTAACGTCTCTAAAGCAGCAGGAAAACATTTAATAATCTTGTTTGGCAGCTCATTTGCAAATCTACTGACTAAACTCAAATAAATAATATATCTACTGACAAATAAGGGGAGACTGTGTGGGATGGAATAATATTTCCTATTTTATTTAATACAAAGTTCATAATGTATTCTGCCCACACGTTCTGCACTACTTTTCATTGGGGAAGAGTTTCTCATATATGATGAATTAAGCCCCAGTGGCCTGTAGGGCTCTCATTAATCTGGAGTCTGTCATTATTAAGCATTATGGACCTCTATTGACCTCTATGGACCAATACCATTAGGTGAACCTTGGCAGTTACCTAGGGCGCCAATGGTTAGGGGGTGCCTAGAGAACTGAATGAGAGACATTGGTGGAGTTTCAAGTCGACGCGTGATGTCACCGGAACGTTCGCGGCGATGTTATGGTTGAAATCTCAAATCACTTTTCATAAAGGTGCAAAGTAAAATGAGCGGAGATTCTTACAATAATTCCCGGCAAAGTGCACAGCGCCATGTACGTGCACCACATCGCCGCCAAATGAATCTCTTCCATGATGTCACTTATTCAATGAGTGGCTGAAAATTTAATTCTTCTTCTTTTTATTAAATACAAAGGCTTTTAACAAACAAATGAAATCATTGACATTTCTGAATTCTTCAGAGATTATTGTATCCTCTCTCTGGTATGTATTCCCCAGCCACAAAAATGAATGAATCTTTCTACATTCCTTAGTAAAACCTATAAAATAGCATTCAGAGAAGGAAATATGATTATGAAAACTAAGGATAAATAAAATATTGATAATGACACATACATTCAGATCAAATATTTTTGCATACCATCCAGAGAACTCTGGAAAAAACATACAATTTATATACATTACAAACACTTCTATAAGATCTCATACACATGGGCAGTAAAAACACAGAGGTCTTAAAAGGACAAAAGAGTGCTCAAAGCATGTTCACAAAGCCTCCCTGCAGCATATTGTACTATGTATTGTACCGAGCATTAAAGCTGCAGGCAATGTTTAACTTGATGCAAAGCAAATTGACATTTCTCAGTGAAGTGTGTGCAAACAGGTCTATTTGCATACACAATTTTTTTGGACTACTGCTATTAAAACTACAAAAATACATGTTGAAGGATAGATTTTCGTGCCTGTGTATACAAATACATAAGGAGCCTGATTCCTAGAGGCAGGCAAAACAAATGTATTGTAAATTTGGCATACGCAGTGGATGTAAACATAAGTCTGTTGATGAATATGGATCTAGCTCTGCTTTTACAAACAAGACACTTCAGGATACGTCCAATACATATATGGAATAGAAAGTCCCAAAAGAATGCACAGAAATAAAACAATTTAATTAATGTCACCTGTTAATAATATAGGGCCTGATTCATTAAGGAACTTAGGAAAGAATTTGAGTAAGTTTTTTTACCTAAGTTTTCTGGACAAAACCATGTTACAATGCAAGGGGTGTAAATTAGTTTATTATTTTGCACATAAGTTAAATACTGGTTGTTTTGTCATGTAGCACACAAATATTGTACTTGATAGCTTATTTGTACATTGAAATTTAATGTTGATATTTGTTTACTGCATGAAAAAACACCCAGTATTTAACTTATGTGCAAAATAATAAACTAATTTACACCCCTTGCATTGCAAAATGTTTTTTTCCAGAAAACTTAAGTAAGAAAATTTGCTCAAATTCTTGTCTAAGTTGCTTAATGAATCAGGCCCATAAGCATTAATGACAATTTTTTTTAAAAATAAAATAGTTTTTTCAGCATTCCATATAATACAATTATTAGGGGCGTATTCAATTGTCAGCGTTAATGCTGCAAAACGAGAGCTCTAAAAATCTTACCGTTAATACGGTAATTACTCGCGGAATTTCAGCTCGCAGCTCCCTATTAACGGTTTTTGCGCGCAATATTACCGTATAAACGGTAATATTTTTCGAGCTCTCGTTTTGCAGCGTTAACGCTAACAATTGAATACGCCCCTTAGAATGTTATTAGAATGTTAGTAATGCCTACAGTATGCAAAATGCATTTTTACAGTTGTTCCTGATTGCAAACACATGTTCTAGCTTTCATAGGTGACTGTCACTTGTAATCGGCACTTACACCAGATCTGGTGTAAGTGATACAGCAGAAAAACACTTATCTTTTAGATGACCAAAGCCTGAATCGACTGCTGCTGCGTGCACTTACTGTACATTGACTATATGCATCTATCCAGTCCCCTCCCCGTTCCAATGTTGAAAGCGTAGGCTGTAGGAAGGGTCCTTTGTGCTCGCAGATGAAGTTTACGTAAAATACACCCCGTTTTGGAATTTTCATGTCTTAATTAGGGGCACTGAGTTTTGATTTCAGAGGGTTCTGAAAAATACTAATTGCAAATTCATAGTCAACATTCTTGACATAGACACAATTAGACATAGTTTGAATAATGGCATAGTAGGGGGAAAAACTTTATAACCTTTGAATAAACATTAATTAAACTGAAAGAAATAACAAGGGTTGCAAACATTTATAGCTTACATAAAACATTTACAAAGCTGTAAAAGTGCAGGAACACAGCACAAATAACGTTTTGTGAATCGGTTTTATCCCCTCCCCCTGAAGAGCACCGCCCTAGGCATAAGCCTAAGTTGGACAATATGATAAACACTTTACTGTACATCAGGCTTTCTGCAGCTGATGCAGAGTGGGATGTACATCAGTCGTGTATATGAGCCTGTTATGAGGCATATTAATTACACCTGCTACAGAGCTGGTGCAAATACACTCTGATAATGGTGACAAATGCCACCATGACCTCATCTCTTTTGATTGGATGATTGTCAAAGAACCTCCACAGCTGACAGAGGACATCTTGGCCGTGGCTATGGCAGTAAGAAACCGTCATCCCCAGCGCTAGAACCTCTTACAACATTGTCATTCCTGGGAGCATATCTACAGGTCATGTGTAATATCCTTTTTGGGATGCAAGATGCATAGTTGATACCCCACTATCGGCTACCACCTCATGGTACCATGGATACTCTACACATTTTTCAGAGTGACCTAGAGCCCATGATCGGCATCCACACAACAATATCAACACTGATTAAATTGCTGACCGTGTGACATTTTTGTGTGTTGCCTCAAGAATGTCCCAGACTTCTTTGTTATGTTCTCAAATGGGTGCTGTGAGCATTAATTTTGTGCAGCACCCAGTTTATAAATATGCCATAGGATAAGGAATCGATTGTGCACATAAAACAGCAGTTTTACCAACTTGCTTGTTTTCTGCACGTAATATGGGCAGTAGATGGATCTCATGTAGCCTTGAAACTATCTGGAAGAAATGAATGCATTTGTAGAAGTCAGAAACATTTCCATTAAATCAATATTCAGGCTGTATGGGATGTATCTCTCCAAATTCTGAGTCTGGTAGCAAAATCGCAAGGGAGTTCCCATGATTTCTTTGTTGTGTGGTGGTCAAGCCTATAATATAAATTATCACAGAGGCAAGCTAGGTATGCGTGGCTCTTAGATAATGATGTATATTGCTATACATTGTATACAAATGATTTGGCCCATGTTATTATTATTAGCCAGACAGCACTATAGTTGCCACAATGATCCATGTCTGTTTACATGATATAGCTGTGCACAGAAACTTTCCTGAATATTGTTAGAAATATTCTGCACATCTGTCGATATACACATTTGTGAAAAATTAAACTATCTGTTTGATTCCAACATTTTTACATGCATCTTAGTATCCCAATTTCTAATGGTTTTTTTTCATTACTTGTTGGAGACAGTGATTACCCTTTCCATCCTCAGATCTTCACTCCTAGATTACAACCAGACACAGAGCAAGAAATAGCATAGAATGCTGCAGTTTCCTCCACCAGGTCGTTCATGGAATGGACTTTTGGAGTTCTAAAATCCCAATTCCATTGTGTAGACTGATCTGAAGTAGCCCTTTTATATGTGCTGTATGTTGTGTGTTATCATTTATAATATCTCTATTAGAAGTAAGGTGCCTTTGGAGGAGGAGGTAGAGGTCCTAGAATTATGGCCCTTTCCAGGAATATGTCCTTCTACAATACTTTAGTGGTAACGGTCATATAATAATACATATTTTATATATTAATTAATGCATCTTATTCAATGGTATTTTGCCATAAGCAAAATAGTAGCAATATAATATTTTATGACACAATTGTTTAGACATGCTGCATAAAAATTTTACACACATATCTAGATGACATTTTAGGGCAGATGTTAGTCTTGGATTATAAATTGTTGCTAGACTCAACACACCTTTCTACATGCAGCATATCTAATATACATCCAAGACATGTAGGTCCTGATTAATTAACAAACACAAAATGAACATAATATGCATTTTTTATAAAAGCACATACATTGGGTATGCGCACGTCCGTATTCAACAAGGAGCGAATCTGAAGATGCATCTGTTGATGAATACGGGTCTAGGTACACTCTGCTATAGCAGACAAGACACTGCAGTATACATTCCATACATATGTGGAATAGAAAGTCATGAAATAACGCACAGAAAAAAACTATTCAAATAATATCACCTTTTAATCAATTAGTCATTAATGACAAAAAATAAAATACATTTATTAGGATGTTCTTAATGTCTACTGTACATAAAATTTGTTTTTACAGTTGCTCAGATTGCAAACACATGTTGTAGCATGCGTACAGAGTCATCATCACTAGTAATCCGCACTTACACCAGGGGGTAAATGTATCAAGCTGAGAGTTTTCCGGCGGGTTTGAAAAGTGGAGATGTTGCCTATAGCAACCAATCAGATTCTAGCTATAATTTTGTAGAATGTACTAAATAAATGATAGCTAGAATCTGATTGGTTTTTCAAACCCGCCGGAAAACTCTCAGCTTGATACATTTACCCCCAGTTCTGTAACTGCTGCAAGACCTTACACTAGACCTGTAGTGGACTGAAAATCGCGTACCTTTGGAATGCCCAAAACTTTAATCAGATGCTGCTGCGTGCAATCGAGCTAGGCACACCCTTACTGTACATAGATTACGTGCATACACGCATTCCCATCCCCGTTCCATACCTATTATATTAGGCTGTAGGAAGGGTCCTTTGCGCTCAAAGATGAATTGGATGTTGCTGTATTCTATGTCGTATAGTCCGGTTCTGGTCAATCGCAGAGTAATTGCGCGCATTATACGCAACGTATTGCCATAATTAATAACAACTATTTATTATTTGCTATAAGTGGTTCACTAAGTATGCTTAATATAACTAGACAAGAAGGTTGTCTAACATAATGTATAATTTATTAATAATAAATTTCAAAAATATATGTTTCATTTATCCTTTTAAAATTTTGTTCTCCCAGGGCCAATGTTGGTATCGACTCTCCACACCTGGCTCCAAGCGGCCCAAGCACTGGAGTCTGTAGGAGCAGAGGTAGATATTGAGGCCTCTGTTCCTTTAGGTTTAGGTTCCCCGGAGCATGTACTAGCCTGACTCTGGCACCTCAGGGAACAGGTGGGCAAGACTTGCTGCAAGAGGTTTGCCTACATCATTAGTAGCTAAGCACATTACTAAGTGCAAAGTGCTAACATATGCTAAAGTATATTAATATGACTTTTTTCTGGTCAGTCATTTTAAATCGGGGATTTAGGCAAACCGAGGTGGAGCATCAGCATGCTTACATTCACAAGGACAGCCCTCGTAAGCCAAACAGCTTAGCGATTGTTGAAATCCTTAATTCGGTTGCAAACATGAGGGCAGCCTGTTTCACTTATGAGGAGCTCCTGCTCCTCACTGAAACAATGGATAAGCATGGTATGGCTGACTCAATCCAGCAGAAAAGGGCAGCTTACACTGCCATTAAGCCCAGGAGGGGGCTGCAGAGGCTCCATTGAGCAATTTGAACACCAATGAAGAGATCTGTGGGGAATGCAGGCTGAGCTATTGGAGAAGCTCCACCGAAAGATAAGATGGAGTAAGTTAGTAATTTTTGTAATACATTATTTCTCAATAACACTTTGGTATATGGTAGAGTTGGCTGAAAAACATAATTGCTCTAATTGTGTGGTTTCATTTCACTCTCATAGTCTCTCTATTATTGTTATGTCAAAGTTACAGGGCTACATCTGTAATCCTATCTAATATTTTACAGAAATTATTTTACTATATATATATATATATATATATATATATATATATATATATATATATTAAGATTATTATTTTTGTGAAATGGAGTATAGCCACCCATTGTCAAAGTGACCTCCACATTTAATGTATGTTACATAAAAGAACTCCCACAATGTGATTTATTAAAGCAGTCCATTATATCTGGTTGTCCTTCAACCAACAAAAAACATATAACTCTATTGGACATAAATGTGCATTAGAGCTGTGTGGTCTTTATTTTCCAAGATAACGATTTACCTAATGTATTGGTTTATGTGTAGGTGTAACTTCATACAGTGTGTTGGTATTTGCATTAATAGAGTTGTATTGTCTTATGCTTTTACCTACCCCCAATCTGTATTTGTTTACGTAAATAAATGTGTTAGACTTGAAATTGTTAGAAAAGTGCCCTACTGTGGCATTGTGTAAGAGACAAAAATAAGACCCAAAGATGCTATGCCCACCTACCAAACCCCATTTAGCAAAATCCCGCAGGCATCGGCAAAGTTGCCTTTTCCATAATATTCTGCAATATTTTGAGCTAATGGAGAATCCTATTTAAATAATTATATTACCAATTACATGAATATTAATTTATATATTTATTTCCGATAAATTACTTTTTTTTTTATTGCATCTGTATGTTTCTTTGTTAACAATTCATATTGTTTATTGGAAATTAATTTAGTGTTCTGAAATATATATCTTTATTATATTTGCTTTACAGTTTTATATGAGAGTAGTTTAATAACATGGCACAACATAATCATTGCAGGATTTTTAATACTGTAACTTGAAAATAAGCTTTACATATTAGTATTTAATTAGTCTATAATAAATATTTTACATTTAAAACTAGTTATGGTGTCATAAAACTTTATGAAGTGTTTTTTTTTATATACTTCAGCACTTGTGTAGGGCTTTTATAAACCAATAAAGTAGTAATGGAGATGTATAAGTGCACCATAAATCCCCACTGTTAAGGTAAAGGGGTTAATATAGTGTAATGGATAATGGAGAGGAGTGTTAATAAGGCGAATTAAGGCGATTTGTATTCTCCTTTGGCTGAAGCGTGAAATACGCTTTTTCGCAAATGTTGGGTTTATGCTACCAATGGCAATTCCAATTTCCACTGTATGCTTGTGCTCTGAATGGGGGTGGAATCACAATCGTTCTACCAGTGGTAGTCACCTTAACGATGTTGTAAACACTGACAGTGTTTACAACGACCTAACTAATCCAAATGAAAAGACAGCGACATGTTAAAAACACTGATTTACGTATACACAGACTCAGCCCAGTTCCGATGTGAGGAGACCCCGACAATTTAAAATGACGTTGGTTTGAACCGCGACTTGAATATTTAAAGCGGCAATGCAACGGACTCCGCATACGATCATGTAAGTATGAACTTTACCTACCAGAATTAGGGTTAGGGTTAGGGTTAGGATTAGGATTAGGTTTAGGGTACTTACATTACATGATCGTACACCAGGTCTGTTGCCACTTTAAATATTCAAGTTGCGGTTCAAAGTGACGTAATTTTAAATTGCCGGAGTCTCCTCACATCGGAACTGAGCTGAGTACACGTAACTCAGTATTTTTAAGACGTCCCTGTCTTTACATTCGGATTATTTAGGTAGCTGTAAACACTGTTGGTGTTCACAGCATCGTTAACACGTACTATACCCAGTTCTACACCTTGTGTAAATGTGGCCCATATGAAGTCAATGTGGAGCTGACTTTGTGTAAGTTATTAAGTCTATTGAAGTCCACTCCAGGTATTGTCTCTGAGTGATGTGTACTATGCCCCTAGTATGACATTATACTTTAAATCCCTACTAGGGTCAGCTTTCAATTTAGCAAAGAACTATACTTACATGTTCTTGTTTTTTTTTAATAAATATAACTCTGGAATTCCTATATCTGGGACCCGCAGAGCTACAGCTGAATGCACCCTGCCTCTGTCACTCACTTATTGTTGCACCTTACAGGAGATTTCTATCAGTCAATGTTAACGCTGGCCTTCCCAGGGTGCGGAGTCTAACGGACCCCCCTGTCTTCACCAAGAACCGCGGCACAGCGGGATGGATTTTGCTGCAGAAGGCCCGCAGGTCGCGGCCCTTTGGTTAGCCCACTGCCATGACAGGTGATAGACGGTTGGTAGAAGACCAAATGCTGGACCAGGAAGAGCAGCGGTAGTGTAGTACAGTATGGCGAGCAGAATTAGTTAGCTGAAGCAATACAGCATACAAAGAGGAATCCTAAGCCATAATCAGTGAAATACCGGATCGGATAAACTGAAGAAATGCCGCACACAGAAGAGTCCGAAATCATAATCAAAAGCATACCGGGTCGGATACACTGGAGCACAGACAGCGGTGTGGTCAGTATGGATAGCCGGGTCAGATACCTAGATAAGGAAATACATAAATCAATGACAGATTAAACTAAACAAGGCAGATTATAGAACAACCCCCACCCCCATTAAACAGTAAAAATAAAAATGTTACAGAGTTGAAGTATGAAAAGATTTGTCCACACAGCCCTTTTAACACCCAGGGGGTATATTTACTAAACTGCGTGTTTGCAAAAGTGTAGATGTTGCCTATAGCAACCAATCAGATTCTAGCTGTCATTTTGTAGAATGCACTAAATAAATGATAACTAGAATCTGATTGGTTGCTATAGACAACATCTCCGCTTTTTCTAAACTGCAGTTTAGTAAATATACCCCCCAGTGTGCTACTAGGGCAAGTAGGAGATTTAAAGGTTGGACATGATGTCATGGGTGTTGAATGCATGTGAGTGGTGAGTGTGTTGGAAACCAGTCATGTGCCTTCTGACACTTGAGTGATTCCTTACATTTCCAATATGTTCTCCAAAATGTGTTCGCTAGTCATTGCTAGTGCTTGGTGGACAATCTCTTTAGGGTACATAAAGTAAACATAGACGTGCTTTTGTCTTTAAGGACTGATGGAAATAAATCCTTAATTTTAGAAATATCCCCCAATAGCTTGCACTTTCTCAAACACCTGCAAAGACTTTTTAAACTTGGATAAATTTAGGTATGTGTTCATTATTCATTCATTCTTTAGTATACCTACTTTTTTTCCCCCAGTCTATTAAAATCTATAAAATAATTTTGGAAGACTTTTGATGAGATATAATAATAAAAAAAATAACGTCCACACTCCATTTGTAGCATCTGACAATCCATATAATGGTAAAGATTTTTCTCTTTCTCTTTGCTCCCTTGACACATTTAGGTCTATTTAAAAGTTATCCCTTTGAAGCAAGCTTGACTCCTGCTTTCAAATAAGCACTTTCTATTTCTACATTTCATTTGGCTCTGAGTTATATTTTTATAGGCGATCTACAAACAATACCACACTGCTCATGAATGTTTTATCAAAATTTTATACCTGACAAACTAGATTTAACAAAGTAAAACCTAACGGAGTTTTTTGGAAAAAAAAAATATTATAATTCTCTTTTCCATGCGCTGAACAGCGGGCTCTGAGAAATTGCAATCTGTCTCATTGCCAGCCTTGTTTGAAGCCATAGTCTACAGAGGCTTCTTGTCTATTGGAAGGGGCATGAAGTCCTGCTGTGGTACTTTTACTGTCACAAATGCCAGAAAAATCAATTGTCACTCCAGCATTGAATGAGCAGATTTGATCTTGCGTTCCTGTAATACCTCTCAGGCTCAGTAACTGTATGACGGTATAGGACAGTTTTTCCCTAATAAAACAATGTTGCAATGTGCAAGAGTTGTTTTAAAGGGATTGATAGATACATTTATAGATATAATAATAAGGAAGTAATGACGAAACGACGGAAGAAAGGATTGATGGACATTGCAATCTAATTGTAGCGCATGACAATGACCTGCTTCACAATATAATTATGTTCGTGTTGCGCTGACAACCTTCTGGTATACTGTGTATAAAAAGAATTATCCATTAAAATATAGTTGTGGCATTTAGAACATCCATATGTCACTTCCCAAACTTGCCCCAAGTGACAGCAATGACCCATTATTATTTTGCACATAAGTTAAACACTGGCTGTTTTTTCATGTAGCGCACAATAACTGGATAGCTTTATTTTTATACTGAAATTTAAAGTTCATCTAGTACACGCCCTACCCCAACTATAAATCTGTCCTCGCAATTTAAATTCACCTCCCCCTCCAATGCAACACGTGCAAAGTTACACCTTTTTTATGCTTTGCTCTCGTTAATGACTCTGGCCCACTATGTACAATACAATGTATTCCTTTACCTGACTGCAACATAAATTATAGGGGCTGTTTATGTGTGTGCAGCATTTTCTCAAGAAGCACTTTGATGCAAAGTGGTATAAAATGATATATTATAGTATTCCCTGAGCACATTAAACCAGTAAATTAAGCTATCATGGATATTAGCTACTACGCAGAATAAAAAGCATCCTGTGTTTTAATTTAATTCCTAAAATACTGTTTTATATTTTCTCTTCATTTCCTTACAAAATATTATTTAATTGATTAGCACTTAGAACCTTGCTTAATATATCTAATAGCAAAACCACAGACAAGTGCCTTGAACGGAAAGCTAATATATAGGACAGAGAAATTAATTAAAAACCGCTAACATAATACAGATATGTGAACTTTTATCCCCAATGCTTAAAACACAAGCGTCTCTGGATAAAGGACTTTTTCTCTATAATTTGGAGCACAATGCCTAAAATCTGCTAAAACCCATTTAAAACTACTCCTCTAATTTCTCAAGCTGTTGCCAGGATCTCCCTCCTCATTATTTATGGACAGCAACGTTCCTGGATTCTTCCTGCAAAAGGATATTATTTTTCTAACATCTACGTGTTAGTCGTGATTGGGTTTTGTCCTATTCCTTTAAGTTGCTCTTTTCTTGGTAAGAACATTTCTAAACTGATTGTAAATAATGCAATAAAAACTCGCAAACACACAAAAGTGCCACATGTAATAAAGGCAGTGCCGACGCCCACCTCATTATAAAAACTATAAAAAGGCTAAACCAAGTAGTAATTTAGAAGTAAAATAGTAAAGTTAACATGAATGAAGGGTGGTCCAATGTGTTAGTAGGGTGGGCATTAAAGTGACATTTCACTCATTTCAAAATGTACTTTTTCAAATGAAACTCTCGATAAAGCTAAAGCTAAGTGCAAAATTAATTTCTGGGGGCAATTTCAAAGTCTGGGAAATGGGCGTGTGCATTTTTACAGATACACATACAGTGGATTTCTAGGTTCTAGGATACAGGACCCTATATCTGTATTGTATTGTTTCTTAAACGTGCACAGCTCAGGAGCTGCCTCAGAAGCAACAATCCATATCATGAAATATATCAACTTTAGATTCAGATTCAGAATCAGCTTAAAAGTATTTTTAAGCCTTTGCATCAATATTTATTATTTTAGTAATGGACACAGTTCACTGTAATGGGCTTTATTAATGTGTAATGCTCGCGAAACATGGAAAAAACAGTCAGTATTTAACTTATGTACAAAACAGAATACTAATTTGCACCCCTTGCATTGTAACATGGTTTTGTCCAGGAGACTGAAATAAGAAGTTTCTTAAGTTAAGATCCTTAATGAATCAGGCCCTATATTATTAACAATGGACATTAACTGAATACTTTTTTTCTGTGACTTTATATTCCATATATCTATTAGACGTATCCTGTAGTGTATTGTGTCTGTTAGAGCAGGGCGTACCTACACCAGTATTCGAAAAGAGAGGTTTCTTCAGAACCGCTTCCAGTTGAGTACAGACAATACTTTCTTTTTGTGTGCCCTAATGAAACAGACCCAGGGGGGTAAATGTATTAACCTCCGGTTTCTTCAACCCTCACGAGTTCGGTGTCTTCTGCACTTAAATTTAAAGCGGCGCTGCCTTGTAAAGGGAAACTTCCCTTTACAAGGCAGCGCCGCTTTGAATTTAAACGCCGAAGACGCCGAACTTGCGGGGGTTGAAGAAACCGGAGGTTAATACATTTACCCCATACTGTTGATTTTGAGGAAGTTACACTGTTAGAAGTGTGTGTGAAGTTTTTTTGACATTTAGTTGTTTAAATATACTATTTGGAATTTATTAGCATCCATAATACCGTGGACTGTTATTTCCTCATTATTATACAAATCTTTTGTTATTGTGATTTCTATTTTGTACCTCTCAAAATCTTTGCCATAGGTCTGTGATAAGCTATGCCCATGTGGAGGGTGAAGAGGCGGGGTGGAGTGAGTACGTCCGCAGCCCTTTCTGAGACACATTAAAGACTGGCTAAAGTGCCTGTGGGGACCGATGGCCTTCTAGGTTACTTGCGCATCAGTTGTTGTCTAGGCTGTTCATGCAATGTGAAACCTTGGGCTGCCTGGGGGGCAGGGCCGATGCAATGCCTATGGGAATACTGACTAGCAAACCCCTCCTTAGTTGACAGTGGTACGTCAACTTCAGGCAATGTGTCCCCTCCCCCCGATGCTTCTTACCATGGTAAGTGGGCAGTGGGGATGGCCAAGCACCACGCTCCCCGTGTAACACTTTCTTTTTCATGTCATCAGCCACCAGAGATCTACGTGAAGTCGCCATGGGGGCATTATAAACGCTGCATGAGCGACATTATGTTTTAACATTGATCTTTATAACGCAAATACAAATTTGTTAAAAAAAAAACATACATAAACCACCAGTAGATATGATGCCTTAATTATTCAAAAATATGGACATTTGACTACAATGGTGTTGTACCATTGATGATTAGTGCAGATCAGTGCATGAATTGTTAATATTAGTAGTCATTGTTAGGGGTCAATGGACTCGGCAGAGCCGTTACAGGCGTAGAATGCTCCCCAAGACCCACCACTACCAGCACGTGGTATGAGCGAGCCTCTAGCCACCCCTACCCTACTAGCCAATTAGGAGAAGGCGACTTAGAGAGCTTTAAGCCTCCACAGAGAAATGTAATAACTTTTGGACCGCTCTCTTAATTATTATTATTTTTATTATTATCGTAATTATTATTATGATTATTATTATTATTGTTAATATTAACGCTTAATTATATCATCATCATTTATTTATATAGCTCCAATATATCTACAGCGCTGTACAGAGAATATTTGTCATTCACATTAATCCCCGCCCCATTGGAGCTTACAGTCTAAATTCCATAACATACACACAGACAAACACATACTGGCTTTATAGCACCAACCTATGTCACAGCGCTTTACAATTGGGATATTAACATTCTTCTAAAATGCTGCCTGTTGGAGGTTCTAATGTGTCTTTAAAAAGTAAGTTGAATGAGGAGACATAGGAATTTTCTTTATGTCATGTGTCACAAATATACATTTTAGCACACTTAGGGGCATATTCAATTCTTTAGAAGTCCCGCGGCGTTAAAACTAGTACAGTTAATACGGTAATTTGTAGCTGAAATCCAGCGAGTAAATTACCGTAATAACTGTAATCGTGCGCAGACCGCAGGATTTTCTGCATTTCCGCCGACGATTGAATACGCCCCTTAGGGCCTAAATCATTAAGGAGAGTAAAGCATAAAAAAGGAGTAACTTTTCACCTGGACAAAACCATGTTGCATTGGAGGGGGAGGTACATTTAAAATGTAGGTACAGATTTATAGTTGCGGTAGGGCATATCCTAAATCGACTTTAAATTTCTGTGTAAAAATAAAGTTATCAATTATTTGTGTGTTACATGAAAAAACAGCCAGTATATTCCTCAAGTGCAAAATAATAAACTAACTTGCACCCCTTGCATTGTAACATGGTTTGTCCCGAAGAACATTTACTCGTTTTTTTTCCCTTACTTACCTTAATGACTCAAGCCCTGATACTTTTTCACCTATAAAGTGCTTGACCCATATGAAGTGGATATTTATGGTGCAAAAAGTGTCCATCAAAAGAGCCAGCAGATGCTCATTCTCTGTCATTTCTAAGGACTCGTTAAAGACAAGTCATTTTCTCAGCTTTGTAAATGACCCTTGCAGTCCACTGTAGGCTATTCCTGGACGGTGATTATATATTGTATATTTGTGCTTGGCACACACATGGAACATAATATGCTTCGATCATCCTTGTCGTTCCATTTATTATTTACACAACAGACTTTAGTTCCTCTCTTTCGTGATAAATCAAAGCACTCTATATAAGCTCCCCCTCCCCAAAAAAAAAGCTTAGAATTGCTTTGCAAACCCAATAAAATTGACCAGCAATTTTTATGTAACTGTTGAGCAAAGCTACGAACTCTTGACAGATTTGCCACAACCTACAGCATCCACTTTTGATTAAGTTTCCAGTAATAATTATATGTTTTTGGTTTAATTCCAGCTGAGAATTTAATGGGACTCATTCCGACAAGACACAGGAAATTGTCCCAATAGAGACTCATTTGGAAATGGTCCACTCGCAATTACTACTGTGCAGAGCTGTGCAAGATTAAAAGCGCAGACAGTGTAATTTCCACTTTGTGTCCCGAGCTCTGCAGAGTTGCTACTTATCCAGGCTGTCCATCTGGGGAGCAAACAGCATGTACAACTTTGATGAGAAACCCCGGCCAACCGACCAGCTGTGAAAAAAAATAGATTACACTTGTCATTTTTTTTCTCCGAGGTAATTTTCTGGAAGTAAAAATATAATTTCTTTGAAGGTGTGCAGTTAAAAAGGAATCCTGTGGATGTGTCTGATTTATATTTTAAGTTCAATATACATTTTATTTGCCAAGGCAAATTTTTTTTTTTTAAGGACGATGCTGCTTTTAAAATAGTGTTTCACTTAGGACAAAGCATAAGAAAAGGTAAAGCACTGTGAAACGCAATACATAAAAAGGATTATTAAGTAAATGGTTTCTACATGTGTGGTGCACACAGCGTGATGCCATAATACAGTAGATGTTTGACACACCACTAGAATATCGGATTGTATTATGCTTATTACAGCTCAGCTGGCCTGTAACACTTTGATGATGTTGAATAATAAGAAGTGAGGAGGATAGCACCTTCTAGTCTGAACTGCCTGATTGGAACGGCATGGGGGAAAATGCCTGGTGAGAGTTTAGCTTTTGTGTGAAGTCGAAAAAGCAAAGGATCTCTTCCTCTGCTGCAGAAACTCTTGGGGAACTCAAGTATCAGTTGTCATTCTGTTCATAACGTACTACTAGCATAGGCAAACCGAGGGGGAGGGGGTTTCCTAGTGCCTGGAAACCCCCCTCCAAGCCTGGGGCACGGTATAATTGAGGTGGCTGGACCCTGCCCCCGCTTCACACAGCTCTACTTGAAAAGGGAGAGCTGCATGCACCTAGTGCACACAGCATTGCCCATGTATATTATAGGAATAGGAAGAGTTGGAGAACAGCCAAGCACTGTCTAAAATTATAGCCAAGCCCCCATGCATGCTGGGCACGCCTACTGGTGGCATGGTGTGATAATCCCCCTCTACAAATCCTACCTTTGCCCCTGACTAGATCTATTCCCTGTGACTCATTGCAGTAGCTGAATGTCCGTATATTCGGTCCATAAGCATAGCATAGTGGGCCTGATCCATTATGGAAAGTAAGTCAAAAAAATGTTTTCTTCTGGATAAAACCATGTTACAATGCACGGGGTGCATATTAGTTTATTATTTAGCACATAAGTTAAATATTGGCTGTTTTTTCATGTAGAACACAAATACTTGATATCTTTATTTGTACACTGACTTTTAAAATCAATCTAGGACATGCCCTTCCCCAACTATAAATATATTCCCACATTTTAAATTTACCCACCCCCCACCTCCAGCGAGAAATGTACTGTAATAACGGTATTTACGCGCACTATTACCGTAATGAAGGTAATAGTGCGCGATGCGCGGTAATATTGGCTGTAGCGCCAACAATTGAAAATGCCCCTTAGAATATACATTAAATGTATGCTGTACTAACACACAAATGGAGTATGGCCCTGCTATTCCTTTCCAGTCCCTGTGTTCCATGTGGATATTAATAGATAAAATATTAAAATTGTTTATTGATGCAATAGTATTAGTGTTGTACCTTTGATGATTAGTGCAGAATTGTTAATATTGGTAGACTTGTTGGGGGGAATGGACTCTGCAGAGCCATTACAGGCACAGAACACACCCCAACCTCCCCCCCCTTATCACCACCACCAGCACATGGTAGGAGTGAGCCTCCAGCCACTCCTACCCTACTAGCCTATCACGAGAAAGCTCATGACTCAGAGAGCTTGAACTTCCACAGATAAATGTCAGATCAAAGATAGCACACTGTCTCTAGTGCACTACAGAAAAGATAGAATGAGTGAATGGAGCTAAGATAAGATACAGAAAGAAAGATTGAAACGTGAAGTCTGAGCGGAAAGGAAGGAAGGAAGATTGTAGTGAAGATTTAAGCAGTAAAAGAATTGACTGTCTGGCGTTGTTGCATTTGTGGCGCCTTACAAAAAAACGACGATGATGATGATGATGATGAACTAGCAGAGGGAGAAAGAGAGGAGTTTGGAAATAACAATAAAAGGGTCTTATCATCATCAGCTATTTTTTATACAGCGCCACTAATTCCGCAGCGTTGTACAGAGATCTCACATCAGTCCCAGCCCCATTGGAGCTTACAGTCTAAATTCCCCAACATACACACACAGACAGAGAGACTAGGGTCAATTTTATAGCAGCCAATTAACCTATAAGTGTCATAGCTAGAAGAAAATTGAGGCCTACTGACCCACGGTCTGAGTACCCTGACGCAGGTTTTAGAGACTGGACGCTGCCGAGGAGACCTGCCCAGGCTCGTCGAGTGCCTTGCAAAAGGCTTCAAGGAAGGAGGAGGGGTTACACAACACGGGATCATCTTGTTCCCAGAGAGTGAGGGCCCAGACTAAGGCTTTTCCAGAAAGTAATGAAATTATAAATGCCACTTTAGTACATTCCGAAGCTGAGTTGATTTCAAACTCAATTGAGCATTGATTCAGAAATCCATGACACTTTTTAGGATCCCCATCAAATTTTTCAGGCGAAGGAATCCGCAAAGTAGTAGCGGATGCTGTTGTGGAGGTAGAGACACACTTCTAAGTGTGGTAACAATCACCAAGGTAGTTAACGAAGCCTACAGAGTATCTAGCCGGGAAACTACTCCCTGAAATCATTGAAGTAGTTGGGCCTGTTCAGACTCCTGCTTTTCAACACGGTGGGCAAGATGGAGTAACAGATCACAAGCCGATTGTTCACCTGTGCGTTCAGTGGTCATGGCCAGAGTATACTGTCATGGCTAGAAGGAAACTGAGGCCTACTTACTGGTATTTGCACTGCTAAACAAGGAGACGCGGAGTCAGAATGTGCCTCTAGTCTTCGCCAGGGACCCCTGCAAGGGAGTTTGGAGTTAGCTGCAGAACACATGCAGGTCGCGGCCCTCCTAGTTACCCACCAGTGAAATAATAGATGAAAAAGCCTGGCTAAGAAATTCAAGGTCAGGCCGCACGAGCAGAAAGGTACAACAGGGTCAGACAACAGCATAGTCAGGAGGCCGGAGGTCAAGCCAGGAAATCTATGCCAGAAGGAGATCCAAGGAAAGCCAAGTCTGCAGCCAAGGAGTCAGTCAGGATGCTTGGGAGCAAACAGGAATGCTGGTGCATAAGGGGACCTTGATACTCTAGCATCAGAATGGTGCCAGAGCCTTCATTAAATAGACAATACTGCGGTCTCATTGGTGTCAGTAAATAGGGCGGCAGAACAGCTGACTGCCGAAAAGCCAGCGTTGTGGGAAGAAGAGATGCGACCTGTTGCTAGGCAACAGGATGCAACGGGAACGCAACAGAGGAAGGAGTCCATCCCTGGCAATTGGTAAATGTGTGGGAACGGTGCCTGACAATAAGTAATTTTTGGGAGTGTGGGAAAAAACTGGAACACCCGGAGGAAACCCACACAAACACGGAGAGAACATACAAACTCCACACAGATAAGGCCATGGTCGGGAGGCAGAGGTGCTAACCACTAAGCCACCGTGCTGCCCTAATCTGATGCGAATGATGGAATAAGGGAGAGAAGGTTAAGTAAAGGAAGGGAGATAACTAGAGATGAAATGTGGCCAAGGATAAATTCTCCAGGGAACACAGGAGAGATATAAAAGTGAGAGAAATACAGGAGAGGAGGTGGTCAAATGAAGAAAGCTTTCAGGTAAAAAAGAAGGGGACAGGGGAGAAAAAAGTCAAGAAGATAAGTGTGAGCTGATAATTCAGTTCTAAATGGATAACAAGGGTAATATTCTGAGAGTTTTAAATTAACACTACATAGGAGGGTGTAGAGAGAAACGGAAAAAATTAAAATGACTGTGCAAGTATTTGGCCATATATATGTTATATAGTCCATGTCTGCCAGGTCCACATTCACCACTCAAGAGTCTCTGGATAAGTGCTATACTTTGCAGGCCTGCACACCACTCATATCATACACTTAACAGTGAGCCCTGGCCCAGTGATGAGTGAAGTATAAATCTTATGTTATATAGAGGCAAGAGATTGTGCTCCCAACTGAAAGTTGAACATATGTAAAAGTACTGACAAGGCCTGAGGCCTATATACTTCAAAAAAGGTTTATATATAGAAGAGAACATTCATTCTTCAAAAACAAGAAGACTCTACCCCACATTTTCTATAGTTTAATTAGGTATAAGATTGTTAAAGTGTCAGTTTCTAAAGAGAGCTCTTTGCTTGAGGGAATTAAGCACCATAAGTTTTACTGAAAGTAGCATGAATTTCTAGACTTTATAGGTGACTTTATTTCAGCTGAATGTGATTAATGATTCATAATTATTTTTAATTTCTAAGCAATTATTGTGACGTTGAATTTAATTAAAAGTCCTATCTTATTTCCCTACTCCCCAGTAATAAACATTTTCACTTGTGTTATTCTTGGGTCACGTGTTTGTTGGCAAACTCCTTCATCTCTACATTGGGGCGGGTGACATCCTTTCCAGAAGACAGAACACAGTCACTACCATCAACCCAACTACAGAATGCCAAGGTAACATTAAAAATATACTACAGACTAAATATATAATTGTCAAAAAATCATAATATGCATAATATTAGCATACACTGTGCTTTTTTTGTAAGAAAAAAGATGCTGGAACTCACCTCTTTCTGCCCCCCCCTCGTTTTGATGTAGCCCTCTCTTTCTGCCCCCTTCATTTTGATGTAGCCCTCTCTTTCTGCCTCCCTCATTGTTATGTAGCTCTCTCTTTCTGCCCCCTTCATTTTTCTGTATCCTTCTTTCTGCCCCCTCATTTTTCTGTAGCCCTCTCTTTCTGCTCCCCTCGCTTTTCTGTAGCCCTCTCTTTCTGCCCCCCCTCCTTTTTCTGTAGCCCACTCTTTCTGCCCCCCTTGCTTTTCTGTAGCCCTCTTTTTCTGTGCCCCCTCTCCCGCTTTCTGTAGTCTGTACTTACCTTCTATGCTTCTTTTCTTGCTTCTCTGCTTGATCGCGACTCCCCTCACTGGCAGCATTGTGATGTTACAAAGCTGCCGAAGCCGGAAGCAGGGGACACACTAAGATGCGGTGCTGCGCTGTAGCAGCACCGCAGAGGAAAAAATAATAAAATGTTAAGTTAATTAAACTTTGAAAACCCATGGAAAAAAGGTGCCGGAACTCTGTTCTGAGCGTTCTATGACAAAAAAAAGCCCTGAGCATACATATATATATATAATACTTTAAATAGACAATAATCAACAAAACATATACATTTATTCAATCAAATTTAGACGTCAGATCACTTTTCATTGTGCTAACTAGTGCAGCTAGTCTTTCAGAGATTGGGAGGGGGATATTATTCTAAGTGCATTCACTTGGCGGTTCTTGCATTTTCCACCCATAACTGCAAGTAGAGCCATTCCTACAATGAGGTGTGGTGAAAATCACAAACTCGGGTGTGGCAGAGACAGAGTTCTCTACTTTCACATACACAATGACACATCTAATCCAGTGCTTTCTCCTGTAGTCTCTATGTGAAAGTGTGATGACTGTTAGTGGGTATATATAATGGGAAGGAGGACACTTACTCTGCCTCCACCTTACCCCCCTTGTCTCTTTTGTTAATAACTATAAGCACCTAACACTGCAGGAGAAAGCATGTGATGGTATTTGGAGAGAATGCGGCAATTGTCGCTGGATAAAGAGGTTTGGGGGATGGGACAATAGGTCTCAGTGTGCATTCGGGGTTGGAACTGCATGGTATTTTCAGGTGGCTTTTGAACAGAATTAACTTTAGTAAACAGCCTGTGGAACTAAAATGCAGAAATGCATCTGCTGCAGAGTCTCATAGGGAACAGATCAAGCAGTACAGAATGAGAAGGATGATGACTGACACTTGAGTTCCCCAAGAGTTTCTGAAGTGGCGGAAGCGATCCTGTGCTTTTCAACCTCACACAAAAGCTCAATTCTCACCAGGCGTTCCCCCCCTGCCGTTACAATCAGGCAGTCCAGACTGGAAGGTGCTATCCTCCTCATTTCTTATTATTCAACATTATGAAAGTGTTTCAGACCAGCTGAGCTGTAATAAGCATAACACAATCCATTTTCTAGAGTGGAGTGTCAAACATCTACTGTATTATGACATCATGCTGTGTGCACCACACATATGTAGAAACCATTCACATAATAATCCTTTTTATGTATTGAGTTTCAAAGAGCTTTGCCTTTTATCATGCTTTGCCCTAAGTAAGATACTGTTTTAATAGCACCGTAGTTCTAAAAAAAAAAAAAAAAAATTGCCTTGAACTTTTAACCATAAATCAGACACCTCTCCATGATTTCTTTTTAACTGCACAACTATTATATTTTTACTCCCAGCAAATTAAAACAACACTGCATGGTGGATACAGCTAGAGCGCCTGTCATTATAAAGATCATTAGTCGCCATAGTAAATATGACCTCCGTTCTCACTAATAGTAGGACCCACCTGCAAACGTAGCTTATGCTATTTTAGGTGCGTCCTGCTCTTACCGAATATGGAGGTCAGGTGTAAAAAAATAACCAGAACCAGCTGCCATAAACAGCATTTTTTTAGGACAAAAATAAATGGAATCTATTTAAAAATGCCATTTTTTTTTTTTAAGTAGAATTCTAAATCAGTAGTATTTCCCTTATTGGTAAATCAATTTATGGCTTAAGATTACAATATTTGCATTATAAAGTACACCAAACTGATATACAAATGTTTATGGCAGGGATTATAAGGGAACTGTTACAGATGCCAACTCAGGCAGTAGAATCACTAGCCACATCACGGACTAGAAATAGGGGTCTATGGCAAATATGGGGAAAAGAGCACTGCATTTCCACTCATTACTCCATATTTGCTTCCTGGCAGCCAGAACAGGAGGCGTTGGGAGTGTAGACATGCATGCATGGTAATAAGATTAAGCATTCCCAACAAATCAAAATCCTTAATCGAGACATGGCCATGCTCCCTCTGAGAAAGGGGCTTGGTTTGTCACATTAGGGAAGTAACCATATAAAGGTAGGTGTGGCATATATAGCTGTCCCCAACCCTCAGCAAAACACTCTTGAATTGCCATACACCCGAGGCACTTGTCTTTTGTGTGAATGCCACCCTCACTTATAGTATGACTAGCCCAGTCTGTCATAGCTGGTTGCTGCTTGCAGCCGTTGCAGGAGCACCCCATACTGTTAGTTCCCCCGCAGTTAGAGGCTATGTGCTATGGCCGTGAGCTCAATTTTTGATCGGTTGATGATGACAATTGGCGTCCTGAGTAGGCTTCTCTAAATAACATACATTGATGTGCTTTACACGTTAGTGGAAGCGTTTATATGTTTATTGTTATAACCTAGGGTCTGTCTCCAGCCACTTCGAGTTTTTCAGGCACAATTAATTAATTCACTATTAAAACACTTGCCCTAATCCTTTCTCTCATTGCTCTCGGGTAGTACAGGCTGCAGAATCTGTCCTTACTAAAAACATCACCATTATTATTGTATCGTATGTCAATTGCAGCATGGTGGATCAGTGGTTAGCACTCTTGCCTTACAGCACTGGGGTGATGAGTTCAATTCCTGACCATGGCCTTATCTGTGTGGAGTTTGTAGTGTTTGTTGCAGTTTCCTCCCATGCTCCAAAAACTTACTAGTAGGTTAATTGGCTGCTATTAAATTGAACTAAGTCACTCTCTAGATGTATGTTAGGGAATTTAGACTGTAAGCTCCAATGGGGCAGGGAATTCACACTGTGTGAGATGTGATACAAAGTTTTATTCTCTGCCTTGTGTCCTGATTGGCTTTAGCTCCTTTTCTTTATGTTCGGCAAGTGACTCACTTGCTTCATTCCACAAATAGTGATATTGAAGAAAATAAATGTAATGGAATTGAAGCTCCCAACCAAGATGACGCATTTGTCTCACTCTCACACTCCCCTATTGTTACTGCTGGTCTGTGAATTTAATATCATTGTCACATATTGGTTTGCCCCCATGATTCCACGCTCACCTCTGCTCTTTAACACCTTCTTAGCTAGGTGAGAAAACCTTGGCAAGAACAGCCAACAATACACTGCTAACTTGTTACTTTGTTATAATTTCTGATAAAGGGAGGAATTGCTTAGAATCTCTTTGAAAAGGAAAATGTTTGTAAATTAGGTACTAGCATATCAAATACAAAAACACATCTGCAGATTTCTCACTTGTCAACAAAATGTGCTATTCTGGAGAGCAGTGCAGCAGGTTTTCCTAATAACTTCAAATATCTTTCCAGCAGACGTTCAATCAAGACACAAGATATATAGATGTCTATATGGCAATATCCATACAATGGTATTTTAAAACATGGCACTAAAGTAGTAATGCTTGTGGATTATAGGTTCAGGTATGTATTTATACAAAAAAAGTGTAGTGTAAATAGTTTGCATTCCCTTAGTACTAGGCTAAGTCAGTTTCAAGCATTATAATAGCTTTTTCAATGCTCCTTGTCATGCTCCTCTCAGGATAACAGGTTTATGTCTCGCTACATTGCTGCCCAGACTAGCTGGATTGCAACTTGGCAAAGTAGAAAAATACTTTAGTTTATATAAAAAATATATATATTTACAGATCACTTAGGGGTATATGCAAATAACAAACGGCCAGGAGGTTCCCTGTACAAGGAAGCTTAATAGCCAACCCTACCCTAAAGGGGGATATAGTTACTGAGTTCTTTGGAGTGATGCTCCTGATCTTCTAAAGTGCTATCTTAGCCACCAAGCCACACTATTCACTCCGCTGTCAGCTCACCAGGGACTACGTTTAATGTCCTCCTGCTTTTTGCAGGTACACAAGGTAACAATGGCCAAAGAGGGTTGAAGATTGACCCACCAACATAATCCTGGACTAGTCGGATAGGGGATTGTAACTCCTAGACAGTAACACCCAACGAACAGACAGGGCCCTCTGAAGAACCACTTGGGCCCCGGGCACAGCAGTGCACCGGGGCCCCTATATATACAAAAAAAATAAAATGATTATATTTATGGCCCTGCAGCCCAGCGGGGCCCTCCGGAGGAAGGAGGGAAAAAAAACCCTGCAAAAAAAGAAGAAAATACTTACCGTGCTGTCAGCTGACGAGACGGCTCCCTCTCTGGTCTCCTCCTCCGTCGCGCTCCGCAATGGATGTCGGGCGGGCGTGATGACATCACGCCTGACATGCACTGCGAGCGCGACTGAGGAGGAGACCATGGAGGGAGCCGGATCGCCAGCTGACAGCACGGTAAGTATTTTCTTCTTTTTTGCAGGGTTTTTTTTTTTTCTGCCTCCGGAGGGCCCCCCTGGGCTGCAGGGTCCACGGGCACCTGCCCAGCGTGCCCAATGGGAAAGACGGCCCTGCGAACAGCTGAGTTCATCCTTTTAAACCAAAAGTAATTCCCATGAGGGTGTCCCGTCAGTGGGGCTGGTTCCAGATAAGACTTCCACACTGAATTGGGTGCCTGTTTATCGGACGGTGCCTCAGAGAAGTTTAGCTGAGCTTGGTAGAGAACAAAGGGCACCCATTTGTAAAACTTGATAAAGTCTCTGTTCCAACCCTCGGTTAACCCATGAGTGACTTTTTGAGTGAAAGTGGTCCACTGATGTATATCTATCTTTATACTGACCCTATAAGGAATACACATGTTCTATATTTAAAATACAATTAGATTAGGAGATACATGCTGCATGCTTGCATAGTAAAAACTGCAGGGACGGAGCATGTATTGGAATTTATTGCAAGGCAACCATGTTATTCAATATGTGGTCAGGATTAAATACCTGATCTAACAATCTTTTCCACATAAAAAGAATGCAAGCTGCATGCAGGGGCGTGGAGAGGTACAAAGTGCTAGTACCAGGTCTGCCTGGTGGCCACCAACCTGGTGTGGCCACTCCCCCTTCGACAGCTATGGAAGGGACCACAAGAAGTCGCTGTACCGGGGCTTTAAAATTCTCCTGGCGGTCCTGGCTGCATTGCTGCACTATAATTAATTCACACGCAAGCAACATGCATCTAACAGCAATGCAGCCTGTGTCTGTGTTTTTCATACATGACTGGCATTAAGTTGTCATTCTGATGAGCGCTTTTAAAGAAATTTTGTTCCTGTTCATTTTAGTAGAAACAAATCAAAAATAGACCCCAGTAAATACTGTGGATCCTGGGATACTTGGTACAGATGCCTGCATGCATCTTTTCGCATGTTGAATGCAGATCAGGCCAAAATGCTTCCCTTGTGAAGAGCACGTGCATGCAAGGCATAGGGATCAATGATCCCTGAGCAAGCAGTATTTTCAGAGCAATTTCACATTATGCCCAGAACACAGTGTGAGAGAGATTTCTGAGCGTACCTTCCTGAGTGAAGAGAAACTAAAATATGCCCAAAGCAACATAGCTTCTACTTGCCAAATTAGTATAGATAAATTGCACTAGTGGATAACTCCACCCAAAACTAAAAAAAGTTTTGAGCTAAAGGAGTATATATTTTATTTTATTTTTATTATTAAAAAAAAAAGCATACTTACCTTGAATGACCAGTTCATTTTCTATGCAAATGGAAAGTACACAGAGTTGGGCATCAACATCTGTTTGTCTTGATTGAAATATGTCAGACATATTAGGGTAGAACAGAGCTGTGTGAGAGCGCTACAATAATTGGTGACCCAACAGATCTGACAAATAGGCACATGCAGGATTTCATTTTTTTTTCAGGTGCAAAAACAATATCTCATGTTGCAGAACAAACTCTATAAATTAATTTTAGGTGGTCAAAGTGTGCACACGCTCAGGTGGTGATGCTTAGGCCACAATCTCAGTATGGACTTTGTTATGTTGGTCTTCTGAATACAGGAAAAAGATAATATTGATCCCTATTAGAAATAGACTTCAATAAAATTCTATTCCATCCTTCTTATATTATATAATTGATCACCCCTCCTAAAACCCCTATGTTTGCTCAACACACACACCAGGTGCTTTCTCTGGACCTGTAGAATACATTAATTAAGGCTGGCTGACTTTGTTTCATTGGGTCTCAGATGATTTGACAAGTTACAGTGATCAGGGATCCAGCACACAGTGGTATATATACAAAACTGCGGGTTTCAAAAAAGTGGAGATGTTGCCTATAGCAACCAATCAGATTCTAGCTGTCATTTTGTCAAATGCACTAAATAAATGATAGCTAAAATCTGATTGGATGCTATAGGCAACATCTCCACTTTTTCAAACCCGCACTTTAGTAAATATACCCCACAGTGTTAGCACAAGGGATAAGTATCAGGTAACTACTTGGGGTCCTGGGTGAAAGACACATGCACAGTATGTAGTTGTTGGAAAGGTATAGTCTGGATAACAGATGTTATTAAAAACTTATTACAATAGCAGATGCAAGTGTTTGCTGAGTTATTGGACTTGGAGAGTCCCGTTTATATATATATATATATATATATATATATATATATATATATATATATAAGAAAACAGGGATACTCTGCACTCTCCAAACACGTAATCAAAGCTATATCAAGTACTGTTCTATATTAAAAACAGGGAATGTTAGTTCCACATACTGCAATATATGTTTAAGCTGACCAACTCACGCCAAAGTGTTTTTGTTTATACAATGTAAGTCCCATGACTCTTGCACCCCATTCTTTACATTAATTAATTCCAACTTGTGTCTGGTGAGCCCCAGGTCTCCCATGGCTGCTAGTGGTAGGGAAAGACTTGCCTTTAAAAGCTGTGTGCAGGTAAGCCTTAAGCCCAGATAAAATAGCATAGCATTTGATCATGTTAGGACTGACCAGAATGGGAAGACTTTGGCATAAGTTGGTCAGCTTAAACATATATTGCAATATGTGGAACTAACATTCCCTGTTTTTAATATAGAACAGTACTTGATATAGCATTGATTATGTGTTTGGAGAGTGCAGAGTATCCCTGTTTTCTTGTCTATACAATGTGGGCAACCCCCTCTTGCACGCCAGTCTGTACATGGTGAGTGCAGAGGACCTATGTCTGTTTTTGTTTATATATATATATATATATATATATATATATATATATATATATAACCCAAGTAACTATCCTGGAAATTACAGCATATCTTATCTACTACCATAATCACTTGGTTATTTAGCTTAAATCTTAACCTCTAATTTATTTGTTCTTCTAGCGCATGTTGGATGAGCTAGAAAATAGTTAAAAAAAATCAGTATGCCATTATGAAATATTCTGCCATTATATGATGTTCTCCTAGTACAGGATATTTAGTTCTAGAGTCCAAACTCCATCTATTATATAGGCAGTCCTGCTAACATTGTTTGTTTCTAATTTCTCTATGTCTCCTCTTAAGAGTATCAAGTGAGTGAGTGTTTGCAAAATAATTTGATCAGTGATCAAGCACACAGCAGTGTTGGTCAGAGAGTTGCTGTCTTGTGTTAGCTGTGTAGAGGATAGTAATAGGTCAACTAAGATGCTGGTTGAGGAATATTATAAGCTTGTTTTAAGAGGTGGGTTTTCAGAGAACGCTTGAAGGTTTGAAGACTAGAGGAAAGTCTTATTGTGTGAGGGAGGGGATTCCACAAACCCTTCTTGTTGTGGTCTGAATGAGACCATAGATTATTATTCCGTCATATCCTGATCTGTCTTTCCTTGCGCTATTATCTTCCCTTCCTATCTACTGTGACGTTACCCAATAAATGACAATCTGGTATATAGCTGCAACACTTTACTGATGCTAGGTTTGACTTATTTAAAAGCTTGCTTTCTCGCTAATGATTTTATTTATTTAAGACTTAACCAGTGACATCTATTGATTTGCTACTCAACTGACTAACAATACTCTACTTTCTGACAAACTAATGCTTAGCTACTAGTTGACTGACTAAAATGACAGACAATATTTCACCTAATAACTGTTTTAATTACTTGACCATTGTGCAGCAATATCTCGCCATTTTCCCTGTATTTTTATTTGTTCTGTATTTTTAAATTATTTATTATATTCTTCCATTTTGCTCTGTACTCTATTTTCTTAAATTTTGTACACTTGTTTGCTTCCCTTTTACTCTCTCTCTCTCTCTCTCTCCCACTTCTTCTGCCCACTATACTGCTTTGCCTCTTTCATCACTGTTAGCTGCTCTACGTTCTAACCGTTCTCTCCTCAGTGCACTCCTAAGGGTAAATTTACCACCTGCGGGTTTGAAAAAGTGGAGATGTTGCCTATAGCAACCAATCAGATTCTAGTTTTCATTTTTTTAGTACATTCTACAAAATGACTGCTAGAATCTGATTGGTTGCTATAGGCAACATCTCCACTTCTTCAAACCCGCAGCTTGATAAATTTACCCCCTTGTCTTTCTCCTCAGCTCACTCCTTTTACACCAGCAGAGGTACAAGGCTCCAGCTTTTCCATGATTAGCTGGCCTAGCAGGATCAGCGGGAGGCTGGTTGTGTTCAAAGTAGTTCAAACTTACACTACTGCATGTCTTATTTAAAATATACCTAAAAAGGGAGGAGATGCAACTGTCCCATCAGGCCATTACAAAAATATCTCTGACATGGTGGGGACCTTGTTTTCCTCAGCAAAAGGATATCTAAAAAGTTTGAAATGTGTCTTATGCCTGGGCTCTTCAGTCCAGTTTTGGGTTTTAATCATACTGGGGGGTTTTCTTGGTACGAAGGGTAAAGGTAAAGCAGGGGCAGAAAAGTGCAATGCTGTGCCCCATAGTAAAATTTGTGCAGAGGCTTGTTGATGCTAAGCCACTCCATCCCCAAGGCTCCCCTCTCTGCTCTCAATAGAGCAGAGGCCTCTTCTGGGCATCTTCAGGACTGCCAAATTACCAGAAGAGACCTCTGCTGTGCCCTAGTGAGAGGAGAGCAAGGGCATTTGCTGGTCCCACGCTCTCCACTCACCCCCAGGCCCCATACATGTCATACCCTCTCCTCTTGCACCAACAGGAATAATTCCCCTGATGTTCAGACAGGATTGGGAATCTTTTCCCTTTTTAAGCCCTAAATTAAACCCTGTCCCTAATAATGTGTGTGAGGATACCGGGTTTAACGTAATCTTCAGCGCCGCACAGCTGGCCTACCCGGTACCTATCCAAGGTTCAAAATCACCCAGACAAATATCCAAAATAAAACAAATATGTTTATTTAACAAAATGGTACCACAAAACAGCATTAAACATATTTAAATAATAACTTGCAACAAATAATACTACAGACTGGCACAGACAACATACAGGGCATAATGAATACACCTCACCAGTATCCTTGTCACATTTAGGGACTGCTGTCTATCAATCCAAGCTTCTACTAGCTAACGTAGCGGTCCTAAATCACTGTCACTCTGCTTTCGGCGGACACACAGCACCCCAAGACCTGGACCTGGAGAGGTAGATCGGGGCAATGGCAGTACTCCAGGGACCGATTATCCCGTTCCTATCAGGGGATCTATATCTCAACGCCAGCCTGACTTCAGCTCTCACTTGGTAGTGAATGCCAATTTGCTGTCCTCTAGCGCTCTCTTTTAAGCCTAAAAATTACCTCATCAGCAATTCCAGGACCTGTCTGATTGGTCCTTTTCTGTGTTTACCTTTTCAGAGGTAAACATACAGACAAAGGGATAGAAGATGAGTCACTCCTGATTTAATTAGGGACAGGTATTTCTCTCTGGCTATACAGCAGAGTTTGTTTAAACAGGAGAGATCAGAATCCAGACACATTTACATTTATATCCATAATACAGTCCTCTGCAGTTAAACATAGAGCTCACAGCTAAATAAAGACAAGAGACCCCCTGGTGTGATGCACATTCATACTGGACTGGTGGACAATAATCCTTTTGCCTAGACTGAAACAATGGACTAATCTTCAAGATAAAAATACATGCTAGCAGACATTTTAGCTACTTTCAAAATAGCATATACAAATCTAAATATGGCTGAGAAAGATGGCTAGAAAAAGTATATGTTTTTATAGTCAGACAGGTTGAGGCGATATTAATACCTCGTTTCCCCACAATGTGAAATATGGATAAGAGATTGAGGGGCAGACTTTTACAGCAGTTGGCTCTTTAAGAGCTAAAGCAAATCATGATGGACAATTGTGGAGGAAACAGAGAAAAACAAATATCATGCAAGACTGGCTAGATTGATGCCTGGTTCTTTGTTAGTATACAAAGATCAGGCTGCTTCAAGCTGTAAATCCCTCTGTAGGTAGCTCTTGCTTATATGGTTAGAGCTAGAAATGTCATGAGGAGATTTGCTAGAGACAAGTAAATGTGTTTGTACTAGACGGGCAGTGTTTTATTTATGATTATGTTTATTGTTTCAAAGTCTGTTTCCTACAATAGAGGCCAATGAAAAACTGAAAGAAAAAAAATTGTAAAGAAAATTCTGCCTGCCGTCCCATGAGAACTACTTCATCATTTGGAGTCTGATTCATTAAGGATCTTAAGTTGAGAAACTTCTTATTTCAGTCTCCTGGACAAAACCATGTTGCAATGCAAGGTGTGCAAATTAGTATTCTGTTTTGTACATAAGTGAAATACTGACTGTTTTTTCATGTATCACACAAATACTTGATAGCTTAGTTGATATTTGTGTGCTACATGAAAAAACAGACAGTATTTAACTTATGTGCAAAACAGAATACTAATTTGCATTGTAACATGGTTTTGTCCAGGAGACTGAAATAAGAAGTTTCTCAAGTTAAGATCCTTAATGAATCAGGCCCTTCGAGTTAGACAAACTTGCACCCCAAATGTAAGCAGGAAAAGATGCACATATGAAAAAGCACATTTACGTGCAGATATTCAGTCGAACACATATGTTTTCCCCTTTGAAAATACAAATGTGAATCTTCATTCCCTTCGGTTCAAATGGAAGTATAAATTAAATCATGCAAATTGATGGCCTGGTATAATATAGCAGCTACACAAATGAATGAAGTATTATCAGCTAGAGGGATCAATCTGCAATCAGTATATTACTGCCGGTAATTGTCAACATCATCATTCCATCAACATTGCATCTTGTTGCTCTAGCTGATCAGCACCAGCAAAAGATTCGCCGTTTGACAGGATTATATTTGGTTGCTTCCAGGTCTATCAGTCACAGCTAGGCGGACAGTGCCTTACTGTACTTAGTCAATGCTCGCCAGCCCCTATTATTATTATTATAATTACCATTTATTTATATAGCGCCACTAATTTCGCAGTGCTGTACAGAGAACTCGCTCACATCAGTCCCTGCCCCATTGGGGCTTACAGTCTAAATTCCCTAACACACACACAGACAGAGATGGACAGACAGACACACACACACAGACAGACAGACTAGGGTCAATTTGTTAGCAGTCAATTAACCTACCATTATGTTTTGGAGTGTGGGAGGAAACTGGAGCACCCGGAGGAAACCCACTTAAACATGGGTAGAACATACAAACTCCTCACAGATAAGGCCATGGTCGGGAATCGAACTCATGACCCCAGTGCTGTGAGGCAGAAGTGCTAATTCTACCTTTCCAGTCATAAGGGGTTGTGAGTATAAGCTGCAACAAGATCTGCATGCAGATGTATGCGTCCACATCTTGGTACTCATGCTAAGTATGAATATGCGCAATTCTAAGCAAAAAAAAGCACACATAGGTGCAATTCTACATAAGACCCAATATTTCCAGAAATTAAAAACCGCATATAGATAGATAGATAGATAGATAGATAGATAGATGCACTTAGTAGTCATCAGTATTTGTGATGACCCTTGTAATTTGATTAATGGTGTGTACCACAATAGATAGATTGGTAGTTATGAGTCACCCCCATGATTATTGTCACATTGCAACCTGCCAAAATCAAGAACCATTGAAGAAATGAAGATAAAATTACAGAAAAAGAAGCATCACAAGCCATAAAAATACATGAAGGCTAATAAGGTCTGTGGAGATTTAAAGACCTTTTAAAACTTATTACATGCCCCTCACCTTATTCAACAGGGTGTTGAAGGGTAATCCTATTTCAAAACAGGCACTTGAGGCCAGAATTATACTAATTCCAAATTATAGAACTATTACACCTATTACACTGTTAAATATAGACATTAAAATATATGCTAAAATTCTCACTGAAAGCTTGAGCAAAGTGTTCCCCAGTTGACCCATAATGACCAGGTTGGTATCATCACTAGGAGACAGGCATGTGACAACACCAGGCGAGTAATTAGATTTATTCACATTATCAATTCCCAAAAGACTCCAGCCCTAGTGCTTTCTCTCAATGCTGAGAAAGTATTTGATGAGATGAGTTGGCCTTTCATGCTGGAAACTGGCACACAATTTTGATAAAGGTATTCAAGCTCTATACTCTAATCCTTCAGCGACAACCAAAGTGCCAATTAATGGCATAGTATCTGAAGTCCTTGATATTACAAATGACACTAGACTAGAGATGGTCACGGACCCCCAAGTTTTGGTTTTGTTTTTGGTTTTGGATCTGGATTACCTTCGTGTTTTGGTTTTGGTTTTGTTTTGCTATTTTGTTGGAAAATCAATGTTTTTGGGCATAAAATAATCAAATTTAGTGCTCCACCTCTTTCTTGGATAAGTAATGTAATTGTAAAGCTAATAAATTATCAAAAAAACTATTTAAATCCTGGTAGGTAGGCCTTCATTAATTCTACACACAAACCAGATTGTCTTCCTCTCCATCTATGCATATTGGCAATGCAGCCTTCATCTTTGGGTGTATTACACCCTACACTTATAGTTAAATATGTAAAGAAATGGACAAAGGCAGTTTGGTTTCTGTCTCTATAGGCCCCCCTCCACTTGTAGAAAATACAAAAAAAATCAGCCGTTATAAACTGTACAATATTATTTGAAATGGACAAAGGCAGTTTGGGGTCAGTCTGTGTATGACACCCTGCCCATAATGAGAAATTGCCAAAACAGCAACCTTTCAAGATGGTAGGTGATATAGAAATGCCCCAAGTCCCTTTCCTCTTTGGGGGTAGATTGCACCCTAGACTTAAATAGAAAGTTTTAAAAATATGTTATTGTCATCATCTGGAGCTTCATCCTCACCCTCATCAGTGTGTACGTCATCATCACAGACTATCAATTCATCACCGCTTGAATCCGCCATTAGAGAACAGTCAGTGCTTGGATGTCTTTGATGGTAAAGGCCTTCCTCGTGGAAGATGTAGTTCATTTTTATAAACATCATTTTCTCCACATTTTTTGAAAGTAACCTTCTACGGCGATCACTGACTAAGTTCCCGGCTGTACTGAATACTCATTCAGAGTACACACTGGAGGGTCGGCAGCTTAAATATTGCAAAGCAAGTTTCTACATGGGTTTCCAAATGGCCTGCTTTTCCTCCCAGTAAGGAAAGGGACTGTCTGACATTTCCATATCAATTACCTCTTGAAAATAATCCTCCACCATCCTTTGCATGTTTATACTCGTATTGGATGAAGTTATGGGCAAGGTGACACATTTTTTAGAAAAATCCTTCAAACCCGCCCAGATGTTAAATTGTTCTGGTCTGCCCCCTGCGTCTTCCCTGCTTCTTTTAAGGAAAGT
Source organism: Mixophyes fleayi (assembly GCF_038048845.1). Taxonomy (NCBI): domain Eukaryota; kingdom Metazoa; phylum Chordata; class Amphibia; order Anura; family Limnodynastidae; genus Mixophyes; species Mixophyes fleayi. The sequence continues at coordinate 119,472,602 of NC_134409.1, read as the reverse complement.
TATTTTTTTACGAGCAGCAGCAGCTTGAAAAAGTGAAGGAGTACACGTCATCAAGCCGAGGCCCAGTTCAGCGGCCAACTTGCTGAGCAATAGCTCCTTGCAAAAGTTCACATCTTGCTCATTTACAAGTAAAGACTCAATGTAGGTCTAAACCTTGGATCAAGCACAGTGGCCAAAACTTACTGATCCGAGTTCAAGATCTTAATAACTCGAGGATCATTGTGAAGCGAATTAAGTACTTGATCGACAAGGCCAACATACTTTGCTGAATTGCTTGCTTTCATCTTCTCCTTCAGTTTCTCAAGCTGCTTTTCCAATAGTCTAATTAAAGGAATGACTTGGCTAAAACTAGCAGAGACTGCACTCACTTCACACGTCACAACTTCAAATGGTTTCAGCACCTTGCACAGCACTGAAAGGATTCCCCACTGTGCAAGACTGAAATACATCCCTCCTCCTTTCCCAATGTCATGACTTGTGCAATATGCTTGGATGGCTTTGCGCTGTTCCGCCATCATCTGAAGCATGTACAGGGTGGAATTCCACCTAGTTACCACCTCTTGCTTAAGTTGGTGGCAGGGCAAGTTAAACTGCTCTTGGAGCTGCTGTTATCTCCTACATGCTGTGGCTGAATGCCTGAAATGGCCTGAAATTTTACGGGCCACCGAAAGCATCTCCTGCACCTCACGGTTATTTTGTAGGAAGCTCTGCACCACCAAGTTGATGGTGTGAGCAAAACAAGGAATGTGCTGGAAATCACCCAGCTGTAATGCTCATACTATATTGTTAGGGTTATCAGAAATGACATATCCTGGGGAGAGTCCAAGTGGTATAAGCCATGTATCAATCACATCTCTTAGTTTGCGTAACAAATTGTCAGCTGTATGCCTGTTAGTGAAGCCGGTGATACAAAGAGTGGCCTGTCTGTGACAAATGTTACGTAGGGGTGTACATGCTGCTGCTGTTCCTGCTGGTGAAGGTGAATGACCAACCCAGTGGGCTGTCACAGTATTATAGTCTTTGGTTTGACCACTTCCACTTGTCCACATATCTGTGGTTAAGTGGACAGTGGGCAGAATGGCATTTTTCAGAGCAAACTTTACATTTTTACACACTTTTTGGTATAGTTGTGGAACAGCTTTACGGGAAAAATGGTGTCGCGATGGAATTCTGTAATGCGGACACAAAACATCAATAAACTGTGAAAAACCAGCTGCGTTTATTGTGGAGATTGGACGCAGATCTAACACTAACATGGCAGTCATGGCATCTGTGATTCGCTTGGCGACTGGGTGACTGCTGTCATATTTGCTTCCCCTAGCAAATGATTGTTTCACAGTTAATTGCTGAAATGTAGGACTGCTCATTTTCTTGACCTGCCTCTGGGCTGACGATTCACCCCCAGCAGCAGCAACAGCAGCAGCAGTGGGACTAACGCTTTCTTCAGAGGAATCAATTAGAGTGTAGGAGTCATCCAGCCTTAATAAGTGGGATGCAGGGCTAACTCCGAGCGCTACTGAGGATATTGATGAGGATGGTGTGGTGGGTGTATTTTGTAGCCGTCAGGATGTCGATGACCGGTCTTAGCTGATGATGGAGTGCTGGTATTTTTTTTGGAAGAACTTTCAGCTTTTCCCAACACTTTGCCATGAACTCTAGTTAAATGGCGTAACATAGACGAGGTTCCAAGATGGTTAAGGTCCCTCCCTCGACTGACTGTGGCTTGACATACACTACAAATGGCTATACAATTGTTGTCTGGATTTGGGTAGAAATAATTCCACACATAAGAAGTGGATTTTTTTGTTTTATGGCCAGGCATGACAATGGCCTTTTTCTTGTCACGTGCCAGAACTGCTGACACTGGTGCAGGACTTACACAAACAACCTCATGCTCATCAACATCCTCATTAGCGCCCTCGTCGACTACACAAATCTCCCCCTTATCCTCTTCTATTTCCAAAGTGGCATCCTCAATTTGTGTATCACCGGCTACACTCGGGATGTTCAGGCACACATCAGCAGAAATGCTGAAAGGGCCCCTCTTTATGGGTACACTAACAGAATGCTCACGATTAGACATCCCACTGTTGGATGTACTCTCCACAGGGATTGGTGTCATTTCTGATTCAGAGCAAACATTATCCTCTAATGCCTTACTGTTATCTTGCAGCTTGGCTTTGACGCCTAACAGTAATTGTGCACCACTTGTAGGCTCGGTAACATTTTTGGATCTGCCACTAATAGAGAAAGGCGAAGGCCTCATTCTCTCTTTGCCACTGCGTGTGTAGAATGGCATGTTGGCAATTTTTTTTTTATCGTCAGTTAACTTTTCCTCAGTTACACTTCTTTTTCGCTTCAACACGGTAAAAAAAATTTGGGTGTGTGTTTTTTTGCCTGATTTCAAAAGACGGTGTAGTTTGACATTGCCTTGCCCAGGTGACCTACTGGGAACACTACCATCAGGACAGGTGACAGAACCTGGTTGCTCATTTTGCTCATATGTGGACTGCTTTGAATCCATTCTGAGCCCAAAGCACTTGTAGTGCTACAAATTGTTTTTGACACTGCTGCAAAATAGGACTTTTTTGACAGCCAGATAAATTTCTGCAAAAGAATGGGGGACACCCCAACAGCAAATGGGAGTGCTAAATATATTTGTTTTACACTGCTACAAAATAGGACTTTTTTCACAGCCAGATAAATTTCTGCAAAAGAATGGGGGACACCCCAACAGCACTTGGGGTGCCAGAAACTGAACAAAAACCCTCCTCTCTTCTCCTCTTACTACTGTAACAACTGGTATTAAGCTTTAAATGGTATTGAATACAATCAATCACTGTCCCTGTGCTGATATAGCCAGTGTGACCTAACCCTGCTTTCTCCCTCTGTCAAATGGCGATGGATTGCTGTGGAGGCTGGTATTTATGCTTTTCAAATCTCGCAAGATCCGAGTTTAGAAAAACAAATACGTCACGATGACGTTTTGCCTCGATTTCAAAACCGAACGGGCGGGAGAGTCCTGCTCGGCTCGGTACTCGGATACCCTAAATTCGGTAGGATTTGGATCTCGGGGAACAGAGCCCGCCCATCTCTACACTAGACAAAGGTGTCCTTTTTTACCCCCTGATGTTTGCTTTCGATAATGAACCCTTGACAGCAAGAATTCATCTTTCCCCAGATGCAAAAGGAGTTTCAACCAGCTCAGAGATGTACAAGATATCCTTATTTGCTGATGATATTCTCCTCACACTAACATCTCCCCATGCATCACTACCAAAATCTCCTCTTCATATGGGTCCATTTCAGGTTACAAGATCAACTTTTCTAAACAGAAGCCTTCCACCTTCATGAACAACCCTAAGGTATATCACACATATCAATATGACACTCTCTATAAAGTGAACTTGTACAGATGACAAAGATTGATCATATCATGGTTGAACATAATTGTGGAACCTAAGATGAATCTAATGCAAAGCCTGCCATTCCAAACCTTAGTCTGTGTACCAAGTCTATGCTGGCACAGCTACATAGATGGTTTATACAGTTTGTCTGGAAAAGCAAAACTCTAAAGATGAGCTTTCAAATCCTAAAATGTTCAACTTCAGTTGGGGAAAGAAATTTCCCAGATATGAAACTTTTTTATCTAGCTACAATCATAAAAGTGAAGCAGTAACCTGGTATTCCCTACACATACTCTAAAATGGATATACTTGTAATCTACCTTTTGCAAAGTATTTTCTTTTCCAAAAGGAGAACAGCATAGAGGCTCCTATCATATCATTAATTTTTCATGTTCAATCTCTCTACAGTCACCTCTTACCACCATATGCAACAATCCAAAGTTCCGCTAGAGCAATAACTATATTGCTTCGCTTGCTGGTACAATGAAGGCACCAGACTGGTGAAATATGTTATGGTTGATGGGGCAATATATTATGGTTGATGGCATGTGCATTGCCCTAGATGTCCTGCAAAATAAATTTGACATCCCGATGGCAAGCGCCATTCAATATCTTTAAATGGGTGCTTTTTTGCTTCCCTTTCCAAACCAGAGTCTCTTTGCTAACGTAATCCCCTCTAATCTTTCTCTCCAATATAATTCAAGACTTGACAGATACACTGGGACCAGGGACACCAGGACAGAACCCGTGACCCATACTTGCTCCCTGCTGTGGACGGACATCCATGTGTATATATCAATGAAAATGATAAATGTGTTAACAATACACAATAAACTTTGTACATATAATGTGCTGTACTGAATTAGTGGCATATTATATCAATAAATGGTGATGATGATGATGATGATGACTATGTTGGCTATCTTTTGTACTCTGTATAACACCGATCAGTTACAAACAAGCGGTTTGATTTCCCATTTGAATAATAGGTTGAGCTATTCATTATTACCCAGAAAAAAATAGAAATGATACGCATAGTAATTAGATTTAAGAATGTTAATTGAATCACTGTGTCTGGTTTGCAAATAATGTATAATGTTGTGCACATAATCAGCTGTGTCCTTTTAATTTAATTGTAAACAGACATATATTAACATGCTTACTAGGGCGCCCAATGTATTCTTATTGAATACAATGAGCTGATTTACAATTTATTCTTCTCATCTGTGTAGCAATAACATAATTTCTATAGGGAAATAGCACAAGATCATCCAAAGTCTTTGATAGCCTATTATATTTGGTCAATTGCCAAATTGCCCTAAGTATTCTCCCAAGAGGATCCCAAAGCTATTATCAGGCAGTGGGGTCCCACGCCGACAATGGTATGTTTGCTCTCAAGGCCATCATTGTCTAATTAGCAGTATCAAATATGCTCAGTGGTTAATTGACTTAATTAGTCAATTACATTTAGATTGCTTTTTAATAAAATAGCTAAATTTAATAAGAGTAGCAGTGTTTTAGCCTATTAGCAGTTTTTATTTGCATTACATTTTTTGTCTGATAGAATGATTAAATAAATATTTTCCTAGTGGTACCCTGGCCTCCATTAGAATGGGCATATACTGTACATTTTAGCTTTTTAAAAAGGGTCCTTATTTTCACACAAGTCTTGGAGCCTTATTGTTAGGATTAAAGTAATAGAGAAAAGACTACTCATTTTGTTTATGCGGTGTAACTATGATCCAAAATACTGAATCTATCTTTAACGGTGATTCAGGGCACAAAATGTTTGCTATAATTGAGCTGTGCACCTGGAGTGTTCCGTATGTTTTATATACAACAATGCCACCCAGCAGGACAAAAAGACTCACAAAACAATGCCCAACAGTAAATCAACTCCAACAGCTCATCTGGGTGTATTTTTAAATACATTCTGAGAGATAGAGAACAAAAATGAGAGTAGGATGGACCCCTATAGTCTATATGGATTAAAAACAACAAAAGCAAAATTGGACAGTAAAATAAAAAAAGAGGTCATGCGAAATTCAATACCATGTAAATGGGTAGCTGTGCCATCCTTACTAAAAGTGATTTTAAGACAGAGGATGTTCTCGCGTAATAACTGTAGGATTTAATGGATCAAAAATGCCTGTTTTACTATATATTTTCACGTATATGTACTTTGGAAGAGCGCCCTGAAGTTATGAATATGTACGGTGTTTAGAAAGTATGGCTCTCAGTGTCTATTTTGAAGGCTATTATAATTCATATTAATAACAGTCAAGGTAGACTGATACTTGTTTAAACATATATTTGCTGTGCCACTTTGTAAGTGGAAAACATAACCTTGGAAACTGAAGCGTTTATGTATCATGGCAGGCTTCCCAGTCAAAAGCCTGGCCCTAGGGAGTCGATGACCATGTATTTTAGAAGCTGCCAGATATGCAGTAGTTTCGGCTCTCGGTATCTCTGTAGCCAGGAGCACTGTATCCATCAAAATAGATAAAAAAAAGATAATCCTGCGATGGGATCTGACGCTGCTTCTGGGGATATTCCAGGCCTTTGCATCTGGATGGAGCAGCTGCCAATCAAACCTATCTGCGTCCAAGTGATGCATTGTTCTAATAACGCAGGTAACAGCAACAATAGTCATAAACACTCTGTACCTGTGTTAGCTGTCAGGCGAAATGAAAAGAGAATTGCTTTAGAACCATAATAATAATAGAATAATCATATTGGCAGTACATTTATTGATTTACACTTTGACAAGTCATCTTACAGTACTTACAATATCGGACAGGAGGCTTTTTATATCATCAGTTGAAAGACTGGCCCTGAAAAAATATGGACGAAAACACCAAACAGCTATATAAAAAGAAAAGCATTAGAGGCTGTGCTCACATCAGCCTCTGAGCTTGAGAATGTATTGTAGCAGCATATACAATTGCAGCAGAGTTTTACTGCAGCCCTCTTAATATATGCAAAAGAGTTTTATTTGTATTTACTTTGTCTAAGGTCAGGCAGAGTGGGTATGAACTATGAAGCAGATTATACATTTTGGAGGTGAATTTAATACCTGGACCTTTTTTCTACATTGACAATAAAGTGGATTGAACAATGGTGTCTCTGAGATCAGATTGGGCGTGGGACACAGTTAAAGATATCTAAAAAAAAAAAAAACGGCATGCGATTGTTGTGAGTATTTTGGTACTGTTGCAAATGACACAAAACATGTTATCCAACTATAGGTCGTGAGATGCCATTGAACCTAGATCCTTCATAAGACTCCAGCTTCTAATTTATTTGTTTACTGCAAATGTTTATGGCCCCATAGCAATTTATTAGTGGATATACAGGATATAGAAATATTTTGCACTCTATTGAGAGCAGAGCAGAGGGTCCAGGAGCATCGCCCAGGAGCATGGATGGGCAGCTACCCAAATTTTGCTTCCTGGCAATGTGCTGTGCTGCCCTTGCTTGAAACAGTTAATCTAATTGCTAATTCTTTAGCCTCATCCTGCAGCAGCTTCATCATTGAACGCTATATATACATACATTTTTAATCTAACGTACGCCTGACATAAACCTGACGCATATGTTACTATGCTGCATGGTGGCTAAGTGGTTAGCACTTCTGCCTCACAGCGCTGGGGTCATGAGTTCAGTTCCGAACCATGGCCTTATCTTGTATGTTCCCCCGTGTTTGTGTGGGTTTCCTCCAGGTGCTCTGGTTTCCTCCCACACTACAAAAACATACTTGTAGGTTAATTGGCTGCTATGAAAATTGACCCTTGTCTCTCTCTGTCTGTGTTTGTATGTTAGGAATTTAGACTGTAAGCTCCAATGGGGCAGGAACTGATGTGAGTGAGTTCTCTGTACAGCGCTGTGGAATCAGTGGCGCTAAATAAATAAATGGTGATGATGGTGCCAGGCTGGACGAATCTTGAGATGCGTCCAACTGATCATACACGTGTAAATACCAATTACAACTTTTTGCCGCACTAAGAAGAGGAACTAATTAGGAAAAAAAACATATAGTTAATAGAGAACAGCACATAATTTATTATCAAAGGTCAATTTATTTAAACAGTATTCAAACACATATACTGAAATCGATTGTAAATAAATTCAATACACATAGCATCTCACTGGAGCATATATCATCCATAATATCTGTATATAAAGTCCCAATTGTTCATCAAAAATATTCGATAGAGCAATAAGGAACAAAAACAGCCCCAGATGTAATTAAGAAAATATACTAAATTGTGCAATTTAGTTATGTGGATATGGCCTTACCACCGACAAAGATGGTTAGAGTAAAGGTGTAATAGTTTTAAATACAGTATACAATGTTTATAATGGTAAACCCAGGGGCAGACTTATTTCAGTAATATGTCTGTTTTATAGCTTAAAAAAAGCTTAAAAAAAGCGTGTGTTTTAATTTTACTTAATTGCAATCAGTTGCAAGCACCTGACTTGCCTTTGTACAATATTGAGGAAACTAATTCATTTCACAGCAGCAATCTGAAAAAATAAGAAATAAAAAAAAAAATTCCCCACTTTTGCTGACAAGTTCTTTCAAAATCAAAGTACTTTTTTTTTTTAGTGGAAGTGAAGGCACATGTTTTGCAGTTATCTGTGCACCAAGTTTCCTAAATACCCACCTTTATATGATGTAGGTGTGCAGTGTAGTACATCTCAGTGAAAAGTCAGTAGGAGGAGCTTTGACCAGGGCCGTGAAAGAGAAGACTACTCATATTTTCAGAGAAAAAAAATTGGTGGTTCCAACAACAGGGACATATGAAAATGAGACTCTTTGTGACCAAAGTAACTAATTATGGAACAATACTTATTGTATGCAAAAGCCCCGGGAGAGTAGGCAAGTATGCCATAGCTTAATTTACCCCAAACATTATGTCCAATAATGAGTATTGAAAGTAAGAAAAAAAAACAGCGCTGTCTAGCTGTAGATGGTGAGATATTTAGGTGTAAAAATAACAGTGGTTGCTGCCTTTGGAGAGTGAATGGTATCTCTACCATAAAAGCAAATTGTATGCAAAAGCCCCTGGCGCTCTACTGATTCCGTTCTGTAATGTGATATATTCTAAAAATGTTATTAAATGCTAAATATAAACTGTATTTAGTAGAAAACAATATTGTGCTGCAGCATATAAACCATGTAGCATATATCATATGCAGTTCTGGCCAGATCATGAATCACATACCCAAAGATTTTGAAGAAACCAACAATCTGAGTCCATAAAATAGTTTCCAATAGTCCCAATACGGAGGATACAAGAGTTCTGGTGTTGTAAAGATCCTGATTATCCGGGGTCTCAAAGTTCTGTCAGACATAGTTTATGAGAAATCCCAGCAGATTTCTGGAGGTGGTAGCCAATGTAATGTGCTGATCGATCCCACAAAAGTAAGAGGAAACACTTACAGTTTGTTGAAGGGTCTTCGTCCCCTTTGGCTAACTCGGCACTCTCCTCCTTCGTGCTGTTCTGGAGGTAGTGTTGAGGTATACTGTGCCATCTTCCGAGTATGATCCATGCAAATGCGTACTGTGTCAATCACTATTCCAGCTGCTTTTCTATTCTCAGTCCTGCAAGCGGGCGATTCTTCCATGGGTGCAGTGCGAGTGAAAATAAGGCTGGACACGAGAAGTTGCTCAATAAAGTATAGTCTCTAATGGAAACAGATTCCAAAGGGTGGTAGTATGTGTTATCCAACGCATTTCACCTCATGTAAAGAGGCTTCCTCTGGGATATGTCAATAATGAACCATTAGTCAGCTTGCAGGTTAAAATAGCACAGTCACTGATTGGTGTTGCTCTGGATGTAGGAGGTGCGTTGAGACCCCGGATAATCAGGATCTTTACAAAACCAGAACTCTTGTACCCTCCCTATTGGGACTATTAGAGACTATTTTATGGACTCAGATTGTCTGCTTCTTCACAATCTTTAGGTATGTGATTCACGATCTGGCCAGAACTGCATATGATATATGCTACATGGCTTATGTACTGCAGCACAATATTGTTTCCTAATAAATACCTTTTATATTTTAATAACATTTGTAGAATATATCACATTACAGAACAGAATCAGTAGAGCGACAGGGGCTTTTGCATACAATTTATATCTTTTATGGTAGGGATACCATTCACTCCCCAAAGGCAACACCACTGTTATTTTTCCGCCTAGATATCTCACCATCTACAGCTAGACAACGCTGGTTTTTTTCTTTGAGAACAATACTCATTATTGGACATAATGTTGGGTGTAAATCAAGCTATGGCATACTTGCCTACTCTCCCGGAAATTACTGGGAGGCTCCTGAATTTTGGGGAGTCCTCCCGGACTCCCAGAAGAGTAGGCAACCTCCCAGACACTTTTTGTTTTTTTACATTGTAGGGAGCGGGGCTATGGTCAACAGTGTCATCACGCCTCCTGCACTTGTCACATGACCTCCTGTCCTCTGGCATCTCCCGGAGGACAGATTTAAAGGTTGGGAAATTTGAGCTATGGTATGAAAGTACCAGTGGCTCAATACAGAACCACTCTTCTATATTATTCACTATTTTAAAGTATCAGTAAAAGTTTGGTACCTTTTATGTAACACCCCCCTAGTGGTGTTTTAGTTAAACCTTTACCTCAGTGAATAGAGGAGGGGTCACCTAGAGGGTAAGATAGAAGTTTCTGAAAAGTTACATAAACTGGTTACCATGGTGATAACCCAGCCCAGCCTGTGCGACTAAGTGAGAGGAAGGAGGGGCTGTCATTAAGGGGGGATAGGAACTGAGAAGGGAGACACAAGAGGAGAGTTGTAGCTGGGGACCTGGGGTGGAAGCTCCCAGGCTCCCCCAGCATTGCCTGGAAGTCTGAGCATGGTGACTGAGCCAGGGCAAGGAATGTGTGCACTGGATGAGGGGGAGAACTCCATGCCACTATAGAGAACCCAAGAGAGAGGGGGACACTTTGCATGGAAGAGGCCCTGGAGTGAGGGCTGCTACAAGAGGCCTGGTAGCTGTAGTGTCAGATCCTGAGGCTGAGAGTACACAGAGTGACGTGTCAGAGCACAGGAGACATCATCCCCGCAGAGGAGGGGTGAGCTGCAGTTGAGAGGTACACAGAGTGTGTCAGAGCTGCATGGAGGAGAGGCTGCCTGCCTATTAGCATCCATGCATGTGCCCCTGCAGAAAGGGTATCTGCAGTGAGTATGGAGTGTAAGAGAGACCAATGATTTATGTTACATAACATCTGGATAACATTAAGAACTGTGCAGGAGGAGTAATGAGATATATTTGCAACCATATTCGTATTGCTCATTAAGAACTGTGCTGGAGAGAGTAAGGAGCTGTACATATATTCCTTTATTGCTGCAACCATTATGATTATCGTGCTGGAGGAAGAGTGTAAATAAAGAGTTGAGTTTGTTATAGAGATGGTCTGGCGCCCAAATTATTGTGACTTCTATTACACTGCACCAAAGTGACATTACCTGTGTCCCACTAACTACAAAGAAACACCTGCATGTGCAGGGACCCCCTGATCATTTACACCCATGCCCATCAGCTAGCCAGGGCTTGAGAAGGAGGTGCACTGTGTACCCTTTGCACCCCACACTACACACAGTGACAGGGGGTTACATTTAATTAGTAATGCTGACATAATCCAAAAGCTTCAGACCTCTCAGGTTCATAAACAGCACCAAGCTCTTAACACTTGGAGCCCCAACATGAAGCAGGGAACTGTCATAGATCTTTTAATACTCTTTGCTGGTCAAAGCTTTATTATAAAAGCAAATAAAGATAATACTCAGCAGTTTCCTCTCACGTACTTCATTTCTTCCATTTAATGAGATAAAAACCTAAAGAATTGTACAATTGTTATTTCACATGTTGGATTGTTTCTAATCAGAATCCAGACCCACAAAATTGTGGCGCTTGTGTGACAAGCAGTGTGCCTGCGCCAGCACTGAGCTTATTAACTTATTAACAAGTGTTTAATACAATTCCTGCTGGAAGCTAAGTTAAAGCAATTTAGCCAATGAATGGCTCTGATTAGCAATTAATTTCCTGGCAAACTGGGCTTCTGCAATGTAGGACACAGTTTGTAGGTCAATGTGATGTGTCTAATCTTGCTGAACAATTTAAGGAAGCCCTGCACATTAAACAGAGAGTTTGAGTATCAGTTGCCCGCAATTGTCAGGTTGTATAAAGAGTTAAACATTGTAAACAGATGCCAGAGCATTGTGCAATTACAAACACTCCAATAACACCTTTTAATAAACACATCTGAGAAGTGTTTAAGTAGATTTATTGTGTATATAAACATCAACAATGTTGTACTTAAAGTGGATTTATTATAACCATATAAAACTGATATAAGAAAAGACAGCATATACATAAACATGTTTTACATTTAATGTCTGTTACAAAACAGTATAGTTGATTTCATATTCAGTTTATATGACAGTTTGGGGATACAGCAGGACAAGCCATTGTTAGGCATTCAGTAAATACTTTGCATCTAAAAATCCATGGATAAAACTCTTTCCTGTGCTGTTTTCATCTAGTGTGATGGCAAGCAATCACCAGGCATATGAACCAAATCAGAATACAATCTTAACTTTCTACCCTCAGTGTCTGCAAACCTTTTCATGGGCATGGGATTGAATTGGGCTTCCACAACAGAAGCCACCATATCGAGCCTACAACAGCGTACAACACCCTCTGTAAGGAATTACTCTGATATTTGCAGCTCCAACCACTAGAGGTCCCTGTATTTGTAAACTTGCCCTTATATTTGCCCTTTTCCAAGATGGCCAATATGACATCAAAGAGAAACCATCTTGGATCCTGTTTCCTGTTTGGGCCTATAATAGGCACTTCCTTAATCAGACATGTGCTTGAGTATTCTGCTTGCTCGGGTCCTGCTACTTGCTATTCTACCTTACATCCTGACTAACCACCTGTGTTTAGACCCGGGTCTGAGACTTCAGTGCAGTTTGTTAGCCTCATGGTTTAGTGTGATCTATGTTTTTGTTGTTCTCCAGTCTCTAATGACCCGACGATTTATACGCTCAGAATGACCAGTGCATGGCTGCAACCCTTGCCATACTGTCTGTTTTCCTGCATGTCACAGGCCTACAACTGTGGGGGCAGATTGCATGATTGTGTGCATGTGATTTATAGTTTAGATCAAAGCTTCTTAAACTGTGTGTCACAACCCCATATGCATAACTCAATGTGGGGGTCGCGAAAAATTTGGCAACAGTGAACGTGTAACAACTAAAATTGATTTAAAAATCAAATTCGTAATGAAACCGAGATGGTTTTGGCAGCGATTGCCCATGTTGCATTGCGCAACTTCACTGTAGCCTTGGTTCTGAACACACAGCATGCGCACTTTGCACTGCACGTGCCGTCATGTCGCGCAACGCCATCGAACGATGCCAAAAACACCTCAGCCCAGATTCAAGACTATTGTATACTATGAATTGCAGTGTTTTTACTGTGCATACAAAGTTTTCTACTCTTACAGACATATAATAGTTTAATTACGGAAAATAAAGACTTTTAATATTTTCCTACCGTCATTCCTCAGCATGTACGTATCAGATTAGTATATCTCATGATTGGATTGTGTTAGAATGTTTGATTTTAAAAATTGGTGTTATCTCCTTCTTTTACAGAAACATAAGTGTATGTATGTATTACCCAGTATTGTTTTATTACTGTTTGTTCCCAATTGTAAAACACTACGGAATCTGCTGGTGCTATGTAAATAAATGTTGATGATGATGATGATGATGATGAAGTGTTTAGTTGCAGCAAGTAAAGACAGAAGTCCTTTGCTAATATTTCTCCACCATCACCGCTGTATGTGTATGTAAGTGTGAAAATCTGTTTTTTTAAATTAAGTGCAAACAAATGTAATTTCATAAACTAAAGCTAGTATTTATTTGAGAAATTATTAGCAATATTTATGTATATTGTAGGACAAATATATTTGTCGTTTATGGATAAGTGACTAAACTTAAACAAAAAAGGTAAAAATACTGATGACAATGCAGCAGAGTCTTTACTACCAGGTTGTAGTACACCTAAATTGACAAGAATAAGAAAATGTTGAATCATTTTTGCAATATCGATTTACTTCTAATAATGATGATGGTGTGGAAAAACCTCTTTGCTTAATTTGTAATGAAGTTCTGCCTGCGGAGAGCATGAAACTAGCCAAACTAAAATGACATCTTAATACCAAGCATGCAACGTACTGCAATAAACTAAAGGATATTATGAAGGACTTTTAAAATCTTCAAATGAAGAAAAACAATGTTTTGAGAAATTTGTTACTGTCAATGAAAAGTATTTACTTGCATCTTCCGAAACTTCTTATTTAACTGCGAAAACTAAAAAGCCCTACGTGATAGGAGAAGATCTTGGGGTATATTTACTAAACTGCGGGTTGAAATCCATAAAATTCCTTTATCGAATAACACTGTTTCCAAAAGAATTTCTAATATTAGTAAAGACCAATTTTAACAGCTTATTACCAGGCTTAATGGCAGCCCAAAGTTTGCAATTCTGTTATATAAAACAACTAAATTGTCTAACATGGCACAATTGTTACTTTATATAATATAGGTTTATGAAGGAACCATACATGAGGAATTTTTGTTTTGTCGCCCTTTAAAAGGGCACACAAGAGGGGAAGATATACAATACTAGAAAAGTTTTAGGCAGGTGTGGAAAAAATGCTACAAAGTAAGAATGCTTTCAAAAATAGAAGTGTTAATAGTTTATTTGAAGCAATTAACAAAATGCAAAGTGAATGAACTGAAGTTAAATCTAAATCAAAGCCAATATTTGGTGTGACCACCTTTTACATTCAAAACAGCATTAATTCTTCTAGGTACACTTGCACACAGTTTTTGAAGGAACTCGGCAGGGAGGTTGTTCCAAACATCTTGGAGAACTAACCAGAGATCTTCTGTGGATGTAGGCTCAAATCCAATTGTCTCATTATGTAAACCCAAACAGAGTCGACGTTGAGAACAGGGCTCTGTGGGAGCCATATCATCACTTCCAGGACTCCTTGTTCTTCTTTACTTTGAAGATCTTCCAGCCGAATTCCTTCAAAAACTGTGTGCCTAGAAGAATTGATGCATTGATGCTGTTTTGAAGGCAAAGGGTGGTCACAACAAATATTGACTTGATTTAGATTTCTCTTCTGTTCATTCATTTTGAATTTTGCGAATTGATAAAATTAAACTATTAACACTACTATTTTTGAAAGCATTCTTACTTTCCAGCATTTTTTCCACATATGACTAAAACTTTTGCACAATAGTGTATATCTTCTTGGCAGCCCTGGTGTTAAGCCCTGTAGACGTTCATTAACAACTCCTGGCCAAGTTTTAGATTCTCCCCCTGAACATTGCTAGTCATGCTGCTTGGATACAAGTTCTCTACCAACGGGGTGTGAGTCTGGACCCCAGTCATCCTACTCCAATAGGCACAGTAGGAGGGCAGACTCAGGAGCAGCTTCTATAGGAGCAGAGTTTTCCTGCTACAACTTTGCGAACTGGAGCTGGTAGGAGACAGAACTCCAACACCAAGCTCAGAGTATCCAAGAAAATACAGAATTTCCCTTGCAGTTCTCTTTTAACCAGACCAGTCCAGTTCAACAAGGAAGTTCCCATCCTGCAAAATTATCCTAAGGTCAACTGTTTTGGGATTGGTTGGGAGAGGTCTAGGAGTTGAGGAATGGTGGTGAAAAAAGAGCAGCGCTATGTGTTGTTCTCCCCTGCTGTGTTGGTGCCCAGGTGTCTAGCAAAGTCCAGGGAAGAACAATGGTGACTCAAACCAGTTGAGTAAGTTAGCCCTGGTTGATGAAAATAGCCTCTCTGTTTAAACCACTTCCATGTTTTGTGATATGGAAGCTGACTCAGACTTCCTGTTTTCAAGATGGGGAGGGAACATCTAGCCAGGAAGCAGGGATGTCATCTGATTACAATTCAGAAGAAACATATGATCATTTTAATCCAGACAGGAGAGATGGGTCCCATCTCCAGTGTCATTCTTTCTCATAGTGACTGAGAAATACCAAGTGCTTAATCTTGATTACGATTTTGGCCCAACTGACTACTCTTTGGATTATCCTTTGGTTCTGTTTATTCCTGATTGGCTTCTGACCCGGACCGTTTGACCTCTCTACTGTTAGACCGGTAACTGGCTAGTGGGCCCGCAACGTGCGTGCCCTGCGCAGCTAAGTCCAAACCTCCTTGCGGGGGTCCCCTGGTGAATACCAGGAGCACGTTAGACTCCGCACCTGCTAGTTCAGTGGCGCTAATACCGATTAGTGGAACCTGTGCTTCTGCACTTCAGCCGAGCCTGACAGTGTCCAGGTCAGACTGCATTTGCATAAACACATCTTTACTGTAGTAGCCTACATTAGACCCTGTCCCACTTATCTAAGCATAAGGAGGAACAAATGTCAGGTGCAAGCAAATCTGCATTTGCACATTTGGGTGTGTTTTCTTTGTGGGCATGTCTAGTACACATTTGCATGATTTACACTGTGGAAATAGACATCAGTCTGCATCAGCCCTGTATTTGTAAATCAGCATTATGCTGCATTCATAGTCTATGAACAGAGCTGATACGAGGACGGTCAATTCACTCTGCTGCCTGGTGTGGCTGGGGTAGGACTGGGGATGCTTAAGGCCAAATTCAGCTGGGAAAATGTGTGAAATGTTGCTGTCATCTGCAGAGGGTAGTGAATATTTCCCACTTTAGAAAACTTTGCCATCTCATACTCTATTATTATAAGAATTCTTACTTGACATCTGTCTCTGCAGTTTTCAATAGCTGGGACTTATCATCATGCCTAAGACAATTCAATCATAGATGGAGGCTGAAAATCCATATTTGACAGAATAAAGACACCGATGCTTGTTACATCCTTACAATAACGTGTATCTGGTATGACTACCTTCTGATACAAGATTCTTACAGAATTTGATGGACAGAATTATAATAAAATGTTACAAGCAAAAGTGACACAAGCATAAACATGTATAGACTTTACAGATGCAAGATGGCTTAATAAACAGTGACAGATGCCATTGTCTGTAGATTTCTGTTCAACCAGCCCATGTTATAATATCACTATGTTTTATTGTTAAATACCAAACTGTTACAGAGTCTGTCATAGTAATCTTTTACTGACAAATCATTTTCAAACTAGAAAACACATTGCTAGGAACCCCTGGAGATTTTAATTATGTTTTCATTAAGAATTTCTCTAAGATGTTTTCTACAAGTACCTTTCTGTGCGCCAATCTCTGCTTAGATACTGAGTAAAGAGTAATCAGAAAGTACTAAATAAATTCACAGTTAAAGGGGAACATTTTTTTTGGCAGGCGAGAAACCGGAAAAAATATACTTTCTTCATGATTTATACCAGTGATGGGCAAACTTTTTCAGGAGCGGGCCAAATAGAAAAGAAAAACTTAAGGCGGGCCAATATAATTTATTAAAAAACTCAAATATCGAAATATATAATGCAAATGTTTTGAATGGGACGGGAGGGTGTTATATAGCAGTGTTACCTCTATAAGTGCAGTGATCGTACAGACTCAGCACTTATTTCAGCAGGTTGTTGCAGGTCCGTCTTTCTGGTGAGCCACTAACTGACAACACAGTAGCCAATCGAAATCCGCCTTAGTATATAGCCAAGCCCACCTCTTCTCTCATGACTTTCAGCCATTAGGGGGCGGGCAGGTGTTTGAGTGATTGACATACGAAGTGTCCTTTTAGGAAGGAGGATGAAGTGTAATGGAGTAAATAGCTGGGAAGGCATAAAAATTAAGATTCTGACACACAGGGTCAGCCCTAATAATTTTATGCATATTTTAATGAAATTTTTTAAAATATTGGCGGGCCGGATAGAACCTCTAAGTGGGCCGGATCTGGCCCGCGGGCCATAGTTTGCCCATCACTGATTTATACCATAGAACACTTCTTACAATTAGCACAAATCTAAAAAAAACATTTATTTTTAATTTATTATGTTACATCTTATTTTTATGGGGATAGTAGTGTCAAGAGTGAACCCACTGGCTTCTGATTGGTCAACAGTAGTGACCAATTAGAAACCACTGGCACATATGTTCATGGTAACTGTATGGGCTGCCGAGGGAGCTACAGTGTTATCTGTGTATGTATAGATACAGTAGTAATTAGTCTAATTAAATAAGTGGGCTGAGTTGCATTCACCCTAACCCTAGCATGCCATGTATCTTGAGAAGTGCCATGTGCACACAGCCTCCATGTTAAACTTCTGCTTAGAAAGTAACAGACTTATATATCTTGAAGTGTGTTGTATCTTTGTTTTAGAAAGCAATGACTTCCATTGCCACTACAGTATAATATTGCTTTAACTAATTTTACAATTTAATTTAAACTTTTACAATTGTCTTAAATAAATTTATAAGTGTTAATTACAGTAATTCTGCTTTCAACTATCATCAAGGTTTTGAAAAATAGTCTGGAGGTAAAAACTAAAAGGCAGTATTGTTGAATTGTGCCAATTTTCAGAGGAATAGCTCAGGTGTCATCTAGGCTAAGTGTCTTGGTCATTGTTCCTTAATGTCTCTGAAGCCTTTATTTTAAATAGAAAGAACACAGCTTTGAAAACCCAGACAATACTCATTGATCAAGCTACGTAATTTGCTTCATGTAATGATATAATTTCAACACTATATTCCGGCTTGAACAGAGGAATTTCACTTAAAAAGAACAAATTTCTGATTAGTTAATCTTGAAAAGGGTCGTGAGCTGTTACCTTGATATCTCAAGGGCCGCTTTTGTTTGCTTTGTCTGTCACTGTGCCAATTACTAAATCTAATATGCAATTATCGGCATAGTTTTGAGGTGGATTTCTATATGCCATTCCAAATAATAAAAGAAAAAAGTATTTGTGTAGATATTCCATAGGTTAATCAGAGATTCACCCGATAATAATGAGGTTCCGTAGGAGGTTTTTTTCATGAATTATATTTGAGCTTTGCTTATTATCTTGCTGACTTGTATCACAACAAAACTTACATAAGACGGGTGTAAATGGGTTTCAGTGTAAAAAGGATAACTAGAAATAAAACACTTGGGGGTAAATGTATGAATCTCCGGATTCTTCATCTCCGGCGTGTTCAGCCTCTTCAGCGCTTAAATTTAAAGTGGCGCTGCATTGTAAAGGGAAACTTCCCTTTACAATGCAGCGCCGCTTTAAATTTAAGCGCTGAAGAGGCTGAACACGCCGGAGATGAAGAATCCGGAGATTCATACATTTACCCCTTGGTCTGCCTAAAAAATATTAAACTCCTCAAAATTATATCTCACACTCGCCATTAATTACCCAGTTCTGCCACCACAAAGATTTGGTTCCAAAACTGATGCTTTCAGGAAGCCTACAGTTACTCCCCTTGCTTATCTCAAAATGCAATCTCAACCTAAGTTAACCAGAATTATTTTAAACTTAATAAGTTAATAAGTCTCTGCCTTAAATATAGTCTTATAGCAACCAACCTTATCTGAAATATGAATCATTTAAAAACACAAATATAGAATGTTATTTTATGTTTAATATGACAAACAAAGTCACAATGCTTATTGTATAACAAAGGATAACAAAATGACATACAGAAACATAAATGTAAACAAGTTTCTTTAAATGACAGGAATAAAGCAAACAAACAAAAATCACATATTTTGTTGCCATTTGCAATGGGGAAAGGTTAAAAATGGGCAGACTGGACAGAATGGACAGAACATCAATAGCAGATTGATCCCCAGGAACTTACAATTTTTAATAGAAATATATTTATCTTTTAAATATATAGATATATATGATACATCATAGTTAAATATAAATTTATTATGAATATATATTAGTTCTCTCAAATATTGGTTATAAAAAATATTATTTTTGATGTACCTCTCTTACCAGAAATATTTAAAGGCCCTGGGATGATGATCGTTCTCTGTAAGCACAGCCTGATCTGTGCCATAAAACCTTATCTGACCACCTGATCTTATCTGTAGACCTTGCAGCTGGGCCCCGAAGCCTCTCTGAAATATAAACAACCTAGCTATGCCAGTGAGCAGGGACTCTAGGCAGATTGATAGAAGAGACTTCAGCACAGTTAATACTTGGCTTATTTGCACACACAGAAGAAAATCAACTCATATCAACTCATATTGTGAGTAATCATTTATATAGTTATATTTTGTTATCTTAATTCTTGATTACGCCATATTCATGACAACTTGTTTGATAGATTTCAACATTTAGCTTTATGGGAATATTGAGGTATTTGCAACCAAGTTCCATACCACACTGATTACATGCAGGATAATTTAGTCTGTCCAATCCCACTAAATTTAATGTTCTATTAATCTCTGTTGAGAGCCCTACTTATGAATCTGCCCTTTATCATGGCAAGAAGTACTGCAATTTACTATTATTTTATCACCATGGAATCTGAGTGTTACTAAAAACATTCCAGAGCATAACAACGGAGTATGCTAAGAAGTGGAATCTCAGTTTGAGTTTTAAATCTAACTTTTTTCTTTTCATCATCATCCTCATTTATTTATTTATATAGCGCTACTAATTCCGCAGCGCTGCACAGTGGACACACTCACATCAGTCCCTGCCCCATGGGAGCTTACATTCCAAGTTCCCTAACGCACACACAGACACTAGGGTCAATTTGATAGCAGCCAATTAACCTAATAGTATATTTTAAGATTTTCCCCTCCAGAAAAATAATATGCATTTCTCGGAGTAATGCAATAGCCTCATTAATTTTTTCCAAGAATAGAGACTGAAAAAAATAATTTATTACAGCAAATAATTATTTTTTACAGTTTCTCTATATTTTAAGGCCGTCCTAAATCTAGGTGTAACACTTTTTTGTGCATATACGAATCAAAGTATTACTGTAGTAGCACCTACACCAGAGACACCAGCTATCAGCTTTTTCCTGTAATTTAACAAATGCCATAACCCACCCTACTATAATATATACTGTTGAAAACGCAAGGGAGGACAACCCTTGATTTTTTTTGGCTGAGGCAGCAGCTTTAATTAAGGCTTTTTCCCTTGAGGGCCCATTCTCACTCTGTGTCACTCACCGGACCGTGAGTGCCTCTTCCCGGACATTTAGGAACCGTGGCCGTCCACCATCCTGAGGGTCTGCGCATGCGCAGCCCTTTTCTATACTTCAGTGTATACCCCTTTAACTTAATTGGCAGATCAGGCAACCTCCCTATATTAAGCACCTGTGGTCACTACCACGTTGCCTGATCTGGGAGTCTCATTCCTCATGAGTCTCTGAAGGTGTTCCTGTATTACTCGTGTATTCAGCGCTGCTGATTCCTGTGGTTTCCAAACCACTTCTACTACTGTGGTTCCCATACCACTTCTACCATCAACTGTATCATCAGGACTGTTTGCTGATTCCTATCCGCTGCCTCCGTGCATTACAGTCTTCTATACCACTTCATCGCTATTGTATATCTTTGGGACTGTTGCTGATTCCTATCCGCTGCCTCCGTGCACTACAGTCTTCTAAACCACTTCAACGTTATTTTATATCAATGTGACTGTTTGCTCATTGCTATCCGCTGCCTCCGTGCACTCCAGCTTTTACTTCACTCACCTGCTTCTCATCAAGTCTGTTTGCTGATTCCTATCCGCTGCCTCCGTGCACTACAGTCTCCGGCTTGCAACTCGCCTGTGTTCATCATCGTGACTGCCAGCCGACTACTATCCGCTGCCTCCGTGCACTACAGTCTCCTGCTTGCAACTCGCCTGTGTCCATCATCGTGACTGCCAGCTGGCTACTATCCGCTGCCTCCGTGCACTACAGTCTCCTGCTTGCAACTCGCCTGTGTTCAACATCGTGACTGCCAGCTGATTACTATCCGCTGCCTCCGTGCACTACAGTCTCATCTCATCTTTGCTGTTACTTCCTCGAGACTGCCGCTTTCATGACCATCTGCTACACTTCGTGATCACAGCTCCTGCCCTGCGCTGCACTCCTGTTTCCCATCGCTGTTGGTTCCTGTGGTTGCTACTGGTTACCTCCGTGTGCCGCTGAGCCCTGCTGCTGTGGTCAGCGCTATCGTCCATCTCCTGCTGATCCACTCTCCACGCCTTCACGTGTTCCACTGGTCTCTACCCTCCTGTCAGCATTGGATTTGTATCTCATCTACTACCCTCTGCTGGATCATCTCCATTCTCCTGGGTCTCCTATGAGTCCAGTTCCACGTGTTGCTGACTCCTGTGGATTCGTGTCCCTGTTGGTCTACTCACCTGTGCGCTGCACCTGCTAGACCTCTGCCTCACCTGTCCAGGGACTTTCTATCCAGTCGGTCTCCAGCCGCTCAGGTACCGCTGCAATCCCATCTGACTGCTACTGCTGAACCACGGTATGCATACTTCTCATTGACTGTGCTGTGTATTGCATATCTTGCTGGACTGTGTTTGGTTCTCTCTGGAGTCTGCTATCCGCTGAGTCTATTGCCATCATTGACTGTGTTATCATTGTGCTGGACTACTTCAAGAGACTTTCTAGATTGCAGACCTGCTCAGTCATTTATATATATATATATCTATATTGTGCATATTACTGTGGATCGTGTATAAGGTGCCTGTGTATATCCTGTGTTGCAGTCTTCCCCCGTGCACCTCCTCACATATATATTCAGTGGTACAACTTGCTGATGTCAGACCACTGATCCCTGTTTCCGGTATCATCTGTTCCATTATCCTCTCACATAGCAGTGGTACAACTTGCTACCGCAGACCACTGACTACCTGGATACCTCCACTTGGATTCCATTCCTTCACTCAGACAGCGGTACAACTTGCTACCCGCAGACCGCTGACTCTCATCACCCCCTTGTTCTGTTGGACATTCCTCCTCACTATAGCAGTGGTACAACTTGCTATCGCAGACCACTGACTACCTTCACGTGTCCTTGTCCATACAGTTCCTTGTGTATTATTACCTCATTATTACCAGTGTTGCTAGTCATAGACTTTCCTGAGCATCTCATCGGCCATCATTTCATGTTCCGTGATCACCCAGCTACCAGAGTACCCTATTACCATCTACATTGCTCTGGTAAGCCTACCATCTGGTGATTCCTGGGTAAAGACTCCTAGTGCCCGTGACAGTAAGATCAGGCCATGACAGACCCAGATACGGAACCTACAGCCAAAGAGATGCTGCGGCATCTGGTTACTCGTATTGAGCAACAGGAAGTTCGCCAACGGCATTTACTGCGGTGTTACCAGGCCTTAGCCTCCCAAAGACCGTCTGTACAAGATGCCACAACTACTGTTGATGCTCCTGTGCCTTCCTCCGTTTCCCCAGTGCCATCCCAGGTGTTTACAGCTTCCACGCTTCACCTGCCTACTCCGTCAAAATACGATGGAGACCCCAAAACTTGTAGGGGTTTTCTTACTCAATGCTCAGTTCATTTTGAGCTCCAACCTCAAAATTTTTCTACCCATCGTTCCAGAGTGGCCTATCTTATTTCATTGTTTTCTGGACAAGCTCTCGCATGGGCTTCCCCTCTGTGGGAAAGAAACGATCCATTGTTACAGGATAGTGCCGAGTTTATTTCCACGTTCCGAAGTGTATTCG
Source organism: Mixophyes fleayi (assembly GCF_038048845.1). Classification (NCBI taxonomy): domain Eukaryota; kingdom Metazoa; phylum Chordata; class Amphibia; order Anura; family Limnodynastidae; genus Mixophyes; species Mixophyes fleayi. The sequence goes on along the minus strand of NC_134409.1, from coordinate 119,449,461 downwards.
ATGAACCAGGTCGTGTCATTTCCGCTGCATCCAGCATTCTCCGTCTTCGCCAAGGATCTCGCACTGTGGCTCAGTACGTCATTCGATTTAGGATCTTAGCCTCTGAACTTCAGTGGAACACTGAAGCACTAGTTGCCGCCTTCTGGCAGGGGCTTTCCGATAAAATTAAAAACGCACTGACTTCACAAGAACTACCCTCCTCTTTAGAAGATTTGATCTCTCTTTGCCATCGGGTAGACCTGAGGTTTCGTGAAAGAGAACCTGAGAAAACAACTTCGGTTAAAACACCTCCTCTCTCAAATCCTCAATTTCACCCAGCTTCATCTCCGGTGATACCCATGGAGATAGGTCGCTCCAAATTAACTTTAGAGGAGAGGGACCGAAGAATAAAGAATAGACTTTGTATCTATTGTGCCGATTCTACGCATATGCTCAATTCTTGTCCCAGGAGATGCCGGGCTCTAACCAATACTGGGGAGATAAGGTTAGGGTTCCTGGAGTCCTCTCCATCTTCCATGAAATCTAAAGTCTGCGCCTTTGACGTTACGATTTCCTGTGCTACCAAAACCTTTGAGTCACAGGCATTGATTGATTCCGGAGCAGCAGGAAATTTTATTTCCAAATCATTAGTAAATCAATGGTCTCTACCAGTGATTACCTTAAAAACACCCATTACTGTGACGGCTATAGATGGATCACGTCTCATCAACGGTCTCATCACCCAGAGTACGTCTCCAGTAACCCTTCAGATTGGTGCCCTGCATCATGAAGAAATATCGTTTTTGATCCTTCCTGTTACGACAAGTCCGATTGTCTTAGGCCTTCCATGGCTTCAGGGTCACTCTCCCCAGATTGACTGGCGCACTTCTCAAGTTACATCTTGGGGAGCTGAATGTCATCATCGTTGTCTCTCTCAAATGGTTTCATTCAAAAGACAGCATTCGTCTATTCCACCAGGTCCTCCTCCACAGGATCCTTCATCTACGGATCTGTGTGATAAGGTTCAGTCTGAACGCCTTCCTCCTCATCGGGCGTTCGTGACGTCATCGGACGTTGAAGATGGATCTCAGGAGTCATCTTCAAAAAGTCAAGTGCTGGTGGTTCACGGTCACCATCCGTCTTTTCCGGAATTTCCTGCCCTCCCGCCCACCCAAGTCCCTGCAGTGGAAACTGCTTGTCAGACCTTTAAAAATATCTGGTCTCAGGTCAAAACCTGTTTAAAGAAGACATCTATCAAATATAAATCTTTCGCTGATAAGAAGAGGCGGGCTATTCCACCACTAAAAATTGGAGATCGTGTCTGGTTATCCACAAAAAATATTCGTTTGAAGGTTCCATCCATGAAATTCGCCCCTCGTTTTATTGGTCCATATAGGATCATTCAAGTTATCAATCCAGTATGTGTGAAACTCCTTCTTCCTAAGAGTCTTCGGATTTCTAATGCCTTCCATGTATCTTTGCTCAAACCTCTTATTATCAACCGTTTTTCAACTCCTCCCTCAGCTCCGCAGCCAGTTCAAGTCCATCAGGAGGAGGATTTTGAGATTACCGAGGTACTAGATGCAAAAATTTCGCGAGGAGTCCTCCACTTCCTCGTTCATTGGAAGGGCTTTGGTCCTGAGGAGCGCTCTTGGATCAAAGCTGAAGATCTTAATGCTCCTGCCCTTTTGAAGAAGTTTTACTCCAAAAATCCGGACAAGCCCGGTTCCAGGCGTTCTGTGCCCACCTTTAAAAGGGGGGGTACTGTCACTCACCGGACCGTGAGTGCCTCTTCCCGGACATTTAGGAACCGTGGCCGTCCACCATCCTGAGGGTCTGCGCATGCGCAGCCCTTTTCTATACTTCAGTGTATACCCCTTTAACTTAATTGGCAGATCAGGCAACCTCCCTATATTAAGCACCTGTGGTCACTACCACGTTGCCTGATCTGGGAGTCTCATTCCTCATGAGTCTCTGAAGGTGTTCCTGTATTACTCGTGTATTCAGCGCTGCTGATTCCTGTGGTTTCCAAACCACTTCTACTACTGTGGTTCCCATACCACTTCTACCATCAACTGTATCATCAGGACTGTTTGCTGATTCCTATCCGCTGCCTCCGTGCATTACAGTCTTCTATACCACTTCATCGCTATTGTATATCTTTGGGACTGTTGCTGATTCCTATCCGCTGCCTCCGTGCACTACAGTCTTCTAAACCACTTCAACGTTATTTTATATCAATGTGACTGTTTGCTCATTGCTATCCGCTGCCTCCGTGCACTCCAGCTTTTACTTCACTCACCTGCTTCTCATCAAGTCTGTTTGCTGATTCCTATCCGCTGCCTCCGTGCACTACAGTCTCCGGCTTGCAACTCGCCTGTGTTCATCATCGTGACTGCCAGCCGACTACTATCCGCTGCCTCCGTGCACTACAGTCTCCTGCTTGCAACTCGCCTGTGTCCATCATCGTGACTGCCAGCTGGCTACTATCCGCTGCCTCCGTGCACTACAGTCTCCTGCTTGCAACTCGCCTGTGTTCAACATCGTGACTGCCAGCTGATTACTATCCGCTGCCTCCGTGCACTACAGTCTCATCTCATCTTTGCTGTTACTTCCTCGAGACTGCCGCTTTCATGACCATCTGCTACACTTCGTGATCACAGCTCCTGCCCTGCGCTGCACTCCTGTTTCCCATCGCTGTTGGTTCCTGTGGTTGCTACTGGTTACCTCCGTGTGCCGCTGAGCCCTGCTGCTGTGGTCAGCGCTATCGTCCATCTCCTGCTGATCCACTCTCCACGCCTTCACGTGTTCCACTGGTCTCTACCCTCCTGTCAGCATTGGATTTGTATCTCATCTACTACCCTCTGCTGGATCATCTCCATTCTCCTGGGTCTCCTATGAGTCCAGTTCCACGTGTTGCTGACTCCTGTGGATTCGTGTCCCTGTTGGTCTACTCACCTGTGCGCTGCACCTGCTAGACCTCTGCCTCACCTGTCCAGGGACTTTCTATCCAGTCGGTCTCCAGCCGCTCAGGTACCGCTGCAATCCCATCTGACTGCTACTGCTGAACCACGGTATGCATACTTCTCATTGACTGTGCTGTGTATTGCATATCTTGCTGGACTGTGTTTGGTTCTCTCTGGAGTCTGCTATCCGCTGAGTCTATTGCCATCATTGACTGTGTTATCATTGTGCTGGACTACTTCAAGAGACTTTCTAGATTGCAGACCTGCTCAGTCATTTATATATATATATATCTATATTGTGCATATTACTGTGGATCGTGTATAAGGTGCCTGTGTATATCCTGTGTTGCAGTCTTCCCCCGTGCACCTCCTCACATATATATTCAGTGGTACAACTTGCTGATGTCAGACCACTGATCCCTGTTTCCGGTATCATCTGTTCCATTATCCTCTCACATAGCAGTGGTACAACTTGCTACCGCAGACCACTGACTACCTGGATACCTCCACTTGGATTCCATTCCTTCACTCAGACAGCGGTACAACTTGCTACCCGCAGACCGCTGACTCTCATCACCCCCTTGTTCTGTTGGACATTCCTCCTCACTATAGCAGTGGTACAACTTGCTATCGCAGACCACTGACTACCTTCACGTGTCCTTGTCCATACAGTTCCTTGTGTATTATTACCTCATTATTACCAGTGTTGCTAGTCATAGACTTTCCTGAGCATCTCATCGGCCATCATTTCATGTTCCGTGATCACCCAGCTACCAGAGTACCCTATTACCATCTACATTGCTCTGGTAAGCCTACCATCTGGTGATTCCTGGGTAAAGACTCCTAGTGCCCGTGACAGTAAGATCAGGCCATGACAGACCCAGATACGGAACCTACAGCCAAAGAGATGCTGCGGCATCTGGTTACTCGTATTGAGCAACAGGAAGTTCGCCAACGGCATTTACTGCGGTGTTACCAGGCCTTAGCCTCCCAAAGACCGTCTGTACAAGATGCCACAACTACTGTTGATGCTCCTGTGCCTTCCTCCGTTTCCCCAGTGCCATCCCAGGTGTTTACAGCTTCCACGCTTCACCTGCCTACTCCGTCAAAATACGATGGAGACCCCAAAACTTGTAGGGGTTTTCTTACTCAATGCTCAGTTCATTTTGAGCTCCAACCTCAAAATTTTTCTACCCATCGTTCCAGAGTGGCCTATCTTATTTCATTGTTTTCTGGACAAGCTCTCGCATGGGCTTCCCCTCTGTGGGAAAGAAACGATCCATTGTTACAGGATAGTGCCGAGTTTATTTCCACGTTCCGAAGTGTATTCGATGAACCAGGTCGTGTCATTTCCGCTGCATCCAGCATTCTCCGTCTTCGCCAAGGATCTCGCACTGTGGCTCAGTACGTCATTCGATTTAGGATCTTAGCCTCTGAACTTCAGTGGAACACTGAAGCACTAGTTGCCGCCTTCTGGCAGGGGCTTTCCGATAAAATTAAAAACGCACTGACTTCACAAGAACTACCCTCCTCTTTAGAAGATTTGATCTCTCTTTGCCATCGGGTAGACCTGAGGTTTCGTGAAAGAGAACCTGAGAAAACAACTTCGGTTAAAACACCTCCTCTCTCAAATCCTCAATTTCACCCAGCTTCATCTCCGGTGATACCCATGGAGATAGGTCGCTCCAAATTAACTTTAGAGGAGAGGGACCGAAGAATAAAGAATAGACTTTGTATCTATTGTGCCGATTCTACGCATATGCTCAATTCTTGTCCCAGGAGATGCCGGGCTCTAACCAATACTGGGGAGATAAGGTTAGGGTTCCTGGAGTCCTCTCCATCTTCCATGAAATCTAAAGTCTGCGCCTTTGACGTTACGATTTCCTGTGCTACCAAAACCTTTGAGTCACAGGCATTGATTGATTCCGGAGCAGCAGGAAATTTTATTTCCAAATCATTAGTAAATCAATGGTCTCTACCAGTGATTACCTTAAAAACACCCATTACTGTGACGGCTATAGATGGATCACGTCTCATCAACGGTCTCATCACCCAGAGTACGTCTCCAGTAACCCTTCAGATTGGTGCCCTGCATCATGAAGAAATATCGTTTTTGATCCTTCCTGTTACGACAAGTCCGATTGTCTTAGGCCTTCCATGGCTTCAGGGTCACTCTCCCCAGATTGACTGGCGCACTTCTCAAGTTACATCTTGGGGAGCTGAATGTCATCATCGTTGTCTCTCTCAAATGGTTTCATTCAAAAGACAGCATTCGTCTATTCCACCAGGTCCTCCTCCACAGGATCCTTCATCTACGGATCTGTGTGATAAGGTTCAGTCTGAACGCCTTCCTCCTCATCGGGCGTTCGTGACGTCATCGGACGTTGAAGATGGATCTCAGGAGTCATCTTCAAAAAGTCAAGTGCTGGTGGTTCACGGTCACCATCCGTCTTTTCCGGAATTTCCTGCCCTCCCGCCCACCCAAGTCCCTGCAGTGGAAACTGCTTGTCAGACCTTTAAAAATATCTGGTCTCAGGTCAAAACCTGTTTAAAGAAGACATCTATCAAATATAAATCTTTCGCTGATAAGAAGAGGCGGGCTATTCCACCACTAAAAATTGGAGATCGTGTCTGGTTATCCACAAAAAATATTCGTTTGAAGGTTCCATCCATGAAATTCGCCCCTCGTTTTATTGGTCCATATAGGATCATTCAAGTTATCAATCCAGTATGTGTGAAACTCCTTCTTCCTAAGAGTCTTCGGATTTCTAATGCCTTCCATGTATCTTTGCTCAAACCTCTTATTATCAACCGTTTTTCAACTCCTCCCTCAGCTCCGCAGCCAGTTCAAGTCCATCAGGAGGAGGATTTTGAGATTACCGAGGTACTAGATGCAAAAATTTCGCGAGGAGTCCTCCACTTCCTCGTTCATTGGAAGGGCTTTGGTCCTGAGGAGCGCTCTTGGATCAAAGCTGAAGATCTTAATGCTCCTGCCCTTTTGAAGAAGTTTTACTCCAAAAATCCGGACAAGCCCGGTTCCAGGCGTTCTGTGCCCACCTTTAAAAGGGGGGGTACTGTCACTCACCGGACCGTGAGTGCCTCTTCCCGGACATTTAGGAACCGTGGCCGTCCACCATCCTGAGGGTCTGCGCATGCGCAGCCCTTTTCTATACTTCAGTGTATACCCCTTTAACTTAATTGGCAGATCAGGCAACCTCCCTATATTAAGCACCTGTGGTCACTACCACGTTGCCTGATCTGGGAGTCTCATTCCTCATGAGTCTCTGAAGGTGTTCCTGTATTACTCGTGTATTCAGCGCTGCTGATTCCTGTGGTTTCCAAACCACTTCTACTACTGTGGTTCCCATACCACTTCTACCATCAACTGTATCATCAGGACTGTTTGCTGATTCCTATCCGCTGCCTCCGTGCATTACAGTCTTCTATACCACTTCATCGCTATTGTATATCTTTGGGACTGTTGCTGATTCCTATCCGCTGCCTCCGTGCACTACAGTCTTCTAAACCACTTCAACGTTATTTTATATCAATGTGACTGTTTGCTCATTGCTATCCGCTGCCTCCGTGCACTCCAGCTTTTACTTCACTCACCTGCTTCTCATCAAGTCTGTTTGCTGATTCCTATCCGCTGCCTCCGTGCACTACAGTCTCCGGCTTGCAACTCGCCTGTGTTCATCATCGTGACTGCCAGCCGACTACTATCCGCTGCCTCCGTGCACTACAGTCTCCTGCTTGCAACTCGCCTGTGTCCATCATCGTGACTGCCAGCTGGCTACTATCCGCTGCCTCCGTGCACTACAGTCTCCTGCTTGCAACTCGCCTGTGTTCAACATCGTGACTGCCAGCTGATTACTATCCGCTGCCTCCGTGCACTACAGTCTCATCTCATCTTTGCTGTTACTTCCTCGAGACTGCCGCTTTCATGACCATCTGCTACACTTCGTGATCACAGCTCCTGCCCTGCGCTGCACTCCTGTTTCCCATCGCTGTTGGTTCCTGTGGTTGCTACTGGTTACCTCCGTGTGCCGCTGAGCCCTGCTGCTGTGGTCAGCGCTATCGTCCATCTCCTGCTGATCCACTCTCCACGCCTTCACGTGTTCCACTGGTCTCTACCCTCCTGTCAGCATTGGATTTGTATCTCATCTACTACCCTCTGCTGGATCATCTCCATTCTCCTGGGTCTCCTATGAGTCCAGTTCCACGTGTTGCTGACTCCTGTGGATTCGTGTCCCTGTTGGTCTACTCACCTGTGCGCTGCACCTGCTAGACCTCTGCCTCACCTGTCCAGGGACTTTCTATCCAGTCGGTCTCCAGCCGCTCAGGTACCGCTGCAATCCCATCTGACTGCTACTGCTGAACCACGGTATGCATACTTCTCATTGACTGTGCTGTGTATTGCATATCTTGCTGGACTGTGTTTGGTTCTCTCTGGAGTCTGCTATCCGCTGAGTCTATTGCCATCATTGACTGTGTTATCATTGTGCTGGACTACTTCAAGAGACTTTCTAGATTGCAGACCTGCTCAGTCATTTATATATATATATATCTATATTGTGCATATTACTGTGGATCGTGTATAAGGTGCCTGTGTATATCCTGTGTTGCAGTCTTCCCCCGTGCACCTCCTCACATATATATTCAGTGGTACAACTTGCTGATGTCAGACCACTGATCCCTGTTTCCGGTATCATCTGTTCCATTATCCTCTCACATAGCAGTGGTACAACTTGCTACCGCAGACCACTGACTACCTGGATACCTCCACTTGGATTCCATTCCTTCACTCAGACAGCGGTACAACTTGCTACCCGCAGACCGCTGACTCTCATCACCCCCTTGTTCTGTTGGACATTCCTCCTCACTATAGCAGTGGTACAACTTGCTATCGCAGACCACTGACTACCTTCACGTGTCCTTGTCCATACAGTTCCTTGTGTATTATTACCTCATTATTACCAGTGTTGCTAGTCATAGACTTTCCTGAGCATCTCATCGGCCATCATTTCATGTTCCGTGATCACCCAGCTACCAGAGTACCCTATTACCATCTACATTGCTCTGGTAAGCCTACCATCTGGTGATTCCTGGGTAAAGACTCCTAGTGCCCGTGACACTCTGTCTGTTCATCCTGAGATTTCGTTAGCAGAACTAGTCAATCGATAGGCTGCATTTTCATGTTGTAACCTTTGTTATAAAACTGCACTCTCGTGGGAGCTACTATCGCTCACCATTCTAAAATACCACTGCGGTCACTGAAATGGGTGTGGAAGTGAGGTCCATATAGCCACCCACTACTTCCCTCTGCCACCTCTTTCTTTCATTGTTGTGTGTGTGTGACACTTTACTACATTATTGTATTGTAAACGAATAGGGTAATGTCACTTTTGCATTTACTATTAAGACTTTATCAGGGGGCAAAAATATACACACTTGTTAATCCTGATGTACGCTTGGCACAAATGCTACTGATGTACAGCTTGATTCATCTTGAAATGTGCCCAATTGAACATATATACGTAAATGTTTCCTACTTATGTTCAGGGTGCAAAGTGTTCAACACTACTTGAGCCAGGACAAAAAGACGCACTGACCATAATACCCCATTCACACTGCCTAAAAAACCCAAGTTTTTGCAGGGGCGAGCTTCGACGACCAGTGTCGAGGCTCAGTATGAAAGGGGATCAGTGCAAAATGCCGGGTCTGATGACCCGGTAATTAGACCCGGGACTTTTGAAGGGTTTTTCCTGCGCAAGTCCCGAGTCGCCTTCAGTGTGAAAGGTGCGACCCAGGTTTTTCAACATGGGTTCACTTAAAGAAGCTGATTGGGGGATTAGGGACGCTGGAGGATGACAAATATTGTGAAAAATACAGCAAGCAGCAGCTACATGGGGCACAAGTTTGGTATCAATGTCAATTCGCTTCAATAAACACAGCCAAAAGTCCTTTCAATCGTCCAAAGGCATTTTCAACCACCATCCGAGCAGAGCTGAGGGTATAGGTGAAGAGAATTTGTTCCACAGTAAGTTGACGTTGCTGTGTGAAGCCCTTCATGAACCATCGCCACAAAGGGGTAAGCTGCATCCCCAATTAAGTGTACTGGGATCTCCACACCATTCACGGTCTTGGGTTTCTCCCTCACCATTTTTAAGACAATCAAAGCTCCTCTTGTGATGACTGACACTTATTGCCAGGGTAGACCTGGGTCCAAGGTGCAGTGTGAACGGGGTCTCTGAGCTGGGATGTAAAAACCCAGCTTGATAAAAACGGGATAAATCAGGAGCAGTAATGTGAAAGTGCTATACGTTGTTCTTGGCCAAAGGCGAGCATTATCTTTTGCACTTGACTGGTTGTGTTTGTGGCTCTGTCCCTATATTTGATGTACCAGATCAGCAGCTTTAAGAGCAAAGAGCCTGATTCATTAAGGATCTTAACATAAGAAACTTCTTATTTCAGTCTCCTGGACAAAACCATGTTACAATGCAAGGGGTGCAAATTAGTATTCTGTTTTGCACATTAGTTAAATACTGACTGTTTTTTCATGTAGCACACAAATATCATCTTTAAATTTCAGTGTACCACCAATAAGCTATCAAGTATTTGTGTGCTACATGAAAAACAGTCAGTATTTAATTTATCTGCAAAACAGAATACTAATTTGCACCCCTTGCATTGGAACATGGTTTTGTCCAGGAGACTGAATTAAGAAGTTTCTTAAGTTAAGACAGTGGTTCCCAAACTTTTGCAGTTCGCGGCACCCTTAGAGTCTCCAAATTTTTTCAAGGCACCCCTCCAAAATAATTACTGTTTTAGAGGTAGTTGGGTCAAAAAGTTGTAATAAGTATTTAGGTCACAACAGAAATACTTATTTAGTTGTATGCAAAAATGCCCCCCTGCATCCAGGCACACTGCCCCCTCTGCATCCAGGCACACTGCCCCCTCTGTAACCAGGCACACTACCCCCTCTGCAACCAGGCACACTGCCCCCTCTGCATCCAGGCCCACTGCCCTCTCTCATGTTGCCCCCTCTGTCACGCTGGCCCCCTCCTCTGCCCTCTGTCATGCTAGCCCCTCCTCTGCCCTCTCTCATGCTGTCCCCCTCGTCTGCCCTCTCTCCCTCTGCCATCTGTCCTCCTCCTCTGCCATATGTCCCCCTCCTCTGTCCTCCTCCTCTGCCCTCCTGGTCTGCCATCTGTCCCCCTCCTCTGCCCTCCTCCTCTGCTCTCTGTCCCCCTCCTCTGCACTCTGTCCTCCTGGTCTGCCCTCTGTCCTCATGGTCTGCCCTCTGTCCTCATGGTCTGCCCTCTGTCCTCATGGTCTGCCCTCTGTCCTCATGGTCTGCCCTCTGTCCTCCTGGTCTGCCATCTGTCCTCCTCCTCTGTCTTCCTGGTCTGCCCTCTGTCCTCCTGGTCTGCCCTCTGTCCCCCTCCTCTGCCCTCTGTCCCCCTCCTCTGCACTCTGTCCTCCTGGTCTGCCCTCTGTCCTCCTGGTCTGCCCTCTGTCCTCTTGGTCTGCCCTCTGCCCCCCTCCTCTGCCCTCTGTCCCCCTCCTCTGCCTTCTGTCCTCCTGGTCTGCCTTCTGCCCTCTGTCCCCTCCTCTGTCCTCCTGGTCTGCCCTCTGTCCCCCTCCTCTGCCCTCTGTCCCCCTCCTCTGCCTTCTGTCCTCCTGGTCTGCCTTCTGTCCTCCTCCTCTGCCCTCTGTCCCCCTCCTCTGCCCTCTGTCCCCCTCCTCTCCCCTCTGTCCCCCTCCTCTGCTCTCTGTCCCCCTCCTCTGCCATCTGTCCTCCTGGTCTGCCATCTGTCCTCCTGGTCTGCCCTCTGTCCTCCTGGTCTGCCCTCTGTCCTCCTGGTCTGCCCTTCTCCTCTGCCCTCTGTCCCCCTCCTCTGCCCTTTGTCCTCCACCTCTGCTCTCTGCCCCCCTCCTCTGTCCTCCTGGCCTGCCCTCTGTCCTCCTGGCCTGCCCTCTGTCCCCCTTTTCCTCTGCCCCGCGCCAGGCAAAAAAAAAGAAAGAAAACAGAAACTTACCAATCCGCGCGGCGCCGGGACCCAGCAGCCTCCTCTCTCGCAGCTGTCACTGAATGACGTCAGTGACAGCTGCGGGAGAGAGGAGTCTGCTGGGTCCCGGTGCCGCGCGGATGGGTACGTTTCAGTTTTCTTTCTTTTTTTTTTTGCCTGGCCCACGGCACCCCAGTCACAGCGCCGCGGCACCCCTGGGAGCCGCGGCGCACACTTTGGGAACCGCCAAGTTAAGATCCTTAATGAATCAGGCCCAAAGTATCTATCTATGTATTAAACAGATGTTTCATTTACTAGGTAATTTACTAAGCCTCTAATATTTGTTTTTCTTTCTTGGTATGTTCGAAGCAGATTTCAAAATATTTGAATAGTTCCTGTGGATGTAGAGTCACAAACGATGTTCCATTTGCAGGAATATGCTCAGCGTTGACACATCCATCAATCTGAAATCTAATTTGAGATTTGTAGCAAATACACATAAAACTGTCCAGCCCTTATTAGTGTCTGTAGGAGATTAGAACATTCTTTGTTGATTTGTTTCCCTCTTTTGCTATGAAACTGTACTTTTTTTTTGGGATCTTGGTTTTTAACTTTGTTCCAGAGCATTTTTAAAATCCCTGGTGTCACACACCACCTAATTAAACCCAGCAACACATTGATGACTGCGGCTCGATCTGTTACATATTATGTTCCTACAGGAAAAATACATTTATGGCTTTGGGGGCATTACATTTACATTTTGTTCTCAGTTTTATAGTCTCTGTCCTTTAAATGTCGAACATTCAATGCCATCGTGTTAATATTAGGCCACCTTTTACATTTAAAAACAAAATTTTAGATGTTTTCATGATATCATCATCAGCAGTAGCTATCTATATAGCGCTACTAATTCCGCAGTGCTGTACAGAGATCTCACTCCCTCACATCAGTCCCTGCCCCATTGGAGCTTACAGACTAAATTCTCTAACATACACACACGACCGAGAGAGACTAAGGTCAATTTAATAGCAGCCATTTAACCTACTAATATGTTTTTGGAGTGTGGGAGGAAACCGGAGCACCTGGAGGAAATCCAGAGAAACACGGGGAGAACATACAAACTCAACACAGATAAGGCCATGCTCAGGAATCAAACTCATGACCCCAGTGCTGTGAGGCAGAAGTGCTAACCACTAAGCCACCGTGCTGAACTTATGATACCTTGTGGATTTGCCTTTTAAGATGGGTCCAAAGACCCAGCTCAATCAGTTTGTTTGTTAATCTGGTTCTGGTAACGCCACTACCTTGTACTGATGGACCATCACTCACTCTTAATCTCCCCCTTCATCTCTTGTCATGTATTTGTTGACCGATGTCCACAGATACATAACTATTGTACATGACTGTTTTCAGACCCAGGGTTTGTATAGCTTTAGACACTAATTCCTAATTCTACATCTGCAGATTTCTAACACCATCTTGCCATGAGAATTTTATATATCTTTATATCCAGCTCTATGATATTTTCATTGATAACAGGATTGCTGAAAAGGCATTAACGTACATGGACAGATTTGTTGTAAAATAATAATGAATTTTAAAATAAGAGCAGTTGTCTTTGTATAAATTATAGACAAGGTGCTAATTAAACAGGATAGAATTTGCAGATGCTCCCCCGTCTCATTTTCTCAAGCCCAGCGCCAGCCACAGAATTTGTCTTAATGAAAATTCTTCCTATCCAAACTTACATATTAACTGTATGGATTATGGAGTGAACTAAACTTAAGAGGACGGGAAATCAATAACCCAAATACTAACGGCAGGTGTCCCCCAAGCTCTCATGCACTTTTGGACAATCGAACTATCAGAAATATATCAAACTGCCAACAATCTAAAGGATAAGGGCACTGACTGTATTATCGGTAACCTACAATGTTGATTACAAAGGGTTTCTTTAGTATAATTGATATTTATTAGTACTTCATATCATAACTGTTTTTGTACTATAATTTGTTACTTATCAGTACACTTTGGGGGGAATTCATTTAGCCATAAAAAGCTTAAGCTAGGTGCACACTACAGAATTTTCCACCAACTTTTTATGCCGATCGATTTTACATGCGCTCGGTCCATGGACTGCATACACACTAGCCTTGTTTAGGACGATAAAGGGAAGAGCGGACATCCCTTTAGCGACTTTTTACAGCCATGTTGTCGTGAGCAATGACTGTAATTTCGTACTCGCTGTTGTGGATCAGTCGGAAGTTTAACGCACAACACAACGGAAACGAGATTGGAACGAAAATATTAAATGGTACGACCAACCAAATGAGGCGACAATCGTCCATTTGGGCAGACTTTCAACCATCATGTCACTACACACACTGACCCGACTTTTGAACGAACGGTCGTATGTCGGCTGATTTAGCCGATTATTGGATGAAAACTGTGTAGTGTGTACCCAGCTTTACAGAACGTCCGTGAGACACTTCGCAGTGGAGACCCCATAGAGGTGCGAGAAAAAATGAGCAGAGATTTCTACTATAACTACCGGCAATGTGTGGAGCACGATATCTGCGTGCCACGTCGTCTGCAATCGAATTCCCTCCTTTGCGCATGCTCAGTTTAGCCAAACTCTCTACTGCACACACACTTCCTATTCCCCTCCCAACTCCCTTTCCTTTTGCGCTTTAAACCCTACCTATTCTGTTTATAAACAGATTATAGACTGCTCTTATCTGTACCTCTACAGACCTTGCATTGAGAAAGCAGATTGGCAGCTATTTCCAAAACCCAGAAATAATTGAAAAATTTTCCTTAAGCGTAATTGAGTATAATTGACAATTGTAATTTTATTTAATTAAACAATATACCCTATTATTTTTACGTGTGAATTGCATATTAAACAGTAGAATTTCTGAGTTACATAGATAATTACCCTTTTCTGGGAGCTTATAACCAATTTAGATAAGAAACTGGGTTATTTATTTAAACATTAATAATCACTGCTCTCATAAGTTGATGATTTTTGTTCTGAACTGGATTAAGTTAATGTCTAACTAAGCACATTCCCCCTATGACAGAGAATGAACAATATTTGGTAATAATGGTAACGATAGGTTGAATGCTAGAGCGCATTGGCACAGGTGCCAGGGAAGATATCAGAAGTAATATGTAGATGACTTCACACATATATGGTATGCCAACACCCAAATGCTTACACATAATGAAATCATGCTCCCATCAATGTATTTTGCTCCTATTCATTATATTGTCAGAATATAGTTATGTTAGATTAAACTCTTTATTGCAATAAAGCCTTTACCGACAATACCTGGATACATGTAAGAGGATTTGTTTGACAATGCAAATATACCTCCTGCAGACAGGGGCGGCCTGGGCCGGGGGTCAGGGGGCATCGGCCCCCCGTGCCGTTCAGTCTGACAGCTGTTTGGGCCGGCCGCCTTCCCCTCGTGGATACAATATTTTCTGAATATTACTGGCGGCCGCATCACATGACACGCGATGTGGGCCCCGCCTGTGCGCCCCCCAGGCTGAACTTTGCCATCCCGCTCCTGCCTGCAGAAGAGGTGTTCCTTGCGGTGGTAGTCGTTATCGCGATGACTACATTTACAACATTACTTTAAACAACTTGAAATATCTGATGCTTAGAACCTAGACATGTTATAAAGACAGACTTACCACAAGAAAGACAGGTAGCAATACCCAACAGATGAGGATTCATATCATTTAACATGATGACAGAGAGATTGACAATTTTAAAGCGGAAATGCCAGGATCGGGTGTATACATTATCTAAAAACGCTTAGGTTTAGGATTAGGGTTAGAATTAGGGTTGGGTTTAGGGTTCGGGTTAGCATTACGGTTTTCCGCCAGGTCCTGGCATTGCTGCTTTCAAACCAGCAATCTCTCTGTGTCAGTGTTAGGTGACGCGGATCCTCACTGCCAGCATTTTGTGCTTTCGCACATATTAGCACACCTGTCGGTTATGTTACCTGTCTTTTTTGTAGCAAGTCTGTCTTTACAACAAGGGATGAGAAAGCACATAACAGATATCCATTGCAAATATTAATTTAGATGCAGGTAGATTTTTTTCCTGCTGTTTCTATATTACAGGTTGAATGGAAATGCAGAATAGCCACCTAGTGGTAACAAGTGGTGCTGCAGTTTTTTATGGGGTCGGGGTTGATTTGGTTTCTAAATTTATTTTCTTAGCATGGTTTGTATCATATTTATTGACTTGCTAAATTTTAAATAATACTAAAATCTAGCTATAATACCGCAAATTACTTAATAAATGCTAAACTCACTTTTGTGGATCTATGTTTGGGGGCTATCAGATACAAAGGGTCTAATTTAGCACTTCACAGTGGTGGAAGTGAGGGTGTGGTACCCCATACTGCCACTTATCCTACTGCCTTCATTGTAAAATGATTAAATTACATTCACTTACATGTCCATTGCATTTTTCATACCGCCACTTCTAAATGTCCACTTGGACCTACACATATACAGAAAAATGTATTAAAAAAAAAAAAAAGTACCTAAGTTATGTTTAGTCAGACTTTCAACTCAAAAACAGTAGTATTTGCGCCAGGTGTATGTCAAATTCCTAGCGTAGAGATACAGATTGCCATTAATAATGTAATTAAGTTTCATATACACAAGAGACAAGATTGTCTTCACAGTTATTAATACGCGAAAGTCGCATTTTCTGTATAAAATGCCATTAAATACAGACATCGCCACGTCTATTGTTTACCCCATTAAAAAATCTAATAGCAATCTTCTTTCCTTCAGTTTTTCAAATGGAAATGACAAAGCAATGCAGATAAACTTAATGTAATATACCCGCAACTCTAATGAATTAAGTACTATCAATTGGAGAGGTCAATATGCAAGCAGCCAATTTGAAGCGGCTAGAGGCTGCTCTCATTATCACGATCATGTATCTTTGCACCAGGCTTCCAGTACACACAAGAGATACGCCTCCAAAAAGGTGTATATGGGATGCGCCCATGTTTAGTTATGTTGCACTTATGTGAACATGCTCTTACTGTGCCTGCTCATGCCCACAATTGGGCAAAAGAGGTAGGAGTAAATACAGCCAAAAGGTGACATTTTGATCCTTGGCAAAATGATTTTGTGTTGCATGGAGGGCAAATTTAAAATGTGTGGCTAGATTTGGGAGGGAGATCAGTCCTAGCTCAACTCTAAATCGCAGTTAAAATAAAGCTGCCAAATATTTCTCCGCTACACTGTATCATACATGGTTTGTCCAGGTGCAGGTTTCAACCCTTTCGCTTGAGAAAGGCCTACAACCAGGACGAAACGCGTTGGGGTATATATCAGCTACTTCTCTACATTACAAAAATGATTACCTAACAGGATTGGAAGAACGAGTCCATGAGGATCTACTGGAAAGTATATGACTGCTTATACTTCTAAATTGAAGGAACATTCATTATACCCTCTAGCTGTGGCCTCAGTGGGATTCACAACAATATCCGGCAACGCCGGAGAGGAGGTATACTTGCTGGCTATGGAGAGATCTTAGGACTGGAGTGACAGCGAGGCTTTCAGATACTACTACTGAATGGGTAGCATGACTAGCAACTGAAAAGGTGCATTAGTACATTAAAACATTAGAGACTCAATTTGATGCAACACAAGTGATATTACGTTTGAAGAAATTACTGTATGCTATACCTCACCTTTTGTGGACAGTGTAGTAGTTTAGTTTCAGCGCGCATGAGATTCAGGTTTTGACCGCTGACATTTACTATTCACAGAGCGCTGGAAATAGAGGCGTAAAGACAAGTGACAGGTCCATTTATTTGAAGTTACAGATGAGCAGACCTAGACCTGAGCAAGTAATAACCAGCACGTTCTCAGGGATCGTCAGTAATTTTAAATGTACGTGTAGTGAACATGAGATCTTTCTTATCTTTTAGATTGTTCATATGGTGGAGCAGAGCGGACCTAAGGGAGACTACTGTATGAGAGGATAGAAGATTGCAGTAGTGCACCAGATACAACCTTAAAAATCATATGGTTATAAGTTATCTTAGTTATATAGATTTAGTGTTGTGCGTTGGGATGTTTTGGTTTTATTGTATTTGTAATTATGGAGATTCCTTTTCTTTCTGGAGAGTGCGCTTGTATTTGTATAAGTTTCTACCCTTTCGCTGTTTATTTTTTTATCCAAAGCATCAATTTTGCAAATATAACCCTTGTGAATCTGTAACCATTTGTTATATACTCTCCCTCTTCTCTCTTGAAGCTAGTATTATTATTATTATTAATTTTTATTTATAAGGCACCACAAGGCGTCCGCAGCGCCTTAGAGAGACAAACAAATTACAATACAATGGGAGTATCATAGTATGTATCATTTTCAAAGAGTTTGCCATACTGTGGTGACGAACAGCCCTCTCTACCATAGCACAAACCGGAGACCACCATGTAGTTCCATTTGTTTTGTGCTTTGTAAGAGCAAGTTGATGCGGGCGTTAGGTCCTGTCGTAGACAGAAGGGTCAGCACCACAGCGTCAAAAGGACGTTGGAAGCTGCAGGAGAGGAAAGGTGAACACATCTGTCTTGTACATCCTAATCCTCATGATGAATGCTTGATTTGTCTATGCTATAGTGTGGACATGTGCATCTGTGCACCTAAGGTGTGTACATGGCACCCAAGTGAGAATTGTAATTACCATCTCAGAGCCTGCAACACAAGTGTACAACCTCTACCACACTGTAATATATATGCGGCCACACACTCTTACCACTTGCTCACGCTCCCAAACCTACCCATTGTGGCAGCAATGCAGCCATATATGGATACTGGGGAAGTCTGAAGACCAATTAAAACTAAGAAAATCCTAAAAATAATCCAGAGCACTTGGAAGATATGACTTGACTTGGTTCATGCCATAGCAGAGCACTGGAGCAAAATAATTGTCTAGTTTTAAATTCCCCCTCCTTCTCCTAATTGTCTTTTAGTTATTAATTGTTTAAGTAGCATTAACCTGCTCATTGGTAAACTGGTTTTATTGAATACACTCCATTTGCAACAATTAATATCTGATTTTCCCTAACAAGAGTCCCCACTATGCTTTGCTCTAACTTGTCTTCTGAGGGACAAACAGCATCTTTTCCTTAAAAAACAAACATAACTTGGGGTCAAATATTATAAGTCTACGTTCAGGGCCAGAGCTGCCATTATACAAATCTAAGCAGCTTGCGGAGTATATTTATCAAGCTGCAAGTTTGAAGTGGAGATGTTGCCTATAGCAACCAATCATATTCTAGTTATTATTTATTTAGTACAGTCTACAATATGACAGCTAGAATCTGATTGGTTGCTATAGGCGACATCTCCACTTTTCAAACCCGCAGCTTAGTAAATATACCCCTAAACCTCTAAATGAGTGAAATAATCTCACTCATTCAGTGTCTTCATTGTCACTGTCGCCGCCCCATACTGAAAGCCGTCAACTTGCAGCTGCTGCTGGAGCTTTTCCATGTTTATAATGGGCCCTTCTCTAGGATGTCATAGACCAGGGCTGCACTCCTCCCCCTCTCCACACTAGGTAAGAATCAGGGCTTGTGACTGCGATTGGGGAGGAAGGGTAGTCAAGGTGGCAGACAAATGGGGACCCCAGATACATGCACCAGCCCTTCCTATGTTGTGAGATTGGCCTTGAGCTACATTTC
The DNA here is from genome assembly GCF_038048845.1 of Mixophyes fleayi. NCBI lineage: Eukaryota > Metazoa > Chordata > Amphibia > Anura > Limnodynastidae > Mixophyes > Mixophyes fleayi. The sequence continues at coordinate 119,430,767 of NC_134409.1, read as the reverse complement.
TATTAGGTCTTTCATTAACAGGCCTTGACGAAGTTGGGGGATGGGATAAGCCTTAAGAATGGCATTTGAAAATAACGTGATTACCAGCAGAACTGACTCACTGTTGGTTGAGTTTTGTAATTTAGAAATGTGCTTTAAACTCACACCATCGCACATTCACCATCCATCAACATCAGCGGAGTTATCAACCATAGCAATGCTAGCTTAGAAGTGAACACTGTTGGAGGACGATGCAGATGGCGTGAAAGTAATCATAATATTTAGTTTTAACTTTGTTTCCACGCCAAGCAGAGTTCTTCTCTATTTCAATGTGTGTTTAAACCACTTTTAATGCAACAAATCAAAGTCCTTTCTGGAAAATATTTCTGAGGACAAAGTGTTTACCAAGGCCGACTCTTCTACAGCTACTTCAAAAGTTAAACATTCAGTTATAAACAAGTCCTGGAACACTTACCATTTATCTTATGCTGCAAAGCACAAGGTCAGTTTATTCCTATTCGGAATGTTTCAGAGTTCGCAACAATTGCATCCTCTGAATGGAAACTCTTTTGATACTATCCACAAATGAAAATACATTGCTTTAATAATAACACGAGAACAGTTATATTATTATTGTTATTTACAGTATATAGCGCTGTTATATGCCAAGAGAAAGGATTTTTTTTATATGACTGAAGGTGTCCTATTGCATTTGTCTACTCTGAAGAATTAAAGAAAGCTTTAGCTGTTGTTCCCATTGTCCAAGAGGGGAGTGTGAATAGGTCAAACATTAAGAGCATTTCTTGTTCTGATCTGAGGAGCATAGTACTTGAAGGACAATGCGCACGTATGCCACATGTTTGATATAAGAAATTGGCAGTTTGTAGACATTTTATTATATAAAATAATGCTATTTATTATTGTTTATTTACATAGTGCTAACATATTGCTCAGCAAGGAGAGAATGCAGAATCATTCACATCAGTTCTTGTCCCATTGGAGCTTACAGTCTAAATAACAAATAAATAATATAGGTTTGTAAGTTTAAGCCAATCGTGTTAGGGAAAATGTATTGGTTAGTGTTCTCCTCATGAACATGAGACGGTAATGCCCACAAAGATATATTAAATAGAAGTTTAGTCTTCATGAACATCTATATAAGGTCTGTGGTGCAGCTAGGAGTTTGTTTGAAGTACTGACTGAGACTGTATGCTTGAAGGCTTGGTTTTTGTCAGGAAGCAGAAGTATCCTTGCTTAAGTTGGGATTGCTAGTGGAGGAAGGTGTGAAAGACCTTACATTTCTCCCACACATGCTGTTAAGTGCAAATCTGCAAAGACAACAATTTTTGGGAGCTCACCTGGACTCCCGGGATAGTAGGGCAACCTCAAGCATCCTGTCCTGTTCATTGTGAAATGGGTGGGGCCAGGGCTAATTGTGTCATACTTGCCCCGATCCCCTGCTGTATGTATTGGTATGGTTTAGCAGAGGGGCGTGGACTGAAGATGTGATTCACATGGCCACACCCCCAGGAAGCTGCATGGAGATCCCCCAAGATCTCCAAAGTAGGCAAGTATGCTCTAAAGTGAGTAGAAGCTACCTCGGTAGCCAGCTTCCCCAGACAGAATGAGTGCAGCAATGTCGAGGCCAGGAGAATTCAAAATGTGGGTGCTCTACAAATTAGATAAAAAGGAGGGAAAAATAAGTGCTATATCACCATTAAGAATTGAATTTTCATGTTGACCTTTCTATACATTACTACTTAAGTAACATTATTTTTAAATAAATATTACACATAGAGGAATCATCATATGTTTTAATGGTAAGGTTGAAAATGAACAGATCCATCAACTTCAACCTTTTATAAATTCTAATGTTGCATTCCTCTTGATCAACACTTTTGGAATTTTGGAAAGGTTATGTTTAATGTACCTGTGTCATCTTTTAACCTTACTGTGTAACTATGTCTCTTTAATAGATACATATATTTAAATGTTGTTTTTAAAACTAACCCTCAGAACAATGAACAAAAACTACAGTACATGCTAACCTCTGTAAATGCTAAAATGTATCTAGTGTGAATGGCTCATTCAAGTTCATCCCAGAGAACCAATACATTAGTGCAGTGACTTCTCTGTCATGGTCCTGGGAACATTCAAAGTAATTCCTAGCTTAGGTGTGTCAAGGTCAAGCACACACACATTTGTCCGATTCAAGTTCTGGCCATCTTTCAGGTATGTGTATATTAGCCGTATCTGATTACAATTGCGAGTATACCAATAATGCTGATAACATAACAGTATATACCTTGATTTGGCTATGTAAGTCCACAGGTATGTTTTTAAGTTTCAGCAAGGACAAAATAACAGTTTATATCAGAACGGGGTTGGTTCCTTTAGTGTCCGCTTCTAGAGAACCCACGTTTTTCACCTGGGAAGGATGTGTTGCCACAATTTTTAGAGATAGTTTGGCTAGTGGGATATTTCAGTATAATTCGATATGTCTGGCTTAGTAGCGGTGTTCGTTTCTCCTTTAGAAACGAGCTCCGCTACTAAGCTACGGCATTTATATGTCGGCATAAATATTCTTGAAACAAATAAACAATTGTAAGCTAAGCAAACTAGATCATCTTCTTTTAATACTTTTATACACAGTAGCTTCTCCTACAAAGGTAGAATGAAAGTGTGCTTCATTTTGTTAGCAATTTAATTGATTTTTACTGCCTGCAACAAAGAATATGCATAGAGATGAAATGCCTCAAACCACAAAAGGAATCAAAGACGTTAAATGAAAAAAATTATACTAGTAAAATTCAATGTCCTATTAAATAATCTCTAATGAAGGATGAGCAAAGAATAAAATCAAGAAAGAATTTAGACAGCACAGAGAAGCTGATAACAAGTTATACCTGTGAAAACAGGTAGTTGGACAACATATTCTCATAACTGGTACAACTGGACTGGATGGAGTCTTTACAGACTTTATTTGTAGGTCTTGGGTTCCCCCCAAAATTACAGATGTTCAGGCATAAGTGATGACAATAAATTGTATGGGTTCTTCTCAATATTAGTATAATATCTTATCTTGCTAAATGCAAGGCAAATATTTTATTCAAAGGAACCTGGGAGAGTCACAGAGGGACTAACACATATCTCTCCCACACACAGTAACGGTTACTAAAATCTAACAAAACAAAGAATTTACTTAGCTTCGGTAATGATGATCTTACAAAAAGTAGCAAACTAAGTTACTAGTTTACATAATATAATGTTAGCTCATTTCAGTCATCGTAAATACTTTTTGTAATCCTTAGGTTTGATATACCTGGAACCTCTGCATAGCGCATCCGATTTAGAGAATTTATGTAGACAGTCCTTTCTTCCTGTCACTGTCTCTGAACGTCTCTTATGGACGTGACCAACAAAGTGCCTGGAGATAAGTAGCTGGTTGGAACTGTTCATAGGTCCCAAGCATGCATGCTAAAAAATATCCTCTAACACTGTTATATCAACTTAAAAGATCAGACATAGTGCCTGGTGACAATAGTGTGAGTGGAGTAGAGAAAGAAAAGGGTGAAGATGTGTTCCCCCTCTCCTGCACCTTCTCCACTCACTCACTCACTCAGTCACTGTGGTTTTAAAATAGTGATTGTAGAAAGAGTGTTGATTATTTGTGCCACAGGAGAGTCGGTGATGGGAGAACTAGGGGTGACTGCAGTAAAAGTACAAAATTGGGAGGCATAAAGATGATGGATTGACCCATCATGGCTAACTACATCTTTATTCCTATCCATGTCACCCTATCCCTGTAAACATGTAGCTACAGTATATTAGGCCACTTACCTCTGCTAGCTCACCAGGGCAAAAGTTGCAAGCCCTCTACTGACCAACCCCGCAGATCCCTGCATTGATACAGGCAGAAACATGGTGTTTCAGTTCTATCTTTAATGGATGCAAGAAACATCAAGACTAGAAAAACTAATAGCATCTTTCACATACATATTTCACCGATCACTAAGTGTCAAGACATCACAAGCACTTTTTCCATCCATCTATCAATAACCCATTTCCTATTGTATAATTTGATCTTAGCTGTTATTTCCAACCCACGGATTCATAAAATCTAGTGTGCTTCACAGTAATTCTGAACCCAGATGTTCATAAGTGCATTGAAATCTAATTTTTAGATTTAATACAATTCTACTGGATTTGAGCATTCCGGAGTCTCTGGGTTCAGTGTTTTGACTAATAAAATCTCTCTCAAGGTTTTTATGGAGCACAAGTACAGGATAGTGGAAGTATAACCAAGACTAGAATACAAATTACAGGTTGCAATGTTGACCCAGAAATAATTCACTGCAGACCTCCCAACACTTGGATAAAATGGAAAGGCATATTGTACTTATTAATTATAAATATTGATTCAGAGACGTGCATTTAAACAATCAGGTCAAAATAACTACTATGTACTGTAGCTTTATATAAAAAAAACTGAAATGTAAGTCATTTTAATCCTTTTCTTTCTTAATTCACTGTTGTAACACAAATTGACATGTCATGGAAAGGGCATACATGCAAAGTCATGTTTACAGTAATGCCCATAAAGAGACAAACTACTTTAATGCAGAAGAGTGCAAGTTGTAAACACATATTAAAGTCATATCAATGTTAACAGTGATTTTTAATAAAACAAATGTATTTATGTTAAGTACTGCTTATTTGGGATAACCTATTACAATGCAATTTTCAGGGATCATACTGAACATTTGTGTCCCACAATGTCCCTGTTCTATGCAACTGATCTACAACAGTTCTCTAGTAGTTTAAGCATACTTGCCAACCATATATTGACAACCATATATTGGCCCTGCCCCTGTGTCATCATTTCATTGCAGGGAACAGGGGCCAAAATTACATTATTCGAGGCAAAACACACCAATGAGGCCCCCCACTTTACTATGAAGTTGGCAGGATGAGGGAGAATGTGGGCAAGTATAAGTTTAAGATTTGTGTTATTATACATGCATGTACACAGGTACAGGACAACGTCCCTAGTTCAGGATGATGATTGTAATTCTCACCGGGCAGCACGGTGGCTAAGTGGTTAGCACATCTGCCTCACAGCACTGGGTTCAATTCCCGATCATGGCCTTATCTGTGTGGCGTTTGTATGTTCGCCCCGTGTTTGCGTGGGTTTCCTCCGGGTGCTCCGGTTTCCTCCCACACTCCAAAAACATACTAGTAGGTTAATTGGCTGCTATCAAAATTGACCCTAGTCTCTCTCTCTCTCTCTCTCTCTCTGTCGTCTGTGTGTGTATGTTAGGGAATTTAGACTGTAAGCTCCAATGGGGCAGGGACTGATGTGAATGAGTTCTCTGTACAGCGCTGCAGAATCAGTGGCGCTATATGAATAAATGATGATGATCATTACCTGTATGTTACTACAGTAGGCTCTTATTGTATTACATTTTTAACACCTGCTGATCCAGAATTTCCTCGGTTTTGAACTGGATAGGTGAAGAACATCCGGTTGTCGATCTGATAGGTCAGTTCACAGCATCAGTAGAAGTGTGAGCTGATCTAGAGAGGTAATGATCTGTCCACTCATGTGATTGTGTTAGTGAAGACAAGGCTATCGACAGACAGGAATGAAAATAAGCAGGAAGCCACAAAAACTCAATTTTGTCTAGCTGGTCATGGGTAATGTAGTTTAATAAGAAGAGTTAAACAAAACATTTATTGATTGTAAGATAAAATATATCTTATGTCGTCCATTATAGAAAACAAGGAATTAAAAAACCACCATTATTTTTAAATTACTAATGGTCCCATTGACTCTGCCTCATCATCATAAACCCTTTTGTATCTCTTCCACTGTTTTGTTCTCAGTTCTATGAACTGAGGATCAGTGATGGACCTAGAAGTACTATTGGCTCTACTAAAAGTAGTATTCGGAAGTGGCTTCCAACAAATCAAATGGAGGAAACAAATAACAATATGTGGATTTTCCAGATTTTATAGTTATATGGTTACTCTATAACATTTATTTTGCTGTACTAATAAACAAACAATCCAATTTAATCAGGGGAAAAGGAATGTCAGACGTAAGTGAATAATGTGATCATGGCACCACCTACATATTTACAATCATCTATGACTATCTGTATATGGGGGGTTATTATCTGGAATTATTAACAGATCCATTTCCCTGTAGACCTGTATTCTGTATGCAGGAGTTGCCCTCATATATAATTTTCTTTCTTTTCTCTAGTATCACAGTATGTTTCCAATCATGAACTAGGAAGCAATGAAAGCAAAACAGTTGTGATGGTTTACAAACTGTGTCCTCATAGAGGATAATTTTGGGTATGACCAGGGGCGTATTGTAAAATAAAATTACTAGGCCTAAATCGGGACAGTTGGAAGGTTTGCCATTGATCAGCTGAATATGCCTGGGCTGTAATTCAAGAATGCTACAACCCTGGGGAAGAAACACTTCAATGTGCCGTCTCTGCTACTTCATATTAGCTCCTTTGCAGTGGCCCACTGGAGTCTGCCCCATGCCCCAAAAAGGACAATCTGCTGCTGATTATGGCTAGTGAAATCTACCATATGACTTTTTCTAGTGACATCAAGAGTATATGCAGAACTAAAGTAACCTGTGTCAATCTCAGTGGTAGCTCTATTCTGTAAAAACAAGGGTGACTAAAGGGGTAATTGACCCTTTCTTGCCCCCCATGTGTTTAATGTAATTTTAACCAAATACTTTTGGTTTTTTTTATTTCCTAGCGTCATTTGTACTATTTTTTTTTCGTTTGTCTCTATATCGTTGGGTAGCTAGTTTATCTATTGCCCTTGGATAAAAATCTCGTTCAACGATGGACAGATTACGTTCCAATCCTGCAGTGTGTATGTACTCACGACGGCAGTGTTCATAAATCTCTATGTAGTGTGCAGAGTCACGATCTATTCAGCCAATGGTTATGACAGATGAAGAGCACAGATCTGAAGGTAAATCTTGTAAAAAGTGTTTAGTGTTTACACATGAATCTGCATTTTTTATTCATTGGTAAAATCATTAACTATATTGCATCTGGAGAAATTTTCTTTAGTGTGCACCCAGCCTAAGACACTAAGCTGCTCTATAGAAACAGTTACTACATATCCAACGCAGAGAGAACAGTAGGACAACGAATGTAAACATCTCTGATTGTTGAGATAAAGATATGGCTGAAACCCACAAAAGGAAGCAAGAAAGAAGCAACAATATATATAGTACAGAAAGACATGAGGAAGCCAATAAATTAAAGATATCTGAAAGTTGAACAATCATTTAATAGTGAAATTCACTAAAGTGTAAAATAAGAAATATCAGTTTGCACTCCTTTGTTCATTAATGCAAGAGTTTATAATACGTTCTTGGGATATTATATAAACAGCCGCTGAATATACTTATAGTACTGTAGAGGACTTTGTCACTGCTCCAGAATTGTCAGGGAATACATAGTATTTCAGTGATGAATTGTAACAGTGATTGAATGACTGCTGCTTTTTACTATATCCCATCACTGATTTCTTCTCCTCTCATTAATCAAAGCAATTTCATGACAATAAAGCACAGAATTAATATGTTACAAAACTCAAGCAAATTAGATTTTGTCCGAAACATAAAAAATTCATTATGCTTCATATGTGTATGTCAGTTTTCTATATGGCTAATTTTAAATCATTCATTTTGGTTCCAAGGATAAGTATATTTAAGACAAAGTAAGCAATTAAAATATATTTAAAGGATAATTCCACCTAAACCTGAACAAAAAGGTTCATGAGGTTCAGTATGCCCCACTCTTCTTGCCCCTGATGACCTGGTCCTTTTTAAGTGGCATTATTCACTAAGGGGTATATTTAATAAACTGTGGGTTTGAAAAAGTGGAGATGTTGCCTATAGCAACCAATCAGGTTCTAGCTGTTCTTTTGTAGAATGTACTAAATAAATAACTAGAATCTGATTGGTTGCTATAAGCAACATTACATCTCCTCTTTTTCAAACCCGCAGTATAGTAAATTTACCCCTAAGTGTGTGCATTTTTGAGCCAAATAATATATTGGAGATAACCAAAGTATATTATGTATGTTCAGCATCTTTACTGTACCATCCCAGGCTGAAAGTCGAAATGTTTAACTACACATTAATGTAATGTATTACCTTTATTTTGTGTAGACTAAATATTAAGAAATTTTAAGAAGTGTTTATAAATCTGCTTTCAAAGGCTACCATTCAGTAGATTCAAGCCCTCCTGTCAATCTTATTGCCCTGTGATTATCCCTCACAATAGAATGACACAGATGGATATGATGTAATTGCAGACCTGCCAACTTGAATTTTTTAAACTGTGAGATTGTTGGGGATAAGACTGGGTACAGACTACAGGATTTTCAGACGATTATCGGGCCAGTCACACGATAAACGACCATTAAGTCTGATATCGCATTATCGTGATGAACAATTATCATTCCAAAGCACATGGTAATGTTTGATTTGATTTTAAAACCAGACTAAAAATGGCGTCCAACGATGGAGCGATGTTGTTCCAATTCCGCAGTGTGTATGCAGTCAGGACCGGCAGTGTCCATAGATCTCTATGGAGTGTGCAGAGTCCTGATCTTTTCAGCCAATGGTTATGACAGATGAAGAGCACAGATATAAAGGTAAATCTTGAAAAACATGTATAGTGTGTACACATGAATCGGCATGCTGATTAGGACTTTTGTTCTTTCAGTTGTTGGTAAAATCGTTAATTATATCGCATCGGGAGAAATCTTCTGTAGTGTGTAACCAGTGTCGTAATCAGCAAATTGGATAAAGTCATTTAAATTAATATTGAGCAGATTTGGTTGTCTTTGTCTGAAATTATGCGTAGAACACGTTACGGCGTATAAGGGTGTATCCAGCCGCAACACGTAGCAATAACAGGTTTTACACTTTTACACACATTCACAGGAACATACGCATTTGTAATTAGTACACATTAATTGTAGTTGCAACACATAGTTATTTATGTCGAAATATAGCAGTATTATGTTTAATATTATAAGTTATATGCATATTTTTTTTAAATCAAAGGTACAGGTTGCAGGAACTATGTCATGTTTGGTATCATTTTAATCCCCTATTCATCAGCAGTTGTCCGGTTCATTTGCCGAAGAGATCGCACATTCCATACTCTAGTTAGCTATGTTAGGGAATAAATGTTTAAAGTGATACAGACTGTAAGATGCAAATAGACTAGTTGAAACTGGATTCTTGGCGGGAAAGTTGGAGCACATCCCCTGGATATTTTGGTTTAAACTGGCCTATGACCTGCAGTACACTGAACCTTCCTGAAGACTGGACCAATAGAAGCAAGCCACATCACCTGCATTGTTTTACTGTATTCACTGACTGCATATAAGCAGGGGCTCTGGGCTTAGTGACCAGTCTTCTCTGACCACAGACTTCAGACCTGAATGACTGTTCACTGGATCCAGAGCGCCTGTGATAAGTAACGGCTGTACTTGTTTTATTTCGCATTGTTATTCTGCTATTTTTAGATATTAAATTACTTTGTGCTTTGGAAACACAAATCGGGATTCGACAATCGTTATTAGATAGCAACAAAACGTGCATAACACCAGCCTAGTGCAGCACATACTGCTAGTGTAAGAGGTCAGGGCCTGTTGATTATGCACAGTCTTCTTTAAAGAGCAGAACTTTGGAGGGAAAAACATATTCACTAATAGTTGAGCAATTGCTAGTGCTCATTTGAGCAGTGACCAACTATTGTTGACCAGTTTTACCTGAAACTGAATTTCATAATATTTCCTGGGTCAGTCACCCCCATAATGTCCTATCTATTATAGCTACAGATACAAAGTAGTAAGAAAGGCACTCAATCAAGTTGCTGAATTTAGCATCGCTGCCTAATGTGGTACGGAACTCCACAGCCTAAGTACCCTATAGTAAAGAATTTCTTACTATGATGATGCTGAAACCTGTTTTTATTCCTCCATTTGCAGTGATTCCTTGTCGTTTGCACGGACTTTCGTACATTCAATGTTCTTAAAAAAAACTGCACATTTTCAGATAGTTTAAAAACAAAACAATCTGATATGTGGTTAATTGTTTCTGTGCACTATGAAATTATATTCCTAAAGCTGGGTACACACTACACTGTTTTCATCCAATAATCGGCTCAAACAGCCGACATACGACAGCTCGTTCAAAAGTCGGGTCAGTGTGTGTAGTGACACGATGGTCGAAAGTCTGCCCAAATGGGCGATTATCGCCTCATTTGGTTGGTCGTACCGTTTAATATTTCCGGTCCAATCTCGTTTCTGCTGTGTAGTGTGTATAAACTTCCGACCGATCCACAACAGTGAGTACGAAATTACAGTCATTGCTCACGACAACATGGCTGTAAAAAGTCGCTAAAGGAACGTCCGCTCTTCCCTTTATCGTCCTAAACAAGGCTAGTGTGTATGCAGTCCATGGACCGAGCGATCGGATCATCGATCGCATGTAAAATCGCTCTGCATAAAAAGTTGGTCGAAATTTCTGTAGTGTGTACCCAGCTTTAGAAAACACTAGAAAAAAGTCACTGCTTTCTGAAATGCATACAGAACTGACACTAAGGGCTAGATTTACTAAGCTGCGGGTTTGAAAAAGCGGAGATGTTGCCTATAGCAGCCAATCAGATTCTAGCTTTCATTTATTTAGTACTTTCCACAAAATGACAGCTAGAATCTGATTGGTTGCTATAGGAAACATCCCCACTTTTTCAAACCCGCAGCTTAGTAAATCTAGCCCTAAAAATCTTTTTGCTGCTAAGATTATTGCTAACACTGCTACGTGTCCTGTATTTAAAAAAATTAACACCGTGTTATAAGAAAATTAACACACTATGGGGCAGATTCAATTCAGTGTGAGGTGACGTGATCTGCCTCTTGAACAGTCTGCAGAGACAGAGTTTTTACTACAATTTCTGCTCATTTTCCTATGAGTACTATAGGCATGCAAGGGAGAGTGTGCAGAGATTTCTGTATCGTATAATCCAGCTAGGTGCACATCCAGACATTGTGGCTACCTGAATCTACCAAACAAGTAATACCATACCCAATTGTAAAGCGCTATGGAATTTGCTGGCGCTATATAAATAAATGTTGATGATGATAACATACAATGGTCGTACCTAGAAATAACTGGCTAAAAGGTTACAAGACCAATTATAATGATACCAGACATTTTATTTATTGTAAAGTAAGGTTTGTAGAATATACTAGGGCATCATTTGTATATACAAAAACATATGTTCATATTGTGTGAGTGCTTTGCAGCTCTGCATCTTTTAAACAGTGAGATGTAATATTGGACAAACAGTAAAGGTAGACTGGTCCCAGTGAAAATCCTCAACACTGTAATAGTTTATTCAGCTATACCTTTTAAGTTTGGAAATCCCACTTCGAAATCCAGTACTTGTCCCTGTACATACACTCTGGGCCTGAGTCATTAAGGAAAGTAAGGCAAAAAAAGGAGTAAATGTTCTCTGGGACAAACCATGTTACAATGCAAGGGGTGCAAATTAGTTAAATACTGGCCGTTTTTTATCTAGCACACAAATACTTCATAGCTTTATTTTAACACTGAAATGTAAAGTTGATCAAATAGGACATGCCCTATCCAAAATTTAAATTTGTCCCCACATTTTAAATTTATCTCCCCCTCCAATGCAACATAGTTTTGCCCAGGTGCAAAGTTACTCCTTTTTTATGCTTTGCTCTCCTTGATGACTCAGGCCCTCTGGGCGTAATTCATTAAGGAACATATGTCCCAAGTGCATGCACATTCTTTCGATTCAAGCTCTGGACATCTATCAGGTACGTCATTATTAGCCGTATCACTTGCACCAGCTACAGCATAAGTGACGATTGATAGTGATGACGGTCATGCATGTGTCATGCCAGAACGTGTTTGTAATTAGGAACAACTGCATAAATGCATGTTATGTAGAGTAGACGTTAATAATATCCTGATAAATGTATTCCATGTAAATCAATGAAAAAAACATTTTTTTCAATGTATTTTTATTAATGATTGTTAACAAGTGTTAATATATTTAATTTTGGGGTTTTTTTTCTGTGCGCTCTGATGGGATTTTATATTGCATATATGCATTGTCCATATCTAGCAGTGTGTTGTGTCTGTCTTGCTATCATTTTACTATATAATCTTCGCTTGGACAGGCTTTAATCAGAGCCGCTGAACATTTTTAAAAAATAGATAAGTTAAATAATTTCTTATCATTGCGATAAGAAATGATAATTAATGCACAGAGAATGTTAAGGGTCATAAATAGACCCATAAGAGAGAAAATGCCTACTATTCTTATGATTTGCGGCTTAAAGGATTGTCCACATTCAGTCAACACCTCCTTAATTTAATCTATTCCTTAAAAGAAAGAAAAGTGGATGTATATTAAGCCTTTATTGACACAGTATTGTAACAAGAGATTCTATATTTTTTTCCATGTAAGCCGGATGGCAATTGCACTGCAGTACTGGGGTCTTGTGCTCTGTTGTAACCAGAGTGATATCTGTGTGGACATGGGTGCACATGGGTTTCCCCCATGTGCTTCAGTTCTGTCCCATGGTAAATATACTGCTGTGGTCCTGCTCTGTTTGTGTGCATATATGTGTGTGTGTGTGTGTGTGTGTGTGTGTGTGTGTGTGTGTGTGTGTGTTCCTGTATTTCTATATTTGTGGGGACGGGTTGGGTACCATTTTACGATGGCGGTAATACCGACATCGGTGAAACCTCCAAAAATATTTCGTTTGGAAGAATGCCTAAGAAAAGAAAATAATGATTTACAATAAAAATGACAGTTTAGATAGCCGAGAGATAGCCGAGATTCTTACACTACATCCCGATTGCTGTAAATTCCAGCAGTTGAAATTCACGTCACTGTTCATAGCCGCACTGATATCTCTGTAGTTAAAGCGCCAATGCCAGGACCCCATCACTTTAATATTTCATTTACAACTTAGGGTCCTGGCATTGACGCTTTAAATAAAGAGATATCAGTGCGGCTATGAGCAGTGATGTGAATTTCAACTGCCGGAATTTACAGCAATCGGGATGTAGTGTAAGAATCTCGACTATCTCTCGTCTACCTAAACTGTCATTTTTATTGTAAGTCATTATTTTATTTTCTTAGGCATTCTTCCAATCGGAATTTTTTGGGATGTTTAATTGTTGTCAGTATTGTGGTAGTAATATGACTACCACTGGTGGGGACATCGACCAGCTTACACAACAACTCTGGGGAGACCTTGGTCTTAGTGGTGACAAAAATAGAGGTCCCCAGAAAACTTTCCAATGCTTGTCAATAGAGGGGAATTTGCTGATATATTTGGCATCAAAATCTGGCATGTGCCCAGAAGTCTCTTTTGTCGGACTTTTGTCTGACGTGGAGGGGAAAGTTTGTGTATGTCCCCACTAGAAGTTAGTGGAACATATGTATGTTTGACTACGTACTGGAAATGAAGGAGATAGCAACTTTCCTGCCCTTTTACACCAAATGGGGATAAGACATGGTCACATCATTCTCCTGCTGAAAGTAAAGTGGGGACAGTGGAACATGACACAGCCCAGTAGGGGTTGCAGCTATAGCTTAGAGAGCTGTGGAGATGAATATGTTTCTAACACTTCAGAGGAGAGCGGTTCAGACATCACAGGTGATGCGCCATTGTGCGGTAGTGGAACAAAGCAAAGGAAGACAGAGACGTGTTCTGTGCACAACGATTCTTGACCTGATGACAGCAGTGTTTTAAATACAGAAGGCTGGAAAGATGATGCAATGTCCATCCAAACACTGTTCAAAAACAATGAAGACTCCAGGGCTTATAACAAAAAGCAGTACTGCCTACAGGGAGAAGCTCCTCTCAAAAATAGCCCAGCATATGGAGCAAGTTCACTGTAATGAGACTGAAGTTGCCTGGCCATGCGCTCAAAAGAAAGGTGCATGCAATTTGCACATCTATGGAATATAGGCAACTTTGCAAACAACTCTGAGGTGATAAGGACAGGACGCAGTGTTCTGATTCCATGCAAAGTTCCAGACAAAGAGATGGTTGTCGAAGGATTTATACACTGTGTAGCTTGCCAAAGCTTGTTTGCAAGATAATATCTTTGGCAATGAACCCAAACCTGGCAAAATCAGAGTCCAGTCTCAGTGTGCCTTTTCTCAGCATGTTTTACCTGACATCAATGGTGGCTTTTGGAAGCTCTTGAGTGACATGACCCCAGATGAAATTTTACTCACAGTCAAAAATGACCGATGCATCATACAGATGGGGCAGAATCTCTTCAACTAAGTTGGGTCAGATGTTGCCATACACCAGTACATCCATCAGAAGCTTCAAGAATTGAGAAGGCTAATGTTACATGCCAGAAGAGCTTCCCTTTTAGAGAGGATAGAAGACTTTTAAATCCCATTACATTTGCTACATGTAGTAGAAGCAGTAAAGCTGGTAGCTGGCTATGATAAGAAGACCAGTACATTTAAGACACCCTTGCTAGTAGTGAAGGTCAGGCATGGCTTGCCAAAGATATCAAGGATTGTGGAGTACAGAGCAATGATGGAGGGCTGCACTGCTGTGGTTGAAAATGTACTCATCTTTAGGAAGATCTATGAGGCAAGATGGAACAAGTTGATATCATCGGTTGCCTTGAAAGCTCATAAGGAGTCATAGTGGAACATATATCAGCTCTTATCTTTCACTTAAGATGTGAAAAAGATGCACTTGTATCTCAGTGTGTAACAGCAAGTGTAACAAAGGAATTTATCCAATGAACCTACGCTTAACAACTGAGCATTGTTTGGAAATGTCACCGTGGCACAGGTAACATAGTAACATAGTTGATGAGGTTGAAAAAAGACACCAGTCCATCAAGTTCAACCTATTTTGGATCTCCTGCGATCCTGCACTTATATTTGAAATTAATCCAGAGTAAGCAACCGCCAATCTGTTTGAGGTGATCTTGTTGAACAGAAGAATGGAAGGGGAAGATTCAAAGATGCTGTTGTCTACCCTCTCTTCAATAGATACTTCGCATCTCCATGAAGATGTTGCCTTTGCAATTTGCAAGCTTGAGAAGATGCTCTGCCAACACTTCCCTCGCATTAAAATATGGGGAAAATGAGGGAGAAAAAGTCCAATCCTGCTGACACCAGCAATGCAATGCGCAATGAAACTTCTTGCAGAGAAGTGCGAAGAATGTCAAGTGGCTACCAAAATTATCTATATGTTTGCTAGGCTAGCTGTCTTGTCACATTTCAGTGGCTCTGGATGCCGAGAGTGTGGAGCTAAAAATCCACAAGCACTGTCTTCCACAAAGCTTCGAAAGCATGTTGCCACTTGCAACTCTTTCAAAGGTGCTCAACCTAAACAACATAGAATTGGATCAATTGGCAGATTTCCTTGGGCACAACATCAGGGTGTACCGGCAGTATTACTGCCTCCCAGAAGGTACCCTCCAACTTGCCAAAATCAACAAACAGGGAAGTCTGACTGAAGTCAAAGGCAAGAATTTGGAAGAGAAGGACATTCATCCATATGGTAAGTTGGAAATCTTGTATCTGATGTATGGTTTTTACTTTAACCTCCGTCATTTACATATCACTTTCTGTTTAGTACAGAGTGACAGGTTGGATGATGAGCAATCCTCTGCAACATTGAGACAAGTGGTCATGCATTCGACACTTTCCTGTCCGAAGGGAGACTGTGTATGGACCCAGCAACATTGGACCAATGCCCAATCAAGGCTTTTAAAGGTCTGTGTAGCACACAGTTTTGTTATGCAAAAGCATGCTGCCTTCTCTGTTTTTTTGAATATTCGCAATGGACCACTCTGCTTCCTTTCAGGTTGTAACATACATAGTAACATAGTAACATAGTTGATGAGGTTGATGAAAAAAGACACCAGTCCATCAAGTTCAACCTATTTTGGATCTCCTGCGATCCTGCACTTATATTTGAAATTAATCCAGAGTAGGCAACCGCCCATCTGTTTCAATTTTGAAAATCCCCCCAAACTCAATATTGCAATCCAATTTTTACCCTATATCCACTACTATTCTTTATTTTAAATTAACAGACGTATCCCTGGATACACCTTTCCGCTAAAAATTTGTCTAACCCTTTCTTAAACATATCTATTGAATCTGCCATCACGACCTTCCCTGGCAATGAATTCCATATCTTGACTGCCCTTACTGTAAAGAACCCCTTCCTTTGCTGGTAGTGAAATTTCCTCTCCTCTAACGTTAGGGGGTGACCACGTGTCCTGTTGTAAGGAAGTACAGAGAAAAACCTGGGACAGAGATGAGATTCGGGCTGTGGAGAAACACATGTTTAGGTTTATCCATACATACCAGATGCACTGGATTCCATGCATAATGAGTGAACCATCGAAATTGCCTAGCTGTGAAGTTCTACATGAAGAACCGTATAACAGCTGTAGAGAAATAAAATGATATGTAGTGATTGACCATGATTGTAACCTGCATGGCCAGGTGTCGTTGTATGCGGGTGTATGGATGTCCTCAGAGTGTCCGAAATACATGAAACTTTCCCCACCATTGTAATACTTTGGTCAAAGTCAAACTGAAAAAAGTGGTAACTCTGGTGACAACCAGCTCCTACACATACCCATATCATTGTCCTGTTGACAGGGCATTAGGCAAGGGATGTCCCTATGTGTCATGTTCCAGACATGAGTCCTCACAATGCAATAAAAACAAGTATGTGTGTGTGTGTGTGTGTGTGTGTGTAAGTGTGTGTGTGTATGTGTGTAAGTGTGTGTGTATATGTGTGTAAGTGTGTGTGCGTACGTACGTACGTACGTACGTACGTACGTACGTGCGTGCGTGCGTGCCTGCATGTGTGTGTGTGTGCCTTTAAAAAAAAAAAATCATTACTCTGTTAAGTGGAAAATGCTCTTACTTGTGGCTATTAAACCTGAAAAGACTTAAATTCCATTTTTTCTAGTTCATGTAGTTGTGATCTTTAACTAACCCTCTGTAAATCTGAAACAGTAGGGGATGGCTAATAGCGCAAGAAAAATTGTTCCTTAGAACACATAAGATGAAAGAGCACTAAACTAAAAATGTTATTAGTAGCTTGAGAAATGCCACATATTGCAGATTCAAGGGGAGTAATAAAAAGCATGTGGATTTATTTATGATGAACATCTGCTTTCTGTATATCAAGCAAACCAAATTAATACAAAAGGGATCTTGGAGACATCTTGTGCCACAAACTGTTCTATCCAGTAAAGAGCTTTCTAGTAACCTTAGAAAGGTTTTCACTTAGTGTGACAATGTCCGCTGCAGATATAATACTCTTATACTGTCTTCTTTGTTGTGGAAGGTGATTATAGTCAGATTTATTCTGGGGAGAAGAGATAGACGAATAATACAGGCTGGTATACAATTGAGGAACTCATTCATTCAAATTCATTTTATATAGAAGCTGCTCTGGAGTTTTCCAGGAAATAAAGGCAAAAGTTTTCACAAAAGTTTGTTGGAATACCGGAGAGAGAGAAAGCGTACTGCTAAAGTGATTTATTTCTAATAAAATAACAGACATGAAAGATGTGGGAGAATGGCAAGAAAATATTTTGTGCGTGAGAAATCATGCTGTTGGAATAGGGTGATCCTTACATGTTTTATCGTGACTATGATACATTCTGTCATGGGACATGGGAGCTGTAATTGAAGGGGTGAAGCATATCTTCATCAACTGTGTGTGTGTGTGTGTGTGTGTGTGTGTGCAGATGGGGGGGATTAGTATGGAATATTTTTAATAACTATGAATGATAGTTCAATCATTATCTATGTGATGAGGATTGAAACCTACCTTTCATATTATGCGGTGGGTAATAAATACAAAAGCACTAAAATTCACAAAGACACTTAGGGCTAGATTAACTAAGCTGAAGAGGGGATGTTGCTTATAGCAACCAATCAGATTCTAGCTTTCATTTATTTAGTACCTTCTA
Organism: Mixophyes fleayi; assembly: GCF_038048845.1. Lineage (NCBI taxonomy): Eukaryota > Metazoa > Chordata > Amphibia > Anura > Limnodynastidae > Mixophyes > Mixophyes fleayi. Next base: position 119,412,694 of record NC_134409.1, on the reverse strand, counting down.
CAAAATAACAACTAGAATCTGATTGGTTGCTATAGGCAACATCCCCACTTTTCCAAACCCGCAGCTTAGTAAATCTAGCCCCTAGGGGGTCTTTCTATCAAAGGGCAAAAAGCCCTATGGCTGTCAAAAATGACATTTCTATCTATCAAGGTATCACTGTTATCATCCGAAATAGCTTCCTCTAACGATATACTTTTGTAGATAAATACAAATAGGTGAATATTTTTTGTGCTGAAGTCTCACTAAGATAGATAGACAAAATGAGTAAAATTATATTAACAATGAATATATGAAAAAGTACTTAGAAAATACTTAATTTCAAAGACAATGATATACACAGATTGTTCATTAAATCTCCACTCGATACCATATGAAAGAAATAAAAACAATATAGTACAAGTTCTGTATAACAGGTAAGTACTGTTAAAAATAGGTGCAACAAATAAGGTCATCAGGTGAAAGAAGAGGCCCACTGGTTTTCTCATGCAGCTTCCACCAACCCTCTGTGTATTCAGATGTGATTACCAGGTGTTCAATAGATCGTCACTCCACACAGTAAGTCTGCTCCCTAAGGAGCCCTACTTACAGACATCCAACTTGGTTCTTAACACATCAAATACGTTTGGATTCTTCACGACATCAGACCATAGTTACCATGTAACAAGAAAAATAAAAAGGATCTAAGGTAGTAAGTATAAGAAAAAACTTTAATACAATAAAATGGTGTACATAGGTACTCCTACCAGACAGGAGAAGAAATAGAACATATCAGATGTTTTTTAAGCTGCGGAATGAAATGCCAAGATTCTTCATAGATGAAAAACACATGTAGGTAGGAGTCCTTTTTCCACAAATGACACACTAGGCACTGACGCGTTTCCATCCGACATCCGGATCTTTATTCAAACCTTGATAAAGATACGGATATACTTACTACCTTAGAGCCTTTTTATTTTTCTACCTTTGACCTTTTTTTAACAGTACTTACCTGTTATACAGAACTTGTACTATATTGTTTTTATTTATTTCATATGGTATCGAGTGGAGATTTAATGAACAATCTGTGTACATCATCATCTTTGAAATTAAGTATTTTCTAAGTACTTTTTCATATACTCATTGTTAATATAATTTCACTCATTTTGTCTATCTATCTTAGTGAGACTTCAGCGCACAAAATATTCACCTATTTGTATTTATCTAGATTTGTAGTGACTTTGGTGTTTAGTCTCTGGTTTTTTTATCTGCAGCAGTGTTATGAAGCGCTAGAAGGAATCTCTATTTATAATTTTTGATACACTTTTGTAGGAAACACCTATGTAACTAGGATCTCGGCGATAAAAATACTGACACAATCCTTTATCTATTAATCACAATCTCTAGATTAATCAAAAATTGCTTTGCTATTTCAATAATGCATTTTTTCAATCGTTAATAGGTTTAACATTTTTATTCATGCTTGTATCTATTTATTTACTGTTTATTTTATTTTATTTATTTTTTTATTAGTGGAAGCTACCATTCCTTTCGTTTACAGTGCACATGAGTGAACTGGCTAACACTCAGCTGCCCCGGAGATATATTAGTGCAGTGACAAGTGATTTCTATTGCTACTATTAGTGGCAATAGAAAAATAGTCTTACCACCACAGAGTGCTAAATATACCCAAAAGTAACGTCAGTTTAAAAAATCAGACCCTTTGTGAGTCATTGGAAAATTAGGATCTGTCATTGGTTCCAAGAGAGGGACAGCTGAGAGGTGTGCTTTGGAGTAGAATACATAATTGGAGCCAAAGCCATGCTCTATGTACAAGCCAGATCTTTTACATACAACATTCTGTACCATTGCTAGTTCTGTCACAATGTTTTAGTGTCATTATGTAACGGAGCGAATGGCTGACACCCCAGAAGTATTGTAAGGAAGGATTCTACAGACACGTTGGTATGGTAGCGAGGCACAAGTCCCCCTAGTAGTGTTGGAATAAAACTAGGAACGAGGGCTAAAACTCTTTGCTTATGGCATAAGGTTTTACCGCAGCGGCGGATAAGTAGCGGTAGTGTAAGGAAGCAATACCACATTATATATAACATTTTAGGAATCTTGGTTCAACAATATTCACAATATGCAAATATAAATCAACCACAACACACAGGTCCCTGAATAAATATATCTCACTTTGAAGTTAGGCACAGTGCTTCAGTGAAATGTGTTTCACTGGATAAATACTTTTGAGAGACAAGCAGTTGCTAATGGGTTAATTGGACCAATACACCAAATGCTGCTGCAGAAGATAATCTAGACAAATCAATCACGATAGATCTTTAGTGCAATTATACAGATCATACTTATCACACAAAATCAGTAAAGATGTAACAAGGAATAATTCAGCTTGTTCAGGTTATAAGCTTTAGCACAAGTGACTGTAGATTTGGATTACTTTAAAATACAAAGAGCCCATGGGAGTAAATTGTAATCCACAGGCTAAATAGAAGTTTCAAATGGACCTATGAAGCTTATTTACGTACAAGATGAAATCAGTCATTAATCTCTCTCTGCAACTGTGGAGTTAAACAACTTGCAATTCTCTCATCAGCAACCATTTTAGGCAGTTTCACAATAGAATCAAACTTCTGATGGAATATAGACCAACTCTTGTGACAAATGATTTCTCTTTGTCACGGGCACTAGAGGTTGCTTACCCGAGTTTCACCAGATGGAACTCTGCTAGAAAGGCGGGGTTATGGCACGCACCTCAAAGCAGGCAGGTGAATGATTGAAGCGACACAACAGCAGGAGAGTAGAGATAGTCTGAGGAAGTCAGCAACTTGCAGCTATGGTTAGAGGAAAGTCAGCGACTTGGAGCAGTAAACTGGAGGCTGAAGATAATGTAGACACGAGGAGTGGACGTGGATAGGTGATGGTAGGTAGAGAAGGAGTCAGTGGTCTGCGTACAGCAAGTTGTACCACTGTAGTGATGGGAAGAATAGTATTGGTGCAGGTAGAAAACAGGGTAGTCGGTGGTCTGCGTTCAGCAAGTTGTACCACCGCTATGGTAAGGAGTCTGGTCCAGGTGTAGGTAGGTAATAGGAGAGTCAGTGGTCTGCGTATAGCAAGTTGTACCACCGCTGTGATAGGAGGACTTGTCCAGGTGCGGGTAGGTAGCAGGGAAGTCAGTGGTCTGCGTGCAGCAAGTTGTACCACTGCTGTGAGAAGGAATGAGGACTTGTCCAGGTGCAGGAGAGTGAAGTTGAAAGGCAAACTGTGGCTGTATGGAAACAGCGCGAGTAGAGCAATGTCTTGTGAGGCAGAGATGGAAGGCACAATGAATAGTCTGTATGGAGTAGATGCCTTGCAGGGAGGAGAAGCTGGTCACAGCAGATATGCACAATAACTCTAAGTAGTAGCGTGAGGAGATATCGTAGCTTGAGTGAAAGCTTGTCCTAAATGAAGCAATGCAGTAACACAGTCTATATGGGTACTTGTACCCTGTGCAGCAAACAACAATGGATACAACTGGTATGCGAGCAATGGGCAATAGTCAATAGTCAGTAGAGCCTACCCAGTTGTGTAGATCCGGAATCAGCTGAGAAGTGAAGCGTTGTAGCGGTATGGGAACCGCCGCTGAGTTGAGCAGGGAGCAGCGTGGAAGCTGAAGCACGAGTAGAGCTGGAAGCAGTTTGGAAACTGTACACACGAGTAGAGCTGGAAGCAGTTTGGAAACTGCACACAGGAGTAGAGCTGGAAGCAGTTTGGAAACTGCACACAGGAGAAGAGCTGGAAGCAGTTTGGAAACTGCACACAGGAGTAGAGTTGGAAGCAGTTTGGAAACTGCACACAGGAGTAGAGCTGGAAGCAGTTTGGAAACTGCACACACCTATAGAAGTTCACTGGGAGTGAGACTTCAAGATCAGGCCACTACCTAAGGCTGCAGGTGCCTTGAGTAGGGAGGGGTGATTGATCCATCAATCACATTAGTGGTCAGGTGTAGTTGTTAAAGGGACCTGCGCATGCCCAGTACGACAGGATGGCGGATGGCCGCGGTTCCACACAGGTGTGAGCGGGAAAGATGGAGAACCACGTACCAGAGTGGAGGCACTCACACTCCAGTGAGTGACACTCTCTCTATGACCCTTGCACCATGCATCAGTGTGCCGATAAACTTTAAACAAAGCATATTTGACTGGAATAAACTCTTTCTTTAGACAGAACCATAACCTCTTAATAGCAATATTACAGTCCCGGTCAAAGGTTTTAATAAGCTTGATGTCTCCCATAAATAACTTGAACATAGCAAAGCAAAATCACCATAAACATATGAGTCCTGCTGACATTGCATGGGCAGTGGCAATTTATGTCTTATCCTGTAATCTAAAGATGCTTCATATTGTGCTGGTTTTTACATCTGGCCTTTACATACTTCAGCTGAAAATATCCCTCAGTCAATAATTCAGCAACAGCTCTCAATGGCCCTTTTTGGGAAGATCCTACAACAGCCCAGCCAACAGTCAGGCATCACTTCACACCAAAACATCCACTAGTCTCTAGTAGTCTGTTTTTGGCTCTTCTCCCTTTCCCCCAAGAATCTCTTAAAGCCTCCTTCAACATTCTGGCACCAAAATGCTATTTTTGCAGACTTTTGTAACTTGCTGCAGTGTCTAACTATCTCTGCATGCTTTTAGTGCAGTCTGGGGCTGTAGTGAACAGCCTGGGGCTGTAGTTTTACAGTTTGTTCACCCTAAAATGGTCAACACAATTTGCATTGAACTTCCCAGAGCCACTTTGGGGAACTATAGTTTTCTGAATGAGTGTATTAAGTAATATTCCTGTGATTTGAGTGTATTACATTTACTTTACAGAATCCATCCCATCTCAGGTAAGCCTAATGGTTGTGACTGGTCTGCTTGAACTATTTGAACACACATCCTGATGGCTTATATAGTTGGCACAGTCACAATGATAGCTGAAACTGGACTTATAATCTCTCATATTGCTATATTATTATTATTATTATTATTATTATTATTATTATTATTATTAATTTTTATTTATAGGGCGCCACTAGGTATCCGTAGCGCCGTACAGGGACAAACAAAATTACAATACAAAGGTGAGACAGCACGATACAGTAAACAAAACGCACAGTAACTCAGTGAGCTCAAAGCACAGCTAGAGGGGCGGGGGAGGGGAGAGGGGAAGGTCCCACATACGGCGGAGCCCAAGAGGGCACGGATGGCAGGGAAACCCCCAGAGTGGAGAGGAGGGAGCAAGAGGGAGCGGGGAGAAGAAGGTCCTAGAGGAGGAGGGCAAGGTAGCTGGAGAGCAGAGGTAAAAGTGGTGTAAACAGGAGGAGAGATGACCCTGCTCAAAGGAGCGTACAATCTAAGGGGTGGGGTAGACAGACAGAGAGACACGAGGGAGGGAGAGAAGGAGGATAAGGGAAGGGGGGAGTGAAGGGGAAGAGGCAGAAGATCTGGTAGTGAGTTAAGTGTGAGTCGTCTGTGAACACTATGTAATTTATATCCCCTCTGGGAGATGCTTATTGAATATATCCTGATTAATGCCATAATTAACTGACATGATTCCTACATTCCATATCTGAATGCGGTCTTAGTATTGAATTCTGTAATATTATTGCCATCAGTTTAAGATTTATGTTTCAATTCCTACTGGTATGGTTTTACAGAAGATGTGTTCTGTGATAAAAATCAGACTGTAAAAAACTTTCAGATAATGTATCTGAATGTCTGGTTCAAATCAATTTTTCTATTCACACACACAGTGCAAAGTAATTTTCCAGAACGTTATTATGAGTTAGTTTGGAGAGATTTCAATCCCTTATCAGAAAAATGAAATAATATGTTCAGATATAATCTTTGTAAAGTTAGAACTCTGTGCCCTGCAAACTCTTAGTTGCTATGCACCAACAATGGCCATTGCACAGAGCCGCCAGTCTGAAGACATATAGCATCAGATCCAATTGTGTATCAACTAAATATAACTTGTAGCAATTTATTACAAATACAATAGTTAAGTTAAAATCTGGAAAACTCCATTTACTGCAATATTTTTTTAAACATACTTTAGATTTTAAAACTCTGTAGAATGGGAATAAAGTAAAATGAAAGTATCCAGTGGCATAGCAACAATGGGCCAGGCTGCGAACCCAAATGTAACTCCCTCGAATGCCCCTCTGCCTTCACACACTAGTAGACAAAACCTTCCAGCTGTCTTGATTTAGAGAGGGTAGTCCAAATTTGAGGGGACTGTACTGTTGTCCCACAGATCAAGCCGTTTGCCCAAAGTCCAGGACAGCTGGGAAGTCTTCCCCACTGACTGGTGCCCCTTAAATGCTGTACATACCAGTGACAGGTGTGTGAGGCATTGAAGGGTTTTTTAGGGGAAGGGAACTGGTGACCCTGTGTTTCAGAAGCTCTTGATTTGCCTTCAGATATGGCCACTCTGCGGATACTCTGCTTCTAACCTGATTCCTGTTGTGACCTTTGGCTTTGATCTTGACTCTGAACGCTGATTGCCCTGACCTCTACCTGTTTATTGGAGTACCCATGTCTGCAACCTGCCCTGACCTTTAGCCTGTCTTCTGGTTACCCCACTTGCTGCTGACCCATAACCTCTGGCCTGTCTCTGGTATCTGTTTTCTGTATTCCGGTTATCCTCCATCCTGTGCTACGGTTATTCTAATAAGGTTTTACTACCTTGGAGTTAAGTCCTAGGGGCATCCGATTACCTCCAAACATGTTCAGTTCTATGGGAAAGGCGGCTGTTAAAAGTGAAGACCTCTATTAGCCTGGTTCTAAAAGCGTATTTAGTAGCCGTTAGGCTAACACTGCCCCATTGTTGAAAATGCAATTAAAGAAAATATCCACTTATGCATTTTTCCCCAATAGTTTATCTTCCTGCCCATTTAGTTTTGAATTTCATTAACATATATGCTGACCAATGCTCCAAGTCAGAAATATTTTCTGAAAAAAGATGTGAAAGCATCATTTGCAATCCAGTAACATTTGACCATCTGAATAATTTTGAAAGGCACTCTAAATAAAAAATACTAAACAAAACATAACATAGCATAATCCAAACAAAAAACAACTCCCAGTAGATCAAAAAAATGAATAATACATTGCAATGCGCAGATTGTTCAGATCTGCATTTCAATGGGCTGATAATTGTTTATTTTCTGTTATTAAATTCTATGTAATTATGACATTCTAATGTCCACTTGACCCCTTCAAAAATATGTGCATTGATAAATGTAATGTTTTCTGTTGCAATATTGTAAAGAGGCCTTCTTGTCCTCGAACACCTGCCAATCACATCACTACAAGCACAGCTTCGGTTTAGGGGAAAGGGATAGAGTGCAAGCGTAGGCCTCTAAAAGGGTTGCCTCTCTCAGCTTTTGTCACAAGCAGGGGGAAACCATGAAAGCTCAGTGCCATCCCATTCTCCTGTGAATAGCCTCCAGCAGTCTTCTCTCCCAATGTTCACTGGCTCCTCTTTGCCTGTCGTCGTCTTCTGTCTTCAACCACAGCTCTGCTGATTTGCTCTGCCATCTTCTTGATTGACCTAGATGCTCTTCTAACTTGAACTTGCAGACCTGTCTCTGGAGCTCCTCTTGGGTCTCTCTCCGCCGTCGGACCGAAAGTGCCCCTCATAACAACTGCCATCGCGAGTGCAATGAGGCAGAGAGCACCGCTTGAATCTACGTGGCACCCATATTCAAATGGTCAGAGGTGAGCCCTGATTGTCTCACTGTCCTGGCCAGTGATTGGCTGACAGCGAATCTGTTCACCAATGCCAGGGAGCAAGGCAAAGGGGCCAGACTTACTTGTGCTGGATTAGAGGTTAGGTAAGTTGAATCTTCTTTTCTTCATCTCCTGGCCAGCTCCATCGCTGTCCTGTGTGGCTCCTCTTTTCATGGGCATTGCTCCAGGGGTGCTCTGGGGGCACTCTTCTGCAATTTCACAACATAATATCTGTAACTCCCTTGATAAAGGTCATGACCATAAATTCAATAATGCATGGTTTCGCTATCATCACTGATGCTCTGTTATCAATAACAGTCTTAGGGGGCTTTAGTGTCAGGACTAGGAACAATAACAGAACAACCCCAATATTGGATCCATTTTATAATGAATGTATTAGTGTTGTCTTTAGATTTGACCTATAGTGTTGTTGCTTTTGTGTCTCCTCTAGGTCTTCCCTTGTGAAAAAAAAAGAAAAGAAAAATAATAAAGTAAAAGAAATTACAGTGAGTAAAATAATAAATATATTAATATCATTATTGCACAAAAGGCTGTGGGAAAATAATACTGTCCTTGTGACAGTATATTATATTTTAACTGTTGTTGCAATTTAAATTGTAAATACCTTTATTAGTACCTTTTATTGTCTAGTGTATGTCTAGATTTTCATAAACTGAGGCTACTATAAAATTTTAATTATATATGAATTTCTGGGAGTTCTCCCGGGAGAACAGAGCACCATCCGGGATCTCGCCCACTTCCTACTGAAATGAGCAGAATGGGCTGGATGACATGAGTCAGCGCAAATCATTTCACCCTGGCATTGTGATTTGTGCCTCAGTGCAGTGGGGGCGGAGCCGTGATGATGTTATTGCATCATCACCCCACTCACACACTGGACCCCCTGGAGCATGTATAAAAGAAAGAACTTGTTTTAAAGAGGTCAATATTCTCTTTTATTATTTCTTTAACCTTTACAGACATAAGCGTAAGGTAAGACATTATGGTCTACCTCAAACTTGCCAACTTTGGCAAGTTTAACAAATTTACCTTGAGGAAATGTGGGGAGCAGGTGGGCGTGTGGGGGTTGTGCTAGGTGAATCACTTCATTGGCCCCACCCCTAAACACACCTGATCAGTTTTAGCCTATTATGGTAGGGGGCAGGGCTACAATGATGTGAGATTTGCGTAATAAGCCCAACCACCACTATTTCATTAATTAACTGTGGCCAAGACCCAGGAGGTTGCCCTGCTCTCCCGGAAGTCTGGGAGGACTCCCAGAAATTTGGGAGTCTCCCGGACATTCCTGGAGAGTAGGCAACTGTAGTCTACCCTCCTCTATAGTATATATACAATTTTATTTTGGGGGGAAAAGTGGTTGGTGGAGAGGTTAGTTGCATGTGACCAGCAGTTATCCCATACATAAAAATGGTAGGTTTTACTTTCAAGGCTATGCAACACAATTTATCTTAACATTTCGCCATACCAGATATCTTTAAAGGTTAACAATCGCTTTCAATTTATGTGGAAACTATGTGAATAACAAACAGATTAGACAAGCAGAACAACAATGTCTCCTTTGGTCTTTGTAATGCATTTGCTGCTCAGATTTTTATTTTTGCTTTATTATTTTTAGATGCCGTGGAGGATTTACTTGCCAGGGGCTTTATATATGCCACAGCTCAATATTATCAATGTTTCATTTTTTTAATTGCATTGCCTGTGTTAGCATCATGTGAGTTGCCGCAAATTAGCTTAATTAATCAATTTATGTTAATTATGTGCTACAAACAGTGGGCTCATTTGCATATCAGCATCAGTGGAATGAATAAAATATATCAGCCTTTAACCACAGGTGGAGTAAATTTATTGTTGTTCACAGCAACATAAAGGTTTTAAATTAATATCTAATCTGATAATAATTAAGAATATTTATTGTATGTTTTTATAGTAAAACACATTTGTGCTAATGATAGCTAGGGTTACTCTGTATCAAGACAAGGATCAAGGGATTCTTACACTTGACTTTATTATTTGATTTCTTTAATGTAGATATTAAGTGACAGGTAAATGAAAATAACAATAGCATCTTCATCATCATCATCATCATAATTTATTTATTTATATAGCGCCACTAATTCCGCAGCGCTGTACAGAGAACTCACATCAGTCCCTGCCCCAATAGAGCTTACAGTCTAAATTCCCTAACGCATAGACAGACAGACGAGGGTCAATTTAAAAGCAGCCAAATAACCTACCAGTATGTTTTTGGAATGTGGGACTAAACCAAAGCGCCCGGAGGAAATCCACGTAAATACGGGGAGAACATACGAACTCCACACAGATAAGACAATGGCGGGAATCGAACTTGTGATGTCAGTATTGTAAGGCACTAAGTCATCGTGCTGCCCCTAGTTTGTATGGCAGCTCTAGTAAATCTGCTCTCCACAATCCCTGTACACACTCCCTGCTAATTTGAGTAGTGATAATCTTTAAATAATACAATCATTTTGGTTTTGTAGGATTGTTGCTATGACTTCATTGTGGGTGTGGCCTGGTCCACAAAGGACAAAAATATGAGCATTAGGTAGCAGACACAGCCCTGTAAATGTACTCATGGGCTACACAGTATTCCAAGCATACGTACTCCCCAGTGGAGAACCAGAGATTAAGGTGCATGCATGGGTGTCTGGCTGTCACATTTATAGATCATAATTTAGGCAAATGGTACCTGACCATGTTTGTCTATATAGCTATTCTGTCAGTTTGCCTGTATTGTAATCTTAATAATTATACATATTACATTTTCATAGTGTCTGCTATAAACTGTCTGGTTATACTGTCCCTTTTGAAGTCAGATACTTGATGAAATGCGTTGGGTTTTTGGACAAGCTGAGCATGTAGTCCCTGGCATTAGGTCAACCCAGAAGTAGTCCATTAAAATGAATGAATGCGTACAGGAGTGGTCTAAGGCTAAGCAAATTACATCACATATTACTGCAGACAGGAGAATCAGCACATAACATAATCAATCATTCAACCATTCAACATTGTCCCAGTATATGGTGATCCGTTCATAGCAATATCAATAGAATGGCTCGAGATTTATTTTAAGTCTGAGATAAATTAACAAATTTACACACAGTGGAAACTATAAGGATATTTATCACAATTCAGTATACACCATTGTGCGCCCTCTTTCTTTATATTTCACACATAATGATGCAGTTATCAGTATCTGTTCACGCCAATAACTCTACTGAACCAATTGTTCTGCACACAATTCTCAGTACGGCATCGTTGTGCATGTTCTTTTTCTGCACAGTAAAAGTCATTTATAGAACTGCAAAATATGCACCTCTCTCAGTGCTTATGACTATACAGGATTTGCATTTCTATGGGGAAGCACATGATTTGAAGGCAAAGTTGGTAGCATCTGCAGAGGTTCTAATGGAAGCAATTTAACTGATTGGGCTGTAAATTCCTGAATGAGGACTAGGCATATAATTGCACCTACTTGCACACAGCTATTCAGTCCTGGCAGAAAACCGCAAGAGTGCTTATGTAGCACAAAAGTGAAAGCCTTTTCCAGAACCAAAAGAGGAAGGAGACAGTTAATTTAAGTGGTGAATGAAAGCCACAGTTGCAAGGGACTGACTGCTTAACGATTTCTACAATGACAAAGTCATCTGTGTCTCCTCGTTCCATCCATACCACACCACTGGTAGTTGTACAGATATGCTTTAGTAATGGGTCTTATACTGTTTCTCCTGAACATTTGCCGCACATACTTACTCCCCACCACCAGCTACAACTGTTATTCTGCAAACCTCTTAGATTGTAAGCTCACTTGGGCAGGATAAGTTTTACCTTCTGTTTCATGTCGTTGTATGGTATTAATTTGTATAATGATCCTCTCAATGTAGTGTTCTGTAACATATAGGTGCTTTATAAATCAAGTATAGTAATTATAAAGGGCATTTAGTATATTCATCATCATCATCATCATCATCATTTATTTATAAAGCGCAACTAATTCCGCAGGGCTGTACAAAGAACTCATTCACATCAGTCCCTCCCCCATTGTTGGGGCTTACAGTCTAAATTCCCTAACACACACACACACACAGACAAACACACAGACAGACACAGACTAGGGTCACTTTGTTAGTAGCCAATTAACCTACTAGTACAGTGGTTCCCAAACTTTTGCAGTTCGCGGCACCCTTAGAGTCTCCAAATTTTTTCAAGGCACCCCTCCAAAATAATTACTGAGCAGTCCTGTTTTAGAAGTAGTTGGATCAAAAAATTGTAATAAGTATTTAGGTCACGACAAAAATACTTATTTAGTTGTATGCAAAAATGCCCCTCTGCATCCAGAGACACTGCCCCCTCTGCATCCAGGGACACTGCCCCCTCTGCATCCAGGCACTCTGCCCCCTCTGCATCCAGGCACTCTGCCCCCTCTGCATCCAGGCACTCTGCCCCCTCTGCATCCAGGCATTCTGCCCCCTCTGTCACGCTGTCCCCTCCTCTGCCCTCTGTCACGCTGTCCCCCCTCCTCTGCCCTCTCTCATGCTGCCCCCTCTGCCCTCTGTCATGCTGTCCCCTCTGCCCTCTGTCACGCTGTCCCCCTCCTCTGCCCTCTGTCATGCTGTCCCCCTCCTCTGCCCTCTGTCACGCTGTCCCCTCCTCTGCCTTCTGTCACGCTGTCCCCTCCTCTGCCCTCTGTCACGCTGTCCCCTCCTCTGCCCTCTGCCACGTTGTCCCCCTCCTCTACCCCCAGGCACGCTGCCCCCTCTGCAGCCCTCTGTCACGCTGCCCCCTCTGCAGCCCTCTGCTGCCCGCTGTCCCCCTCTGCTGCCCACTGTCCCCCTCCGCTGTCACACTGTCCCCCTCCGCTGTCACACTGTCCCCCTCTGCTGCCCCACTGTCCCCCTCTGCTGCCACCTGTCCCCCTCCACTGTCCCCCTCTGCTGCCACACTGTCCCCCTCTGCTGCCACACTGTCCCCCTCTGCTGCCACTGTCCCCCTCCGCTGTCACCCTGTCCCCCTCTGCTGTCCACTGTCCCCCTCCACTGCCACCTGTCCCCCTCCGCTGTCACCCTGTCCCCCTCTGCTGTCACCCTGTCCCCCTCCGCTGTAACCCTGTCCCCCTCCGCTTCCACACTGTCCCCCTCTGCTGCCACCTGTCCCCCTCCGCTGTAACCCTGTCCCCCTCCGCTGTAACCCTGTCCCCCTCCGCTTCCACACTGTCCCCCTCCGCTGCCACACTGTCCCCCTCCGCTTCCACACTGTCCCCCTCCGCTGCCACACTGTCCCCCTCCGCTGCCACACTGTCCCCCTCTGCTTCCACACTGTCCCCCTCCGCTGCCACACTGTCCCCCTCTGGTGCAACCATCCTTTTCACTCTGCCCCACGCCAGACATAAAAAAAAGAGAAGACAGAAACTTACCAATCAGCGCGGCGTCGGGACCCAGCAGCCTCCTCTCTCCCGCAGCTGTCACTGAATATAGACGTCAGTGACAAGCTGCTGCGGGAGAGAGGAGGCTGCTGGGTCCCGGCGCCGCGCTGATTGGTAAGTTTCTGTCTTCTCTTTTTTTTATGTCTGGCTCGCGGCACCCCAGTGACAGCGCCGCGGCTCCCCTGGGCGCACACTTTGGGAACCGCCATACTAGTATGTTTTTGGAGTGTGGGAGGAAACCGGAGCACACGAAGTAAACCCACGCAAATACGGGGAGAACATTCAAACTCCTCACAGATAAGGCCATGGGCGGGAATTGAACTCATGACCCCAGTGTGTGAGGCAGACGTGCAGTATATAATTTTCGGCATCTACTCATATTTTACATGAGGCCATAGCAAGATCTCTTACTAGTGTGAGATAACTGTACGTATCCCTGATCTGGCAGAACAAATAACAGTCTACAAAAGCAATGTGCAGTATAAGTCTCTATAACTACATATGTTGTGTGATTATGGTAAAAGAACATACATACTGTAGTCATATATGTGTACATTGGGAATTATTAGGAATGAAATATTCTTATCATTGTACTTAATTTCTATTTTATAAAGTGTACCAAACTGCCAAGCACTTTTTTGTTTCTTTTTCTATACAGTTTTTCACTAGACATTTCTGTGTTTGTTTCCATCCAGTAGACTAGGTCCACCAATAGAGAAGTGCTATACCTGAGAAGGAATAGATACAATAGTGATGAGTAGAGATTATTTATTTATCATTAAAGTAACCACCCACCTGTATCACCCAGCCAGCCATACAGTGAGGGCTAAAGACAAATCTCTTTGGCCTCCACACACTTGGGGCAGTTAGTAGAGTGAGAGAAATTGTTAAGTTAAATTAAGTTATAAAGGGAATATTTTAGTTAGAGTTAATGCCATTTACATAGAGTTGTATAGTTATGGCTGTAAACATGAGATGCTAACTTGTTTCTCCGTTTACGCAATCAGTAAATAATGTGGCCAATTTACATCCACATATCGATGGGTATCCTTGATGATGTCAAATAATATGACGAAGTATGTCATCATTGAGCAGGACTGTGTGAGGTTGAAGCCGCACAGTTAAGAATATTTTGGAACAATTAAAGATTTGTGGAAGGGGAACATGGCTGAGCTAGAAATAAGCAATGGCAATGGTCAGAATCGACTCATTACCAAAGGACTGTGAGGAAGCCAAGCTAACCACTATGCCGCCGTGCTGTATAATTTTCACACAAATTAAAATTTTACGATCTGTCTTCACACATGGTTGACTTTTTCACTTTTTCAAATCAAACTAGGTTCAACTTTCCCCAAGCTGAATGAGTTAACTCCCTAGTCTGTTGAGTAGACACAGGGAAAAACTTGAAATTGCTTACTTCTCCCTGCACTCTTCAGGAGTATTGTCTGTGGAATTTTTACATTTTATGGAGCCTGATCCCACCCCGAAATGCTGAAGAGCACCCATTCTGGGTAAATACAATTTCAAATTATGGTGAGGTTAAGACACTTACTTACCTCTCAAGATCATGTCGAACCAGTGATGTCAGTTCTCCATTCAATGAAGAAGCAAGACTTCATTATTTCCATAAATCTACAGGAAGCTAACCTTCGATTCAGCCTGTCTACATCTCCAAGGACTTACATCAAGGTGCTAGTAGTTCGCATGGCTGCTCTCAAGAAAAGAGGAGTAACTCTCTGGCTCCCATGGACAAGGTGACATATGAGCTGAGCTCACTTACATGACTACAGAGCAAAAAGCAGCTGCACACAAACATTCTGGAGATGAGGGCAGAAGACAACATGGTAAGCAAAGACAACAGCATAGCTGATTATCTCACATGCCAAATGCCCAAAAAAGTTTTTAAAATTCTCAACTGGAAGATTGGAATTCCCCTAATAAGTTTAAAGGGAAACATCTCAGAGCACCAAAATTGGTAATCCATGGTTTGCAATAGCTTAGGAAGTACTCCAAGAATAGCCTGGGATTCAAACAATGAGATCAGTTCTACTGTGCCAGCTCTGCATACAAATTAGGACATTGTCTTCTTAATGGTGTAGAGAACAAAACTCTTCCTCTATTTATTATGATTTGGAGGCGATTCATTCTGTGTGGTACCTTGGGATCTCGACATTGTCTTGAGCCTTTACAAGAGGTCTCACTCAAGTGTCTCACTCTTAAGTTGTTAGCAATGGTGGTGTTCTGAAAGCAATCACATATGTCAGACAAGTGGGTAATTACATGGCCTACAGTGTAAGGAACCATATCTGAACATCAATATCGACAAAATGGTGTTATGAACTAATCCTATTTTGCTACCCAGGGTAACTTCCACTTATAAATCATGATATCATATTCCCATCTATCTGCTCACAACCATTGACAAGGGAGAAAGATTACATACACTAGATCTTGTCAGAGCAATTATGTTTTACCTCTCCTGGATGAAGGAATTCAGAAAAACAGATTTATTGTTCCTTACTGTAGGACCTCAATAAGGTCATGCTCCATCTAAACAAGATGGTCTTTGCACAGGTTTGTAAAAGTAACAGACATGAGCTACCAGGAGTTCTAGGAGCACATTCTACAAGGGAGGTGACAACCTCCTGGTCCCACATGGCCCAGGCCTCAAAAATCTCTTAAAATCAGCAGGGTGGTCATTGTTTATTATTTTACCCAAGATATTCTGGACGTGATATCTTCTGCTGATGCTCAAAATCAAAACAATGTCCTTCAAGAAGTTAAATTTGCACTCGGCACTAGCAGTGTTGATTTTGCTCCACCCTCTAGTTCAAGAATTGCTTGGGGACATCCCATTCATTTTGGCTGCCATGGAGTTGATAAGGACAACAGAATTATTACCATTAATTTCCTTGAGATACCCCATGGCAGTTCAATATTCCCAGCCTTATTGTCTGTTTATAGTTTTCAAGAACAGTTTAGAAAGTTTCTCAAATACACCAGGGAATGGAGGAGACACACTATATTCCTTTCTTTTTCCTGTCTCTACTCAGCCGACTAGGGAGTAAACCATTCATTATGGCTGCAGTAATGCATCTTAAGGAAATTAAATTAATAGTAATATTATCTCTGGGTTCGTTTACTGTTCTTCCTGGGTGCAGATTGAGTTGACATCATGGATTTGCCTCTCTGTCATTCTGACTGACAATCTTATCTGTCTGCCTGTAGAGTGGCTTGATAATGATTTGCATCTCCAAACACCAGGCTTACACAATATTGTTTTGCTTCTCCACAGATCAGGCTGATATAACATTGATATGTCTTTCCACAGACCAAGCTGACACAATATTGAATTGCCTCTTGCACAGATTGGACAGGCACAATATTGATCTGAGACATCTGGTTGACATTATCAATCTGTCTTTCTGACGATGAGGCTGGCATGTTAGTCTGCTTTTTAACAGATTAGATTGAACTGGCCTACCTATGCATAGATTTGGTTAGCATTACCCTCTGCAGATTGGCTGACAATATAATCTGCCTCTCCATAGAGTAGGCTAAAATAACATTGATTTGCCTATCTGCAGATACAGACGACATTCCAACCAGCTGTCTGCAAATGTGTCTAACATAATTTCACTCTTACTCTCCTCCAATGATGAAGATGGCAAATCACCTCTTCATTGATTGGGCTGACAAAGTATTGATCTGTATATCTGCAGATCCAGGTGAAACAAATTTGGTCTGTCTTTTCTCAAATCAAGTTGTCATGTCAATTTGCTTCTCTGCAGATTGGGTTAAAAAAAATCTGATCTGACATTGTTAACCTGCTTCTCCGCAGATCAAATCACTATTTCACTGCAGATCTAGATTATATTCTCAATATCATATAATCAATCTGCCTCTCTGCCTATGGTTTTTATTAGGGATGTGCACCGGCCACTTTTGGTGTCTCGTGTTTTGTGTTTTGGATTCGGATTTGCTTGAGGTTTTGGGTTCGGATTTGTTTCGCAAAAAACCTGACGAAAGGATTTGGTTCGGATTTAAGGTTTTGGATTCGGATTTATTTTGAAAAAAACATAAAAAGTGCTAAAAACCAGTTTTGTGGTTTTTTTTTTCACTCCTACGCTATTATTAACCTCAATAACATTCAATAACAATCATTTCCACTAATTTCCAGTCTATTCTGAACACCCTCACAATATTGTTTTTAGGCCAAAAGGTTGCACCAAGGTAGCTTGAGCACATAATGCCAAAAAAAGAGGTACAAGATGGAATTGTTCTGGGCCCTCCCTCCCACCCCTCGCGAGATTCAACGCGAGACTTGGACGACAGAGCCTCGTTTTCAATTTTTCCCTGCCGGAAATATCCGAACAGTGCTCGGATCCCGTTCGGATCCGCACTGTTCGTGTGGGCTCGGATTAGCGGAATCCAAGCCCGCTCATCTCTAGTTTTTATGCAGATTGAGTTGACATCACAAGGATCTGCCTCTCTGTAAATTAGGCTGGAAATGTGATCTGTCTCTCCATTCAGTGGTCTGATCAATAAAGTTTTTGTAAATCATGCTATAGATCAGCATCTCTGCAGATCAGACTGATATAATAATGATCTGGTTTTATATAATTTGGGTTGGCAAATCTGATCTGGGAATCCATAGATCAGATTACCATCATATTGATTGCCGTCATATTGATCTGCCTCTCTGCAGACCAGGTTAACATCATAACTGTGCTGAAAATTGCATCTATCTCTCCAAGAGAAACCTGATATAGTATTATTCTGCCTCGCTTCTGATCAGGGTGACCTAGTATCGATCTGCAAATCACCTAACATAATATTGATCCGCATCTACAGATATCTGGTCCTCTGTACATAGAGCTGACATTATCAATCTGCTTTTCCACAGATCATGTTGAGAAATGTTTTTTGCTACCTGCAGATCAGGTTGACATCAGCTTGACCTAGTCCTCCACAGATAATGCTGAAACTTTTATCGAACTCCTTCTTCTCAGATCAGTATGACATAGTATTTATCTGTCTCTCTGCAGATTGGGCTGGCATATCAATCTTTCTTTCCACAGATCGGTGTTACATAATATGTATCTGTCTCTTTGCAGTTCTGACTGACACAATCAGGACTGTCATTTGCCATTGTGGCCCAATACAAGTGATACAGGCAGAGCCTCAAAACCATACCCACTCCCATCCCCCTTTGTTTTGCCCAAATACACATTTGTGTTTGCTTAAATAGTCCTCACTGTTCCCTCTATGCTGAACATCCTGCAAATCAGAGTGTTAAATATCCCTTACATGCCATCAGACCTCACCACGGGTGTAGTACGAGTGATCGGGGCTGTAAACACCAACACTCTCTAATCCAACAGAATTATACCTATAGTGAACACAGCGACCAGGAAAAAATAACGACTTACTAGTAAAAAGTCTGAGTGTAAATCCGAAGAGAGGAGATCGCGACTGTTGGAACACGGTTATGGTTAGGAGTTAGGTGTTAGGGTTAAGAACCCTACCCCTAGCTGGTAACGTAAATGTAATACTTACCTGGCTCCGTGCGTTGCCGCTTTAAATTCTAAACTTTCCAAGTCGCGCCTGTAAGTGACGTGTTTTCCAACAGTCACGATCTCCTCTCTTCGGATTTACACTTCGTGTTTACAGCACCGATCACTCGATTACCACCGGCTACGGTAATAGGATTATCCGGCTGGCACACTTGCTCGGTGCTTTAAAATATCAAGTGATACTATAGCATCCACTTTGGGATTTCAGGTTTCCAAACACAGCCCTTTCTGTAGTAGAAAGCTACCCTTCTCACACTGACTAAATTTGACAAGTATAATATGGAGCAGTGGTTGATATAAAAATGGGGGTTGGGCGCTGGCTGATATAATATGAGGCAATGGCTTTTTAAATATAGGACATTGGCTAGTGTAAAATGGGGAAATGGCTGGTTTAATATGGGGAAATGGCTGGTTTAATATGGTGCACTGTGTTGTTATAATGTTAGGACAGTGGTTGGTATAATATAAGGTACTGTTCTGTTGTAATGTAGAGATGCTCGAAGGAAAAGAGGAAGTAATCCGCACAGGGTTAGGATATACCTCATCTAGATATCAAAAATCATTGTCATGATGAGGGGGTGCTCTTTCCATTATATAACATAAATAGATCAGAAAGAGAGAAAGAAATGGACTATTAGAGCACTCCTAATCCAGTTTTAGTAATTGAGAATATCTCTCACATTCCAGGAAAATACCTGGTTTAATAATGGTATGATAGGAACTTATCAAATGATCCAATATTTAGATTTATGTTATGATAGGGCAAATGCCTTTATTAATATTGACAAATTAAAAACATATCTCTATTGAGATTAGAGAACCCTCTTAATGTAAAAGTGTACATTAAGAGGGTTCTCTAATCTCAATAGAGATATGTTTTTAATTTATCAATATTAATAAAGGCATTTGCCCTATCATAACATAAATCTAAATATTGGATCATTTGATAAGTTCCTACCATACCATTATTAAACCAGGTATTTTCCTGGAATGTGAGAGATATTCTCAATTACTAAAACTGGATTAGGAGTGCTCTAATAGTCAATTTCTTTCTCTCTTTCTGTTCTATTAATGTAGAGATGCTGACTGGTGTAATGCAGCTTACTAGGCTGAAATAATGTGTATTTATGGAATCAAATTATTGCAATTATACATTAGCAGTGAAGAACTGGAACAATTATTTTGACTAGCAAATACAGGTTTCTATTTATGTAGCGGTGAAGAGCCTAAATTCTGGCAAAATTGCTGGAAAAAGGCTCTGACACCACTTTTTCCCATTTAACAAACACCAGAGAAATCAGAGGTCAAGTCTTCTTGGGATTGCGTTCTTTACCTTTTTCAATGGAGTGCAGTCCCACTGTAGTGGGTCCTCTTCTCTAGCTACCTGCTCCTCCCCTCCATAGTCCAGAGTCGACATTGCTGTGCATGCATGATAAAACACTGGCCTGTGCTTTTCCCAACAAAACTAGAGTTTTAGAGTTTTGTTGCAGAGATGTTTTATCACAGTGGATTGCTCAGCAGGTAAGTATTCTTGAGTAGTGGCGGTAAAACTTTCTGTATCGCTACGATCAGTGATCACCCCAAAATGTCACCTCTCTTACCATAAACATTTGCAACACTGCAAGGTAAACTATAAAACATTTTCACTTTAATTGATATTATTAGATGTAACAAAAATAAAAAAAACAGGCATATAGACTTACAGCAAGAGAAATGATGCTTTGCATTTAATTCCCTGTGTTACTGTCCCCCAAAACATGTTGCCTGAGACCAAACCTGTTTAATTTTGCCTCATGGTAGACATATCACTTACTGGGTGAAATAGTTAACAAGGAAGATTTGAGAAGCAAAAATGGGGCAGCACGGTGGCTTAGTGGTTAGGGGTCATGAGTTCGATTCCCGACCATGGCCTTATCTGTGTGAAGTTTGTATGCTCTCCCTGTGTTTGTGTGGGTTTTCTCCAAGTGCTCCGATATCCTCCCACATTCCAAAAACATACTGGTAGGTTAATTGGCTGCTAACAAATTGACCCTAGTCTGTGTGTGTGTGTGTGTGTGTGTGTTAGGGAATGTAGACTGTAAGCCCCAATGGGGCAGGGACTGATGTGAGTGAGTTCTCTGTACAGCGCTGCGGAATTAGTGGCGCTTTATAAATAAATGTTGATGATGATGATGACAGGTAAAAATTCAGTTTATTTGTAGGGTATAACATGATCTGCGGTTCCCAATACTAGGGAACAAGGCATTTTCTCCACCACATGCATCTCATTAAAAAAATACTGTCCATAAAACCAAACTCTCATTTATGTATGTGGGTGAATACCTAAGAACACTCTCATACGTCCAGCTTCTCTCATCAGAAGATGCATAATTTTGCACATCCCCTGCAGAGATGACCCCCTCCTTTGGATACTTTAGTTTGAACTAGCCAATGATCTACAACCCCCTGGACCTTCCTGAAGCCTGGACCAATAGAAGCAAGCCACACCATCTGCATTGTGTTACTGTATTTCTGTTTGCATATAAGCAGGAGCTTTTAATCTAGTGTTCAGTCATCTTGACCACAGACTTCAGACCTGAATGACTGTTCACTGGATCCAGAGCGCCTGCGATAAGTAACGGCTGTACTTATTTATTATTTCGCTTGAATTATTCTGCTACTTTTTAAGAAAAAATATTTGTTCCTTGGAAACACAAATAGAGATTCGACAATCGTGATTGGATAGCGACAAAACGTGCATAACACAGGGCCTCGCTCTCCCCTTCTTTTTATGCCAAAATCTTCTGTCACCTCTACTCCGTTTTGAAGCAGAATTGCGTTATATATTATACCTCAATATTACATATGGTGCCGTTCTGCTTCAAAAATGGAGCACAAGGACTCTGTTCAGGCCAAGGGGGGCTATTAAATGGTTTCTTTGCAGAAATAGTAATATTAATCTCTATTCTTTAGTAATTAAAAGATCAATTTCCTATTCACCAAGTCTATTAAAGGCAAATTGACCTATAAATCACTAACTCTTTTTTCCTCTAAACAAAATTTGTCAGATACTGCACAATTACTGAAATTACCTATTTCTCGGTAATAAGTTTAGAACAGGGGAATCCATGAAAAATCTATTTAGTAAATCAATCTTGGAAACCAAGAATAAACTCACTGGTTTTAGACAGTCAAAATTATGAGGCCTGTTCATTTCAATGTTGTTTATACAGGTGCTCTAATAACTGCACATAAATGAATGGGGGAATTGAAATTAATTTGAAAATCTCTGTCTGTGGATTTTTGGAACTCCATTTGGGTTAGAGCTCCGTTCGTATGTTTTTTTTTTCCTTCTTTTTAATTTTTTTTCCAATTAGTGTAAGCCTGCATGTATTTACTAGTTGTTTGTGGCCTAAATACATAGGTATTATTTAAGAAATCTATCACCATTAGTATTCTTAATACAGTTATAATCTTCTGTCGGTTATTGTTGTAATTTATTATACATATTCTCAGAGGTGCCAATAGTTCTTAATTTCCAGGGATAATATATTTTGTTACAGATTTATCCTTTGCTTTTTTTTTTGTTCAAGGAAATGTCACTGTTTTCCATTTTTGCCAAAATGCACAATAAAAGTTAGATGCATCTATGGGTCTTACTGAATGGACAATATAAGTTAATATGTATTGAAAAGGAGTATTTAATACATACTTTCTGACTTTTCTAGGAAGCTGTCCAGGAGGGGGTCCGTCGATGGGGCGTGGCCACACAAATTATGTTATTAGGCCACGCCACATGTCAATATTTGTCAATTTCGGCCAATGACAGCAGGGCCACGATGACGCGTTTAGCCCCGCCTTCACCCACTTCACCAACGGGGATAGCTGGATCGGGAGGTTTGCCTGCTTGCTCGGGAGTGCGGGAGAACTCCCAAAAATTCAGGAGTATCCCAGACATTCCGGGAGAGTAGGCAACTGTGATTTAATATTGAAAACATGACATGATAATTGAGACAGTATCTGAGTATGTAGACAACAACCTGATCCCGTCAGATCCAGCCGACAGGGAAGATCGTTTAGATTTGGACATATACAGTCAAGTCCATAAATATTGGGACATCAACACAATTCTCATATTTTGGGCTCTATACACCACCACAATGGATTTGAAATGAAACTAACAAGATGTGATTTAACTGCAGATGTTCAGCTTTCATTTGAGGGTATTTACATCCATAAAAATAATGAAGAATATTTTAGGAAAATGCTGCAACATTCAGTTGTGATACATTTTAACATAGCAGAGTAATATAAAAATAGTACAAACCAGCAAACATTACTTTCAATGCTTGCCAGCCCTGACATTTAGTCAGTCTTAACCTGGTGCAAAAAGTATTGTATTAAGTGCAAGAAAAACAGGAAGCACGCCCACAGCACTCATTCATTCTAGATTTCAAAACTGTCCCCATAAAAGTGCTTTGCAAGAACTTTTGTAGGTCTGCTGGAAATGCACATGTGTAAAAGAGAATCTATACTACCATCCCTTTAAAATGTATTTTAGCCTGGGGGACGACAAGACTTGACTCAGCAGCCTATTAAGAACATTTTAAAGAAAAAAAAAAATGCAGGTGGCCCAGTGACCCAGCCCAAAGTAGCCCACTATGGAAGCAGCCCGGGGAAGTAGATGTCTCTCCCGCCCCCCAGCCCAGCCTGTCTCTGAATGCGAGGGAGAAGACATTAGGACTGTCCTTCATACATTTATAACCTTTGTGTTTTTGAATATTGTGTCCAAATTTCCACAAGTGTTCCACAATGGCCTATTTTCCACTACCTCCAAGGACATGTGGGCAGCACGGTGGCGTAGTGGTTAGTACTTCTGCCTTACAGCACTGGGGTCATGAGTTCAATTCCCGACAATGGCCTTATCTGTGAGGAGTTTGTAAGTTCCCCCCGTGTTTGCATGGGTTTCCTCCGGGTGCTCCGGTTTCCTCCCACACTCCAAAAATATACTGGTAGGTTAATTGGCTGCTAACAAATTGACCCTAGTCTGTGTGTGTGTGTGTGTGTGTGTGTGTGTGTGTGTGTGTGTGTGTGTTAGGGAATTTACACTGTAAGCTCCAATGGGGCAGGGACTGATGTGAGTGAGTTCTCTGTACAGCGCTGCGGAATTAGTGGCGCTTTATAAATGAATGTTGATGATGATGATGATGACGACAGGTAAAAATTCAGTTTATTTGTAGGGTATAACATGATCTGAGGTACCCAATACTAGGGAACAAGGCATTTTCTCCACCACATGCATCTCATTAAAAAAATACTGTCCATAAAACCAAACTCTCATTTATGTATGTGGGTGAATACCTAAGAACACTCTCATACGTCCCGCTTCTCAGGGCCATCTTTTCCATTGGGCACGATGGGCAGCTGCCCGGGGGCCCCCACGGGCAAGGGGGCCCCATAGGCAGGGCTCTAAATGAGAATAAATAATCCTGCAAAATAAAAAAACATGCAAAAAAAACCTTCAAGGGTCACTGAGCAAGTACATCTATCTATCTCTATCTATCTATATCTGTATCTGTATACATCTATATATCTATATCTATATCTAGGGGCCCCAGTGCACTGCTTTGCCCTGGGGCCCATAATGTTGTTAAGATGGCCCAGCAGCCTCTCTCATCAGAAGATGCATAATTTTGCCCCCCACAAATGCCTCCATCTTGGTCCAAAAATCAATGCACTTCTCTGTGCATGTGTATAATAATAGATTAGTAAGGTCTCAAAACCACACTTTTGCACTCCCATATATAACCCTAACTCTCGCAGTTACACAGGGACCCGTTTCTACAAATTCGGAAAAATTGCCAATTTACCTCTGCTGTGCACACAGAATGGGGGACAGGCACAGGCTGGGAGGTTTCAGCCCAGGGGGCGTACAGGCGGCCGGCTCACATGACACGCGATGCGGCCGCCAATAATATTAACAAATTATTGCATCCACAGGGGGGGACGGGGGGAGGCGGCCGGCTCGAACAGCCGTTAGACTGAGCGGCCCGGGTGCCCGCTGCCCCCCGGTCCAGTCCGCCCCTGATGGGGGGGAAGGGGCGGGGCACCAGCAAGCAGGAGCCTGCCAATCTCCAATTTTGGATTGATCTGAGCAGCATTATGGGGGGAATTTAATTCCCCCCGAGGTACGGCTGCGCTAAAACTATTACCGTTATTACTAATAACGGTAATAGTGTGTGTAATTACAGTTATTACGGTAGTTCTAACGCCTGCTTTTTGCTCGAAAGCCGGGTTAATATTACCGTAATATCTATAACGCGGCGGTACTTCAGGGGAGATTCAATTCAGGGAGCTGCGAGCAAAAACTCTGCGTTAGAACTACCGTGATAACGGTAATTACGCGCACTATTACCATAATAACAGTAATAGTTTTAGCGCGAACTGAATTCCCCCTATAAATGCCAGCTGACTACTTTTGACATGGTATGATACTTTGTTTCTGCTTTTCACAATAAGTTTACAATTGCAATAACCTGGGATGAATTTGTTAAATGGCATGACAAGCCATTGTAGATGGAAACACCTGTGAAGAGCAGACAAGACTATTATCTCTGAAAAGGGTGGCAGGGTGGCAGGTGTGTGACTTGCAGGGAGAGGGCACATATCTGTCCTTCTAGATCATTTATTCCTTCCGCAGTCAGACTGCAGCTCTGATACAGGGAGACAGTTGGAAAATAAAGGCTGTGTGTGGAGATCAGTTTGCATTCCACGTGAGGAGTGGAAGGATGTTTGTTGTGTGTCTGACATGAATGACAATGGTAGGCAGCCTTGTGCCACACTCCCAGGGGCTGGCCCAGCTCCAGGTTGCTAAGCAACGTACACGCTGCAGCAGACCTCTGTATACTTCCTGCTTTAATGCATGTACTGGGGATCTTCCAGTAAATCCCCGGCCATTGGATCCCCCTTGTTCCTATACTCCTGGAAACTCCAGGTGAGTCGTGAGGAGGAGCTGACAACAGTAAACTATCATTTGTTTTTGCAATAATACTTAATATCTAGTAGATGAACAGAAGTTCTACCATAACATATAGTTATATGCTGCATTGTCATTATTCTCACCCTGACTTCTGAATACTATTTCTGAGCATTGTACCATTAATCACTAGAGAGCTGACTGCATCATTAATCACTAGTCAGCTACTGTACATGTGATATGCTATATGATATAAACAGCCTAGGTATGGATATGCAGATGTATTTTAGTAATCTAGGAACACCAGCACTAATATAAATTTAATGGAGCTCAAATAAATATTGCATAAGCAAAAAGTGCAGAGAATTAAATGCATAGAAGGAAAGGGAAAAAGTTATATTATTTTATATATATATATATATATATATATATATATATATATATATATATATATAATATATATAAATATATATATATATATATAACTATACATATATATTTATATATATATATATATATATATATATATATATATATATATGTAATGTAGCTAGAGATTAGGTTTTACTGTTTGCTAGTGTGCATCTCGAACGGTGTGAAAGAACGCTACAAAAAACAAGTAAATAATATGCAAAATAAGTTGTGTTACGCAAAGATTTGAAATATGTGATCTGAATGTTTAAAATTATTATTGCACCATTACTGCTAATGGTATGTGTTGTATGGCATACAACAGAGGCAGGAAATCTGTGGCTCTCCAGGTATTGTGGCACTTCAGATCCCAACAGAAGGTGACAGGGAATGATTTGATTAGTTACACAACAACTGGGGAGCCACCGCTAGCCGGCGCTTGGTGTGTAGTGTTGCTATTTGGTATGGAGGTAAGAATTACAGGATTTAAATACAGTACTTTTAACAGTAAGAGACAGTTAATTTTGCTAAAGACATCTAAAGAAAATGTCACATTTCAGAGAGAGAATTATCTGGGAATATAAACATATGACAATATTTGACGTACTAAAAACAGAAATCAATTTCTCCGACAGTATGGATTTGTGTCATCTTAGGGTTTGTAGGAAATCTACCTGCACAGATCCCCTGATGTCATACACTCTCTGGACTTTACCTAGAATATAATTTTTAGCACTACTGCTTTATTCCATCATTTGGGATCTTCTGGTTTAATTTTTTTGATTTCACATGTCCCTTTTTGTTTTTAATCAATTAAATGTCTGTCCAGTTTTCACTTGTGCATTTATCTGGCTGGTATTTCCAGCATCATGAGTGACATGTTAGCATGACGAAGGGATTGCAGAGTACTGAAAGTTTGTTGTTTATTTTTCCAGTTTTAGTTAGCGAGTCAACTGTTTTACATTCATGCAACTTTTTTGCCACACTTTGTTTTGTGTTTCCATTTGAGGACAAAAGTACAAACTGGACAAAGGTGGTAAACCCATAAATATAGGCTTTCTCAGACAGGGATGTCAGAAAATCCTTTTAAAACACAATCCTTATGAAATACACTGTAAGGCTGCTTTTATTACACTCTGACATTACAAAATCATTAAACACCTACATATACTTTTTGTTGATGAAAAGTGTGACATTTTTTGGTCAAATGCGGATCTGAACGTTTTGAGGATATTGCTAAGCATTAGTTAGTAACCATTAAGAATCCATAAGCAGGTCAAACACATCAATAATGGCAGCTATATTGGCAGGGATGTGGATTCAAAATGATTGGCATGCCAGAGAGTGATCTGGTCAAAATTAATTTGGGCATGTGCATAAGTACAGGCATATATGGTAATCTGTCAACCACAGGTTCATCAAACTAATGCTGAATTATGTTTCACCTATCATCATCATCATCATTTATATAGCGCCACTAATTCCGCAGCACTATCGATGTCTGTGTCTATTCTGCACACAGAAGGGACGGCAGGGAGGGCAGTTGTGTCCTGTGCATTCCTAGTTTTTACAGATAAGTGCTGGTGCTGCAATTGCTTTACGTTCTCTATATACATCACCTAGGTGGCTGTTTATGGGATGTCACTAGCACACAAAGACCTGGGGTATAGTATAACCATAATAATGTAGATCCCCACAGGTAAACAATAGAGGGTATCTTTAGTTGATACATCTTTATACTTTCCCACAGTAACCTACTATTGCAGCAGTTTTGGTGGTTACCTTATTCCGCATTTGGCTGCAAAATTTCACCTGGTTTAGTGGCGAAATTTGACCATAAGTGTTCTTAGGTCTACCCCAACCACAACAAACATAATGAATCGGCTTCTGTTACCCCAATTCTATTCCTGGACTATAAATTCCATGAAATGCAAATTCACAAATAGAATGTGAATTGGCCTATTCACTGGCTGGCGACATTCAAAGAGGGTATTGGACTATTAACATCTGCAAAATGGCCAGCACCACTGCAAAATTTGCTTTGCTTGACAGTTTTCTGCAACTTTGCTCAATTCTGACTCTAAGGTACACCAATAAGTATGTACCCCAGGACCTTTCCATAACTTACTGCATCACATTTCTAGGATGTTTTCTTTCTCTGTCTCTGTCTAGGGGCCAATCAAAACGGCAGTAGGGCTGGCAACAGACTCCAACCCTTTCCTGCAGAATTCCTGGTATCCCTCTTTGCACATTTCAGATGATGATGATTATTATTGTTTAAATAGCGCCAATCATATTATGCAGCGCTGTACAGAGAATAAATAGCTATTCACATCAGTCCCTGCTGTGTTGGAGCTTACAATCTAAACTCCCTACCACGCACACGCACGCACACACAGACTAGCGTCACTTTTGTCAGAAGCCAATTAACCTACCAGTATGTTATTGGATTGAGTGAGGAAACCCACGCAAACATGGGGAGAACTGCACACAGATATATATTGTTATCTTTTGTTTATAAAGTGTTACTTTAATGCTATGTTCAGGGATACAGAATGTTAGCACTTTATAAATAAAACAGATTTTTATATTTATATTCTAACATTCTGTATTCCTGAACATTGACAGCAAAATATTTAAATGATAAGCAAACTTATTGAGCTAGTAGTTTGTTAAGACCATGCCTGCAAGGGCTTGCCATCCAAGTTCACATACAATGTCATATCTTATTTACTTATTCATTAGAGGTGCTCTTTCATATATCATCCCATAATATAGGTTTAGTTCCCGCTTTAGAACAGATACAAAACACAAAATAAATCCTGTTATGGGACAATCCCAGTTTTATATAATCAAAGATTAATGATGCGTTAGTTATAAATGATTAGTACAGAAAGGAAAACTGATCTATGAGGTTCTGGGTACTATATATGTATAACTTAAAAGGTGTCACCATTTCTCCCTTAGAGTACTGCATTAGAGCCTTATTATAGAACATTATGTTCTACATTTATTTTTACATGTGACCGCTCACTACTTTATATTCTGTTCCCTTTACGTTAATTAAGTGACACTTCAGCTGTATCAATGGAAGTCTTTGATGTGTTGTCTTCTCTAAACCATTCTGCTCTGAGACTGAAATCTATAGATGTATTCCAAAAAAATATAAGTAAAAAAAAAAAGGAGTACATTTGATCCTGGACAAACCATGTTACAATGCAAGGGGTGCAAATTAGTTTATTATTTTGCACATAAAGAAAATTCTAACTTTTTTGTCACGTAGCATACAAATACTTGATAACTTTATTTTTACACTAAAAATTAAAGTTGATGTAGGACATGCCCTACCCCAGCTATAAATCTATCCCCACATTTTAAATTTACCTCCCCCTCCAATGCAACATGGTTTTACCAAGGTGCAAATGTACTCCTTTTTTTATGCTTTGCTCTCCTTAATGACTATGGCCCATAGTTTCTTGGTATAAAGAACAAGTCTGACTCATAACAGACAAAAAAAAAATATTAATGCACAGGGAGTACAGAATTCTTTGGATCTTACAGCTAATGTTGCCTGGGTCAGTTCATTTGCCTATTGATATGCCCCCCATAAAAAATTCTCTTCCCCTTACTAAAGCTGTCTATAACATTACAATAGAGCTTCATTGTAGACCAGAGCTGACATATACTGCACAAAAGATACATGTTCAACCTACTCCAACATGTTTCTTTGCACATTTTCGGCATTTAAAAGGATGTAATATGTATTCAGCCTTTCATGCAAATAGAATTCCTAGTCAAGTACAATATATTTATTTTGCATACATTATTTCACCAAGGTTTCCTCCATTACTCCTATACACACACAGATGAGGGGGTTGATGAAGTTGGCTGTTGTCTGCTTTCCAGAATAAGAAATGAACTGAGAGCGGTTTGCTGTATTGCTACTATGGAGATAATCCTGCCACAAGGCTCTGACAAGCAAAATGAGATCTGAAGATTTAAGTGCTCTGTGAATAAAGGAAAATGTAGCTATATAGTGGATGTCTTCAAACTTATAGAGAGCAATTTATACCATGTCTGGCCTTTTACAAGTATTTAATAGCAAGGTGTCTGCGATGGAACAATGTAATAAAATTCTAGCACTATATCAATAAATAAATAGCAATAACAATGCATTGTTATAGGCGAAGCAGAACCTTAACGGTGAAATGCAATCACATACATTTTCTTTTGCGAGTGTATCAGGGATTAAAAAGTGTACATGGGACAATACATTGTAAATTAAAGTAATACATTTTAACTTGGGGTCTTGTCCTGACCTCATCTAGGAAGACATGGCTAATAGATGTTGGTCTCTAGATGATTGATGCGGTGCTCAAGTCATGGCTAATAAATACATTAACCTGTGTGGATGGTTTGGGAAGAACGTATGTTAGATTTATGCTCTTAAGAACATTGATAGAGAAATTACTAATAATTTACTAATAATTGATACATGTATGTGAAAAGTCCCTGTATTCCGATGTCCTGCAAATGTTTCCATCTTTTGAGTGTCCTGAATAGTTCTGTATGATCTTACTCCTTTATTAGATGCCAAACGTGTCTTGTTTAATTCTAATTCTAATCACTCTGTATATTCCCTGTGGTGCTGACACCCGGCAGATGAAAGACACAACAATTTCTTTCTTAAAGAACTGTGTTTTTGTTGTTCACATCACAAATAACACAGCACACATTTGTCAGGATGACATCAGGTGACCCTAGCTCTGGCTAAACACAGACGTCCTGTCTAGTCACCGGCTAACTATCTGGCATCGGTCGCCCCACCCCCAACAACAATGCAGCCTTTTATTGTCATCCCAAGCACTAATTAGCCAGTAAAGAAAATAATAAACTCATTACATCCATGTGGTGCACCTGTGTGCTGTATGAGATACTAAGTGGGAATTTGACCCTGTCTGCAGCCTGTACCTACAGACTCTTTGGGATTTTACCTATCCCAATGCAGAAGAGGTGTGGCAAATAACCCTCTTTGTCACATACTTATTTGTTTTAGTTTTGTGGAGTCTGTAGCTGTTTTTATCGTAATCTACAGTATCTGAAAGTCTGTGTAGATGTTTATATGTACAGTATAGCAGTTGAACGTTTCTCTGGCTATGCTAGTTCTGCATTTAGAAAGATGGCTAGGCAAGACATGACTAATAGATACATACACCTAGGAGGATGGATGGTTAGGATATGACTAATAGATGCATGCACCTAATTGGATCCGTGGGCAAAGCATGGCTAATAATTGTAGTAATTTAAATATTGTTTCTAATTCTCCTAGAATGTGGAATTAAACTTAAGGCAAACTTCACATGGAGAGAGCTCAATACAGATAATTATATAGTTGATCTCACACATTACATGAAAATGGTTATTAGAATATAAATCATTCCCCTGGTTATGACAGACAGTCATGCAGTTATGCTTCCTAATTACAGACACCCAATAATAATTTCATCCATCATTTGCCAAGCGGTGAACTGTTTAGGTACCTTGATCATTTTTGAAAATTGCTTAGTTTATAAAAAACTAATAATAACTTATAAGGAATGTTTCTGTTACCATTAACACGGGTTTGTATCTAAAATGCTTAATCTAACCCATAGGGCTAGATTTACTATCAGGCGTGTTTGTAAACCCGCCGACTTTCGGCGGATTTGGCGGCGGTTTAGCCATCGCCGGATTTACTAAGGCTAAACCCGCCGTCCAAACGGCCAAAAATGATGTTTCCAAACCCGCCTCTGTATACATCACCATGACGGTTTCAACAATGTTCAACATACAAACAGCCGGATTTACTATTAGGGGGTTTATAAAGCCGCCGGAAAACCGCCATTCAATAGACCAAAATGAAAGCGCTGCTTGTGAGCAGCGAGATTGTTCAAACAG